>NC_073381.1:38954055-40154055 GCF_028641065.1 Leucoraja erinaceus | reverse complement strand
AATTCAAAGAAGCAACTGCCTCTCAAGATGACTCTTGTTCGGATAGGAGAAGGTGTCACCTTCCACAAAGTAAATGGCTGTGATACCCTGAGTGAGTTTTCTCCATGCAGATGAAAAGTTTTATTATCTGAAGGACTGTGATTGAATCCAGACTGGTTTACCGAAACATTGTCAGTCATCTCAGCTCCAGGGATAGATACAAAATGCTGGAGTAACTCAGCGGGACAGGCAGCATCTCTGGAAAGACCCTTCTCAGTCTGAAGAAGGGTCTCAACCTGAAACATCACCCATTCCTCCTCTCCAGAGATACATAGAAACATAGAAACATAGAAATTAGGTGCAGGAGTAGGCCATTCGGCCCTTCGAGCCTGCACCGCCATTCAATATGATCATGGCTGATCATCAACTCAGTATCCCGTACCTGCCTTCTCTCCATACCCTCTGATCCCCTTGGCCACAAGGGCCACATCTAACTCCCTCTTAAATATAGCCAATGAACTGGCCTCAACTACCCTCTGTGGCAGAGAGTTCCACTCTCTGTGTGAAAAAAGTTCTCCTCATCTCGGTTTTAAAGGATTTCCCCCTTATCTTTAAAGTGTGACCCCTTGTCCTGGACTTCCCCAACATCGGGAACAATCTTCCTGCATCTAGCCTGTCCAACCCCTTAAGAATTTTGTAAGTTTCTATAAGATCCCCTCTCAATCTCCTAAATTCTAGAGAGTATAAACCAAGTCTATCCAGTCTTTCTTCATAAGACAGTCCTGACATCCCAGGAATCAGGCTGGTGAACCTTCTCTGCACTCCCTCTATGGCAATAATGTCCTTCCTCAGATTTGGAGACCAAAACTGCACGCAATACTCCAGGTGTGGTCTCACCAAGACCCTGTACAACTGCAGTAGAACCTCCCTGCCCCTATACTCAAATCCTGTTGCTATGAAAGCCAACATACCATTCGCTTTCTTTACTGCCTGCTGCACCTGCATGCCTACCTTCAATGACTGGTGTACCATGACACCCAGGTCTCGCTGCATCTCCCCCTTTCCCAATCGGCCACCATTTAGATAATAGTCTGCTTTCCCGTTTTTGCCACCAAAATGGATAACCTCACATTTATCCACATTATACTGCATCTGCCAAACATTTGCCCACTCACCCAGCCTATCCAAGTCACCTTGCAGTCTCCTAGCATCCTCCTCACAGCTAACACTGCCCCCCAGCTTAGTGTCATCCGCAAACTTGGAGAAACCTGGATTGCCCTTCCAGGTGAGGCAGATGCTACTTGTTCCGCAGAGTTACTTCAGCATTTTGGTCTATCTTTGGTTTAAACCAGCATCTGCAGTTCCTTCAAACACATTTCATCAGTTCCAGGGTACGATTGAGGAGTCCTTCAGGGTAAGACCACAACTGTTCATAGCACTTTTAGCAATGTCCTTTTCTCCGTTATAATCTCAGAAATTATACATTTCAGTAAAACATTTGCTGGTCCAAATTCAACCACTATCCTTCAGATAATGGAACATTTGTTCTGCATGGAAAAAACTCACTCAGAAATCAGGATAGTGCAGAAAAGTGGTAATCATTATTTGTGTTACTAAAGTGTCAGGCATTGACCATCACTATCAAGAGAGAACATAATAACCATTTCCTCTTAAAATTCTATAGGAATCACTGCCAGGTAGCCAGCCCATCAATAATCACATGAATAGAAAATGAACCATTATTGACATATAAATCTCAAGGCTGTGAGAATAGGTCAGAGCAGAATGGCTCAATTACTGGATCATTAAAGCCTGTCCATATGTATTAGGACTGTAATGGGGTCCCAATAACATGCAGGAAGCTTGACAACATCCATTTTTTGGATTTCAGCTCTCACTTCCATCCCTCTCACTTCCATCCCTCAGACAGAACAGAGAGAGAGAGAGTTCCCTTGGTCCTCACCTTTCACCCTACTAACCTCTGCATCCAGCACATCATCCTTTATCATTTTCGCAAGCTGCAATGAGATATCACCACGTGTCACTTCTTCCTCTCTCCCCCTTCCCTCTCTTTTGCTTTCTGCAGGGACCGCTCACTCTGTGACTCCCTAATCCGCTCATCCCTCCCCGACCACCCCTCCCCATTCTCTGGATCTTTCCGATGCAACAATGGAGATTCAACACTACTCCCTAGTCCCTACGCCCCTCCCTCACCCCAATCCAAGGATGTAGACTGCCCTTCCAGGTGAGGCAGAGATTCACATGCACATCCTCCAACTTGATTTAATACATCCACTCCTTTTAATGGATCCTCCTCTACAATCACAAGACCAAACATAGACAGGGCAACTGTTTTGCAGAGCACCTTCTCAAACCTATTCGAACAAGAAACTTCTTCAGCTGCATGCCACCTCACCAACCTCCACAGTAACAAATCATTCTTTGCAATTTCCACTGCTCCGAGGATTTCACTACCAGGCACGTCTTTCCCTCCTTTCCCCTTTCAGCATTTGAAGAGATCATTCTTTCCCTAATCCCATGGTCAGCTCTTCCTTACCCGCTGACCTCTCTTCACCTCATAGTACTTTCCCATGAGAGGCCATGCTTGGCTTTTTATCTCTTTCTTTAAAAGTACCATTGACCCAAATAATCCTTCCAAGTGAAGCAGTGAATCATTTGCACTTCTTCCAATCCAGTGCACTGCATTCCGTGTGCTCAGGCTGGTTTTCTTCACATGGAACAAAGTAAATGCAGTTTAGATGATCACTTTCTGTTTTTATGTCAAATGTGAAGCACCTTCAGTTTTTTCATTCTCAGAAGGATATACATGAAGCACTTCAATCCAAAATAGAAAAAACAACAGTGTGGCGGCTCCTAAGGGTCGTGCCATTATACTGTCGAACCCCTCGGCACAGGAGTGGCGCAGTCCGGAGGCGGTCCTTAGCCGGAGGGTATAAAAGGCAGGGTTTGGGTGCCATCTTTCCCTGGTTTCGTCTTCCCCTGAACCGGGAGGAAATAAAGTAAAGTGCTATTCAAACTTCGGACTACTTGCCTCATTTTGAGACCCACGCACTACATTGGTGACCCCCGACGCTCCATTGGCATCATGATGGAGACAGAACAAAGCCCTACCTCCTCACACGCCAGCCCGACCCTGTCTCTGGACGCGGTCTCCGTAAAACTGCCCAGCTTCTGGACCACACGGCCGCTCATCTGGTTCCAGCAGGCGGAGGCCCAGTTCAACCTGCGGGGCATCACGGTCGATGCCACCCGCTTCTATTACCTGGTGGGAGCCCTCGACCAGGATGCGGTGGAAGAAGTATCGGACTTCCTCGCAGCCCCCCCGGACAATGATAAATACCTCGGCCTGAAACAGCTCCTGCTCCAAATTTACGGACTAAGTAGGATGGAGCGGGCAGGTAGGATCCTGCATATGGGTGGCCTGGGCGACCGGCGGCCATCTACCCTCCTAAAGGAAATGGTGGCGTTATTAGACGGGCACACGCCGTGCCTGTTGTTCGAGTACACTTACCTGCATCTGCTGCCGGCCTACATTCGATTGCAACTCACCGACGCCTCGTTTGCCGACCTTCGGGCCCTCGGGAGGCGCGCCGACGCCATGTGGATGGCGCGCCCTGATGACGTCAGCGCGCTGGGCGTCAGCAGAGACGAGGTCGCGCTGAGGTCGACGCGCCGGGATGACGTCAACGCGCTGGCCGTCGGCAGGCACGCCGGTGACGTCAACGCGCTGGCCGTCGGCAGGCACGCCGATGACGTCACCCCAGCAGCTCCCGATTTCCTCCGGTGGGGCGGGGGAGCTGTGGAAGGAGTGACAGCTCCAGCCCGACGGCCAGCACGATTACCCCCAGCGGCAGTGAGGGGTACTGCACCTGCAGTCCAGCGCCAGCAAGCTGCAGGCACCACCAGCAGGGGCAGGCAAGCTCCAAATAGCACCAACACAAGGAGCTGGTGCTATTTCCATCAGCGCTGGGGTGCTGCAGCACGACAATGCCGCCAGCCATGCACGTTCCCGGGAAACGCCTGGGCCGGCTGCCAATAGTCCCCGCGGTGGCCGGCCAAATTCACCGCCTTTTCGCTTGGGATCGGCGCTCCGGGACCCGCTTCCTCGTGGATACAGGAGCGGAGCTCAGCGTCCTGCCCCCTTCGCTGGCCGACATTCGTTCCGGTAAGCGGGGGCCCGTCCTCACCGCGGCGAACGGCAGCCCCATCCGCACATATGGACTGCGCATGGTTCCCATCGTGCTCGGCTCCTGCCATTTTTCATGGAACTTCACCGTTGCCGACGTCTCCCAACCATTGCTCGGGGCCGATTTTCTCCGGACGCATTCCCTCATGGTGGACGTCGGGCGTCAGCGTTTGGTCAACGCCACTACAATGGAGCCGATCACGTTGCGCTTGGGTCAACCGGTGGGACGGCCACTGGCGTCCGTGGACTCCCGATTCGCACGAATCTTGGCTGCGTTCCCGGACATTCTCACTCCGCAGTTTCATTCAGCAACCCCCAGCCACGGAGTTGTACATTATATCCCGACTACCGGCCCACCCCTCCATGCACGAGCACGACGACTGCCACCAGATAAACTGCGTCTGGCACGGCGGGAATTCCGCACGATGGAGGCCTTGGGGATCGTCCGCCCTTCGAGCAGCCCTTGGGCGTCCCCACTCCACATGGTCCCTAAGTCAAGCGGGGGCTGGCGACCTTGTGGGGATTACCGACGGCTGAACGCTGCAACAACAGCGGATCGATACCCCGTACCCCACATCCAGGACTTCACGGCCCATTTGGCTGGGGCCACATTTTTTTCAAAAGTGGATCTGGTGCGGGGTTATAATCAGATCCCGGTTCACCCGGATGACGTACCCAAGACGGCTATCATCACGCCATTCGGGCTTTACGAGTTTACTCGGATGCCGTTCGGCCTCAAAAACGCTGCACAGGCCTTTCAGCGCCTCATGGACGGGGTGTGTCGTGACCTCGAATTCGTGTTCGTGTACCTGGACGACATCCTGGTGGCCAGCCGCTCGCAGCAGGAACACTGCGCTCACCTTCGACAGCTCTGTCAGCGGCTCAGCGAGCATGGTTTGGCCATCAACCTGGACAAGTGCCGTTTTGGGGTCAACGAAATTGACTTTCTCGGCCACCGCGTGACTGCGCAAGGCGCGGTTCCCCTGCCTGACAGGGTTGACGCCATCCGTCGGTTTCCCCGCCCACGCACGGTGCGTGGCCTGCAGGAATTTGTCGGCATGGTGGCATTCTACCATCGTTTCGTGCCATCCGCGGCCCACATCATGCGGCCCCTGTATCAACTTCTGGCGGGTGGGCAGCAAAAGAGCGTTGAGTGGACCCACGAGGCGGAGGCAGCTTTCGACGGCGCGAAGGAGGCCCTTGCTCGGGCCGTGCTGCTGGTGCACCCGCGGGAAGATGCCCCAACTGCTCTCACTGTGGACGCCTCGGAGTCGGCAGTTGGTGCTGTACTGGAGCAGCTGACAGGCGGAGTTTGGCGGCCTCTGGCCTTCTTCAGTCGGCACCTCAACCGCGCGCAGACCAAGTACAGCGCGTTCGATCGTGAGCTCCTGGCTCTGTACCTGGCTGTGCGCCATTTTCGTTACTTCCTGGAGGGCCGCCCGTTCACCGCCTACACCGACCATAAGCCGCTCACTTTCGCCCTGCAGAAGGTTTCCGACCCCTGGTCCGCACGTCAGCAGCGGCAGTTGGCTTACATCTCCGAGTACACCACAGCCATCCGCTACGTCAAGGGGAAAGAGAACCGGGTGGCCGACGCATTGTCCCGCCCTGCTATAAATGCCGTGTTCGAGGTGGCGCCCGGAATGGACTATTCTGCTCTGGCGGCGGCACAGCTCACGGACGACGAGGTGCCCACCTACCGGACTGCCATCTCCGGCCTCCGTCTTGAGGATGTCCCTCTCGGTCCTGGGGTTGTGACGATCCTGTGCGATGTGTCGTCCGGTCAGCCGCGCCCCATCGTCCCTGCCACCTGGCGCCGGAGAGTGTTCGAGGTCATCCACGGACTGGCTCACCCATCAATCCGGGCGACAACGGCACTGGTGGCAGCTCGCTTCATGTGGCACGGTCTGCGCAAGCAAGTTGCCCATTGGGCTCGCACCTGCATCCCGTGCCAGACGGCAAAAATCCAGCGCCATGTCCGCGCACCTCTCCAGGAGTTCGGTCTACCTCACCGGCGGTTCGACCATCTCCACGTGGACATTGTGGGGCCCCTTCCACCGTCCCGGGGCATCACCCACCTTTTGACCATGGTGGACCGCTTCACGCGGTGGCCGGAGGCCATTCCGTTGGCTGACACCTCATCGGCTACGTGTGCTCGTGCGTTGTCCGCGCACTGGATTGCTCGCTTCGGGGTGCCGGCGCACATCTCCTCCGACCGGGGGCCACAGTTCACCTCCGAGCTGTGGTCAGCCATGGCTCGCTTGCTGGGGGTGCAGCTGCACCACACCACGGCTTACCACCCGCAGGCTAACGGTCTGGTGGAGAGGTTCCACCGGCAGCTGAAGGCGGCATTGAAGGCACGACTCACCGGCCCGGACTGGATGGACGAGTTGCCGTGGGTCATGCTGGGCATCCGGACCGCTCCCAAAGAGGACTTGGCCTCATCATCGGCGGAGCTGGTGTACGGGTCGACACTCACAGTGCCCGGGGAGTTCGTGCCGTCGGCGCCGGAGCAGCAGGAAACGCCCTCCTCCACCCTTCAACGCCTTCGCGAGCGAGTTGGCAGGCTCGCACCCGTCCCAACGTCCCGCCATGGGACATTTCGCCCACACGTGCCAATGGCCCTCACGGACTGCCCATACGTCTTCCTGCGCCGTGATGCCCACCGGACGCCACTCCAGAGGCCGTACGAGGGCCCGTTCCGGGTGCTGGAACACGGGCAGTCGACTTTTGTCCTGGACATGGGGGGCCGGCCGGAGGCCGTGTCGATTGACCGTTTAAAGCCGGCGCACCTGGACATTGACCAGCCGGTGCTGGTTGCTCAACCTCGGCCCCGAGGGCGCCCCCCCTCACGACTCCCTCCACCTGTCCCTCCACCTGTCCTCCCGCCGGTCCCTCGACCTGTCCCTCCACCTACGCCCCCGCAAGCCCCGGGATCTGCTGACTTCCGCACGCGGGCCGGCCGGGTCGTGCGCCCGCTGGTGCGTTTTGTGCCTCTGGTTCTGGGGGGGGGGTCCTGTGGTGGCTCCTAAGGGTCGTGCCATTATACTGCCGAACCCCTCGGCACAGGAGTGGCGCTGTCCGGAGGCGGTCCTTAGCCGGAGGGTATAAAAGGCAGGGTTTGGGTGCCATCTTTCCCTGGTTTCGTCTTCCCCTGAACCGGGAGGAAATAAAGTAAAGTGCTTCACAAACTTCGGACTACTTGCCTCATTTTGAGACCCACGCACTACAACAGAGCTATTACACAGTGCATTGATTTAAGTTGTGAATAATGTTATTTTGTCAAGGAACAAAAGAAAGATAGTTGAAGAGTGAGCTGTAAATAAATCAAGTGGCTCTAAGAGCAAGAATAAAGGTTCATGCATTGTATTAACGAATTCACAACATTAACATACTTTGTTCCTGACCCTAACTCGGGACTGGTATGTCCAGAGAGAGTCGTGTGTAATGAGTACTAGTTGGACATCTAGCAGAGGGATTGGCTAAAATGGTAGAGGCAGTGGGAACAAAGGACAAAGGACATTTATTGTCACATACACCAATTGGTTTAGTGAAATTTGAGTTGCCATTGCAGCACACCAATAAAATATACACAACATTAAAGAATTTAACATTAAACTTAAAAACATCCTCCCACAATGTTTCCCACTGTGAGGGAAGGCAGCAAAGTTCAGTCCTCTTCCTCCATGTTCACCCGTGATCGGGGTCTATTTGAGGTCTCCGCAGTCGCCGCTACGGCGGCCCAATGTTTCAGGCCCTCTCGCAGGAATGATGGAACTCCAGCGTCGGAAGAACACTCTTCAGCGGCTTGGAGTTCTGAAACGGCCGCTTGCCGGAGACCGCGGCTTCCGAAGTCCACAGCCGCGCTGGTCGGAGCTCCAACACTGGCGATCTCGGCGAAAGATCCCAGGCTTCAAAGTCAGCGCCGCCACGTCTGGACTGTCCGCAGACCCCAAAGATCCACGATGTTGAAGTCGGCAGTCATAGCACTCTGGAGCTCCACACGGCGACCCGGGAAAGGCACCGCCCCGCTCCGCGATAGTACCTCAGTGATGCGCCGCCGCTAAAGCAGCAGCTCGAAGCTCTAAGCGGTCTTCAGCAGGAAAGACCTCGCCAATTCAGGTGGTAGGCCACGAGGAGGGGGCGAAGATACGGCTCGGAAGGACGCATCCTCGCCCAGGTAGGGACTGGAAAAAACGGTATCCCCCCCCTATCCCACCCTCCTCCATCTCCCCACACAAAGAAGACTAAAAGGCCTCCAGAACAAAACTTTTAGCAAACTAAAAATAAAAAAAGGGGTGATAAACGAACAGCTGCAGGCAATGCTGCCACACTCTATGGCGCCACCTCTCGGACAATGCCCCCATCCACCACATTTTAGGGGCAGCACAGTGCCCCACAGCTGCTGCCTCACAGCGCCAGAAACCCAGGTTTAATCCTGACCTGGGATGCTGACTATATGGAGTTTGTCTCTGTATTCTCTCTGTAACCACGTGGGTTTCCTCCAGATACTCCGTTTTCCTCCCACATCCCAAGACGTGAGGGTTGGCAGGTTAATTGGTCTCTGTAAATTGCCCCTAACATGCAAGGAGTGGATGAGAAAGTGGGATAGCATAGAACTAATGTGAATGGGTAATCAATGCTCAGCATAGACTCAGTAGGCGGAACAGCATGTTATCATGTGGTATCTCTAAAACTAAAAACTCTAAACTTTAGGTATTAGTATTTTAATATATGAAGAAGTTGGGTCTAAATAACACAATGTTATGAATTGCCTTTTAAAGAGGTAAGTTAAGGTAAACCATGAAATGTGTCAAAATTATATTGGAAAATAAGCTCTCCTTGTGATAAGATGTTTTTAGGTTTTGTTTTGAACTCAGCTTCAACCCATCAATAAATTACTTTGTAAAGGAAATGCATATAAATTAAAATGCAAGAATATTTGTGCATGATATCTGGTCTTCTATTTGATTAAGCCTGACAACTCCTCCTTATCCACCCAGTATACTAATTATATACTGGCACCAGAATGTTGCCACTTAATGATCAATTAATATGTCAAAACCATGTGAAAACGATTAAAGGAAATGCAGACTTTGCCTGGTAATTAAGTTTAACATTTTGAAATCACCAGAATGGGTTTTTTTTTAAAGCTGAATTTGTTCACAAAGGTTTTTTACAGCTTACTGTAATTCCTCGGGGTTTTTTTTGGATGGGAAGATATAATTTGCTGGATGGATTTTCTGCAAGATGAATACAAACCAAGATTAAATGATAAATTTCACCAACGATAAATGGTTTTAACTGTTATGCGAGGGCTGACGTTTGGCTTGGAAGTTTATATATGAAATGAACCGTGATGTTGACGAGAGTGCAGACTCAAGATAATGGGATGGAAAGATTCAAGAGCACTGAGTTGTTGAAAATTGCTTTCTTTTTCATGAGGTCACAAATGTGGGCTGAGTACTTGTGGTTTGCATGTCGTGAATTATTGATCAATTCATCACTTTTGACGCCCCAATAGCACTATGCCTTTACTCAATGTCCATTCAACCACTCGGAAAAGGAAACTTGTAGGGTTAGTATTCAACTTACTTTAAACAAACCTAATCAGGATGCAGTATAGCTGTTACAACTGATCCAAGAGCGATTGTTAGATGAGAGATTATTGGTTTTAATTTTTACTCATAACTAATATTAAGAAGCCATGTATGAGAGAGAACAAACAAGGCCATGATGCCCTTTTGTTATTGGACAACTTAAAAAAAGACAAAAAAGAACTTAAGAAATGGAAGCAAGTTGGCCAATTACCCCCGAGCCTTCTCCAACATCGGGAAGATCAAAACTACAGCGTCCGCCTATGGCTTCCTGAAGGCCACCACGAGCACTGAGACAGTTTCACAATTTCAATTAAGACAGAGTCACAGTTGGACGCTCTACAGGAGTAGCAGTGCTCGCATCTCCTTCAAGGCAAAACTGGGTAGTACAAGTGGCAACGACACATCACTTCTAGATGAGCTGAAGGCCTTTTATACATAGTTTGAAAGAACAATGACACACCTACTTGACCCCGAACAACCCCTGATGACCCTCTGATCACAATCTCTGAGATTGATGTCAGAACATCCTTCAAGAGGGTAAATCTATGACAAATATTTGTGCCAAGTTTGTTTACTTGGCCAAGTACTATAGACCTCTGCTGCCTAACTGGCTGGAGTATTCTAGGACAACTTCAATCTCTCACTTCTGTGGTTTGACATTCCTACCTGCTTCACAAGGGCGGCTATTGTCCAAGAAGAGCACAATGACTTGTCTCACCAATCTCTGTCTGGTAGCACTTACATCCACCATAATGAAGTGCTTCAGGAGGTTGATTATGGCACTTCAAGATGGTGGTAATAGCCCCTGTTTCTATTCTCTTTACACCCATGACTGTGTGGCCAAGCACTACTCCAATGCCATCTATAAATTTGTTGATGGCACCACTGCAGTTTTCTGAATCACATGTGGTGATGAACCAGTGTATAGGAGATAGATCAATTACCTGGTTGAATGATGCCACAACAACCTATTTCTCAACATCAATGAGAATGAGAAAGGGAACATCAGTATGAAGGGTTTCGACCTGAAAAGTAACCCATTCCTTCTCTCCAGAGATGTCGCCTGTCCCGCTGAATTACCCCAGCATTTTGTGTCTATCTATAAGAAACTGATCATTGACTTCAGAAAGAGGAAATCAGGTTGCCACATTCCATCTTTCATTCATTTGTTCAATATCTCCCCATATCACCATGTATATCTCTCGTTCCCCTTTCCCCTGACTCTCAGTCTGAAGAAAGGACTCGACCCAAAATGTCACCCATTCCTTTTCACCAGAGATGTTGCCTGACCCGCTGAGTTACTCCAGCTTTCTGTGTCTATCTCCAGTTTTCACAGCAGCTGTTCGACTTTCTTAGAAGTTGAATGAGATTCAATATGTCTCTTGAGTGAATACGCAACCCTTTTTTGCAGATGCACCATAGAAAGTATCCGAATGACAATATACAATAAGTGCAGGAGTAGGCCATTTGGCCCTTCAAGCCAGCACCGCCATTCAATGTGATCACGGCTGATCATCCACGATCAGTACCCCGTTTCTTCCTTCTCTCCGTATCCCTTGATTCCACTATCTTTAAGAGTTCTATCTAACTCTCTCTCGAAAGAATCCAGAGAATCGGCCTCCACCGCCCTCTGAAGCAGAGAATTCGACAGACTCAAAACTCTATGTGTGAAAAAGTGATTCCTTATCTCCGCACTAAATGGCTTACCCCTTATTCTTAAACTGTGGCCCCTGGTTCTGGACTCTCCCAACATCGGGAACATGTTTCCTGCCTGTAGCATGTCCAAATCCTTAATAATCATATGTTTCAATAAGATTCCCTCTCATCCTTCTTCATTCCAGAGTATACAAGTCCAGTCTTTCCAATCTTTCTTCATATGACAATCCCGCCATCCCGGGGATTAACCTCGTGAACTGCTTCAATGGCAAGGATGTCCTTCCTCAAATTTGGAGACAAAAACTGCACACTATACTCCAGGTATGTATCACTAGGGCCCTGTACAACTGCAGAAGGACCTCTTTGCTCCTACACTCAACTCCCCTTGTTATGAAGGCCAACATGCCATTCGCTTTCTTCACTGCCTGCTGTACCTGCATGCTTACTTTCAGTGACAGATGAACAAGGGACCCAAATCCCATTGTACTTCCCCTTTTCCCAACTTGACACCATTTAGATAATAATCTAATGGTTGCATCAAGTCCTTGGTACAGAAATTTCAAAGAATATGAAAGGAAGAGGTTTCAGAGGATGGCGGACCCAGCCCAATTCATCATGGGCACAACCCTTCCCTTGATCGAAAGCATCTACACGAGGTCCTGCCTGAAGAAGGTGGCATCATTCATTAAGGATCCCGACCTCTTCTCACCGCTACTATCATGCAGGAGTTTCAGATGCTTGACATCTCACACCATCAGGTTCACCAATTTCCTACATCTATCAGGTTCTTGAACCAACTTACGGAACCCCAACCCTACATCAATGATAGACATGGACTTGATTTTTTTATAATTATGCTTTTGCACCCATGCCTTAGTTTTGTGCCCAGTTACCTTTCGTTTAGATTTGTATGTGTAATCAATGCATAATTTATATAATTGACCTGATTCGCCTGTAATGCTGCTGCAAGCAAGACTTTTCATTATGCCTGTTATCCACAGTGTTTGTGCATATGACAATAAACTTGAACTTGATCTGCTACCTCAGCATCATCTTCCTCCTATATTCCCATATCCCTTCATTTCCTTGCTCTTCAAAAAACTACGAGTGCAATCATTATCTGAGTTGCCACAGTTCTTTCTCGGTTTAAAGCAATTTCCCATCATCTCACTCTTAAATGGTCTATCTTGCAAGTTTGAATGTAGGGCTGAGATCAGCTTTAGAAGCTTGATTTTGTGTGCTGCCAGAAGGAAGGGAAATAACGGGGATAATAGGACAGATGATCTCAAGCTCAGTGGCAAAGAAGTCCATGAGTTCTCAAATGAAGGCAGATGAAAGGAAGGAGCAAGCCAATAGAACTATAAGTCTTGGAATTTAATCTTATTACCCAGGCTGATAGTGTATAGATATAAGGACCCCTTATATCTATACACTGTAAATGGATTGATTGTAATCATGTATTGTCTTTCTGGTTATCACACAACAAAAGCTTTTTACAGTACCTCTGTACATGCGACAATAAACTAAACTGAACTGGTAAACAGTTCTGGCAGATTATTAACAGCCATTAACTCTTACTCTTTGTTTATGATCCACTTACTAACATTCGAACTGTGTTCTTTCACTTCCACACAAAACTACATTTGTTTTAATAATTATTAAGAATTTCTATTTAACATATTCAAAAATCTAAACTCGCTGCCTCTATCACTCTCCCTCCAACTGCAAGTTTTTCACTGTACATCAGTACAGGTGACAATAAACTAAACTGAAACTGAAGTCTTTAGAAAACAATCCTACCGGCACATCCATTATAATAACCATGCATGTGCAGTGCCTGATATTGAACCATGTTTTGTCATTATTGATTTACAAATACCATATTGAACCATATTCAGTTTAAGGTAACTCTATGAAAGAACACTAGCTTAAAAGTGTAATAAAAAGTGTAAATAAAAGTGTATTTTACTGGAATCAGACTCATCAAGATTAGACTCCAGAGGGAGTCCAATGGGAGTTCTGTGAGAGCCTCTTGCACTCCCGGCCCACGGTGATTCCTGCTGCTCTCCTGCTCTTCCATCATGTTCTGACCAAGCCTTGCTATTACCAAAGCACTTATTACTCAAGATTGGATGCCATCCTGTTTCAGCCACCATTATATTGTTGCTCTGGGCTGCATCCAGTCTAGAGGGTAGGAAGGAGTCATTATTTCAATCATAGTATTTTTTTATTTACCGAGGTCTGGCTGTACAAAATATTCCCTTGGTGCATCCAGCTCAGCACAACATAATTCGTGGAAAAAATCAACCATAGATTATGATCAGACTTTTTAACTAAACCAAGCTTCAGGCTGAGGCAAAGACTCTTGGTGATTATTTCACAGCAAAGCAACCTAAATGGAGCATAGATCTGTTTGACATTGTTGCAACTATTACAATTACTATTTTGTCAAAGGATAAAAATTGAATTAATTAAGGTGTATACAACAACTATTAAAAGTTGACTGCCAATCAATCAAAGCGCCCATTTGCAGTGTTTTTTATTTAGACTGCATTTTTTTTTTCAAAAGTCAAGAGTGTTTAATTGCCATTTCCACTGACAACAGAACAATTACATTCTTACTTGCTGCAACTCAGCAGGCCTGCAAATGCAACAACATAAATGGTATATTATAAATAATGAAAAACACAATAAATAACCATAATGATAGGCAATCCTAATCGTGCAAAAGCTGAAGTCCGTTGTGCAACCAAAGACACAGTCCATAGAATACCAATGTGAGGATTGTGTATTGGAGTGCTGAGGATAGTGTAGTGCAGTGTCCAAGAACTTGATGGTTGCTGGGATGTATATGTTCTTGAACCCAGTCGACGTGGTTTTCAGACTTCACTACCTTGGTGGTATTGCAATGAGAGTGATGAAATGTACTGGGCTGAGCACATCAATGCAATCACAAAGAAAACTCATCAATGCATAAGGTGATTGGCCAAAGAACCAAAACTGACATGAGGAAAACTGCTTTTATAGAGTAGATGATTTTGGTCCTGAAGTGCATTCAGGAATAGTAGTGAAAGTAGATTAAATTAGTGTTCAAAGACAAAGACAAAGACAAAGGGCATTTATTGTCACATACACCAATTGGTGCAGTGGAATTTGAGTTACCATGCAGCACACAAATAAGATAAACACAACACTGTAGAATTTAACATAAAACATAATACATCCCCCACAGCGGAATCAACGTTTCCCACTGTGAGGGAAGGCAATAAAGTTCAGTCCTCTTCCTCATGTTCACCCGTTGTCAGGGCCTATTGAGGTCTATGCAGTCACCGCAAACAGTGGCCCGATGTTTCAGGCCCTCTTGCCGGGATGGTGAAACTCCGACGTTGGAACGGAAGAACACTCTCAGCGTCTTGGAGTTTCCGAATCAGCCGCTTCCTACCAGAGACCACGGCTTCCGAAGTCCACAAGCCGAGCTGGGCGGAGATTCAATGCTGGTGATCCTCGGCGAAAGATCCTAGGGCTCCACAATGTTAAAGTCAGCGCCGCCCGCGGTGTTAAAGTCGGCAGGCCCTCCGGAGCTCCACACGGCGATCCCGGTAAGGCATCGCCCACTCCGCGATAGAGTTCAGTGCTGCACCACCGCTGAAGCTCTGGCAGGAAAGGCCGCGCCAATCCAGATGATAGGCCGTGAGGAGGGGGCGAAGATGCGGCTTGGAGAAAAGACGCATCCTTGACCAGGCAGTGACTGAGAAAAACGGTTTCCCACTCCCCCCCCCCCCCCCCCCACTCCCCACATAAAAAAAAAAGACTAAAAGACCTCCAAAAACAAACTTTTAGAAAGACTAAAAATAACAAAAAGGATGAAAGGACAGACAGCTGCTGGCGAGGCTGCCACACTCGATGGCGCCACCACTCAACACTGGTTACAGTATCTGAAAGGAAAAGATTTGCAGGGCCATGGGGCATAGTTGGAAGAGTGGGATTACTCTTGTATGCACAAGTTCACAAGTCATGGGAATAGAATAAGACCATTCAGCCCATCGAGTTTACTCCGCCCCTCAATCATGACTGATCTCTGCCTCCTAATCCTATTTTCTTGCCTTCTCCCCATAACCCTTGACACCTGTTCTAATCAAGAATGTGTCTATTTCTGCCTTTAAAATGTCCACTGACTTTGCCTCCACAGCCCTCTGTGGCAATGAGTTCCACAGATTAACTGCCCTCTGACTAAAGAAGTTCCTCCTCACCTCCTAAAAGAGCACCCTCTGAGTGTGCAGACGGTATGGACTTGTCAGGACTGAATGGCTTCAGCCTATACTCGAACCAGCCAGTGATATATTTACATGATCAACATTGAAAATAGGTAAACAAAAATGTTGCTACTAAGGCTCACAAAAAAGCTGGAGAAACTCAGCGGGTGCAGCAGCATCTATGGAACGAAGGAAATAGGCAACGAAACCCTTCTTCAGACTGAAGAAGGGTTTCGGCCCGAAACGTTGCATATTTCCTTCGTTCCATAGATGCTGCTGCACCCGCTGAGTTTCTCCAGCTATTTTGTGTACCTTCGATTTTCCAGCATCTGCAGTTCCTTCTTAAACACTTTGCTACTAAGGCTGTCTGGCAAGTGATCTAATATTTCACACATTTTTCATCACTTTCTGCTTGAAAAGTAACTGTGAATTTGAATGAACTGTAGATGCTGGAAAATTGAAGGTAGACAAAAATGCTGGAGAAACGCAGCGGGTGAGGCAGCATCCATGGAGCGAAGGAAAGCGGCAACGTTTCGGGTCGAGACCATCTGAAGAAGGGTCTCGACTCGAAACGTCGCCTATTTCCTGTCTCACCCACTAAGTTTCTCCAGCATTTTTGCCTACTTGTGAATTTGAATATCTCATTTCTCAGTAACTACCTTGTTAGCAGTGCAGGCAGAATTGCCCATGTTAAATGGAATCTTCTTTGAAAGCAGTTTTTTTTGTATCTTCATGATGCATCCATGTAGAAAATTAGTTCCAGTTTATTTAGTATGAAGCAAACGTCCAGTGAATTGTCATACCGTGCCAGCAATAGCAGATGAGGCAACTTGTGTTCTGATCTCAGCAACAAGCAGAATGATTATTCTCATGATTGACCATCACTGATATCAAAATAAAAGTCAAACACATATTTCACATGGATGTACAGGGAACAGAGGGATATGGATCTTGTGTGCAGGCAGAGAAGATTAGTTTAACCTGGCATCATGTTCGGAATGGACATTGTGGAATGGGGGCCCTATTCCTGTGCTGTAAATTTCAATATTCTATATTACACAAATGTTAATTCATTAAATTGTATTTAATTTCATTAAATACGATACATTAATTTCCCTTATATGATATTCTGTGCTCATTTAGTAACTCTGCTGGAATAACAATAATGAAATGTCATTAGGAATTGCTCTGTTTTTATATTTTCAAACAATTGTTTTGAAATGCTTGTTTTGAGATCTGTCCAAACTTCCCAACATGAATGAGCAGAAAATTGGTAGAACTGACATGAACTCCATGATTCAAATGTTTTGTTTTGTAATGTTTTGTTCATGTTTTACACCAAAATCTCACTGAATTTTACAGAGCAGAACCTGCGAGGGATTTGCAGGCTCTAAGCTTGCTCTGGGGAATTGGTCTATGACAACATCTTAGATATTCTTTGCTACTTTATCAGAAATACCCTGTTACGCTTGAATTATAAGATCTGCATCCACTGAAGAACCTTGTCGTGGTCGGGGATCTTGTGTGTCTCAGTGACCGCTAGAGCTATGCCAGCGGGAGATTCCTCCTGTTAGGGTCTCCCATGCTGGACAGGTCGAAGGGTAGAGGCGAGACGAAGGGCGATCCCCACTGGTCGATCCACTGGTCCTCCAGGTTGGAGTTTGAGCACAGGGCTAACAACCTTGTCTGGTAAAACAAATATGTTACGGAAACAGCAACAGAAGGAATCAACACTACTGGGCATGCCCAGAACAGACAGGAGTGGAGAACCTTTGTTACTGCCCTACATGCCGGGAGGCATAATAGGCAGTAAGTAAGTGAGTAAGTAAGTAATCCACTGAAGAGAGCTTGAATTGTCCCTTATGCTCTTTAGTAATCTTGTCATGGTTATTGTGTATGCATCACCACCTCCATTGACCAGATGAAAATGTGACTATCACTCTATCCATTGTGCATCTGAATATAAATCCACCAGATCTTAGCTTCATCTTTCAATAAGATCATGGCTACTCTTTTACTTCAGCAACACTTTTTTTACACAAACACCAATGAGGATGATATCTTACCTTTCCAGATTATGTTCATTTTTCCATCCCCTTGCCCATTTAGTTACCCTATTTGTATCTTCTGAAGCCTCTATTTGTACCTTCTGAACCTTCCTCACAGTCCATATTGTTACCTAATTTTGTTTCATTAGCAAACAGATACATTAAGCTTGCTATCGTCATCCAAATCATTGATATAGATTGCTAGCAACTGGGGCTACATGTTCATACCCAAGGGTCACAGTCCTTCTGACTAAAAGTTGTATATTTGTTCCAAATCAATGTTTTCTAATCATTTGCCAATTCTCAATCCACAGAAGTATATTCCATTCAATATAGTGCATTCTAATTTACGTTCTTTAAGTTTATAAGCTTTTGCACAGCACCTCATCCAAGGCCTTTTAGAAATCCATAATGCACATTAGTTGATTTTTCTTGACCTATTTCTGCCAGGTAAAACTTCCAAGGAAATTCTAATGGATTTGTCAAATATTTCTCCTTCATAAATTTTAACTTTACCCAAGTCTATTAATATTTTCTAAGTGCCTTGTGAAAACTTCCACCTTAAAAACAGATTTCAATATTTCCCCTTCAACTAATGTCATGCTAACTGAAATGCAAATCCCAGCTTTCTCAAGTCAAGTCGTCAAGTGAGTTTATTATCATGTGTCCCTGATAGGATAATGAAATTCATGCTTTGCTTCAGCACAACAGAACATAGTAGGCAATTACTACAAAACAGATCACTGTCCATATACCATAATATAAATATATACACACATGAATAAATAAACTGGTAAAGTGCAAATAACAGATAATGGGTTATTAATAATCGGAGGTTTGTCCGAGCCAGATTTAATGGCCTGATGGCTGTGGGGAAGTAGCTATTCCTGAACCTGGTTGTTGCAGTCTTCAGGCTCCTGTACCTTCTACCTGAAGGTAGCAGGGAGATGAGTGTGTGGCCAGGATGATGTGGGTCCTTGATGACACTGCCAGCCTTTTTGAGGCAGCAACTGCGATAAATCCCCTCGATGGAAGGAAGGTCAGAGCCGATGATGGACTGGGCAGTGTTTACCACTTTTTGTAGTCTTTTCCTCTCCAGGCGCTCAAGTTGCAGAACCAAGCCACGATGCAACTGGTCAGCATGCTCTCCAGCGTGCACCTGGAGAAGTTAGAGAGAGTCCTCCTTGGCAAACCGACTCTCCGTAGTCTTCTCAGGAAGTAGACGCGCTGATGAGCTTTCTTGATAATTGCATTAGTGTTCTCGGACCAGGAAAGATCTTCAGAGATGTGCACGCCCAGGAATTTGAAGCTCTTGGCTCTTTCAACCATTGATATAAACGGGACTGTGGGTCCCCATCCTACTCCTTCCAAAGTCCACAATCAGTTCCTTGGTTTTGCTGGTGTTGAGGGACAGTTATTGCGCTGGCATCATATCGACAGTTGCTCGATCTCTCTTCTATACTCTGACTCATCCCCATCAGTGATACGTCCCACAACAGTGGTGTCGTCAGCGAACTTGATGATGGAGTTCGAACTGTGACCGGCTACGCAGTCATGGGTATAGCCACTCCATCCCAGCTTTCTTCTGGAGTTGTATTTGTTTACTTTCAATCTGCAGAAACCATTCTGGAAAGTGTGGAATTTAGAAAAATTACAGTCAGTTCATCTGCTGTCTCAAAAGCAGCCATCTGTAAACCATTGGAAAGCAAGTCATTGTATTGTGGGGATTTATCAGCATTCAGTCCCATTGTTACAAGATTAAGAGGAGGTAATTTTTGGTATGGAGTTGGGTCAGATCTCTCGGAACCTGGATAATCTCTGGCGTTATCTACTCAAGAGAGTTGTGGAGGCCTGATCAATTGGGATATTTAAAGAGGACGTAGCTACATTTTTGAAAGGTCATGCAATTAAGGGCCATGGGAAAGAGTTGAGACCTGGGACAGATCATATATAATGCCGGGGCAGGCTTGAGTAGCCAAGTGGCCTGCTCATGCTCATATTTTCAGATTTTATTATTTCATTAATTTCTCAAATACAAGTTATTTGCTAATTTCACTTTCAGCTCCATGTTTGTTTTAGACTACAATTGCCAGGAGGTTTTCCTTTATGCCTTCTTCAGTAAGAATGGACAAAAATATTTGTTGATTTCCCTGCCATTTCTTAATTTTCATTTCTCTTTTATTCATCTGGAAATGACGCATATTAACTTTCCTACTTTATTTCATTTTTATCTCATAAAGCCTATTCAATGTTGGTTGCTACCCTACTCTTGTATTATCTTAGCACTTTCCATATTAGTATCTTTGCTGAATTCTGAAATGTTCCCGATCATCAGGCTAACTGAATCATTTTGGTAATGATTTCCCTTTTAGCTAATTAAATCTTTCCCTTCTCATGATCGTTACAACTGGATCACTTCTTGTAAAGGATACACGGTACATGTAAACTTTCTATTACTCATTTTTAACTGAACTACCTTTTATTGTAGTTTTCCATTCTATCATAACCAACTCACAACTCATGTGAGTTATACTTTATGTTATACAGATTTATGGTCCCAATTTCATATTGAAAGAATTCACTTACAATCTTTATTCAACATTCTCTCATATTCCGTTATACAGTGCCTTCCATAATGTTTGGGACAAAGACCCATTATTTATTTATTTGCTTCTGTACCCCACAATTTGAGATTTGTAACAGAAAAAAATCACATGTTGATAAAGTGCACATTGTCAGAATTTTTTAAAGGGTATTTTTATACATTTTGGTTTCACCATGTAGATATTACAGCTGTGTTTATTCATAGTCCCACCATTTCTGTGCACAATAATTATTGGGACACATGGCTTCACAGGTGGTTGTAATTGCTCAGATGTGTTTAAATACCTCCTTAAAGCTGGTATGAGAGTTCTCAGCACCTAGTCTTTCTTCCAGTCTTTTCATCACCTTTGGAAACTTTTATTGGTGTTTATCAACATGTGAACCAAAGTTGTGCCAATGAAAGTCAAAGAAGCCATTATGAGACTGAGAAACAGGAATACAACTGTTAGAGACATCAGCCAAACCTCAGCCTTACCAAAGTCAACTGTTTGGAACATCATTAAGAAGAAAGAGAGCACTGGTGAGCTTACTAATCATAAAGGGACTGGCAGGCCAAGGAAGACCTCCACAGCTGATGACAGAAAAAGTCTCTCTATAATAATGAAAAATGCCAAAACACCTGTCCGACAGACCAGAAACACTCTTCATGAGTCAGGTGTGGATTTGTCAATGACCACTGTCCGCAGAAGACTTCATGAACAGAAATACAGAGACTACACTGCAAGATGCAAACCACTGGTTAGCCGCAAAAATAGGATGGCCAGTATAGTTTGTCAAGAAGTACTTAAAAGAGCAACTAAAAATGTCTTGTGGACCAATGAGACAAAGATTAACTTATATCAGAGTGATTGCAAGAACAAAGTATGGAGGAGAGAAGGAACTGCCCAAGATCCAAAGCATACCACATCATCTGTGAAACACGGTGGTGGGGGTGTTATGGTCTGGGCATGTATGGCTGTTGAAGGTAATGGCTCACTTATCTTCATTGATGATACAACTGCTGATGGTAGCATAATGTAGTATAATGAATTCTGAAGTGTACAGACACATCCTAACTGCTCAAGTTCAAACAAATGCCTCAAAACTCATTGGCCGGCAGTTCATTCTGCAGCAAGACAATGATCCCAAACATACTGGTAAAGCAATAAAGGAGGTTTTCAAAGCTAATAAGTTCTTGAGTGGACATGCCAATCACCCAATCTGAACACAATTGAGCATGCCTTTTATATGCTGAAGAGAAAACTGAAGGGGACTAGCCCCCAAAACAAGCATAAGCTAAAGATAGCTGCAATACAGGCCTGGCAGAGCATCACCATGGGTGATGCCCATGAATCGCAGACTTCAATCAGTCATTGCATGCAAAGGAATAAAATACTAAACATGACTACTTCCATTTACATGACATTGCTGTGTCCCCAACATTAAGGTGCCGTGAAATGGGGGGTTTCTGTTTAAACACAGCTGTAATTTCTATATGGTGAAACCAAAATGTCTAAAAATACCCTTTATTAAAATCTGACAATGTGCACTTTAACCACATGTGATTTTTTTAAATTACAAATCTCAAATTGTGGAGTACAGAGGCAAATAAATAAATGACGGGTCTTTGTCCCAAACATCATGGAGGTCATTGTACATTCTTAATGTTCCCCAATGGGCTCCAAATTACCAGACCACCAATTGGCGTTTTCTCATTGCACAGATATAGATACCACATTGGTTGTGTAGCCCACTGAAATGGAAAACTATCTCTTATGTTCTTCATAAATGTATGCACTAGACTTTTACTGCTAATTTGGTTTGCTGAATAAAAGCTGCTTGTTAATAATAATTTTTAAATATTATTTAATATTACACCCTTGCTAATTCAAATGATATAAAGTTCCAACACTATAGCATGGCAACAATATTATTCAATTTTTCAAGTTCCTACTTTGAAATGGCCTCATAGATGAGTCCCTTGCCACTGCCAGAGCTAATACAGTACTGGGATGTATCCCCACTTCTCAGCAGATTTCCCAAAGACCGTTGCTATTGTATGTTTAAGAAAAATCAGCTACCCCTGTGACTTCTGTTGCTCTTGACCCTGCAGTGTTAGACTCCTTGTGGAGTAATGCAAGGTTCTGTAGTCTTTCCATCTGAGACTGCGTCAGATTATACCCATTGGAGTGACTCGTATAAACCAGGCGGGGTAGTTTTATTCGCCACGTTTGCATGTTTGTGTGCGTATGCATATTTGGGAGCATTTTAATCTTATAGATGATCAATGAGTATTGACAGCAGCTCAACGTGGGTGGGGGAAGACTTCAGTGACTGTCAACGACATTCTATGAGCACACTGGGATGGACATTAATCTGCACTCCACCACACCAAGGGCTTGGGAGCTGAGCCAAGGGTAAATGGCTCATGGTCTTGGAGCAGCAGGAAATCTGTTCCATTGTTCTTCACAATTATTGATCATTTATAAAGCCTATGGTTAATCAATTCTGAAACAAGACAAATTTGGTCAATTGGCTTTGATGTTTTATCGATCGCATGGCAAAAATCATAAATAAACAAATTCCCCCTTACATACCTGAAATTAACTACAATATTTTTGTTATGTTAGATAAAAATCGGCTTCAGGAAAAATATAAGGCAGCTCTTTGAAATAAAATATGACTCAATCTATTTTGCAATAGAAAGTAATGTTGATAATATATTTAATCTTTATTGTATCCATTTATTACAAAAACGTGTTCAGCGGGAGTGTTTCTACTGTTCTAGAATCTGATAAAAAAACATTTGCCATGTTTTGAATAGACGATTTGCAGTGCTGCAATTTAATTTCACTATGTTGTAGAATGGGGTTTAAAATATGCTGGAATAAAGCTTTCAAAGCCTTTCTCATTATCTCTAAATCATTTAAACTGGAAATAACAAGTAATGGACAAAACAATGGGAAGCATTTACAATTTGATGAAATGTAAAATGGAATGAAATGGAATGAAAAGATGGAAAAAATATGTAAGTCTCTTTGCAGATTTTTTAGACTAATGCAAAATTTATTTTGCTTGGAAATCAGTAAGTATCTTTAAATCGAAGCCTTGAATATCAGTTTGAAAACTAAAATAAATATCATGTTAATATTCTCTTCGAGTAAATCTTTAAGCCTACTTGGAATAAACAAGCTCAAGTTTTATTTTTCACTCACACGTCTATATCATTTTAAGATTATTAATCTTTTTAGAATGCCTGAGGTCGCCACAGGTTTGCAAGCCATCCATCCAAATGCAAAGGAAGTTAGTAAAATGAATCATAGATTTAACCACTTGATTTTTCTCACACATCCATTATTTATCAACTGGGCTAATAGCAAGGAGGGTGGTGTGAGAATGCAGAACATTGATATGCCAATTAGTTGAGAAGAGCAGCGGCAGATGAAATTTAGTCCTGGTAAGTATGAGGTGATATATTTTGGGTGATCTAGTAAGGGTTGGGCAGATACCATGAATAGTAGAGCATTGAGGTACAGAGCAATCTTGGTGTACAAGTCCACAGATCCGTAAAGGTGCAGCACAGGTAGCTATATTATTGATGAACACACACGGGATGCCTGACACACTGGATAAACTGGGATTTAGAATATGTGAGCATGGAGGTCAAGGTACTATATAAAACTTTGGTTGACTCACGTCAGGAGTATTGTGCACCGTTCTGGTCACATTGTAGGAAGAACAAGGGTTACACTGGAGAAAAGGAGATTTACTAGGAGGTTGCCTGAGATGAATTATTTTCAGGTATGAGGAAAGACCGGATGAACTGTGCTTGTTCTCCTTGAGGGGAGGAACGTCTTTGACCTGAAATATTGACTCTGCAGGTACTGCATGATCTAATTAATATCTCCTGTATTTTCTACTTTATTTCAGATTCTCCAGCAGTTTTTTTTTCATGATTCGATTTAATGTTGCCATCATTGGTTATACGCCTGTGGTGTACTGGATGCAAGCACTGCAATAACACTTCTCTTTGGTCTTGTATACTAACATTGTAGTAGGTGTTTAGTTTAGTTTTGTTTAGTTTAGTTTAGTTTATTGTCATGTGTACTGAGGTACAGTGAAACGGTTTATGTTGCGTTCTATCCAATCAGTGTAAATATTTTACATGATTACAATCGGTTACAGTGGACAGGTACAGGATAATATAGCAGTGGCTTCCCATTGCTCTCAGCTTCCAAAATGCATTTCAACTGATCTCCAACACCGCAGAGAAGAACAGAGATTGTGTTTGTGAAAACAAGCATGGAAGTGCTCTTTTATCTGTGTGCATCTTTCAAGGGTGGTTAGAGCGATACAAAGCCTTGCAATTTGCTGTCTTTTTATGTACGAGAGGTCTCAGGCTTTCTATTTCAAAGACCAAAGCAATCTCACTATCTTGCCAGAGGCCTGCAGCGGAGAAAACACACAGTAATGTAACCAGTATGATTTCTGCAACACCCAGCATGCAACTGATTGCATGCACATCACTTTGTGGGTCTACACATCAGCTCTGCTGTATAGTGCAATAGAAAGAGATTCTGCTCACTCAGCTGATGAATGCATCAAGGCTATTAATCTTGTTGACAATAAATTTATACTGGCTGCATTCATGATACGTTTTTCATTTGTGGCAATCGACAGATACACCTGAGAGCGACACAGTGGTGCAGCGGCAGAGTTTACTGCCTTACAGCGCCAGAGTCCCGGGTTCGATCTGACTGTGGGTGCTGTCTGTACAGAGTTTGTACGTTCTCCACGCGACCTGCGTGGGTTTTCTCTGGGTGGGTTTCCTCCCCCACTACAAAAACGTACAGGTTTGGAGGTTTATTGGTTCAGCAGCAACTCTACCACTACACCATCGAGCTCGAAAGAGGAGAAACTGAAGAATGATAATGGTAGGGAGCAAGAGGCACAAGCAACTGCAGATTGTTTGCAGGTCTGGATTGAACCTGCCTTGTTATAATGTCATAAGGAATAGGAGCAGAATTAGGTTATTCAGCCCACCAAGTCTACTCCACCATTTGATCATGGTTAATAATAATAATAATAATACATTTTATTTGCGGGCGCCTTTCAAAGTCTCAAGGACACCTTACAGAAATTAACAAGAGAGAAAAAACATATAGTCGGAGTAAAATAAATAATAAGGACATCACCAATACACAAATTAAAGACAGAAATCGCTCCAAAGACAAAAAATCAAAAACACAATGTGAAGAGATGGTTGATCTATCTCTCTCTCCTAAGCCCATTCTCCTGCCCTCTCCCCATAACCCCTCACACCTGGAGCTGTGAGGTGGCACCACTACCTGCTGTGCCAATTCTGGTTGCCCTCGTGACAAACATTTGACCTTGAATCTTCAATTTGGATCCATCTTCTTCCTTGTTTTACATTCACCAATAATCAATTCTATCGTTGATTTCTTTATGATAGCTTGCAGAGGCTGTCACTTGAATTGGATGTCGAGCATTAAGTCTGCCCTTTTAATAGTGTGATAATAGGTTTAATTTTAAATGATTCATAACTTCCAAGTGGCTGCACTCCAATCGTGATTCACCTAGCAAAAAACAGGGAATCGTACAACTTCAATTTGCATTTAAATTGCTAATATGGATTTATTTCATCAAAGGCTGCAGAGAATCTCTTTATAAAATGAAGTAATTTGTCATTTTGTCTCCTTTTTAACTGTTAAGTGATTTATTAACTATAAGGGAAAGGATTACATCCAAAAATGTGTAAATAGTTCAAAAGGTATCACTCGACTGACAGATACTTGTGAAAAAGCAATGTTTTTGTTCAATCAGAATGTAACCATTCTAGTCAATTTCCATTCTATGTGGCGAATGAAATAGCATGGTGATTTCACCAGTGGTGAATGGTTTTGCTATGCAGTCGATAATCAATGGATCCATGTGCAACAGAGGGAATTAGTCCCTCAGATATTGCAAACAACATTTGAACATTGCAGTGGGCTAATCTGAGATGTACTGTAAGTGCTGCAAGTCATAAGAGTGGAATTTCAGCAACGTTTTCTCCAGTCAATTTCTGTTGAGCAGATAGAAGAATGCATTTCCATGGGGTTTCGCGCTTGAAAGACACAGCATTGAAACAGAGCCTTTGGTCCACCTAGTCCATGTCAACCATTGATCACGCATTCACAATAGCCCCCACTTTCCCACCCACCCCTTACACATTAGAGGGCAATTTACAGAGGCTGATTAATCTACAAACCTTTGGGATGAGGGAGGAAACTGGGGCACCTGGAGGAAACCCATGCGGTCACAGGGAGGACTTGCAAATTCACACGGACAGCACCCGAGGTCAGGATCAAACCCGGGTCTCTGGCGCTGCTCAGCAGGTAGAGCGGCTGCTTCACAGCACCAGTGACCCGTGCCGCCCTCTTGTCTGGCTTGATTTTGTGCAACAGCAGCAGTAACCACAGGAATATTTATACTATTAAATCATTAAGCATAGAAGAAGGTCACTTAGCCCCCGAGGTTGTGCCACTTAATCAGCAACTGGATTTTTTTTGCATAACTCAGCAAATGTTCCTATCGTAAGTGGATGCTCAAGGAGATTCCTCAGACCATTCCCCTGAAGTCAGAGCTGAAATTCCCCTTTATATGTCTGCAGTCAGAAATACCCAGAAAAAGAAAGGTTTCCAATTTATAACCCGGATATTAACTGGGAACTGGGAATATTTAATTAGGCCCTATATAGCCTTTTGCCCAAATCTCATCCTTTGTCTTATTTCTGCACCAGAATATAAAGCAGGTTACCAAATCCTGATTTATCACAGTTCCCAGCACTCTCACTTGCATTTGAGTTTGGGTAAAATTGAAAATAACATTTCTCTTCATCGGGTTTGCAAAATCAGTTTGTAATCATAGGGTTTAGAATTGTCCATTGTTGATTATCAGTTAATCAGTCATAATATGGCCTTTTTTCCCCTCAGGATTTCAGAAAGATCCCATGTTTTTGAAATATCAAAATGCCAATACAGACTAATTGTCTTTGGTTGTGGTGTTTAGATTACTGTTTTTCACGGATTGAGCTACTATTTTTACGGTAGATTACATTGTTAAAAGGGTGAGAAATCCATTTGACAATGTGTCTTTTGACTCCTACGACTTCACTGCTTGAGAATGTGCCTGATAGACAAATTTGTCTTTCATTTGGGCAGAAGCCTGAAGCAGGCTACATGAACAGATAGGTCTCATCTCCAATAATGCTGCAGATGGCAGCATTGGAGACATTCTGTTTGATTTGATGAAGTGAAAATAGAACACTTTTTTTTAAAGACAATCATACAGGGGTTTCCTGGGTTATGGATGACCTATCTAATTTAACGTAAATTCTCTCATATATTTTTTATATTTTTTCAAGATGGTGGGAGGAATAATAAAATATTCTGTGATATTCATCAATCACTGGACACAGTAGAGCTAATAGGACTTGATGTTTCAATCCCTGTAATAAGTCGGCACTCTTGCTATTTGCAGTGGGATTGGAGTGGTGAAAGATAGGGGAGGTACGTCATCGGGATCATCAGGTGGGCATCCTCCTTCTTTGACGTTTCATTGATAAGCCTGCAAACATCTCCACAGGGCTCAACGGTGATACCTGGCGTCCCAGTTACACACGCCTCAATTCCATACCCTCCTGTCTTCATCTCGCAGCCCAATTGTTGTCTCTCCTTTTATACCAAATCCAATTGCTGCTTTTTTATGCAGAATTTGATAATGACTTGATTGCTTGTTTGAGGGAGCGACCCCTCACCCCCATTTTCTTTAATGGCCTGGTCATAGATGTAGCAACAAATCCCTTGCATCGTACTTCGACAGGGAAAATCTTGGTCTTCCAGCCATTCTGGGAAGCTTCAGTTGCCAGTTCAGAGTACTTGCTCGTTTTCCTCTCATAAGCTTCTTCAACACCATCTTCTCATGGAACTGTCAATTCCACAAGTTATGCCAACTTGGCTGTTGTGGACCTCAGGACCATGTCTGGCCGGAGTGTTGTAGCCACAATGTCTGGGGGAAACACAAGCCTTTTTTCCAAGTGCACTTCCATTTTCCAATCCCGAGCAGCCTGCAGAATGCTTGCATCCATTGCTGTTATCTGGTGCTCTGGAGGTTGGCCTGCTAATACAAATGTTGTGGTTGACATTTCCTGCCGATATTGGTGGGGAAGCATTTATGATCGTTCGCCTCTGCTCAAGGATTGATGTCAGCTGTCTGAGAACTTGGTTATGCCGCCAAGTGTAACGCCCTTGGACGAGGCTCATAGTGCATCCTGTTAAAATGTGCCTTCATGATGCAGGTGCTTGGCAAAGGGAGCAAGCGGGGTCTTCTCCGAACCAGTGCTTCAGATCTGGGGTGATGGTAGAACATCATAAGTGGCTCTGATGACAAAACTTAGCCGCGATCCTTCCATTTGCCAGATGTCGCGCCAGCTGAGTTTCCTTTTTTCCAGGCTCTCTCAGTTAGTCCATTGGCCCTGCTTGGCCATTGAGACGGCCTTGGCCTGTCGCTCTGCCTCCTCCCGTCTTCTCACCTCCTCCACCACGAGCCGTCTTTTCTGCACTGATGTTGCCTTGTGCCATTGTGGAGCTTTTGGGACGAGCCCAATCCCGGCTCTCCCGTGTTGGACTTGGCCAACCACATCCCGGAAATGAAGAGCAGACTTAGCACTGAACGGCTTCAGATGGGGCCCACTTCCTCCCCGTTGCCACACGGGGGGGCCGCTGTTCGAATAACAGTATCTTCAGATTCAGTGAGGGTCATGACCAACCTTGCTTTAGTGCATTTGAACTCTTCCACAATCCTGCAATGGGTAATTCCAATTAGCCACTCCCGTACAGTCCGACAGCACTTAAGCATCGTGGAAGTCCAAGCCACTGTTTCACATGTGTGCTGATGGCATTCTTTCCAGCTTTTCCACTTTGTTGATGGCGATTTCATTCATTGTTAAAGGCCACATGATTTTTGGTAATTGGAAACACCACAGCTTGAGTTTTTCTGGTAGCAAGGTCTTGTTGATGTGAGCTATGTGCATGATAGTGTCCTTTTTGAGTTGTTCAAACTGCTCAAGTCCTTGAGCTTTGCATCATAACATCGGCCCAAACTCTTCACTGTCATTTCTGAAACAGTTGGAACAGGTATTCCATCAATATGAAATCTTTGATCCTTGACTTGACCTTTGACAATGGAGATGCTTCTGCACTTGCTGGGTTTAATCTTCATCTTTGCCCATGTGATGTTTTGACAAAGTTTTTCCAGAGGTCTCGGTGCAAGGGATAGTTGTTGTTAGTGTTGTTATATTGTCCATATAGGATCGTATCAGTGGCAATCGCTGACCACACTGTAGCTGTTTTCCTCCCACAACCCATTTTGATGCTCTGATCATGAGCTCCATTGGCCATAGTGAAGGTCAATGGGGAGATGGTGCACCCTGCTATGATGCCTACTTCCAGTGGTTGCCACACTGTGGTAAAGTCTGATGTTGTGAGACAAAATTGCTGATCCTGGAAGTAGTTTTTACCAGATTTGTTATTATTGCAGGCACCTGAAAGAACTCAAAAGCAGTCCACAGTAGCGAATGAGGAACTGATCCATAGGCATTGAGGAAGAAGACATGACAATTATTTTGTTCTTTCTTAGCAGTCTGGATTTGATGCCATATGATGCTGGTATGTTCAAGGCATCCCGGGAAGCATGCTATGCCAGCCTTTTGGATTGACGTATCAATGAAATGGTTTTGTTTCAGATACTTTGTAAGTCTTTTCGCCACCACACTGAAAAAGATCTTGCCCTCTATGTTAAGAAGGTTTATTTGCCGAAACTGTTCGATGGTGGAAGAATTTATTTATTTTGGTATCAGCACTCCCCTTCGCCAGGCTTTCGAGATGACTTCCTTTTCCCACGCAACTCTCATGTTTCTCCTGAGGAATTTCAGACTATCTGGGGCATTCTTGTAGACACAATACGGAACACCATTAGGGCCTGGTGCAGAGGCCGTTCTTGCCTTCCTCACTACTCCTTTTACCTCACTCAACTTGTGAGGGCTGATGTCAAATTGATGTTGTGGGGGTGAGATTGGTGGGATGTCAGCGGGAACAAAAATAGGTTCATCTTTTAACTCATCAGTGTCGATGGTTCTGATGTGTCCTTCAACCTCTTTTTTTGACGCTTTCAGGGATCTGCTTTTTTCTTTTGTAAAAATGCCTTTCACAAACTTAAAGGGATCTTTGTAGAAGTCTGTTCTTGCTTTTTCTTTTTGCATCGTTTCCTTAAATTCTCTGCTCTGCGCAGCTTCGAGAGCCTCTGTTTTAGGTCCTTTTCAGGGAGATTGATGTCCTCCCTTTCTTCTCCTGTTGCTATATTCCACACCTCCCTCAGGCTTCTTTCTTTAACAAGTCGTTGGATTTCCTGGAGACGACGGGACTTGGGGGGAGGAGGCCTATCTTTCCTGCTGAGTTGTTCCTTCTCACCAAATTTCTCCTTTCCATAGCTGTAGACTAGGTCACTCATCTTCTCCAACTTCTTTTCTGCTGATCCCTTGATTCCACTTAAGATTAAGCTCACATCTGCATTGATGATTCCCCACTCCTTGCTGTTAGACTTTGGCCATTTCACCAACGGCTTACGTCCTTGCATGTTCTCCACTTTACGATGTGCCTGGTTGCATCTTGGACTCTTGCCTGAAACTTCTGCCACATCCCATAGGGTGCTGATGCTCTGCGGGCTGTGGATTTCTTCCTGCCGCTGAGTTTCATCCGACTGATTTGACCTTTTTGACAGAATCTGGTCAATGTGGGGCCCTGGGTTGGGGATTTTCAAGCAATTCTTTCCTGATGAATTTTGAGACCACAAGTTGATGTTACTTTAGTCCAGCCACACCTACAGGTCTGAAGAACGTGTCCAGCTGCTCGTTTTTCAAGAGTTTTGCCACTTACCTGATTCAATGTCGTGTCCGTTCCAAGGTTTGTTACCGGGTGGTCAGTCGATGAGTCATCTTGCGCCCCTGCTCTCGCAGACTCTGGGGGTATTTTTCTCTTTGAACTTTTTGTAGCCAAGTGAGGGTGGCTCTTGTGCCCTAACAAGGTGACAGTGCCAGCTGTTATGAGTAGCTAGCCCATAACAGCCCCGTTGGGGTCTATTTCCTCCTGTCTGCTGCCTCTCCAAGTTGTCATACGGTCTTTCCCTTCCCTTCCCTTATATATTCCACTGGTTTAACTCTGGGTAGTGTGCCAATGAACATTTCATAAAATGAAAGAATTATAAGAAGTGAATGTCGATCAACACGACATAGATAGCAATAGAATACAGATGTTTCTGACACTGTGAAATTGGTTTACGAATAGTTCCTGACATTTCATCTCCATTTGTTATTTTTCACAAGTTGCAGTGTGTTGTAATTCCTCCTGCTTGGACGCATCAATTCAGCCATAGCGTTAAAGTCTCTGGACAGAGAAGATGTTAGAAAGAAGATGCATTCATCTATAAAATAATCATGACAAAGGTGAATGGAATACCAATACCATAAAGATGCAACAAGGAAAATACTCGGGATTGGAGGAGGTGCTCTTAACTTGGTACAACAACAAATAAAGTGGCACAGTGATAGAGCTGCTGCCACACAGTGCCTAAGATCATATGCTGTCTGCGTGGAGTGTGTATATTGCTTTAAACGTTATTCCTTCATCATGTATCAATACACTGTAAATAGATTAATTGTAATCATGCATTGTCTTTCTGCTGACCGGTTAGCATGTAACAAAAGCTTTTTACTATACCTCAGTACACATGACAATAAACTAAACTGAACTGAACTGAACATTCTCCCTGTGAACGCATGGGTTACCTAAAGAAGCTCCGTTTTTCTCCCACATCCCAATGACGTGCAGGTTTGTTGGTTGACACAAAATGCTGGAGTAACTCAGCGGATCAGGCAGCATCTCTGGAGAGAAAGAATGGGTGACGTTTTGGGTCGAGACCAGCATCTGCAGTTCTTTCCAACAGGTTTGTAGGTTAATTGGCCTCTGTAAATTCACCCCACCTGTGAAGGGAGTGGATGTGAAAGTGGGGTGAATAGGTGTAAACGGGTCAATGTGGATTCAGTAGGCAGCTTCCGCATGGTATCTCTAAACTAAACTCAAACGAATAAAATTGAGGAAAAATCAAACAAACCTTCAATGAAACAAATTATGGAGAAAGCTGAAAGCTTTGCAAAAAAAATGGATGCTGACAGTTTCAGTCTTGACAATGGTTGGTTTTCAAGGTTTAAGATGCAACATATTTCCATCTCTACGCATTTTATTGGGAAGGTTTATCCACCAACACTCTAAATATGGATAAACACACTAAATATGGATAAACACAGCAAATGCTTGAAGGATTCAGCATGGCAGGCTGCATCTATGGGAAGATAGGAAGAGCTGAAGTTTAATGTTTAAGACCCTGCATCAGAACTGAAATGTCCACTTTAAAACTAGATGACTGGTATAAGCATTTTCAGCAACTTATTCATGAGCATAGATCATAGAACAGTACAGCACAGGATGAGGCCCGTTGGTGCCCGAGCTGAACAGGATGCTAAGTGAAACAATTCTCCCCTGATGCACATGCTCCTTGCCCCTCCATCTCCTGCATATCCATGCCCTCGCTCAAAGCATCTTAAAAGCCACTATTGTATCTGCATCCACCACCATCCATCGCAGCATGTGCCAGCCACCATTCTCTGTGTAAAGAACATGCCCCACATATCTCATTTAACATTTGCCCCTCACTGTTACCATTAGGCAGGAGGTACAGAGCATTAAGTTGCACTCCACCAGATTCAGTACAACTACTTTTTTATGATTATTAACCTGCACAGCCGAATGGAATTTGGCACTGGTGCTACATACTTTCCAAATGAGGATTAGAGAAAGAAGATGTAGACACAAGAAACGGCATGGAATCCTCCTTCGAGCATAAACGGCTGGAGTAACTCAATGGGTTGAGTTACTCCACCACTTAACTCCAGTAACTTAGTGATTTGCTTAGTTACTCCAGCACAATTGGAGACTGAAGAATTTTTGACTGCCTACAAGAATTCATTACAGAATCAGCTACAAAGGGAGCTGGAACTGAGGAGGCAGCTGAGGAAAATGAGACGGACAGAAATCAAACCAGTTTGTGTTATCAGTAATTTAGACTCACTGTGTGGTTATTTTCAACAGACCATTGTAAAAAGAAGTATTTAAGACACTGGTACAATCTTCAACTATCATTGAAAACTTATTTTTAAAGGTTGGTCCCTTCAGGTTGCGGGGCAGGAAATTGGTTAGAGCCCATTTTTTTGGCGTGTGACAAGGTCTACACTAAAAACAGAACTCCAACAGGAAGGCACATAAATGCCTTGAATTTTGCTGCTGGATTCAAATCAGCGAAGTTGAAATATTTAAACCTATCATCGTTCCAGAAGCAAAACACGTATTCATAGTGGAGAGGATCTAAAATGGAATTTACAGTATGTCCTCAGTGGATTTGAAAGATATCTACCATGTATTTTGCATCCCGAATTTGTTGAAATTCTCCAGCATTGATGCATTGGTAATTTTCTTTCACATACAGTGCATTCAGAAAGTAATCAGACCCCTTCACCTTTTCCACATTTTGTTCCGCTACAGCCTTATTTTAAAATGGATTACATTATTTTTTTATCAATCTACGCACAATACCCCATGATAAATAAAGTGAAAAGAGGTGTTTCGAAATTTTGCAAAGTAATTAAGAAGAAATAACTGAAGTATCACATTTCCCGCTGCATCAAAAAAATCCCAGAGTATCAGAAAGGACATTTCCCACCCCGGACACTCCCTGTTTGAACTGTTGCCGTCAGGCAGACGGTACAGATCTACAAGGACAAGGACGAACAGACTAAAAAACAGTTTTTACCCCACTGCTATAAAAGCACTAAATGTAGCCGCCAAGGAACGCAGGGGCGATACATACTAAAGGACTGTGGGACACTTTGAAATCGACAGAAGGATGGAGGGTTGGGTGTTTATGCGTGCTATTTTCGTGATATTTATTTTAGTTGTTTATCTTTTAATATTTTATCTTGTATGTATCGTTAGCTTTTAGAAATGTTTGAATGGTGCACTGACTGGCTGACATTTTTAAATTTCGTTGTACATGGTTCATGTTACAATGACAATAAAGAAACTATTCTATTCTATTTTATTTACATAAGTATTCAGACCCTTTACCCAGTATTTTGTTGAGGCACCTTTGGCAGCGATTACAGCCTCAAGTCTACTTGGGTATGACACAACAAACTTGACACACCTGTATTTGGGTAATTTCTCCCATTCTTCTCTGCAGATCCTCTCTAGCTCTGTCAGGTTGGATGAGGAGCGTCGATGCACAACTATTTTCAGGTCCCTCCAGAGATGTTCAATTGGGTTTAAGTCCAGGCTCTTGCTGGGCCACTCAAGGACATTCATAGACTTGTCACAAAGCCACTCTTGCATTGGCTTGGCTGTGTGCTTAGGGTCGTTGTCCTGTTGGAATGTGAACCTCCACCCCAGTCTGAGGTCCAGAACACTCTGGAGCAGGTTTTCATCTAGGATCTCTCCGTACTTTGCTCCGTTCATCTTTCACTCGATCCGGAATAGTCTCCCAGTGCCTGCCACTGAAAAACATCCCACATCATGAAGCTGCCACCACCATGCTTCAATGTAGGTATGGTATTGGCCAGGTGATGAGCGGTGCATGGTTTCCTCCAGACGTGACACTTGTTATTCAGGCCAAAGAGTTCATTATTGGATTCATCAGGCCAGAGCACCAGAGAAAACAACCCTTTTGGCAAACTCCAAGTGGGCTGTCATGTGCCTTTTACTCAGGAGTGGCTTCCGTCTGACCACTCTACCATAAAGGCCTGATTGATGGAGTGAGTGCTGCAGGTATAACTGTCCTTCTGGAAGGTTCTTCCATCTCAGAGGAATTCTGGAGCTCTGTCAGAGTGACCATCGGGTTTTTGGTCACCACCCTGACCCTTCTCCCCGGATTGATCAGTTTGGCCAGGCGGCCAGCTCTATGAAGAGTCCTGGTGGTTCCAAAGTTCTTCCATTTAAGAATAGCAGAGGCCACTGTGCTCTTCAGGACCTGCAATGCTGCAAAAATTGTTTTATGCCCTTCCCCAGATTTGTGTCTCGACACAATCCTGTCTCGGAGGCATATAGCCAATTCCTTCATCTTCATTGCTTGGTTTTTGTTCTGATATGCACTGTCAACTGTGGGACCTTATATAAACAGGTGTGTGCCTTTCCAAATCATGTCCAATCAATTTATTTTACCACTGGTGGACTCTAATCAAGTTGTAGAAACATCTCAAGGATAATCAATGGAAACCGGATGAATAATAATAATAAAAAATGAAATAGCGGCACGTTTGGATAGCAGTATTCCTGACGGGCAGGCCCCAGGTGGTGAGAATTGGCAGCCACACTTCTTCCTCACTGATCCTCAACATAGGCGCACCACAGGGCTGTGTGCTCAGTCCTCTCCTGTACTCCCTGTTCACGCATGACTGTACTGCTAAGCACAGCTCCAACATCATCTTAAAATTTGCTGACGACACGACCATCCTGGGTCTCATCACAGGCAATAATGAGAGGCCTATAGAGAGGAGGTACAGGCACTAAACAGCTGGTGCCAGGAAAATAACCTCTCTCTCAATGTCAGCAAACTAAAGAGATGATCATGGACTACAGGAGACAGCAGGGGAGTGGACACCTCCCCATCCACATCGGTGAAGCTGAGGTTGAAAGGGTCAGCAGTTTCAAGTTCCTCGGTGTGCACATCACTGAGGACCTCTCCTGGACACTGCACACGGACACAATAACTAAGAAAGCCCGCCAGCGGCTCTTTTTCCTGAGAAAACTGAAGGAAGTTTGGCATGAACGCCAGCATCCTCACAAACGTCTGCAGATGCACCATCGAGAGTCTGCTGACGGGCTGCATCACAGTCTGGTACAAGAACTATTTTGCCCACAGCCGCAAATCACTACAGAGAGTGGTGAAGGAGGCACAGCACATCACTGGCAACTGTCTCCTGGCCATTCAGGACATTTTCCACCGGCGGTGCCTGCGGAAGGCACACAGCATCATCAAGGACCACAGCCACCCAGCACGCAGACTGTTCTCCTAGTTACCGTCAGGCAGACGATACAGGAGCATGGCTGCACGTACCACCACTTAAGAACAGTTTGTATCATCATGCCATCAGGCTTCTGAACTCATAAACACATCATATATGTTGATTATTTTATTTATTATTGTCTTTTACCTACCTATGTCATTTTTATCTTATCTTTTTTTACCTTAATTTTATCCTTGTAATATCATTGCTGAGGTGACATGTTGCCTTGTCAAACACATTTCATTGTACCCTTGACCTTGTGTTAACCTACATATGACAAATAAAACTAAACTGAACTGAACTGAACAGTAGCAGGATCAGTCCGAGTCAGCATGGAATTACGATGGGGAAATCATGCTCGACTAATCTTCAGGATTTTTCTGAGGATGTAACCAGGAAAATGGACAAGGGAGAGCCAGTGGATGCAGTGTACCTGGATTTTCAGAAAGCATTTGATAAGGTCCCACATAGGAGATTAATGGGCAAAATTAGAGCACATGGTATTGGAGGTAGGGTGCTATCCTGTCTGCCAACCAGAAAATTGGCTGGCAGACAGGAAAGAAAGGGTAGGAATTAACCGGTCCCTTTCAGTATGGCAGGCGGTGAGGAGTGGGGTACCACAAGGCTCGGTGCTGGGACCGCAGCTATTTACAATATATATTAATGATTTGGATGAAGGGATTAAAAGTAACGTTAGCAAATTTGCAGATGACACAAAGCTGTGTGGCAGTGTGAACTGTGAAGAGGATGCTATGAGGATGCAGGGTGACTTGGACAGGTTGGAGTGAGTGGGCAGATGCATGGCAGATGTGGATAAATGTGAGGTTATGCACTTTGGTGGCAAAAACAGGTAGGCAGATTATTATATAAATGGCGTCAAGTTGGGAAAAGGGGAAGTACAATGGGATGTGGGGGTCCTTGTTCATAAGTCACTGAAAGTAAGCATGCAGGTACAACAGGGAGTAAATTAAGCGAATGGCGTGTTGGCCTTCATAACAAGATGAGTTGAGTATCGGAACAAATAGGTCCTCTTGCTGTTGTACAGGGCCCTAGTGAGACTACATCTGGAGTATTGTGTGCAGTTTTGGTCTCCAAACTTGAGGAAGGACATTCTTGCTATTGAGGGAGTGTAGGTTCAAGAGGATGATTCACGGGATGGCAGGACTGTCATATGTTGATAGATTGGAGTGGCTGGGCTTGTATAGTCTGGACTTTAGAAGGATGAGAAGGTATCTTATTCACATGGGAGGGCTGGTCCCCCAATGCAATATTCAACATTTGCACCAATTCCAATATTGCTGGCCAATGGGGGGAGTGGGGCGTTAGCATGGGTGTTGTGGGTCAAGTCAAGCCCAGTGAGTGCAGGGCCAACAATCCATTTCATTCCATTTCAAGTCAAGTCAAGTCAATCCATTTCAAGTCAAGCCAAACAACTCATGGCATTATCATTTCATTTCCAATTTTGCATTGCAGTTTCAAACACAGACAGGGCAGCAGGCCAAACAACTCATGGCATTGTCATTTCATTTCCAATTTTGCATTGCAGTTTCAAGCACAGGCAGGGCAGGCCAAACAACTCATGGCATTGTCATTTCATTTCCAATTTTGTATTGCAGTTTCAAGCACAGGCAGGGCAGGCCAAACAACTCATTGCATTGTCATTAAGGGCTAACAAATCATTTATTGCAAGTACATTGCAGACTCACAGTTCAGTTGATTCACAGCTTAGAATCACAGTTGTGGCCTCTCCCTTGTGATCTTTCAGAGTGACTCACTCGCATTCAGGCATCGGGGGGTTTTATAGTCCTGCCCCCAGTAGGGGCGTTACCTTCATCATGGTGATTGACATGCGAGAAGACCAATCAGCTGATCTCCAGGTTTTTTTAAATGCTCATAACATTTTATTTTTAATCGATCAGAAAAATTCTCAGGGCTGCCTCAGCGGAGGAGGAATGTGAGTAAGATGGCCAAAAATCCTAGCTATATAGGGTAGCGTTTTTTTCTAAAATCAATGTACAGCATAGAAGTGGTCAATATGAAATTTTTAGTTATATAGATAGATTAAGGTTTTGGACACGCTAGAGGCAGGAAATATGTTCCCAATGTTGTGGGAGTCTAGAACCAGGGGCCATAGTTTAGGAATAAGTGGTAAGCCATTTAGAACGGAGATGAGGAAAAACTTTTTCACACAGAGAGTTGTGAGTGGGGGCGCCATCGAGTATGGCTCCCTGCCTGCAGCTGTTCATCCTTTCAACCTTTTTTTTATTTTTAGCGTGTTAATGTATTTTGTTTTGGAGGTCTTCTAGTATTTTTATGCGGGGCGTGGGGGAGGGGGAAGGGGGAAACTTTTTCTTTCTCAGTCCCTACCTGGTCGAAGATGCGGCTTTCCTCCGAGCGGCATCTTTGCCCCCTCCTCGCGGCCTACCATCGGGACTGGAGCAGCGTTTCCTGCCAGGACCGGCCAGAACTTCAGCTTCGGCAGCGGCGAGGCGCTGAAGCACCATCGCGGAGCGGACGATGCCTTATCGAGGGCTGCCATGTGGTAAGCTCCGGAGTGCTGCGACCGTCGACTCCAATATCGCGGAGCTGTGGGGTCTGCGGAGCATCCAGCCGCGGGCGGCGCTGACCTTTAAACACTGTTGGGCCTGGGATCTCTCGCCGAGATCGCAAGTGTTGGGAGCCACGATCTCTGGTAGGAAGCGGCCATTCCAGACACTCTAAGCCGCTGAGAGTGTTCTTCCAACGCTGGAGCTCCATCATCCGGCGAGAGGGCCTGATACATTGGGTTGCCGTTGCGGCGACTGCGGAGGCCTCAATAGGCCCGAACATGGGTGAACAAGAGGAAGAGGACTGGACTTTACTGCCTTCCCTCACAGTGGGAACCATTGTGGGGGGATGTTTTTAAGTTTAATGTTAAATTCTTTAATGTTGTGTTTTATTTTTATTGGTGGGCTGCAAATGGCAACTCAAATTTCACTACACCAATTGGTGTATGTGACAATAAATGTCCTTTGTCCTTTGTCCTTTGTCCTTTGTGTGTGGAATTCTCTGCCCGGTGGTGGAGGCTGGTTCTCTGGGTGCTTTTAAGAGAGAGTTAGATAGAGCTCTTAGGGATAGCAGAGTTAAGGGATATGGAGAGAAGGCAGGAACAGGGTACTGATTGTAAATGATCAGCCATGATCACATTGAATGGCGATGCTGGCTCGAGGGGTCGAATGGCCTACTCCTGCTCCAGTTGTCTATTAAACCTAAGCACAAATTTGAGTGCCATATCAAAGGGTCTGAATACTTTTGTAAATGTGATTTTTAAAAAAAAATTGGGTTACTTTGCAAAAATCTCTAAATAGCTTCTTCATTCTGGGGTATTGTGTGTAGATTGATGATTAAAAAAAAGAATCTAATCCATTTTAAAATAAGGCTGCAACGTAACAAAATGTGGAAAAAGTGAAGGGGTCTGAATACTTTCTGAAAGCACTGTATCTGTGAAACAAAAGGAAACAACTGGCATAACTGGGAATTCATCCACTCATATAAAGAAGCAAAGTGCCGACCAATTTCTTGCAAAATAAATTCAGTGCACACTATTACTGAGGCCATGAACTTTAACGAAAACAGTTAATTTTCCGAGAAAGATTTATGCTTCTGATGGGAGTTCCGAGTATAAGCATGGGAAAAGTGAACAGAAGGAAATGATCCAGGCTGGTAAGCTGCTAAAGACCTAATGAAGTGAAATAAATACAGAGACTGCCAAGCAAAGGTCCATGAAAATGTAATAAACAGCTGAAGGGAACTAAAAACAACCAACAACAGCATAAACTGAAGAATTGTGTTCGGTCTCATTCGCATTTCGAAACCAAACAGATCCTTGGAGTATGAAGTGAAACTGAGCCCAAAAGCACTTCCGTTTCCAAATGACATATATCACTAGTAATGATTGTTGGAAAAGTGTAATACTACTTAAGCAATATCAAAATCTCATGAGCCCATTCTCAATATTTGTTACGGTGAGCCGCAGTACAAGAGCGCAGCCTCATTTCCCAAGCATTCATTCCATCAAGGGCCTAAACAATACATTCTCACAGTTGCACTTAATCACCTTTTTCTTTCATATATCAGCAATCATGAGGGTATTGCTGATCTCGTAAAGTTTGGAGGCAGTGTGGTTGATTGTTAAGGCTGAGGGCAAAATGCCTTTTTCCCTGCAGCTGAGGAGCCTTGCCTTTGCAAATTACATTAAAGTTCAAAGAGAGAAAAGGAATGATAATAAATGTTAAAAATTCCCTGAAGGAAATAGAACACTCCAAGTGCAAATAATCCCATACTCTGCAATTGCATATAAATCCAAAAACTCAGCAAGGAACGCAAAATCAGGACGTTAAAGTACCTCTGCAAGGTCAACCAAAATGTGCTGTGGTGCATCACCTAATTGAAACATATTTCAGGACACATTTCACCGTTGTAAAAAGCTTCTACTCCAACACAAAAATGTAAAATACAGGCAGGAATTGCTGGGGCTATGGGTGAGTGGTGGAATATTGTGTTTGGGGACAGCCCTCCCAAGTGACAGGGACCAAACGGGACCCACTTGGTCTAGTATATACTAAAAGTGGCAGACTTCATTCGTGATGGTGTACAGGTATTGAAGGTTATGGGGAGAAGGCAAGAGAATGGGATTTGGAGAAAGAGATAGATCAGCAATGATAGAATGGCGGAGTAGACTTGATGGGCTGAATGGTCTAATTCTATTCCTATTGCTTATGACCTTGTGACCTTATGTCAATGCTGACATATTTTTTATTTGCTGGCAGGGCGTATTATACACATTTCCTCTTCCATCATGGAGTATTGCTCAACAAAAGCAAATGTGGGCAAGGGGTCATTCTGCCCTACCTGCCCTATGTCCATTTAAATCTAAAAGGATGGAAAAACTGACTTTTTATTATGGACTGCCTTAAATCCGCTGACTGCATTCTGTGCGGTGCGGAGAAGGAGGCTGCAGATTCTGAGTGAGGACATCTTCCTGACGGCCACTTTCTTCTTGCTGCTCCTCAGTCTCTGCCTCATGGTGGTTGAGCTCTGAGGTTTTCTTGCTGTTGGTTCACTGGCATCGGCTGCCACCCGCGATTTGCTGGGTTGTTCAATGTGCAGCAAATGACAATGATGTCCACTTCGTGTGCTCTAATGGACGCTCTTAGACCGTTTTCAGCTATAAAATCTCAATTTAAAGAGACCAATTATATTTTTCCACCCTTATCGAGGAGGTCTTGCATCTCTCATTCCCCTTCCATTCTGCGATTGGAGATCGAGGATCCTGGGTTCGATCCTGACCTTGGGTGCTGTCTGTGCAGAGTTTGCACATACTCCTTGTGCCCTCATGGATTTCCTCCGGATGATCCAGTTTCCTCCCATATCCTAAAGACGTGCAAGTGGTAGGTTAATTGGACTCTGGAATTTGCCACTAGTGTTGGGAGTGGATGAGAAAGTGGGATAACATAAAACTAATATGAACAGGTTGATGATTGATCGCCAGGAGGGTCTCAACCCAAAATGTCAGACTGAAGAAGGGTCGCGATCAGAAACTTCACCTATCCATGTTCTCCAGAGTGATTGTCTGACCTGTTGTGTTACTCCAACACATTGTGTCCTTGGTCCATGGGTAGGATGGACACCATGGGCTGAAGAGCCAGTTTCCATGCTATGTCTCTAATCAAAAAATAAATTAATTTAAAAGGTGAACAAACAGTATCATGGTTTTCAGATTTGCTAGCATTTCAAGCAGTAAGAAATTCATGAGGATGAAGGAATCATATCTGCTTCACTGACCTGATACATGTGCAACTTGAGAGAGTGAAATCCTTTTGTTATCATAAAAGGTCAATGGCTACCTGTGCTCTTAGGAAGCCAGTAATGCCAGAAAATCTGAATCCCAAGATTGTACTGAATTTGTACATTCGGAGACGAAATTTGTACGTTCGTTGACAAAACTAATTCGGAGATACAGCAGAGATCCACTGCTGTTTCTTGCAAAGATTCTAAGGTGTGGAACCTGTCAACATGAACTTGTGGCATGCATGCTTCTTAGTTGTTTCTTGAGCAGCCTAAAAATCGTTCAGGTCTCCCAATATCTGTAGAGTATCTCACAAAACTCACACAAAGTAGTAAAGTAACTCAGCAGGTCAGGCAGTGTCTTTGGAGAACCTGGGCAGGTGACAAGGCCCTTTCTCAGACTGATTGTAGGGGAGGGAGAAGAAAGCTGGAAAAGGAGAACGGCAGGACAAAGCATGGCAGCTAATGGGTCGACACAGGCAAAGGGGGCTTTTGTGACAGGAGATGGTTGGAACAAAAGCCAGAGATAAAAACAGTGGGTATGAGACAGGTTTGAAGAGTTGCAGATTATGCAACCAGGGGGAGTGCCTGTTTAATTAGTAACAAAAGCTGCCAATCCTCAATCGGCTCCCGATTCTACCAATTTTACTGGTTAAGGAATGGAGCTTTCTGGTCCAATTGCTGTTGTGGTGGAAGGGGCTGTTATGAAAATAACATCATCATTTTGTTTTCGGCTAATGTGAGGGAAACATCAGGCTTACTAATGTGGACCACCCAAAATGCCAAATCAATATTATGTCTACTGCTTTTCACCCGGAAACTATTCCCAGTATGATCTACTGCAGATAAAGTTATGATTGGATTTTGCAGAAGCCAGAAAGTATGTTTTTACACCCTCTAGTTTCTGGGCTAGTGGAAAAAATCATACCACAGCAGCTTCAATTAGTCTGCTAAACGGTTGGCTTCATTAAGCTGCAGTGTTCACACATTTTCGGTGCTACTGTCATTTTAATGAATGTGGTGAACACAATGCATGGTTGGTTTTATTATGTCACATCTTGCATCAGCCATTTTTCAAGAGCTTAGGAATGTCAGTGCAAATGATTTTAGTATAATTTCATGACATGATTCCAAAGCACCTATCACCACATTGGGTACTGACATATTCGATGACAGGTTTTGTAGCAACAACATGGTGACATTCAAGCACATATGATTGAATTTGCTTTTAAACATTTGCAGAATGACAATTTTAATCTAACCCATTTCATATTTCAGGGTGAAATGTGTGTTATGAAAGAATATGGCATAGAAAATGTGGAGGCCAAATTCAGCAAGTTAGAGGCCTCAGTGATCTGTATGTGGGTGAGCAAAATAATAGATTTACAAACAAGGATGGGAGGAAATTGCTGAATCTACAATTGCATGTAGAGATGGATCTGGTTTGGGAGATGAAGGGAATTGTGGCATTTGTTTCAAGGAGGAGCAGATGACAAATAGTGATCAAAATATATTTAGATTCAAGTCCATAGCTCCCTAAAAATGGCATCAAAAGTAGATAGAGTGGTAAAGAAAGCATGCAATACGCTTGCTCTCATCAGCCAAAGCGGTACCCGGACGTGGCGCTGACAGACAAGAAGCTGAAGCAAAGAAGTCGAAGCCAAAGAACATAATGGAAACGAGGCCGACACACCAATAAACTGAAAGAGTCTGAAGACGAAACGCCTACTAACCAAAATGATGGAACGCCTAAATGCAAACTAACCGAAAGGGCGGGCGCCTAAATCCCAAGGAACCGAAAAGCTGCGTCACCTAAAAGCAAACTTACCGAATGGCCGCTCTGTCGAAACGCCACCTACCCGAAAGGCGGCGTCACCTTCAGGCCAAAGGACCGACTGCGCTCAACATAAAAGTCCAATAATGGACTTGTGGTTGCCGGGGCGGCGAGACTTGTCAGTGATTGGTCCAGAATATTGTCCCAAACCTCCGCTCCACCTGACCCGCAGCCCGTGGAGGGTGGCCGTGGGAGAGTGGGGGCTGTCACGAGTGATGCACACCATCAGCCGCTTTCAACTTGGTGCTTGGGTTCAGATTGCCCAGTCACCTATAACATGTGCGGGAAAATGAACCCCACGCTCCCGTCTCCCCCTTCTCTCCCCCCCCCTTCTCCCTCTCCCACTCTCTCTCCCTTCTCTCTCTCCCTTCTCTCCCCTCTTCTCTCTCCCCCCTCTATGGAAAATGAACGATTGAAGTCTTAAAATTAGTAAGTTTTGTACTGAAGGGAAGGATATTGTAAACTGAACTTTCATTCATGATAAAAGAAAGAGATAAATGTTAAACACATATTGGGAGCTTGTGTTAAACACCCTGTAAGTACGACATAGAGAATCAAGTTGAATATAGAGAATACCTTGGAGAAATGGCATATGAAAACGGGGGACAAGTACAAGAATAGATTTGAAGAAGGGTTTCAGCCCGAAACGTTGCCTATTTCCTTCACTCCATAGATGCTGCTTCACCCGCTGAGTTTCTCCAGCATTTTTGTGTACCTACAAGAATAGATTGGTGGGAAATGGATCTCAGTATCTTTTGTAAACACATAAGTTTACTGTAGGCTTGTTTAAAGAATTATGTTTAAAGAATAATTAAGGGCTAAAGCATGGCACATGAGCTCTAAAGACAAGGCTGAAGTATTTGCAATGATGTTTAGCTTTTGTCCACTTAGTGAATGGTCCATCTTGGACTTTACCTGGGATCCCCATTATCACAAATCCAGCCTTTCTGACAACTCAATTCACTCCATATTGAATGGTTGGGAGCACTGGACACAGTAAAAAGGCAATGGGACTAGATAATATGCCACTTTAGAACTGAGGATGTGCTCCAAATCTAGCCACATCTCTAGATAAGCTATTTATGTGCTGTTACACTGCTGGCATATATTCAATAATGTGAAACAACTTGCCTAGATTGGCCTGTGTACATAAAGCAGGACAAATCCAAACCAGCTAATTCTGTTAAATTAGACTACTCTAAATCATTAGACAAATTATAGAAGTATTATCAGCAAAGCTGTCAAGCAGCACTTTCTGAATGAATTTATGCCCAGTCTGTGAGTACTGCATGCAGACCAGAGCTGAATTTGAGAGGTGAGATGAGAATTACTGACCTTGACATTAAGGCAGTATTTAAACAGGAGACATCGTCCATAACATCAAGGGGGAAGCACTCTTGTCATTGGAGTTATACCTACCATATGAAAGACAGTTGTGGTCATTGGAGGATATCATATTAGCTCAGAATATTACTGGATGAGTACCTTCTTCAGCCCAATCATTTTCAATTACTTCAGCAATGGTCCTGCTTTCATCATGATTTGAGGTCAAGGCATTCATTAATGATTGCATCATGATGAATACCATTCATGATTCCACAGCAAATGTGCAGTGCATTCTACTACATCTCAAGAATATAAATGACAATGTCATTAGCAGCAAAGTGGCAGGTGGCATTGTCACTACACGTACCAGATCATCTTAAAAAAGAAACCAGTCTCACCTGTTCTCCAGGATATTTAATATAGCCTAGTCTCCCTCTCTCAAAGTCTTAGTAAGTAAGTAAGTAAGTAAGTAAGTAAGTAAGTAAGTAAGTAAGTAAGTAAGTAAGTAAGTAACTAAGTAAGTAAGTAAGTAAGTAAGTAAGTAAGTAAGTAAGTAAGTAAGTAAGTAAGTAAGTAAGTAAGTAAGTAAGTAAGTAAGTAAGTAAGTAAGTAAGTGAGTAAGTAAGTAAGTAAGTAAGTTTTATTTATATATTTATATATGTTATATAGCACGTTTTAAGTCAACTCGCATTGACACCAAAGTGCTTTACATAAATTAAATAATAAGTTCCATTACAAACCATAGAAAAAGGTTAAAAAAAAAGGGATATCTTTGACCAGACTCTCCTGGGACATAAGTACACTGGAAACAGTCGAATTCACGGCTGAATAACCTGCAATGAGGTGACACACCACCTGATGCTACAAAGTGTTTGATGATCAACAAGCACAAGTCAGGTGTGTGATGAAATCCTCTCCACCTGCCTGAGTGAGTGAAGCTCCAACAATATTTAAGAAGGTCCACATCATTTTGAGTAAATTGCCTGATCAAAGTGCTAGAGTAAATCAATGGGGCAGGCAGCATCTCCGGAGAACATGGATAGATGATATTTCTTGTCGGGAAAATTTGTCAGACTGATAAAAGATCCTGACCCAAACCATCACCTATCCGTGTCCTCAAGAGATATTTCCTGCCCCATTGAGTTACTCCAACATTTTGTGTCCTTTTGTGTAAACCAGCATCTGCAATTCCTTTTTTTTCTAGATTGTTTGATTAGTACCCTCTCCACCAGACTAAACATTCATTCCCGCCATCACGAGCACGCAGTTGCTGCAATTGCCCGATCAACAAAGTGTACTGCTATCACTTGCCTGGTCTCCACCCACAACAACTCTAAAGCCTGTGAGCTCTGCCACCACAAAGGACATGGGCATGGAACACTATCACCTTCATGCTTGCCTACAAGTGACATTCTGTCCCAAGTGGGAAATATATAGTTGTCCGTTCCTCGCTGGTCTAAATGGTGGATTGCTCTCTTTACCAACACTCTGGCTCGGTACCAATTTCTATGGGGTGGTAGATAAATGAGGCTCTAGCCAGTGACGTCTATGTCCAGAAAATAAATAGATAAATAAAAAATTAGGAATACATACTTCAATATTGTTGGTTTACACAGTTTTGTAAAAGGATGTTGCTGTTTTCCACCTTCACTTTTGCAACTTGGGAAGCATTTTATTTGGAGCCCAAACCATATAAATCTTAGTCGAGCCGAAATTCCTGCCATCCTAAAACAACACCCTTAGTTTCAGGATAGGAGTGCGGACATTTCTGTTCCAGGGTGTCAGATTTACTAGTGGTACAACAGCATAAAGCACATTTATCTCCTTTACACGTCACATCCACATAAGTGCAGATGCCCAACCAGGGTTAGTGAACAGCTCATTTGAATGGAACTTGCACTCAGCAGGACACGCAACAGATAGTGGTGATGATTAGAATAACTCCATTGATGCAGTTGAACGTCCATCAACGCAGGATTGAACATAATGGGTATGGCTCTGCATTGTAGCATAGGTTGAAGAAGAGTCTTGACCCAAAACGTCACCCATTCCTTCTCTCCAGAGATGCTGCCTGTCCCGCTGAGTTACTCTTGCATTTTGTATCTATCTATAGTAGTAGAAGATTTTGTTTTATAACAGTGAACAATGTGATGATAATGCATTGTTTTTATGTGTACTATTTCAATTTCAGTAATTTTAGAAGCTATGCAACTTCTTGATTTATTTAACTATACATACGAGGTTTCAGAATGTTCACGATTATTCCTTTGAATAATGACAAATTTATGTACTCATATATTTATTTAATTCAGCCATTTTTATTGGGAAACTCAGTAATTTCAGCAGAGAAACAGATGAAATACTTGATCCTGTCATTTGATGTCAGTTTAATTGCCATCATTTCAATAATGGAAATAAAAAATAAACAAAAGTCAGTACTATGCACTGTACAATGTGAGACATGCAATACAGAAGCAGAGGTGTGCACACTTGATTTTCTTGAAAGAGGAAGTTAAACAGATTTTGGTCATATATCCTAGCAGCGATGCTGAATAATAACATTGTAAGAACTATATTCTGCACACTGTATCTTCCCCTATTCTATTGTACTTAAGTTTGAAATGATGGTATATCTGATGTGCCAAGGGGTGATCTTTTAGAGGTGTTCAGTATCATGTGGTGCACTGGTGCGGTATATGGAATGAATTGCCAGAGGAGGTGGTTGACACAGATAGAATAATGACATTTAAAATACATTTGACCTGGTCCATGCATACTGTAGGAAAGGTTTAAAGGGACATGTGCCATTCCGGAAGTGGCGGCGCTGTTAACAGCTGCGGCTCGCCTGCAGTCCGTCTGTCTTTACTTTTTTCTGTTGGTTTTTTTGTCTTGTTTTGGTTAAGTTTTAGTTTGTTGGGTTGTGTTAGAGGGGGTGGAACATGTTCTCTGTCTCTTCCTTCGGGGGAATGCGACTTTTTCATGTCGTATCCCCCTTCTCTGCCTCCGTCTGCGCTGAGGCCTAATGGCGGAGCTGGCGGCCTCCAGCCTGCGACCGACCCCGAGGCTCCGGAGGCAGAGCCAGCCAGGACTTACCAACGAGAGGCTGGCCGTCTTCGGGGCTGAGCAGCGGTGGCCCGACTTGTGGTGCGGCGTTCTGGGCTTTCGGCGGCGGCCTGGGGCTGATGCAGCGGGGCCCGAGCTGGGGCAGCGGCCTGGAGCTGGGGCAGCGGCCCAGAGCGGAGACTGCAGGATCTGGAGCTGGGGGCAGCGGCCCGGAGCGGAGACGGCGGGACCTGGAGCAGCGACTGCGGGACCAGAAGCTGGCGCGGCGGGCCTGGAGCTGGGGCAGCGACCTGGAGCTGGGGCATCGGCCTGGAGCTGGGGCCGCGGCCCGGTGCGGAGACGGCAGGATCTGGAGCTGGGGCGGCGACCTGGAGCTGGGGCATCGACCTGGAGCTGGGGCGGCGGCCCGGAGCTGATACTGTGGCGGGCCGTCTCGGAGCGGGGATGGCGTTCCGGCTATCGGCAGCGGCGACATCACCACGGAGGTCCGCTGGACTGGAGAGCGGCATCTCCGGCCTGGATCGACCGCCTCAGCGCAGAGGGAGAACAAGGAGGGAAGAGATGGAAACTAAGACTTTGCCTCCATCACAGTGAGGATGTGCTTGGTGAACTCACTGTGGTGGATGTTTAATTGGTGTTTATTGTATGTTTGTTATTATTGATTCTGTGTATGACTGCAGGCAACATAGTTTCGTTCAGACCGTAAGGTCTGAATGACAATAAAGGATCTATCTATCTATCTATCAAACACGGCCAAATTAGACTAGTGTGGACTTAGCCGGTGTGGATGAGTTGGGCCAAAGGGCCTGTTTCTGTGCTGTTTGATGCTGTGACTGTAATTCTTAGGTATAGATGGTTAGACTGCACATTAAGCTGTTTTTGTGGATGTAGCTTTCCATGTTCCATGTGATCTTGGCAATCCAATTTTACACAGATGCTCTCAAAGAGGCATTCTGTTATTCATTTGCCTAACGCTTTCTGCAAAATGCCCTAGACATGTTTCAACATGAATACCAATAAAGCAGCCAGTGCTTTTCCAGCTTGCTGCATGGGAGATTTATGGGCCTGTCCCATTTACGTGACATTTTTGGCGGCTGCCGTCACCCGTCATAAGTCATTACAGGTCGCCGAAAAATTTCAACATGTTGAAAATCCCGCGACATGTCGCCAGGGTGTCACCTGTATGGTCGTGAGTAGTCTCCTCAGTCACCCAAAGAGTCGTAGCGTCTTTCTGGCCGCCACTGAATTTTCAACATGTTGAACATTTTCGCCGACTTGCAACGACCTATGACGGGTGCCGGCAGTCGCCGAAAAAGTCGCGTAAGTTGGACAGGCCCGTTAAGTTCATAATTTGTTCCCTGAAAAGTGGCCCTAGATCATTAAGTTTCTAGTCTTCCTTATTTACTTGGTCAAAGAAAAAGCAGCGGAGAATAAAACCATGTCTGGCGACAGCAGCAGCAATTTATAGGCAATTGCAACAGAACTACTTCATGCAATTTATTACCTGCCTTTTATTTTCATATTCTGTACACTCTGAATTCATTTTAGAAAATTTAGAAAGTCAGACTCTGATAGTTTTCCAAAAGCATGAAAGTGCAAAAAAGAGCAATATGATACCTCCTTATAGCTGCAGGTCACTCATTTACCACACACTTGCCTCATTATAAACAAACTGATTTAGTTTTAAAGTTTCTCCTCTGCCAATTATGTAAACTTAATGCGAATCCACAAAGTGATAGGTTATTTCAGCTGCCATACTGGCCTGTTCCTCTAGGCTACAAACGTTAATGGACTGCTATACAATAGATGTATGAGGGCACCCGCGTTGACAGTTAAATTGCTACGTCGTGCTTTTAGTATTTTGCTTCTAAAACATATTATTCAGCCTAGTAAAAGAAACCGCTTTTCATGTTTGATCTTCTGACCATATCTCTAGATTTCATTCTTAGTGACAGAAATATATCCTAATAAAATTGTGCACTGAGTTTGGAATAATTAACTTCTTCAAGATTAATTTTTATACCTGCAGCCACTCAATTAAAAAATAAATTTTTACAAGGGATTCAGCCAGGCATATAATAGGTTACTGGTGGAATGGGTTTCACATTCGCAATCTATTTTCATCAAAAGATAAATCTACTGTGTGAAACTGCCACAAGTATTGCTTCATGCCTACTGCGAAGTTTCAATTCTGATTTAGGATTGCCCTGTTTTAATGTTCCATAGCTGGGTTAATATCCAGTTTCTGTCAAAAAATAGGATTATACCTGCCACTTTTTAATTCCAAAGAGGGCTTTAAAGTTTGTGTGCAGGCAAGGACTAGTTATTCTGGCTGAATAGCCTCTGGCAGTAGGTAATAGAGGGTCAGGTTCTGTCAGAGCGGCTACATTGGAGCAGCCATTTTGAGAATGATCGGTTTGAGGTGGAGGTCTGGTGGAAGATCAAAGTGCAGAGTTTGGTGAATGCGTGAAGAGGGCACTCAGGAAGGACAAGATATGGCTTTTAACATTTATTTCTTTTTTACATAGAAACCTAGAACCATAAAAGATAGGTGCAGATGTAGGCAATTTGACCCCTTCGAGCTAGCACCGCCATTCAATATGGCTGATCATCCAAAATCAGTACCACGTTCCAGCTTTCAACCCATATCCCTTGATCCCATTAGCCCAAAGAACTATATCTAACTCTCTCTTGAATACATCCAGTGAACCGGCCTCCACTGCCTTCTGTGACAGAGAATTCCACAGATTCACAACTCTCTGGGTGAAAACGTTTTTCCTCCTCTCAGTCCTAAATGGCCTACCTCTTATTTTTAAAGTGTAACCCCTGGTTCTGGACTTTCCCAACATCGGGAACATTTTTCCTGCAACTAGCCTGTCCAATCCTATAATAATTTTATATGTTTATATAAGATATCCTCTCATCCTTCTAAATTCCAGTGAATATAAGCCCAGTCGACCCATTCTTTCATCATATGTCAGCCTCCATCCTGGGAATTAACCTAGTGAACCTACGCTACACTCCCTCAACAGCAAGTGTGACCATCCTCCAATTAGGCGAGCAAAACTGCACACAATACTCCAGTTGTGGTCTCACCAGGGCCCTGTACAACTGCAGTAGGACCTCCTTGCCACTATTCTCAAATCCGCTCACTATGATGGCAAACATGCCATTTGCTTTCTTCACTTCCCGCTGTACCTGAATGCTTACTTTCAGTGACTGAAGTACAAGGACATCAAGGTCTTGTTGCAACTCACCTTTTCCTAATCTGACACCATTCAGATAATAATCTGTCTTCTTGTTCTTGCCACCAAAGTGGATAACCTCACATTTATCCACATTATATATACTGCATCTGCCATGCATCTACCCATTCACCCAACCTATCCACGTTACCCTGCAGCATCATAGCATCCTCCTCACAGCTCACACTGCCACCAACTTTGTGTCATCCTCAAACTTGGAGATGTTACATTTAATTCCTTTGTGTAAATCGTTAATATATATTGTAAATAACTGGGGTCTCAGTAGAGCCTTGCAGCACAACCCTAGTCACTGCCTGCCATTCTGAAAAGGACCCGACATACCACCGGGTGGCGTCAGCAATGGCTGCCTCGTCCACAGTCTGCCTGTCCCTTCCTTCTTTGTGTTTAAATAGTATGTGCTAAATGTATGTTTTTAGTGTTCTTTAACTTGTTTAATGCGAGGGATGGTGGGGGGGAGGGGGAGGTTGGGGAAAACGTTTTCTAATCTCGTACCTCGACGGAGATGCAATTTTTTTCCATATTTAATCTGCATCTACACTGTGGCCTAACATCGAGGAGTTGGCGGCCTTTGCTGGAGACCAGCCTTGAGAGGTCCACTGCAGGTGCCTGCAGACTTACCATCAGGGAGCCCGTGATCCCTTTGCCGGGGTTCAGCCTTGGAGCTCCAACCGTGGGAGCTTGCGAACTTTAACATCACGGAGCCCGCCGTTCCCCCGGGTTGGTGACCAACTTCGGGAGCTCGAATCCGCAGGAACTTCGACCACCCCGACGCGGGAGTTTTGATCACCCTGACGCGGGAGCATCTATCGCCCCAACGCGAGAGCTTCGATTGCCGGCTGCGGGAGCTTCGATTGCCCCGACAGATGGTTCGACTGCCCCTACCGTGGGTGAATAAAGAGGAAGAAGTTTGGACTTTTTTGCCTTCCATCACAGTGAGTAATGAGGGGAATCCGCTGTGGTGGATGTTTATGTTCAATTTTATGTAGTTGTGTGGCTTGTTGCTTTTTTTTCATATGGCTGTATGGTAATTTTCATATCACTGCACCTTAATTGGTTAATGTGGCAATAAAAGTCCTTTGAAACCTTTAATTTCAAATCTTTGCTTCCTGTCTGCCAACCAGTTCTCTATCCATGCCAATACATTACACCCAACACACCATGTACTCCAATTTTGCACACTAATCTCTTGTGTGGGACCTTGTCAAAGGCTTTTTAAAAGTCCAGATACACCACATTTAGTTTAGTTTAGAGAAACAGCACGGAAACAGGACCTTCGGCCACCCGGTCTGCGCCGACCAGCGATCCCCACACATTAACACTATCATACACCCACTAGGACATTTTGTTTTCATTTACCAAGTCAATTAATCTACAAACCTGTACGTCTTTGGAATGTGGGAGTGTTAATATTGGCCAAAATAGAGATATATAAAATGGAGGATCATTGGATCTGCAAAACCTGTTTGGTCAATGTCTGTGCAAAGCTGAAAGCTGCAAATTGGCACCAGTTGGACTAGGTACTAGATTGAATTATCAGATAAGGTGAGGTCCAGATGTCCTCTCTATTGTTAAAATGTATGAGTACTTTACAGAGAAACCCAAAGGTGTTGCAAATGCATTAGCATGATAGGCTGGCTGTAGAAGGATTGTAAATACTGTTAATAATGTTGCAAGATGTTTGTGTTACTGTTTGATGAAGTGTGAAGCCTTGTTTGTATTGTTTATACTCCCCAGGAGAATGTTGCATTACTTGATTGATTGACTTCCTTCCAGAAGCTTCTGTAGAAACATTGTAATGGGATGCTTTGTAATTGAGTTGGGGAACTGTCAATAACTCTTTAATGTGATCGATATCTGTGAATGGTTTGTAGGGGTACCACCCCCATGTAGATCTGCCCCACAGGGTTCGATGACCTATAAAAGGTAACCCCCACAAAGTTTGTTGTCAATCTTCTGGAGGAGCGCTTGGGACTGCGTAACTCTCTGGAAGTATCTGCTTGCATGAGGCTGAAGGGCTTGGACAAGCAGAGACAAGGATCAATCCCGCAGTGTGGCTAGTTTAGGGAATTCGTCATTGTTTCATAAAATAAAAGATTTAGTGATCCAGTGCTTGACTCGGTGTTTTACTGAACTAGACTAAGGGGATTAGCTCTAGGAGCATAATTACAGGAGGAAACCGAAGATCTCGGAGAAAACCCACACAGGTCACGGGGAGAAAGTACAAACTCCGTACAGGCAGCACCTGTAATCAGGATCATACCTGGGTTTCCGGCGCTGCATTCGCTGTAAGGCAGCAACTCTACCGCTCCACCACCGTGACAGTCTCTCCCTTATCCATTCTACTTGTTACATCCTCAAAATATTCTGGGTTGCTCCTTCAGTCGGATGAGGGAATTCAGGGAGCAGACATACAACCCTGACGAGTCGTCTGCAGGAAGTGTGCCAAGCTCCAGCTCCTCCCAGTCTGCATCGATCAGTTGGAACAACAATTAGATGCACTGATGCACAAACAGGAGGCAGAGAGGATTACAAACACGTTTCAGGACGGCACAATGAAAATCTTGCTTGCAGCAGCGTCACTGACAAAGAGATTCAGACAAACACACAAACACATAAATGATACATAAATTACACTAAATTCAAATGGACAGTAAAACAAAACACAAGACAGTAAAAAAAAACAAGACGTCAGTGCAAATAAAGAAACAAATCTAGAGTCATAGTCATAGAGTCACATAGCACGAAAACAGGTCCTTCAGCCCAACTTACCCATACTGGTTAAGGTGCCCCATTTGTACTAGTCCTGTCTGCCTACATTTGGCCAATATCCCTCCAAACCTTTCCTATCCATGCGCCTGTCCAAATGTCTTTTAAATGCTGCCATAGTACCCGCCTCAACTACCTCCTCTGGCAACTTGTTTCATGCGAAAAAGTTTCCCCTCAGATTCCTTTTACATTTTTTCCTCTCATCTTAAACCTATGTCACCTGGTTCTGATTCCCCAACTCTGGATGAAAGACTGTGCATTAATTGATATCATTTGATATAATTTGATATAATTTAATTGCCACACAACCAAGGACGGTGGAATTTGGGTTGCCAGCAGCGGTACAGTAATAAAGAACACACAACCACAATAAACATTTTACACAAACATCCACCACAGCATTCATCACTGTGGTGGAAGGCACAGTACTTGGCCAGTCCTCCTCCATTCACCTGATCTATACCCTTATTATTTTATACATCTCTATAAGATCGCCCCTCAGGGTTAGGCACTCCAAGGAATAAAGTCCTGGCCTGCCCCTGCCTCTCTCTATTGCTCAGGCCCTCAAGTACTTGCAACATCCTCCTAATCTTTCTGCACTCTTTCCAGTTTAATAACATCCTCCCTATAGCAGGTTAACTAAAACTGAACACAATACTCCAAATACTGTAAGAACCCATCCATGCCTTGTATAACTGTACATAACATTCCAACTTCTATACTCATCACTCTGTCTGATGAAGGTCAATGTACAGACATCTTTTATGACCACACTATCTACCTGTGACACCACTGTCAGGGAACTATGTACATATACTAATAGATCCATCTGCTTTAAACTGGACAAGGTGCAGAAAAGATTCACAAGGCTATTGCCAGGACTGGAGGACGAGTTATATGGAGAGACCGGATAGGCTGGGTCTGTTTTCCCTGGAGTGAAGAAGGCTGAGGAATGACCTTATAGAGTTTTATTAAAATCATGAGGGGTCTAGATAAGATGTATTTTCACGTCTTTCCCCAGGGTAGCGGAGCCTAAAACTGGAGGGCATAGATTTAAGGTAAGAAAAGAAAGATTTAAATGTGACTTGAGTGGAGACTTCATCACACAGAAAATGGTACATATTTATATCAAGAGGAAGTGGTAGAGGCAAATACAATTACAATGTTTAATAAGCATGTGTACGGATTCATAGATAGGAAAGATTTAGAGGGCTATGGGCCAAATACAGACAAATGGTCTAGCTCAGGAGCACACGTTAGTCGGCATGGATCAGTTAGCAGGAAACAGGCCCTTTGGCCCACCAAATCCACACCGACCAGTGATCCCCGTACACCTAGCACTATGAACAAATGAATGAATTAATTAATACGTTTATTGGCCAAGTATGCACATACAAGGAATTTGCCTTGGTGCTCCGCCCACAAGTGACAACATGACATACAGTGACAGTTAGGAATGGCACATAAAACATTAACAATAAACCATAGAAAGATTAAAAGAGAACTTACCGTTTGAAGTTTGATCTTTATTTTATGAGAAGTTGAAGTGAGGGAATACGTGACGAGCCCACCATGCGCGTCAATCTTTAGAGCAGCTGTATGAAACCACAGACTAGTTGCTGAACTTAAGCTATAGAACTATTAACGACTTTAGAATTACCAAATGATCTTTATGAGAAGTAGGGTTGGGAGTAGAGGGCACGGATTCTCTCACTTCAACTTCTCATAAAATAAAGATCAAACTTTAAATGGTAAGTTCTCGTTTAATCTTTCTATTTTATATCAGTCACTTGAAGGCTTCAAAGCTCTGTGGTTTCATGCAGTGCAAAATCTCCATGCAGACACATTGCTCCAGTCGACCAAACTTGGTTGAAGAAACGTACTTCATTGAAACATAATGTTAATTTTCAAACATGTCCATGCTTTAATGGAAAAAATAGTCCCTTCACATCAGGGATAAACAGTTGATTTAATTAACACAACTTAAAATTTTGCTAGCAAATAAACCAGGCCTGGTAATTGGTTTATTATAAAATGGCTGAAAAGTTCGCTTATCAGCCCATCCTGCTGTGCAAAAATGTGATCCAGCGGAACTTCTATATTACTTGCTGCCGAAGTAGCTGCAGCCCTGGTAGAGTGAGATTCAAATACATCAGCATCCACTCCCGCGTTTGCTAATATGCATCTTAACCACCTAGAAGTGGTCTGCACCGTTACCCTTCTATGTGGTTTTTTATGACTGATGAAGACAGCCCGTTCACTGCCTCGAAGGTTTTTTGTAACCTTTATGTATTCTTTAATATATGTAACCACACATAATCTGCGATCTGGTGGATATGCCAACTTAATGCCTAGTGCACCTGATCTGCTCTTCTTAATTAACTAATCTATATAAAAGGTTACCTTATTATCAGATATAACTGCCTTATCCAGCCTCAATTTCTATAACACTTAATTTGTTGCGCTGAAATGAGCCCCATGAGTATGACCAATTTATAGATGAGTTGGGGCAAAGATAATGATGCAGCCGGTGCCGGTGAAGCAGCCTTAATACTATATTAATGTTCCATACCTCCCGATATCTGGGCCTAGGAGGGTTTCTGTTAAAAATACCCTTCATGAATTTGGATACCAGTGGGTGAGAGCCCACAGAATGGTGTCTAGAGCCCAGCACTAAATATGATGACAAAGCACTACGAGCGGTGTTAATAGTGCTATAATTTAATTATTTCTCAAAATATAAGGTTGAAAGAAATTCCAATACATCGGCTATATCTGCGGTAAAGTAACTTATATGCGTATTGACGCAAAGGTCCTCCCATTGCTTAATATATGAGATGTACTGCTTCTTAGTGCCATCACGCCAAGCTGCAGTGATTACATCCACCATCCGGTCAGATAATCCGAGCCCCAAGAAAGGTCTTCTCAGATTCTGCAAATTAACAGGCCGATTCGGTCATTTAAGGACGAGGTTCCCAAGAAGCGGGCTGAATTAGCATATGTTTATGCCTATGACATCCATGTGTGGTTCCTTTAATAATCCTTTCAATAAATGGAACCATGGTTGTGTAGGTCAGTTAGGCACTACCAAAATACCTGATGCGAAGTCTTGCGTTATTTTTTGCAAGCATCGTCCAACGAGGCAGAATGGAGGAAAAGCATAGAAGAAATGCCTAATCAGAGTTAGCTGTGCAGACTGGAGCTGCCAGCGACTCTGAGGTAGAAATGGACGGCCGCCAGCTTCCCGCACTGCCGCTGTGTTCTGCTGCCGGTTTTACAGCGGCTCGTCTTGGTTTTGTCCTAGGCTTCTCCATAGTAAAAACCTAGAGACACGTTGGAATTGCACACAAAACAGTCCCTGACCACATTTGCACTTACCTGAAAGGTTTTTAAACTTACCACTGGGGAGACCGACGTTCCCCCCAGCCAAACCTTGCGCCATGCGTTTGACGTATTGACGCGCTTGCGGACTGGCGGGCTCTTCACGTGTTCCCTCATGTGACTACGATATAAAATTAGCGATTAAACATGTGAATTAAATAAAATACCAGAGCAAAAGGAAGCTACAGATTTTAGGTTAGTGAGTAAAGCTACTACTCATGGAAAAAAGCTGTTTTTATGCCTGGCTGTGGCAGCTTTGATAGTCCGGAGTCGCGTTCCAGAAGGAAGTGATTCAAACTGTTTGAATCCTACACACTTTACAAGATACTATTTTTATCAAAGCCAATTAACCTACAAACCTGTATACCTTCTGAATGTAGGAGGAAACTGAAGCTCCCGGAGAAAATTCATGTGGTCATGGTGTGAATGCACAAACTCTGTACAGACAGCAACCATAGTCAGGATCAAACCTGGGGTCCTTGGCGCTGTAAGGCAGCAACTCCACCACTGCTTCACTGGCAATTGGGCTGAAGGAACTATTTCTGTACAGTATAACTGCATAGCTCTACAGAGACTTGTAAACATATAATTAAATGACCTTTATGTGGTCAACACATTACCAAGTCATGAACAATAAATGTTCTCAAAATGAGTTATGCTGCTGCAACTAGTTTTGAATCCACTGATCTGTAGTAGAGTTACGCATGGGTCTCCTGGATTCTCATTTGTACTCTTGATCCATTTGTCACTGTCATAAAACTTCAGTTCATTTTAAACATGCATGAACTGCAAGGAAATAATGAAAATATTAATAAAATGCTGCATTAAAATATAATTGCAGCATTTTAACAATAGAAAAGTTAGATTTCATAATAAATTATAAAATTTGCTCAGAGGAAAATAATTTTCATGTGCACGAGGAGTGATTTTATTAACTTACAGTAGCTTCCTTTTCTAGTTTTTTTTTTTTTTTTAAATCTTGTTTGATTCTATTTTTTGTTGCTTTATTATTTTTAACAAGTGCTGAAAAATTCCTCAGGAGCAACTTAACCTGCAAACTATAAGCCCAGATGAAGTCCACAATCCCAGGAGCATTGGCAGAAAGGACCATGTTGATTGGGATATCCGACTACCTCATATAATAATTATTATGCTTGATGGCTTTGGATTTCATTTTTGAACTTTGTGCAACATTTAAATAAATCAGGTGCATTTTATAAACTGCTGTGTGCAAGACTAATGTTGAATTTGGACTTCTAAAGAAGGCAATGACTGCACATGTAGCAGAGTTCTATATGGTTTCTCTTTCCAGATACATAACAGTAATTAGAAAACTGTAGCAGGACTTGTGGCATTGTAGCCTAACTGTAGGTTAATGATTTAGGAAAGATATCAAGCACTGGCCAGATGAAAGAATACAGGATGTTGGTCCCATTGCCTGCTCTTGCTGGAAATATCAAATCCAACCCAAACGACACAGCTCTATAAGTTGAGTGTATTGGGAACCATATTCTACTTCCTTGTAAATGATTGCAATAATTCTTCCAGAAGTGTGACATTGTACAGCGGAGCATTCATCCATTTGCTTAGCCCTAAATAATCACTGCCTAGGGAAAACATTTTGCCAAGTGATATTGAAGTCAAATCAATGTAAATTATTGGAAAGGATTCTGAGAGGCAAAATCTATATACATTTGGAAAAGTAAGGACTAAATAGGGATAGTCCTCATGGCTTTGTTTCTACCCAATGAAAAGGGAAATTGTGTGAAAATCTAACTCTCCCGCACTCTATAAATGCTGCTTCACCTGCTGAATATTGGGTGTTTTTGGTGATTTTATTTCAATATCTGCTTTTGTTCCAATGGAGTTGGGCATTCATCTCATAAGTGGGATGAGGTGGTAATCTGGTAAGGACTGTGATAAGGAAACTAATTACATTTTAGAGTCAGTTGATCAGAAACCAGAGGCAGACGTGCAAGTCTATCGAAAAGTTATATTCATTACCATCATGTAGTCCATTATTAATTTCCTTTTATCACATGTATATCTGCAACATCTGCCACACATATTCTATCACTTTCCTTAATTACTTGCAAAAATTCAAATAAGGTAGTAAAATAATAGTACAATAAAATAATAGTACAATAAGAGTATAATATTTACAGTATTCCTGTTTAAATATTCCTGATTTTAAATGCTGCACAATTAGCAACTATTCTAATCCTATTGCTGCTTGGATCTTAGGCTCTGAAATTATTTGGTGTTGTATTTGGTTTTTGAATCTTGAATATCTATGAAGTCAACTTTATTGCAGACATTTTGTTTTCACAAACAGCATTGGGGTTAATTTATCTCCTTTTACATTTTCCAGATGCCCCAAAGCACTTACCAAATAATTCATTACTTTGGAAGGCTATTTTCACTGCTGAAAAATACATGTTAATTCCCACACAGTAATTAATCCCTTCCTATACTCATGGAATTTTCTTTTCAGAGAAAACACAACCAGGACTCTGGGAGAATATTGAATATTGAATATTCTTCATGTGAAAAGCACTGTGAGATCTTTTACATCCTCCTTAAAAGGCAGGCCAGATCTAATTTTAACATTGCAGCTGAATTTCCCCCTTTGCGTTAGGCATAAAGCAAATAGAATATCTGCCATACAGTCTAATCCTGCCCTAATCTCAAACTGATTTTCTGCCTTGTGACTTGGTTGTTTGTGGTACATGGCAGGATCCTACTGGAATAGCTGTCTGTCAGTGCAAGGATGTGAATCCTAGCATTTCATAGCAGAGATGAATCCAGAGGGGGTGGCATGGTGGCACAACCAGCAGAGCAGCTGGCTCAAAGCTCCAATAATCCAGGCTCAATCCTAACCTCAGGTGCTGTTAGTGTGGAGTTTGTACATTCCTCTTGCGACTATAGATAGGCTCATGGCCGTGCAAGGAATGGAAAGGCAGAGAAGATTAGTTTAACCTGGCATCATGTTCAGTACATTGTGAGATGAAGACATGTTCCTGTACTGTACTGTTTTATATTCTATGATTATGTGAGTTTCATTCAGGTGCTCCAGTTCTCTCCCTCTACCCAAAGACATGCTTGTTGGTATGTTAATCACCCACTGCATATTGTACCCAGTGTGTAGGTGGGTGATAAAATCTGGGGGGAATTGTTAAGAATGCAATGATAGTAAAGTAGGAATAGTGTGGAATTCTTGTAAATCATCAGAACATGCTTCTCGTCAGCCCAAAACATCCATTCCTTCTATCCAGAGATACTGCCTGTACTGCTGAGTTACTCCATCATTATGTGTCTATCTTCGGTCAGAACAGACATATTTGGCCGCAAGGTCTGTTTCCCTGCTGCATGACTCCAATATTCTGTGGCTCTGCAAATCGCAAAGGACCCTGAAAGAACAAACACCATAAACATCACAGAATACAACCCCTCAAAGTCTAGTGATGGCAGGAAATTAGATTGCAGTCCTTCCCCACATAGCCTCTGCATTGACTGTATTAAAGTGACCAGAGAGCATATTTCAGCAAATTCACCATCTTCCAGCAACACTTTATTTATCTAGTCTACAGGTTATTCCATGGGTTTGCATCCTAAGTTACTGTTCCAAACCTGAGAATCCTCTGCTATGCAATTTCTTGGGAAAAAATTATTGACAAGAATTTTTGCGTCCTTTTCCAGACCTTCATTGCAAATCCACAATCCACAAAGAGATGGACGATTATCTCATCCTCATTGCAGCCATTTTGAGGGTCGTGTGCTTTGGGAGGGAGGCGCTGATCATGCAGGAAAGAGCTGACAGGAGATCCCTCTCAACGACACCCAAGCAAAGTTTTGGTGCTTGTTCATGAGTTTTGACAATGAGGCAACATTGAAATATTGTGCCAAAAGGCCAGTCTGTGGAATCAAGGAACTGCAGATGTTGGTTTACACAAAAAAAAGTGTTGGAGTAACTCGGCAGGTCAGGCAGCATTTCTGGAGAACATGACTAGGTGATGTTTTGGGTCGGACAGTTTGACAGTCTGTTTGAGGAGTAATTCCACAGGATCCATTGTGCCCTTTTTCTACAGGGTTTGCAGGACATTCTGAGCCACCCACTGCCTCTGGATTCAGGAGCATGGATTAAATAAAACGGTGGTTTACAACAAGTTAGTTAAAAGTCCTTGTTGAATGTAGTCAAAGATGTTTTTCCGCAGATACCTTTCTATAAAGGACATGTAATGCCTCAAAAAATGCCATTAATAGAGATGAGCGGTCAGGAAATCCATTGACATCCGGATCCAATTCCTCTGCTACAATTGGCATGTGGTGGACAGTGAAGAGGCAGTAAGCTGTATCCATTGGGGACCAGACATTGCATTCAAAGAGTGAGGTTCCAGTGCCTACACTTTCTTTTTCTTTGTTGACCAATTTGTTGATTATGATATTGAATCCTAACACAAACAAGAAAGGTGATATTTCCCAAAATGCTGTGCATCTCAGTTTGCTGATGTACTGAATATAACGAGTTCAAACTTTTGACCCTCTGTGATTTACAACAACGTAGAAAATTGAATTATGCAAATGGCTACAACTCTGGGTAAGCTTCAATTATTGATGATTATTTTTCTGCAATAACTTGCTGCTTTCAAATTGTGCAGATGCATCCAGTTGCTACACCTATCCTATAGTGCACACAAAGTTGCTGAAAAATCCAGAGCTACGAATGAAATTCAGTGCATTAAATAATCTGAAGAATGGTCCTGACCCAAAATGGCACTTATCCATGCCTTCACAGCACTTAGGAGTGGAGAGTGGTCAGAACAAGCCTGTTCTACAGAAAAACGATGAAGATAATTGTCAAATGTCATATTTATATCTCGTGCCTCTACAAATTGTCACACCTGTCAAAGGGTTGAATGTTGTTGATATTATATATATATATATATATATATATATATATATATATATATATATATATATATATATATATATATATATATTCAGTAACTTCCTTGAAAAAGTATCCAAAGACTAAAGTCCACTTTTAAAATCAAGTATCAAGGATAAGTATCTGCTCTCTTTTTCCGATGCAGCTCATCAGAACAGGTTTGCGGTGTGGTTACATGGCAAAATGTCCAAATTGCTTCTCCCACAGTGAGATCAAGAAAAGGTTGACTGCAACATGCTTAATTTAGCAAAATTAGATCATTTATGCCAGGAACCGACAGAAAGTACATGGGAAACATCTGACATTTCTCTAGAAACTGTGGCCAAATGGCTTGTGAAGTACTTTTGTAATGAGACACAATGACATGGGATCCAGGCCATATACTGGCCACACAGAATTGATGAGCATACTTCTTCATCCAAGTGTCAGTAGTACAGTGTTTTTTTATAACAATCCATCATAGTCACTCTATTTAATGCCTGGCATAACTGAATTCAAATGCTCTCAGGTGCGTACATAGGATTTGAATGCACTTAATTATTCATTCACGTTTATAAATTACTGGTTCACCAGCAAAACCATTGCACTGGCTTATCTCTTCAACAAGATTGAGTAACCTTTAAAGGCTTTACAGGGATATAGAAGGTCGTTTAGCTGTATAATATTGAAAAGTGGACTTTCTTTAAAAATAGAAGTCCTCCTTCTTTGGGTTTTAAAATTCATGTACCAGCAATAACGTCCAGAAAAAGGCTTACATCTGCAAAGCAGGTGGAGCTGTATTTTACCCCCTAAGCACGCATTGTGACAATTGAAACAACCATGTCCACTATTCGTGGATTAATCCAGTACAGCAATGTGCCAAAAAAGAGAACTTTGGGAAGTGCAGGAGAACTATACTTAATGCAAACTTTTACACCTATTGGATCGATTCCAGAACTAAAAATGTCCCCAATAAATTCTGAAATAGAAATGTGTTTCAAACCATCTCCATGTAATACAACAACTTGCACTCAGTTTGTTGAGCTGTCAGAGTTATTACTATGTATGATTAGTAAGTGCAATGCAAGAGCACATCCAAGCCGATTGAAAGTGACAAATTGATATGCAAAAATTGGATTTTGCTTATGCTGTCCACAAATGATACATAGAGGCATTTATTTCTTAAGTAAAGAGTTTGCATTGCACAAAATCTATGGCTTAATTTATATTATCATAAGGATGAAACACCCAGTCACAAATCAATTATTATTACTCAAACCTTGTATTTCAGTTATCAGTGATGATCAATAAACATCATGCACCTGATTATGTTGTAGCTGTGCATTATGTAGAGCTGTCCTTGTCAACATTTATAAGTTACCAAATCAACTCATTGAAATAATGGCATTATTCCTATTTAGAACCTGAAATCCATTATTTTTAAATTATGAGCTTTTGTCTATTGAGCAACCAAATTGAGTTGCTTTTTCAAAAGGAAAACTAACCGCAGTCTCCTAGAACCGTGACAGGACTGGATAATACAGCTGCCTTTTGTGTGCATCACAGAACTAGAATCAGTTTTGAGCCCCATTAATCCATATGGACTCGCATGGAAAATTAAGTGGGGAATCTCACTGTTGGTTACTCTGAAAAAGGCAATCTGCTTTATTAGCCAAGCTATAAATTAAGTACGGCAGTCATAAATCCCTAAGGTCGGCAGCCTTAGCACAGCATCATGAGCCTGAATACAAGATCTACAGTGTAATTGTAACAATGTCAAACAAGAAATGCAACATCAACAGTTTTTTTTCTATTCACATCACACCACATAGCGACATATTATGTTAACATTTATCCATGAATCACGCTCTACTCACTTTCTATTTGGAATTCGGTTGCCTCTGCTAATTTCATAATTAATCTGCATTCAGAAGTACAGTGACAGTCACAACCTCCAGAGATGAGTCGAGACCCAACATTAGGAAAAGACCTGCTCTGTTCAATGCAGTTTTTATTTAAATATAGAGGCATCATTAAAATATTTTAAGACTGAAACGTATGAATATACAGTAAACAAAATGTACAAACTTTATTTCTCAGGCAGAGGTAATCTGCACCCATTTTGCAATAATAACAAGGAAGTTGGAAAGGGTCATCAATCTTCATTGTTTATTCTTTTAGGTACTTGCAGACATAAGCTTCTCATTCAGAAGATTTTGCTGATTTCTGTCCCTTTTCCTTCTCCACAAGATTTGTTCCTGATCGTTTTTTGTTACAACTAATAAATATGTAACTACAATATTATTATAAAACATGCTCCAGAATCCTTGGCTTATGCCACCAGTCAAAGAAACAGAATAATCCACAGCTCGAAGGACCGAAACGGACTGGAATGAGGTTGAAAGATAAATGTCCTTTCTCAGGATTGGCAGTGAATGCTGAAAAAAAAAGTAAATACATCCTTAATTATGTGCATCTTCTGAGTAAACACTATTCAGCTCCTATGTTAGCACAGAATTATCATTTTAATTGTGTTGGACAGCTGCAGCGCAGCTGAGAATCACAAATTGCCCATGGAGTTTCTATCATCACAGTCCTGTTATTGCAGTTTTATTGACAGGTTTCCAGCTGCATCTCAACTGGCAAGCAGTGAGGAGACTGTTGTGGAATAAAGCAACACAACATCTACTTAAGGAGGGGAGAGAGGGGTGGAGGATGGGAGATGGGTGGGAGAGCAGAGGGGGGAGGGGGATGGGGGGGGGAGAGAGAGTGGGGAGGGGGTAGAGGGGGGAAGGGAGGGGAGGGGGAAGAGGGGGGGAGGGATGGAGGGGGAGGGGAGGGGGTCCCGTCCATTCAACGAGCGGTTTGCGGGTGGGGAGGGGGGCAGAGGAGATGGAGAGTGGGATGGGGTGAGGGGGAGGGGGGATGGGGGAGAGAGTGGGAGGGGAGGAAGGGGAGGGGGAGGGGGAGGGAGGGAAGGGGGAGGAAAGGGAGGAGAGGGGGGATGGGGAGGAGGGATGGGGAGGGGGGGTGGGGTGGGGTGGAAAGAGGGGGAGGAGGAAGGGGGAGGGAGGGAGGGAGGGAGGGGAGGGAGGGGGGAGGAGGAGGAGAGGGGAAGATGGAGGGGGATGGGGGAGAGAATGGGAAGGGGAGGGGGAGATGGGAGAGAATGAGAAGGGGGAGGGGGAGAGGGGTAGGGGGAGGGAGAGGAGGGGGGGAGAGATAGAAAGGGGGAGACAGAGAAGGGGGGGACAGAGAAGGGGGAGAGAGGAGGAGGGGGAGAGAAGAGGGGAGGAGAGTGAGGAGGGAGAGGGGAGAGAGAGGGGGGGAGGGAGAGAAAGGGGGAGGTGGGGGAAAGGGGGAGGGGGGGGAGGGAGGGGAGGGAGGGAGGGAGAGGGAGGGGAGGGGAGGGGAGGGGGAGAGCGAGTTTAGCGGGGGAGAGAGAGTAGGGGAGAGAGAGTAGAGAGGGCGAGGGAGGAGGGAGAGAGAGGAGGAGGGGGTGAATGAGGGGGAGAGAGAAGAGGGGAGGGGGGAGTTGGAGAGGAGAGAAGGGGAGGGGAAGAGTTGGAGGGGAGAGAAGAGAGGAGGGGGAGAGAGGTGGAGAGGGGGAGAGGTGGACGGGAGAGAGAGGGGGAGAGCAGGAGGAGAGCTGGAGGGGGAGAAAAGTAGGGGAGGGTGGAGAGGGGAGTGAGAGGGGAGGGTGGAGAGGGGGAGGAGAAGAGGTGGAGGGTGGAGGGGGAGTGGAGGGGTAGAGGGGAAGGGGCCAGAGGGGGGGAGGAGGGAGGGAGGATAGGGTGGTAGAGTTGGGGGAGAGGGGGGGGGGGGAGAGAGAGAGATTGGAGGGGGAAAGAGAGGAGAGGGAGAGAGTGGAGGGGGAGAAAAAGAGGAGGGAGAGAGAGAGGAGGGGGAGAGAGAGGGAGAGGAGAGAGAGGAGGGAGGAAAGGCATGGGGTGGAAGGGAGAGAGGGAGGGAGGGAGGGAGGGAGGGAGGGAGGGAGGGAGGGAGGAGGAGGAGAGGGGGGGAGGGGAGAGAGGTAGAGAGGGAAGGGTAGAGAGGGAGAGAGAGAGTAGAGGGGAGGGGGGAGGGGGGAAGAGAGAGGAGGGGGGGGTGAGTGAGGGGGAGGGAGGAGAGGAGGGAGAGGAGAGGAGAGAGGAGGGGGAGAGAAGAGGGGGGGAGAGGTGGAGGGGGAGAGAGAAGAGGAGGGGGAGAGGTGGAGGGGGAAGGGTGAGTGGAGGGGGGGATGGAGGGAGGGGGTGGAGAGGGAGGGGGTAGATAGGGAGGGGGATAGGACAATTTGCTCTATTTGATTTTATTTGATTGTGCATGCCAGGTTGATAGCATTCGTGGGACCACATGAAGGTTGCAATCTCCCACCCCTGTCCCATTGTGATATCATATGTAAATGAGATCCATTGTGATTGGACATCTGTGAGATGACACTATGACTCATGCAGCAGTTTGATTTTACATTTTTGTTAATGTTTTTTACTGAAGAAGCGGGGAAATTAATAACCAAATTTAATTTTCAAAGCCCAATGTGGAGGAGGAAAAACTCTACAGGTCTATGTAAAAATGTGTCCGTTACGGCAAAGGGTGGAGGACTAAATCCACAAATGCCTTGAACGAATATTCGCGAAATAGAACCCGTTAAACCCCTGTCCCACGGTGCGAGTCCACCCACGAGTTATCCCGAGTTAAAAACAAATCAAACTCATGGTAATTACGTAGAATGAATGTAGCAGGAACGTAGGAGCTCGTGGATGTAATTTAGTGACTCGTAACGCTAACGGCAGGTCCTCGGGAAACGTGTTAACTCGTGAAAAGATTTCAACATGTTGAAAGATTTCCACGAGTCAAATATACTCTTGAAGGAAAATGTTAAAACTTTTAAACTCGTTATAAACCTAGTAGCCCGTGAGTTTACCGTAGTGACTCGTGCGTTTACCGTGGGTACTCTTACAGCCGGACAGAGAAAAAAAAGGTGAGTAAAAAAAGGTTCACCAAGTTTGCCTGTCAGGAATGATCCCCTGATGCTGGAGACACCTGCGGGAATTTCACCTTGGCCTTTGGAATAGAGCGGGTAATCGGATGAAATACAAAACATTTACAGGGCAGACTATTGATACAATCCTCATAATATTTGTCGAATGGACCCTCTGATATTAATATAAAGCATCTGATAATGACCTTTAATGTTGGATCAAATAGAATATCCCCTCTAGAAGTTCCTGATACTCCCCTTCTGCCCCGTACAAAGTGACTATGTCCTAGACGAGTCTCGTCCATTGAGTGACTACTCGCAAATCTTGCTATTGCCATGCAGAAAAAAATGGTTCTCTTTTTCTTTCGTTGTGACAGGTCACATTCCGCCCCCTTTGTTGTGGGTTTGTTTAAGTAATCCCGCCCCTCCTTAATCTAACACTATTAATCTAACACCATGTTTTTGTCTCTGGGTTTTCCAGATGAACGACTTTGTAGGAGCCCGCAGAGCGAACTTGGTGACAAGAGGCTCTGCAAAATAGTGCGGACTGCATGGGTAACAACTAATATAGCGTTCATCTCACCCATACGTGAAACGTGGTCATTCACTATCAATGCATTAGATTGAACATCCATTTGTTAGTTTGATAAAAAAGATTCGGGTGATGATTCAAATCTGGAATATTAGTATCCCAGCATCTCTGGAGAAAAGGAATAGGTGACGTTTCGGGTCCGAACCCTTTTTCAGACTGAAGAGTTCCTACCCGAAAATTCAACCATTCCTTCTCTCCAGAGATGCTGCCTGGCCTGCTGAGTGACTCCAACATTTTGTATTTATCTTTGGCATAATCCAGTCTCTGCAGTTCCTTCCTACACAGTAGTTTCCCAATTTGACGAGAAAGCTGAATGAATAAGTAAATGATTGAATTAATTAATTAATTCATTCAAGCCGAAGAGCCGAAACCCTGACTATTCCTATTTCCCCATACGCTGCCTGACCTACTGAATTCACCCCGTATGTCCTATTTCGTAATACAATTATTAATACTTGTTTTACAATTCCACTATTACGGGAGGAAGGCCATAGGAAACAATGAGTTTGGGTCCGAAGTGGGAACTTATTTGAAACAAGGTTTGGTGCGTGCGACTGAAAAAAAGGATAGTGTCGAACTTCATGTAACCCTTGCATCTCCTCTCTCTCTCTCCATCCCTCCCCCACCCAAGTCGTACCAGCTTCAAAGTCGTCTTGTTGAGTCTCATTGTCTGTCACTCGTTCTCACCTAACACACAGCTACCAATGGCCTGTTTCCTTTATCATTGTTACTTTTTTGCATATCTTTCATTCATTTGTTCTATATCTTTCTATATCGCCGTCTATATCTCGCTTCCCTTTCCCCTGACTCTCAGTCTGAAGAAGGGTCTCGACCCGAAACGTCACCTATTCCTTTTCTCCAGAGATGCTGCCTGACCCACTGAGTTACTCCAGCTTTTTGCATCTATCTTCCGTTTAAACCAGTATCTGATGTTCCTATGCAAAGGAAAGTCATCTCCATTTGGGGATGAAAAATGGGAATCAACCAAGGTGTCAGGAAGCAAAGACAATGGATTTCATGACAAAGTACACCTGGGCATTTCTACAACAAGCAATAACAACTGTGCCCCAATGCAACAATGGTTCAGAACTGATAATTAAACAACCGTTGTTTGAACCCATGGCTCGATGAGAAATGAGTGACAAAAACACCTGAAGGATTGTGAGATAATGATCATGGATGACTTTTAATGGAAAGTCCACACATACAGGTAGGCAGCCAAGGAGAACTTCATATCTACACTCAGATGGACTGGCAGATGGAGGAGATAGGAGTTGGGGAAAGAGAGGAAAAGCCCAAGAGAAATACAGGGAAAGGGATATTAGAAAAGACAGATGCTGGAATCCTGAAACGCATGTCAAATCATTTACAAGGTATAAACACATAGCAAATAGGTGCAGGAGTAGGCCGTTTGGCCCTTCGAGCCAGCATTGCCAGTCAATATGATCATGGCTGATCATCCAAAATCAGTACCCCATTTCTGCGTTCTCCCCATATCTCTTGATTCCGTAACCTTAAGAAATTTAAACATGGGAGGTTTTTTATAGTGCAAAAAAAAACTGTATGACATCATTTTGATCATGTGATGATTTTTCCACACGTCGGTAGTCGTTGTAGTCGGTAATCCGGTAGGCGGCGTGGCTCTGGCCAGCAGCGGCCTCTGCAGCCTGTCCGCGTTTTTATTATTTTTTGTCTGTGTTTTTATGTAGTGTTTGTTATTTTATGTTGGGGTGTGTGTGTGGGGGGGTGGGGGTGGGGTGGGGAAACTTTTTGAATCTCTCCCTGCACTGAGACCCGACCTTTTCTCGTCGGGTCTCAGTCGTCGTTGAGGCCGTAACGAGGAGCGGCCTCCGACAGGAAGAGACCGGGGACTCAGGTGTCGACTCACCTCACCGTCGCGGAGCTGGCCGGGTCCGGAGCGGTGGAGGAGCGCTGCTGCTGCTGGTGCTGTTGCTGCTGCTGCTGCTGCTGCTGCTGCCGGAGAGTCGGAGGCTGCTGCTGCGGGTCTGTGGACGACGGCGCCGAGCCCACGGCTCCCTGGGGGGAGACCGCTTTTCGGGGCTTCTGCGGCGGCGACTTCTCCCGCCCGAGTTGCGGGGTCGAAGAGCTCCTGGAGCGGGGCCTGACACCGTTGCCCCGCGCGGCTGGAATGGCCGCGGACTCTGCGAGCGCACACCGGGGGCACCAACACCAAGACCCGGTGTGCGACCTCGCACCACCCGGCGTGGCTTTAATGGCCGCGGGACAATCGCCATCGCCAGCCGGGGGCTATGACTTTGACTCTGACATCGGGGGGGGGGAGAGTGCAGTGGAGAGATACGTTTATTTGGCCTCCATCACAGTTATGTGATGGATGTTTATGTTAAATGTAATTATGTTGTGTCTGGGGTCTATTTGTGTGTTATGTATGGCTGCAGAAACGGCATTTCGTTTGGACCTCCAGGGGTCCAAATGACAAATAAATTGATTCTGATTGATTCTGATTCTGATTCTGATTCTGTTGGCTCAAGAGTAACTCGGGAGAGGAACTTGGTAAATCGGGAGAGGAACTTGGTACATCGCAGAAATGAGAAATAAACGGCAAACTTAGACATACACGTGGGAACTCATTTAAACTCGTGAACATAAACTTGGATTCTCGTACAAAACCACGAGTTTGATTTTTTCTTTAACTCGGGATAACTCATGGGTGGACTCGCACCGTGGGACAGGGCTATTACAAACCAATTAGGGTTTTAATAGTTATAAGATGGAAGCTGCTGCTGAATCATCTTTTCAGTTGACAAAAATTATTTACTGGTAACAAGCTCAAAGGATCTGAAGAAGGTCCCGATCCACAGCGTCACCCATCCTTTTTCTCCAGATGTGCTGCCTGGCTTGTTGCGTTACTTTATCACTTAGTGCTTATCTTCATTATAAACCAGCATCTGCAGTTCCTTTCTACCTAAGCTTCATGGCGATCTCTTGACTGAGGAGAGAGGAGGAGACAGGGGATGGGGCGAGATGTGCCTCCATCACATCCAGCAGATAGAGATGAGAATGGCTGTAGGAATCAGAGGTGGTGCCAGTCCATAACAATAGCCCGTACTTATTGTTCTGACCAGAGTGCAGGCCTGAGCCCTGCATCACACTCCACGGTAACTGCGCAACTCCATCAATTACAGATAGTCTCTCCACACTGAACTGTGGGGGCGATTCATTGTTGTATATGCATGAGTTACTGGCACACCAGTGCTGTCTTAGTGCACTTCTCTATGTATGATACTGTAATAAACATCTTCATTGCTGATGCTGGCAGAGCTTTCATATCTGGGAAAGCATCCTCTGCACTAAGTGAGTTACCAGTCTAGTAATTATATGTTTTGCCATAATAGCTTGAGAAACTTCAACAATATGTCTCACCCAAATCTATCCATAACACTGCTTCTGGTTTTCACATTTGTCCATAATGTTATTGTTTTTCTTCTATTATGAATGTGGACATATGAATTATAGTAAAACTGCTTCAGTGAACCTGTCATCATACCCATACCTGAAGCCAATGCTGCAAATGAACTATTTTTGAAACCTGCTTCCACAAATGTGTGTTGGTAACCTTGAAATAACAATGTAAGATTAAATGTCCTTGAAAATATTCTCCGTTTAAAACAAATTTTGCTTTAAGTCTTCGCACCTTATTCTGATTATCATACATTATAAATTCATCAGAAGATTACACTAAGGGTTAAATTTTATGGAGGTTCCGCAGTAGGTTTGACAGTATAATTGCAAAAACCCTGAAAGAAACTGTGAACGATATTGCTGCTGTTTTACTCAATTCATTCTCAAATAATTTTACCCATGCCTGTGTGGTTTCCTTTATACCTTGACAAAATTACCTGAATCATTTCTGCTCAGAGGAAAGTAAATCCTGGCTCTATACTCAAGAACATAAACTTTCTTCATAAATTCCTCCCACCTATCTCAGTAATTGAGGGCGGAAAAGAAAATAAAGTTCATTTAAATAATCCCAAATGCTTTACGACCAATGAAGTCACTTTTGAAGTTTTGCAATTAAAGGGGCCAATTTGTGCACAACCATGAAAGGTGGAATGGGATAATGAGACAGATCTACCTGGATCTGCTGTCTGATAAACCTGTAATTGAATGCTTCCCAAGTGTATATTGAAATGTAGTCTTCCCTGGAAACAGATAGTTAAAGCTGGAGAATGTAAAATGATGGATGAAACCAGCAGCAGAAGAGAGATAAGTAGAGCTTCTGATTAATTATTTTGATTGTTAGTTTAAATGTTCTAGGTGGGTCTTTTGTTATTCTATATTTGCTCTAAAATATATTTCCATGTTTACAGCTTCTAGTCACTTTGAGTGATACAGTACCCTCCATAATGTTTGGGACAAAGACCCACCGTTTATTTATTTGCCTCTGTAATCCACAATTTCAGATTGGTAATAGAAAAAAACCTTTGGAAACTTTTATTGCTGTTTATCAACATGAGGACCAAAGTTGCGCAATGAAAGTCAAATAAGCCATAATGAGATTGAGAAACAAGAATAAAACCATTAGAGACATCAACCTAACCTTAGGCTTGCCAAAATCAACTGTTTGGCACATCATTAAGAAGAAAGAGAGCACTAGTGAGCTTACTAATCACAAAGGGACTGGCAGGCCAAGGAAGACCTTCACAGCTGATGACAGAAGAATTCTCTCTATAAGAAAGAAAAATCCCCCAAACACCTGTCCAACAGATCAGAAACACTCTTCAGGAGTCAGTTGTGGATTTGTCAATGACCACTGTCTGCAGAAGACTTCATGAACAGAAATACAGAGGCTGCACTGCAAGATGCTGGTTAGCCGCAAAAATAGGATGGTCAGGCTACAGTTTGCCAAGAGGTACTTAAAAGAGCAACCACAGTTCTGGTAAAAGGCCTTTTGGACGAATGAGATGAAGATTAATTCATATCAGAGTGATGGCAAGAGCAAAGTATGTAGGAGAGATGAAACTGCCCAAGAACCAAAGCATACCACCTCATCTGTGTGTATGGCTGCTGAAGGTACTGGCTCAGTGATCTTCACTGATGATACAATTGCTGATGGTAGCAGCATAATTAATTCTGAAGTGTATAGATACATCCTATCTGCTCAAGTTCAAACAAATGCCTCAAAACTCATTGGCCTGCGGTTCATTCTACAGCAAGACAATGATACCAAACATACTGCTAACGCAACAAAGCAGTTTTTCAGCTAAATAATGGTAGATTCTTGAGTGGCCAAGTCAATCACCCGATCTGAACCCAATTGAGCATGCCTTTTAAATGCTGAAGAGAAAACTGAAGGGTATTAACCCCCAAAACAAGCACAAGCTAAGAATGGCTGCAATACAGGCCTGGCAAAGCATCACCAGAGAAGACACCCAGCAACTGGTGATGTCCATGAATCACAGACTTCAAGCAGTCATTGCATGCAAAGGATATGCAACAAAATACTAAACATGACTACTCTCATTTACATGACATAGCTATGTCCTAAACATTATGGTGCCCTGAAATGGGGGGGGACTATGTATAAACACTGCAGTAATTTCTACATGGTGAAACCAAAGTATAAAAATGGCCTTTATTACAATCTGACAATGAGCACTTTAACCACATGTGTTTTTTTTTCTATTACAAATCTCAATTGAAAACAATTTCTAGTGAAGGCATTTCGAGGCAAATGCAACATTAATACAAAGATTTCTTCTGAACAAAGTTGGAATTTTTCTTGCTTCTTGAAAAGATTTGTGAATGCTAAATGCTTTTGTTGTCTCTGTACTGTACACTGACAAAACAATTGAATCTGAATCTGAATCTGAATCTGAATAAATACATAAACCTGGATGTTTGAGCACAACTGTTTAAATAGATATTCTTTTATTCTTCTGGCCAAGATTAACGCTCCTCAAGTCAAATACATCTTCCGTGTGTCAGCTCATGTAATCATTCATCAGAACACTGCAGTTCATTCCCTGCATATAGTGTGCTAAATCCTTAATGTACATTGAAAAATACTGAGCCTGCTGAATATCATTGTCTATCCCTCCAGTCAGAAAAGCAATAATTCACACGGTTTCTGCTATCTGACATTTTGCCATTTTTGTAACCGTGCCAAATTTGTTTCTTTAATTTCTGAGTTTTAATTTAGCTAAATCAAATGACTTTCAGAAGTATGTGCACACATTGTGAACTGCTCTCCCCTCATAAACTGTGACTTCAATGAAGTCTTCAGGTAGGTTAATCAACCCTGATAAACTGTGGCATATCCCAGCTGACTTTAATTATACAGCCAGAATTAGTCAGACCTTAACTCATTTTGTACCAAAATAATGACTGTGAAGCTGGCTGACGTAACCAATTTTCTGAACGTGCTAAATATTTGCAATCTTCCATCACCATTCTCAGTCAAAAAGATAAATGTGATATTGTTACCAGAGCCTACACCCACGACAATCACCATAGTTTCCCTTACAATCTAGTATGTAACCCATCTGGGTTGTATGCAGCCTACATTATGAGCACCACGAGGTTTGCAAGTGCTTCTAGCTTCTATATTCACAGTGTCACCACCGTCTTCATGTTTACAATTACATTGGCAGCTCATTCTTCTCATCTGAAGTATCCATTTAGTATTCCAGCTATATATTTGACCTCAACACGGTTCCCTTTTCTTTATCCCGAAGGGCAGATCCCTTAGAAACATAGAAACATAGAAATTAGGTGCAGGAGTAGGCCATTCGCCCTTCGAGCCTGCACCGCCATTCAACATGATCATGGCTGATCATCCAACTCAGTATCCTGTACCTGCCTTCTCTCCATACCCTCTGATCCCCTTAGCCACAAGGGCCACATCGAACTCCCTCCTTATTTTGATTATGTTTTCATGTTTATAAAAGATTTCTGGACTCCTTTTTTCCACTGGCCGTTAATCTATTGTCAAAAGCGCTCTTTGTTCTTCATTAACTTTCATAAAGATCCTCAAATATTTGTGCCATCATCTTGTGGTTTACTCCAAAGATCGCTTTACACTACCTCAGGATAATCTTTTCTTCATTAAAAGTCATTCTTCATTAACAATCTTTTCTTCATTAACATTAACTGTTAACGTTAACAGTTTTAGCTTTGGATGCCTGTCTTTTATTCTCTCGTGGAATATATTCACTTCCTCCCACCTCAGTCTCTCTCCATAGCTAATTACTGCTCACCTGCAAGATTTTAGTTCAAATTCACCAGAGTCAAAACCCTTCCCATTAACTGAAATTGCCCATTTGTCTAATTAATCTTTGTCCTTTTCTGTCCGCACAGAAAACAGTGGATTCGGTCCTGATCCAGCACCAGCGGGGTCTCGGTCAAACAGAAGATGTAGCAGTCTCTTATGTCCCGCTGGAATCTGACCCTCGCCCTGAGGTCATCCAGCTTGTTCTCCAGGGACTGGACATTCGCCAGAAAGATGCTGGGCAGAGGTGGACGGAAGGCTTGGGCTCTCAGCCTATTCCGAATCCCCCCCGCTTCGCTCGATGTTTTCTCCGACTTTTTCTCAGAGCCGCGCTCCCATTGTTGTTGCCGCAACGTGCTCTTATGATCTCTGCTGGCCACGCTGGATCAGTGAGTTCAGTGTTTAAAACGTCTTCAGTTATGCTAAAGTTTAGTTTTAAGAGAGTTTTCCAGTCATACATTGTTAGTGCTAGTGTGCTAATAGTTAGAAATAAATTTAAAATAAACATACGTCAAAAAAACGTACAGTCTCCGCGGAAGTTGAGATTATAGTCATAGAGCCATCTAGAAAAATAGCAATGAACCATCCCCTTTTTCCCACAAAGTCTACATCAGTGAACCAAAAGGCCTGTTTCCCTGCAGTATGAAGGCCTGTTTCTCTGCAAACTGAACTAAACTAAACTAAACTGGATGAAATCCATATGATCATAGGAAGCATGTGCAAACTGCACACAAATGTGCCCGAGATCAGGACTGAACCTGAGTTTCTCGAGCGCTTCAGTTGCATCTCTACTAGCGGAACCACTGTGCCACCACTTTTCTGGAACTATTTTATATGATGTTTCTATAGTCAATGTTTTTTCAACTGTTCCTCACACTGATGATGATCTGGCTGGCCCTCTTCAACCCTTGCTCCAGATCCAACACTTTCTCCTTGTTCACTGGTATGTTCCCTTGTACACATTTAAGAAATACTTTGCTCTTTACATTGTTTCTTTCCTAGTTCAAATTGAAGTCCCCCAAAGGGTTATTGCTGTTATATCTTTCCACCTATTTTGCAGCACTCCATCCTCTTTCACCTGAACCTTGTCAACCGCACCCATCAGCCAATTTAAAAAAAACCCTAACTTTCACCAGTACACAATAGCCAAAAATGATTTTGTTTACAGTTTTACTCTTATGTGAGTTTGTCTCGATTCATTTAATCATATTCTTGGAGGCCTATTTGTCTCTATAGCTCACCAACCTAACCTTCCCATAATTTCCTGAGGAAGTGGTCTGGAATCTCTTGTAGCAATTTGCAGCTACTCGAGCAAGTAACCAAATGGTTAATTGAGTTGAGTTCAGTTTATAGTTGCATGTACCAAGGCACAGTGAAAAGCTTTTGTTGCATGCTAACCAGTCAGCAGAAAGACAAAGCATGATACAATCAGGCCATCCACAGTGTACAGACACAGGATATAGAGACAAGAAAGTGCAGGTGCTGGAATCTGGAGCAAAAAAAAAACAAAGCACAGGAGAAACTAAGAACCCTGGGTGGTGCACAGCCCAATGGTTTGAACATCCAATTTTTTAGATTTAGGTAATCCACACAGTCTCTCTCCTTTTTTATCTGCCAACATCCTCTTGACCCTCGCACAACAAAACATAGTAGGCATTGACTACAAACAGATCAGTGTGTCCATATACCATATAAATATATACACACATGAATAAATAAACTGATGAAGTGCAAATAACAGATAATGGGCTATTAATGTTCAAGTATTTTCAAGATTGATTATTTGGTAGAGATTGATTGACTGAAAGACACAGCATGGAAACAGGCCCTTCCGTTCACCAAGTCCACCAAACTATCACTCACCCGTACACACTAGTTCTATGTCATCCCACACTCACATCCACTCCCCGCGCATTAGGAGCAATTTACAGAAGCTATTTAACCTACAATCCTCCAAGTCTTAGGGATGTGGGAAGAAACCGGAGCATCAGGAGGAACCCCGGATGGTCACAGGGAGAATGTGCAAACTCCACACAGACAACACACAAGGTCAGGATTGAACCCAGACCTCTCTTACTGTGATGCAGTAGGTATACCAGCCACACCACTGTACCGCCCTAAATATTTAAGGTTGGATTGTTCTACCAAAGAAGCAACCAATGGCGTGAATGGCCTCTTGCATGCTGTCTCATTTATGGTCTTTAGTTTTTATTTCCCATCTGACTAAAATGTATATAATCTGTACTGAAACTTAAAATAAAATCACATGATGAAAATAGAAAATAATGTTGACTATCATGTCAGGGATAGCTAAAGAAGAGATTCCAAGGGTTAAAATGGAATAAAAAAGAAAAGGCAGCACAGGATGAAACTAAGCAATAATGGTTCTCGCAGCCTATAAAATATAACAGCACAGGGACCTGAGGACAGCCAACTGTGGAAGGTGAAAGTTTTGTATTAAACGTTTTACATCAGGTTTTATTTAGGCAATATTGTGACACCCGAAACAAAACAGGGAATGATTTCTTCATTTAACCTGCAGGGGACAGAAATGTAAGTGTGCATTTAATAATTGAATATGTCACATGGTATAACCTTGCTCCAATGTTTCATCAAGCTCTGCTTTTTAGTTGGGAATTAAAATAGTAAGATTAAACGAGAACTTACCAGTTTGAAGTTTGATCTGTATTTTATGAGGAGGAACGTTGAGGGAATACGTGAAGAACCCCGCTTACGACGCATGCGTGTCATCCTTCAAAGCAGTGGTGTGAGGTCACAGATATCCTATATTGACCTAACATAGTAAGATTATGAAAGAGATACCAGTTTTTGATATGATCATAAGAGGGTGGGAGCGGAGGGCACGTATTCCCTCAACGTTCCTCCTTGAATGACGTGTGGCTGTGTTCAGTAATTGGAAAATGTCTGATATTATATGGCTGGCACATAGTCCCTATGCCAGTCTACTAGCAGTCTGATGGATAGTTTGTTCCCTGCCAGTTTCCATTAAGGCTATACCATATTTACCAGCAAAGTCAGTGCCATGTGAACTGTGTTAGCAGTGAACCGCAGATGACCTGTAGTTAACACATATGTGGGTACATCTAATTGGTAATCTAGCCAGCCATCTTGGTACGATGCTCGCCAGATAGTACCCTAGGATCAATACAGAAGCTGACACAAAGTTCCCATCTGAAAGAATATAAGTATGACCAAGATGAAGTGGCCACCACCTCTGATTATGATAAGGATATTTAGTGCACGAGTTTCTGTGATTCTTATTGGATGTCTCCATAACATCTATAATGTGTGTACGTAGTTTAATAATGCTTCAATTTGTTGCTCCCTTGTCTGAATGACATTCAGTTCAGTACATGCTGAACTAAGGAGCAAGTAATGAATACCTCCACAATCTATACCAGTGGTTAGGGAGGTTCCAGGTTTGCATATAAGGCCAGTGCATCCTGGTGAACTAGTGTCATGTCTATTTCTAATAGTGCGGCCGATAATATCCCGCTGATAGGACTTTAGAACTTTCTTTCGGTTCAATACCTTGTCCTGTTCCCGGAGGTAAATGTCTTGCCAACACCTCAGCAAAGGTATTGGCTTGCAGGTGATGTGTAGACATGTACTTAATGCTGGCAGCCATCCTGGCCTCTAGATCTTTGCCAGTCTGTTTTTGCTGAAAGTATTGCCCCACCATGTCCAGCAACTTGGTTTCCTCGTCCTCCATATGGGAATGTGGCTCCATCTCTGGTTCAGAATCTAACACAGGCAGCCCTTCAATACCCTCTTCTAAGGAGGATGAAATGTCAAGCAGCCCTTTATGGTAATCTGCTGAGGGACTTACACCTATGCCACTGTGGCTATCGTCCATATCCTGGAGCCTGCCACTCTGGAGAAGTTCCTCCAACAACCGCTCCTGCCGACCTACGTGCTCTTGGGCACTAGTCGCACGCGGTTTTTGCCGCAGCTGGTCCCCATGCCTACAGGCACTGATCGCTCCCGGCCGCCCCATATAATTGTGCCGTTCCTTGCAATCCCGGTTCACCTGTCGCTGACGGCCGAACATGCTGCAGCCTCTTTTACCGATTTCCCAGCTCCGCGAAAGTGGCCGCTGCTGGCTGCGCTATATCCTGCAGCTGCTCATCCTTACTCTGGTATCAGTAAGTATTATCCGGAGGCTGTTTCTCCACATCATTTCGCAGTGATGTACTTTACGCTTTGCCTTCCCGCCCGGTCTAGGATTTGATTTTCCCGGCGTGGGGTTTAAATCCGGCACAGCTGATGTCTCCCCTCCTTCAGGGTTATGTAAACCTGTGCCTTGGTCAGGGTCTGACCAAAATTGGTCCTGCCCACTCTCCTCCGAGGAGTACGAGATATTCTGCGGCCCCACACGGGGTACCGCTGTGGGGCTTACCTCTTGCCCACTGTGGCTAGCCTCCACATTCATGGGACTGCCACCATGGAGGAGCTCCTCCACTTCCACCTGTTTTGGTGTGATTTGCACTTTCGGAGATGGTGGTGCTGATTTCTTTCTTTCTTCCTCCCTTTTCGGAGATGGTCTCGGAGGTGAAAATTTTCTTGTAATTGATGGCCAGTCATGTAATTTATACTGGCTGCCATCCTTGGATCCCAGTCTCCACCATCCAGCAGCTTCTGGATTATGTAATCCTGTGTGGTCAGGGTCTGGCCCATCAGGGTCCTGCCCACTCTTTTTTAAAGAGTTAGAGATCTCTAGGGGTCCCGCACGGGGTACCCATGTGTGGCTGACCTCCTGCCCACTGTGGTTAGTCTCCACATTCATGTGACTGCCACTGTGAAGGAGTTCCTTTTTTCCTCCGCTGTTCCCTTCCCCGTACACACGGGCACTGGTTTGCGGGTTTTTCCTCGCCCCGCCGCTGACCTCACCGATCCTGTATGTAGGTCCACCACTCCACACGGTCCCGGTACTCACAGGCACCTGTGCTGGCTGCTGATCATGCTGCAGCCACTCGTACATGCTGCAGCCACTTCGTGGGCTAGTGGGTCCAACTCGTACTCACTGCTCTTCGGCACTGACAGCTCGTCGCTATTTTTAGGACATTGTGGAAGTGCCGTTGATGCGCCCTCTCCGCACTTCCAGCGCCTCGGACCCATCTAATACTTTAACCAAAGGATTAACAAACAGATTCTATGAAAAACCCCCATTTTTAGGTCTACACCATTTTCCCACATACCTATAGTAAGGGTCATAGCAACATAGAAACATAGAAATTGGATGCAGGAGCACGCCATTCGGCCCCTCGAGCCTGCACCGCCATTCAATTCAATGGGGTCCGTGGGGTTGTACCCGAGTCGTCGGGATTTTTTGCTGCGTAGCCGGTCAAACCGGCTCCAACGCTCTCAGCGCTCCTGGCTGCTCGTTTATCTCAGACCGCTGGGACCGACCCCGGTACTCACGGTACTGGTCCCTCGCGGTCGTTTGCAGCCGGTCAACCCCGCTCCAATGCCCTCAGTACTGGGCGCTCCCGCTGTTCGTCAGGTTCGAACCGCTCGGACCGGCCCCGGTGTTCACGGCACTGGTCCCTCGCGGTAGTTCCGCATTCGGTCAAACCGGCTGTTAATCTTAAACTTAAACTTAAACCGCTGGGACCAACCCCGGTGCTCCCGGCACTGGTCCCTCTGCGGTCGTTTTGCAGCCGGTCAAACCGGCTCCAATGCCCTCAGCACTGGCCGCTCCCGGCTGCTCGTAGGGACCCCTCGGACCAACCCCGGTACTTACAGTCTGAAGAAGGGTTTCAGCCCGAAACGTCACCCACTTCCTTCGCTCCATAGATGCCGCTGCACCCGCTGAGCTTCTCCAGCCCTCCTGTGTACCCCCGGTACTTACAGCACTGGTCCCTCGTGGTTGCTCTCTGTCCTCCAGCCTCGGCGCTGGCCGCTAGCGACGGCTCCAAGCCAGACTCGCTTGAGAATGGCATACGGGACATCTTTGCTTCATTTCCCGCCCGGCCGAGAAGTGAATTTTGCCGGTGCGGGAGCGAAGTCGGGCACAGGTGTTTCCTCTCCGGAAGATTGGCGTGCCGTTGCTGCTGCTGCCGGCTGCCCGCACTCCGCGGTTCTCCCCCGCCAGCTTTCCGCAGCCTTCATGGATCCAGTCCATGTCTCCACCTAAAAGGTAAGTGGAAGGAACGCAGAGTCTCTTACCTGCTGTTCCCGACTTTCAAATTCTCCCGCTGGGGAACGTCGTTCCCCCTGTGTGACTCGTTGCAATGCGTGTAGCGATATGACACGCATGCGTCGTAAGCGGGGTTCTTCTCATAGTCACTCACGTGACTCCGAAGTAAAACAGAAAATTCAGGTCCCTTCAGTAGACCCTTCAATTGTTGAGGAGTCTTTGACTTGAACCATAAACTCTATTTATCTTTCTGCAGTGCTGAATAACTTGCTGAGCATTTTCTGATTTTATTTTGGGTTTCCAGCATTTGCAATTTTTTTAAGTTTTCATTTGTAGTTGTTGCCTTCCATCAAAGTTATCAGTCTAAAACTGTATAACACCCTGTGATTGCAGCAACACAAAGAAACTCAGAGACACTGAAAGGGTATTGTGTTTGGGATGTTGCTACTTGAGGAAGTGGCAGACCAGAGCTCACATTCAAAGAAAGCAAAGGAATAATTTCATGATTTAATTATACTTTATTGCCACATATATCTAGGTACAGTGAAATGCTTTGCATACAACCCAGTAAAACCATAAAGCAGACATCACCTAAGCAATACACAACATACAGCAGACCTCACCTAGGCAATACACAGGACGGCATGGTGGAGCAGCGGTAGAGATGCTGCCTTACAGCATCTGCAGCGCCGAAGACCCGGGTTCGATCCCGACTATGGGTGCTGTCTGTACGGAGTTTGTACGTTTTCCCCATGGGTTTTCTCCAAGATCTTCGGTTTCCTCCCACACTCCAAAGACGTACAGGTATGTAGGTTAATTGGCTTGGTTTATGTGTAAATTGTCCCTAGTGTATGTGTAGGATAATGTTAATGTGCGGGGATCGCTGGTCGGATCAGGCGCGCTGGGCCAAATGGCCTGTTTCCGTGCTGTATCTCTAAAAAACGATGCCACTGACAATACTACAAAAAACCCACCGAACATTCCTATCTACTGCCTGCCATCCCCACCCCCCCCCCCCCCCCCCCCCCCCCCCCCCCCCCCCCCCCCCCCCCCACCTTGTCCCCCATTGTTGTCAACGCTTCATCTCGCTCTCGGGTCCCTCCTCACTCTTGGCGGCATGGGTCCCAATTGCGGCTGCGGCGGCTCGGAGGCATTCGCAGCTGGGTCAAGCACTTTCTGTTTTCGTGGTGAGACCCAGCATTGACATCCACATGCTGTTCAGTATCCAATTGGGAAGCTAAATAGTCTGTCTGATCAGTGAAGGGTATAATCAATCATCAAATTCTGCTGGTCAAGCGATCCCTGATTCATTAATCGGTATTCTTGACTCCATCACAAAGTGCTGATGATCGGCACTTGCAAAAAAGGTAAAGTTTAATGCAGTCAAACATTGAAGGGCAGATGGAGAAAAACAGAAGATAGACATAAAAAGTTATGGGTCTGTCCCACTTAGGCGACTGCAGGAGACTATGCCACATGTTCGCGGGTGGTTGCCGGGGAGTCGCCTTCATGGTCGTGAGGAGTTCCTGCATTCTGGTAACTAGTCGCGGCCTCATTATGGTCGCCGTAAATTTTTCAACATGTTGAAAAATTAGCTGCGACTAGAATGAAGCCGCCATGGAGAGTAACGAGAATTCTTGTGCCGTAGGTGGGTCGCCAGGAGGTCCTAATGGATTCCCAGGAGGTTGAAGGTTCTCGTAGATTCTTGTAGTAGCAATGTTACAAAATTTTGAGATTTAAAAAATCAAGTCTGCAATTTATCCCATCAGATAAAGCATAACAATAAGTTTAATTTGACACCTAATTCACTTTCATATCTGAAGTAATAAAAAAGTTATGGCCATTTTCATACTCGGAAATTAGCATCTTGTTCCCTATTGATTTTCTATGGACATAACAAAAAAGCTGTGATCGTGGACAGTCAAAAGCCCAGAACCTTCTTAAAAATTAAGAGAACTGAATGAAATTTTCAGTTATCATAGATTGAAGCATTCTGAAACAAATATAAAATAATCTTACTTGGATGACCTGAAATTAAAGCATATAATTAGTTAGTTACCCAATTGTAGCTAATTTCAAACTTCAATCACTAGATCTAAACATCTATCCATTTCTTAATAAATGATTAACATTTTTAAATAGCCCAAGTGTCCAAATAATATTCACAAATAATTCACAATAAAACATGATTTTTAAATCTCATTTACATCAAATTATAGGCCAAATGGAAGGAATTTAGTGTCCATTTGCTGTAAATTAAAGTCAATTTAAATCGGCTTTCTAGTGGGTTCCTGTGAACGCGCTGGTTTAGAACGTTCACATTGCGCTGGATTTGTGCCCTCAAGTGCCCAGAAAAATACTGCGGGATATAAAGAGCCCAAAATGAACTACTCGCTATAGAAAACTTTATATACAGGGTTCTTAAGAAGCCCCATTTAATGTAAAAATAAGGTACATACCTTTAATTGTTTGCTTTATAAAACCCTGGGGCTGCGAGAGGTTGCGGAGTGAGAGATGTAAACTACTATAAATATTATACAAGGCCATAAAAACTAATAATACCTTTTGCGACGGGGTCTTTCAGCGATTTTCCGTTAATGATTTATTAGGCTGAACATTTTCGATTGGAACAGCCTAGTAAAAATCACGTTTTAAACCCGCCCCCTCTAAACAGCGCCAAAATCGCGCACACGGGGTAGGGCAGATGCTCAGCCACGATTCAGGTAGGTTTTGTAACATACCTACTTGTAGGTTGTAGCCAGTGCTGACCGGTGAATTTCATTGGCTCATTGGGGGGAAAAAACGTAAGCAGTAGTTTTCAGAACCAAGGATAACCGGTAATGTTAAATGTTCGCCGAGCTTCACAGCCGTGTATCTCTGACTTCTTAAAAGTTGGCTGGCTTCCTAAAAGTTGTCTCCATTCCTTCTCCCTCCTTCTCCCCCCTTCCTCCTCTCCCCCCTGCTACCCCCTCTTTTAAAGGACTTACTGTATACTGTGCTTTAGCCGTCTTAATTACAGCACCAACCTTCCTGTTCATCGTGGTGTGTGTCTGTATCACCTTGGCTTTGCACCATGTGAATTTCAGACAGCGCTCTCCCCGCTTGCCCTGTCCCCTGCCTGCGATGTGTTTGTGTTCCACTCTGACAGTCGCCGTTCCAGTTGCCAGTTTTTCAGGCGACTGCCGGCAACATGACTGTTGTTGCCTGAAAAAAGTGGGACAAGGCCCATAGCTCAGCGGGTCAGACAGCATCTCTGGAGAAAAGGAACAGGTGACGTTTTGGGTCAAGACCCTTCTTCAGACTGAATCAGGGGAAAGGGAAATGGGAGATATAGATGATGTAGAGAGCTAGAGAACAAATAAATGAAAGTTATGCCAAAAAAGTAATGGTAAAGGAAACATGCCATTGTTAGCTATTTGTTAGGTGAGAACAAGTATAGACGATGAGACTCAAAAGGACAACTTTGAAGCTGGTGTGCCTTGGTGAGGAAGGGATGGAGACAGAGGGAATGAAGGGGTTACTTCAAGTTAGAGAAATCAAAAATCATACCACTGTGTTGTAAGCTGCCCAAGTGAAATATGAGATGCTGTTCCTCCAGTTTGCGTCTGGCCTCACCCTGACAATGGAGGAGGCCCAGGACAGAAAGGTCAGTGTGGGAATAGGAAGGGGAATTAAAATGTTTGGCAACCGGGAAATCAGGTAGGTCCAGCCTTGAACAATGTGTGGAACTCTTATACATTGACGAGACCAAACGTAGACTGGGTGATCATTTCGCTGAACACCTTCACTCAGTCCGCCTAGCGCCCTAGATCTACCTGATCTCCTAGTTGCCAAAAACTTTAATTCCCCTTCCTCTGTTCTTCTCTCCACATTGCCGTCTATGTCTCTCATTTCACTTTCCCCTGACTCACAGTCTGAAGAACATTCTCGACCCAAAACGTCACCTATTCCTTTAATCTAGAGATGCTGACTAACCCGTTAAGTTACTCGAGATTTTTGTGTCTACCTTCGGTTTAAACCCGCGTCTGCAGTTCCTTCCTACACATTTGGAGAAAAACAGAGTGAAAAAGGCTGATATAAGTCACGTCAAGAGTGACAATATCAAGTGGGAGACACTGTAAGTGTGCTCCAAGCCAACCACTGGGCCATGAAGGATCATCAACGCAGAGCCATGGGAGAATAAGAGCAGAAGTAGTGGGAGCTAGGAACTACAAAGTGAAGATAGCAATCAAGAACAAGTAGAAGATGTTCATGCTTTGAGTTATTGCATGAGTTTTCAGCATGGGGTTTAGCTCAAATGGTAGAGTACTTGCTTAGCATGTAAGAGGTAGTGGGATCGATGCCTGCATCTTTCACATTTGTTATAGCCTTATCAGAGATAGATTAATAGGTTCTTGATTAGGAAAGGTGTTAAAGGTTACAGGGAGAAAATCGGAGAATGGGGATGAGAGGGAAAAATAGATCAGCCATGATGGAATGGCAGAGTAGACTCGATGGGCTGAATGGCCTAATTCTGCTCCTATGTCTTATGGTCCTATGGTCTTTGATGCAGCCATTGCAGAACAATACATGGCTCATTGGACACAGGACACCTGAATTTAGATGGCATAGAAGAGAAGGTAGCTGGAGTGTATACTTTGGAGATGAAAGATGCACCTTTACAGATGAGGAGACTTCAAGGTGAAGAATACGTGTAGAATTCATAATTGCCTATACAGGTATAAATATTTATCCTACTTGTACAAGCTGCCTGTGGACACGGGTAATGGTTTAAATGGGATTATTTTCTTTTGTAAGGAGGAAACAGAACACTGTATATCGTCATTCCTTTAGTCACTGAGTATTGTATATGGTGTGACTTGTCATATATTCTTGTATCACACTGTGCCATTTGGTCAAGAGTTACACCTTCAATAAAGGATGTTCTGTTTATAACTCTACCTCTGTCTAATCACTCACACTTGTGGCGCAACATAAAGAAATAAACAGATACTACAACTTAGAAAAACAATTAGCTCCAGAAAGGTTAGGGGAATGCAAGAAAATATGTCACTGGACATTGATAGTCCCTCAGTTAATGAAGTTCGAGAGAAAGTGATGGGTATCCAAACTGCAATGTTCCAAATCTTCGCAGAATGGCCTGCATTGAATTTTTGAACCACTCATCCATCAATCTGTTCATTTGGCATCCAGTTCAAGGAAAACATTTTCTGTTAAATTTAAGACTAAGCTCAATCACACAAAACATTTGGACGTAATATTCCATGTGTATATAATTTGTAAAAATCACTTAGTCTTTAAGAATGACAAATTTCTTTTTGCTGCAAAGCTAAAAATATTTTCCAAGTATTTAATTTATTACTACGACTTATATAAGCCCATCACATTTTGACAAGTCATGCCTTTACTTTTTCATTTAACTTATCTGTAGTCTGTCAGTAAATCAATAAAAAGCACTTTAGTATCTCATTATACCTGCTTTGAAAAATACTGACATCAATATGGAACGACTATTATTGATTTAAAAATCTGCTGACAGCAAAGGTACTATGCAAAAAGACTAATCAATCTAAAATTCCACTTACAACTTTTTCATAGATATTTACTTCACATATCAATTAATAATAAATATGTCTGGACTTTTTGAAAATAATGTTCTTCTCACTTGCCTCCCTTCCTCTCCTGATCAATTTATCCCTTCAGTGGCCACAGATCTTCAGGAACGAGGTACTAAGTCTGAAAATGACTCTCATTTAAGTTGAGGGCTGAAATACTACCTGTAAGTCACCAAATTACATCCTTAATTATTGTTGGGTCATGTCCAGTGCTAGCTGGATCAGTGTTAATTGCCCATTCGTAAAAGTGTCCAGTTTTCCTATTGTTCCCATGTTTCAGATATGCCAAACAGATGGTCCCAGATTCGATACACAAATACTGGAAATTGCAGTCATTATCTATTTTTGATAGGATCCCTGTACTCTGCAATGCCACCATATGGCAGAAACGTTAAGAATGAAGAAGAAATTGACTGACTAAAATGTATGCGTTGAATCGTCATCTATAACTAACAACCGTGATCACGGTTTTCATTTTGCTTTTCCTTTTGCAATGAATTGTTTTGTTCCTTTTGCACAAATTGTTATATTCCTTTTGCAATCAATTTAGCCTCCCCTTCTCATTGCAGCGCCTCATCTCAAAGTTAGGCGCCTTCATTTGATCCCCACTTCTCATCTCACAAACATTGATGGCATAAAAAAAGTGAACGATTGCCAATCCTGTTCATTCATAATCTCTTGAGCTATGAGAGTTAATTGGGTGCAATTCGCTGGCTATGATCGGAGGTCAGTCACTTTTAGGTTTTAGATACCACACCACCTCACCGCACCCTCTCCCTGCACCACCCCTCCACCTGCCCACCCTGCCCTGCCACATATACACCTCACCTTCCTCATGTCAGAAACATGCAGGGACATTCTCTCTAGTGGCCTTGTTAATAAATCTTTCTTTTATTATGTGTACGTCATTTTCAAGTGATGGCGTGCCAAGCTGATGTTTTCCTTCCATCTTCAAAAGGAAGCCTTTGTTCTAACCCAAGGCTCTCATGGCTTTACAGTCAATCATTTTAAGCTGTCACACCTCCAAGGGCTGAACAAACAAAACACACCTTCATTCTTTATCAGGCTAGGGAGTTCTTAATTATGTCGCCTGTTCATATCTCCTTCTCATTATAGTTATTTTGCAATATGTCTGTTCCAAGCACCTTATCTTCACAAGGCCGTATTGCCTAACTGTGAAGCTACCTTCAGCTCTGCTCCCACCAGATGTCAACTTGGTATCTAGATTTTCTAGATCAAGGACATTGACATTGCACATTCCAGGACTGTAAGCTGTGCCTACATCATTAATGATACCTCTTCTCATACGGGTCTTAGCTCTGAGCTCCTTTTCTCCTTTTTTTTCATTTTTCCCTACTTTTTGCTCAAGCAATGTTTGTGTCAATCGTAGATTGGAATTGGACACCATTGTGTATGCCTGTGATATCCATGTTGTGGTCCCTCTTTTGTATTGGGACATATTTCAACCTTCCCCCCACCATTGCCGACCCAGCTTTGGACCCTTCACACATTGGATTCTGTCTTTATTTCTGCATTTGCCATATAGTGTATTTATACCAGAATATGCTGGCATGGTCCAATCTCTGAGACACAACGCCTCAGTAAGTTTATATATCAATCCGACATCCTGAGCTGGTCCAACGCTGATCGGTATCCCCTCTGTTATCACCGCAATCAACAATTTCACTTTGCAGAACATCAATTATCTGCAAAACATAAGTAATATCTGTTCTTATTTACAGTTCTTGGTACAGGCTAGTAAGCCAGTATTTTAATACATCTTGACTTTATTTATTTTGCTTGTGATGGATGTCGGAGTCGGAGACAATGTCTCACATGCATCCACCAGGATGTGGTACCGGCGGTTACTCTGTTCACTGAATGATTCCGTCACATTGAATCATTCTGTTGGGCAGTTTTCTGAATCATGGGTTCAGGGTTCTATTCATTCTTTCAATTGTACCACTTGACTACGGATGGTGCTACAGTAGGTGGTTTCTGGCTTTTTCCCAATAAGGACATTACATTCTGCATGACCTGGGCAGTAAAATAGTGTTTTATGTCGTTATCCGCACTTGGCCACCAACACGAGATTTTAATTCATCCAGTGCTTGCTTCAACTGTGTTGGCATTTGTTTTAGTTCATTGTCTGTGGTCTGAGCCTGTATCAGATCTTCAATCTTTTTTATTTCTTTTTATTTAATTTTTATTAGCAGGACAGTAAATTACATTAATACATCACATACAGGTGCACAACCTTTTATCCGAAAGCCTTGGGACCAGACACTTGTCGGATTTCGGACATTTTCGGATTTCCGAATGGAAGATTTTTAGCGTAGATTAGGTAGGTAGCGCGGGCGGCTTGAAAAGTCTGGAGCGGCTGCCTCCTCCTCGGAGACCGGGGAATCATTGTAAATCATTGCATAAATGTTAGTCAGTTAGTTTGGAGGGATTTTATGTGGTGGTGGTGGGGTGGGTGGGTGAAGGGGTAAACTTTAATTCTTAGTCCCCTACCTGGTCGGCGACTCCCAACATCGCGGAGCTGGGGGCTCCGTCCGGCCGCGGGCGGCGCCGGTTGGAGCTCCGACCCCGGCAACTCGACCCCTGGCTGCGAGGCGCTCCAAATCCAGCGCCGCCCGCAGCCCCAGCAGCGCTGGGATACCAGCGGGAAGCGAGCAATGCCTTACCGGGTCGCTGTGCGGTAAGCTCCAGGGCGCTGAGGCCGCCTTCTCCCAACGTTAGCGGAGCTGGGGCTGCGGGCGGCGCTGGATTTGGAGCGCCTCGCAGCCAGGGGTAGAGTTGCCGGGGTCGGAGCTACAACCGGCGGCGGCCGCAGCTCCAGCTGGGAGTTGGCGGCCACAGCTCTGCGGAGCTTACTGCACGGCGACCCGGTACGGCATTGACCGCTCCCCGCCTCTCCGACCAGGTAGGGGACTAAGAATTAAAGTTTACCCCTTCAATCCCCCCCCTTCACATAAAAGTCCTCCAAACTAACATTTAAGCAATGATTTACAGATGTTTAAGTGTCTCCCCGGTCTCCGGGGAGGAGGCAGCCGCTACAGTAGTACAGACCTGGGTTGACCGTGGGTCGTTTCGGGTCAAGTTTGGCGCCAAACGCGAGCTTTGGTGTGCAGACGACATCCTGGAAAAAATGGCCGGTTTTCGGAGTTTTTCGGTTTCCGGAACACCGGATAAAAGGTTGTGCACCTGTATATCTTATTACATTATGTTGTACCACTTCATTTCTTGAGCTTTAAAAAAGATAGAAATAAAAGAAATAAGGAAAGTAAGCAAGAATCGTGAAGGTGCAGGAAAGTGTTGGGAGAAGAAAGCCCCTTAGGGAAGGAATTAGAGAAGGAAGTAAAGAAAGGAAATAAGACCCTAGAAAGAAAAGAAAAAAAGAAGACAGGAAAATCAATCGCTCTATTGTAACACAAACTCTGCAAAAAAGGATATACCAACCATGTTTTTATTAAAAATTTATTTTATACCCCCCGTTACCAGATCCTGGTACCCTTTATGTTTTAACTTACTATTGCACCTTATGCTTGTAGTAGTTCCATAAATGCAGACCACGTCTTTTGGAAGTGATCTGCTTTGCCTGCTAGGAGGAGTCTCATCTCTTCCAAGTGTAATGTTTCGAACATGTTTGAAATCCACATTTTTATTGTTGGTATTGGCTCATTTTTCCAAAATTTGAGTCTAAGCTTTTTTCCCATTATTAGCCCATAATTAAGTAAGTTCTTTTGAAACATATTTAATTCTGGGTTACCTTCCGATATTCCAAAAATGATCCATTCTGCTTTTGGTAGCAGTTTTGTTTTAAATAATTTTGTGAAGATTTCAAATATTTCGTTCCAGAATTTTTGAATTTTTATACAGAAAACAAAAGAGTGCACTATGTTAGCTTCTTGTGACTGACATTTATCACAAATGGGTGAGACATTGGGGAAACGTTTATTTATTTTAGTTTTTGAATAATATAGTCTATGTAATGTTTTGTATTGGATTAGAGTATGTCGTACGTTGATCGAGCATTTATGCACATATAGTAAGTGTTTATCCCAGCTCTCTTTTGAAATTTTTATAGCTAGTTCTTGTTCCCAGTTCTTCTAATATTATCGGTTGTAGGTATTTCTATATTCAAAATAATATTATATAAGTATGATATTAGATTTGCTGATTCAGCCTTTATCTTCATGGCTTCATCCAGTAAGTCTGGGGGCATGTTATGATAGTCTTTTGTGTATTTTTTCCGATAATCACGGATTTGAAGGTATTTGAAATATTGATTATTTTTCAAATTATAGTTCGGTTGTAATTGTTGAAATGATAATAATTTTCCTAATTCATACAAGTCTCCGAGCGTTTTGATTCCCGTTCTTTACATGCAAGGTGGCCAAAAATGACGGCCGTAGGTGGCGGCGTTCTCTCGGAAATCGCAGCACAGATGGCCAAAACCGGTCAAAAACAGACTTTTAGTAATATAAGATTATATTGAAAAAAATATAGGACAAAACAAAACTCTGTTTGCACTTCTCTTTCTTTAGAATCTTCAAAATAACTGGAAAACTTAGAATAAAGTTAATTTCCACAGTGAAAACTTCCAACACATAATCCAACGAATGAAGGAAACAAAAAGATGGATGGGGCTTACATACAACTTCTTAAAGCACCATTACCTCCTTAAGGGGTTATGCAGTTAACAATACAAGAACAAAATCATACAAACTTTAATGAAACCATTTGACTTTAACACTTTAAAGCAGAGGAATGCTGGAAGTTATCGATCAATTAATTATTCAGCATGTTAAAAGTGAAACAACCCCACATCAGGCAAAACTCCAACAATCTGGGTCCTTCTAGTGATAAATGTTGATGTTCTGTGCCTAGCCCCTGCTCTCGCGCACTCGAGTGAGGCACTGGACAATCTCTCACGTAGAATTCCTCTCAACCACAATTGTAACACTGACTCTGATATCACGGACCCTTATTCCAATCGGCTCTCTGATATTGGTTTTCTCCCCTCCCTGCCAGAGATCTGTACGGGGGTTTGTGGACCCCAGTAACAATTGCCACCTCTTCCTCTTCTCCTGCCCTCATTTTCCCATACTAGATCTATGTCCTGGGTTTTAATAGGATTCATTCTTCCCTCCTTGTTTGTTTTAAACTTTGCAGTTTCTCTAACCTCCTTCTCCCAAGTTCGTACCAAACATCTCAATACCCATGCTTCTGTGTGTGTTGGGTCACTTGGGTCAAAGCTTTCAGATGCCCATCTACTATTGTCATAGTTCCTGGTCCATCTATTATCATTAGGTGCATGTAATTGTCGCTGCCGGTCCAGACCTGGTCCATATACTCCATTAAAATGTACCTATAATCGGCTGGCATAAGCTGTTGGGTGTTCCCCTTTTTTCCGTCTACACCTATTCAAACCCTCCACTGGATCTTAACTCTCACTTCCCACCACCATCATGATGGCTTCTTTCATGGCCTGCAGGCTCCCTCCCCCTGTGTCCGGTGGGTCGGGTAACGCTGAATGTATGATGGGGCTGAGACATGAAAGCTGGAGCTTTTTCTCATCATAATAATAATAATAATAAATTTTATTTATGGGCGCCTTTCAAGCGTCTCAAGGACACCTTACAAAAATTTAGCAGGTAGAGGAAAAACATGTAAGGGGAATGAAATAAATAGTAGAGACATGACTAGTACACAAAGTAAAGACAGAATACAATTCAAAACCCAATATGAGGCACTAAATGCACAGATGAAAAGGGAGGGGGACGTGGGGCTAAGGATAGGCCCATCATTATCTAGCCCATGCAGATCTTTCTGCTGGCGGACACCCTCAAAGAGCTCGTGGGGGTCAGCGGAAGGTTCAAAGACTGGGATGCTCTTTGCTATCTTTGTACTATTGTAAATGGTGTGCTATGTTATTTCCCCATGGCTTGTCTGTGCCCCGGGGTCTGTTCAATGTGTGGTAAATGGGTTCATAGGGACGGGTTCGATGGGTGCAGATGGTGGAACGCCCTGAATTCCATTCCAGGGGGCCCCAAATCCCACTCCGATTCTCCATTTCTCTCTCCATATCTCCAGGCTATCTCATCCAATTACCCCCAATCTACTTCACTCTCCCCTTCAACTACATCAGAAGTTCCGAAGGTGCACATCATACCTCTTCGAACTGAGAGCTGCGACTTTAACTTGTCAATTTCATATTGGCACTTGACACGATCAGCTGGTTTATACATATCTTCCCTTCCTACCTGGTGAAGAGCTTTTATTGCCTTCTGCAAGTTTATGCATTTGTCTGCTTAGCAGTCTTGCACATTCTGACTGTTCTCACCTTCTCCTGATAAGCCTGTTCAAACTGTGTGTGAAATTGATTCGGGTGCATCAGATGCAGATGATTCTTCTGTTCCTCCTCTGCTACCTTCTCGCGTAACTTACTCATTTCTTGTTTTACGGCTTCTAATTCCTGTTTTTAATGGAGCTGATTATTTTGTGCTCCTTCCAATTCCTTCTTTAACTGCAGCTGATTCTCTTGCGCTTCTTGTTTTACAATTTCTAATTCCTTTTTCAACTTTGAATTCTCAATTTCTTTCTCAATAATTCGCTCATACCACTTGGTATTGCTGTAGCCTTACAAAGCTTTGAGGCTTGTTTTGCATGACTTTTCCTGGCTTCTTCCTAATGCTTCTGTCCTATGGGTCTCTGAACCTTTAATATTTTATCTGAAAACGCGGCCCACATGGGCCATTTATGAAGGTACTCCCGGATCACTTGTTCCCAACCTTTTGTATTTCGGTTTGTGGAGTAGGAGTGTGGAACAAATTGAACGAGGAATTAAAGCAATGTACAAACATGAATCATTTTAAAATGATATATAAAAAAATAATTTTCAAGGGGTACCGGGATGGAGGGGATGGTTGACAAGTGGGGGTTAATGTTTATCTATTGCTTTACAATTGTTTACTTATGTTTGGTTACTTCATATATGAAGTTTGTATGTGTATAATAGTTGTATGTATATATATGTCTGTAGGTATTATGGGAAATTGCCTGGGGTAGTATTATTATTATTAATTAATTGATTTTTAAATATGGTAGAAGTGTTGGGGAAAAGGGTGCCAGATTTAATAAGTTATTCTTCTTCTCACTCCTTTTCGAGCTTGTACAGACACAGAGTTGGACATTGGAAATTTGCTTTTTGTTCTTTTCATTGCTTGTAAATATTGATTGTAATGTCCAATTGTTTGATAATTTCGATGTTGTTACTATTAATGTCTTTAATGTCTTTACTTGTTCGGAATAAATAAAATAAATAAATAAATAAATAGATCTGGGCATTCGCCCATTATTGTAATGTTTCTGGACCCCATCCAAGAGCGAGGGAGATGACCGGTGTAAGGGTCCAGCAGTTCTGATGTGCAGTCAGGAGGGCATATGACCCATCTTTGAATCTTCAGTGACCATCGTCCCCACTAAATTCACGCCCAGTCCCTCTGAAACATTTCACAGGAGGTATGCTGAACACTCCTCAAGGCAGACTTGCAGAGTTTAACTTCACACCTGGACTATTTACAACCTTTTAACAACTTGTACTGTTTCTCGATCCTATCCAAAGAGCTCGGGAGGCGACCGGGGTAAGGATCCGACGGTTCTGATGTTCAGTCAGGAGGGTGTATGACCAACCTTTGAATCTTCAGTGACTGTCTTCCTTGCTAAATTCCCACCTAGTCCCCCTATGATCACTGTTGTTTGGCACGTCTGTATTCGGGCATGGTGGGACCACATAAATTGACCACTCAACCATGCCCACCAAGGGACGCCAAAATGTTGACCCTATTATATCTACAGGGTATCAATTGACATGTCGAACAAAAGACTCTAAGCCAATTTAATAGTAAGATTAAACGAGTACTTACCAGTACGAAGTTTGATCTGTATTTTATGAGGAGTTACGGTGAGGGATTAAGTGAAGACCCCAGCTCCAGTGCGCATGCGGCATACTTCGAAGCAGCGGTGTGAAATCACAGAATAGACACAATATTTGAAGTAAGATAGTAAAGATCACGAGACATCAGTTTATTAGCTTGATCTGTATAATGAGGGTGGGAGCGGCGGGCACTTAATCCCTCACCGTAACTCCTCATAAAATACAGATCAAACTTCGTACTGGTAAGTACTCGTTTAATCTTACTATTTTACTTCGGAGTCACGTGAGTGATTCCGTGAAGACTTCAAAGGTCTGTGATTTCAAACCGTGTAACAGTTTTTATTTCACTCACTGCCGAAGTTTATGAGGGAGGAAGTGTTATCGTAATCAACCAGTGGATCTGCTTTCAAAAGAAACAGAAAGGTATTTGTTAACAATAACAACATAACAGAGCTCCTCTGAGCTTAAATTAATATTGCAGTTTGTAATATTCTCCTGCAATTAAATCAGGTTTATCAACGGTTTATAATAAAAAATGTTCTGAACGCGGTTCCCTTGACCATTCTGCTGTATTGAAAATGTGGTCAACCGGGATGTCCATTCGTTCAGCCGCTGATACCAATGCTGCCCTAGTGGAATGGGATTAAATGTATTATTATCTATTCCGGCAGCTTTCAGTACCTGTTTGAGCCACCTTGGAGTGGTTTGGCTCGTACCCCGTTTTGGGTTACTGTGGTTGACCCATAGGCTTTCCTCTCCCTCTAAGATAGTGGGTTGTGTCTATATATATAGTAGTAGATGGGTCACCACACTCAACCTGGACTCTGGTGGGTAGGCCCGGAATCCCACCAGTGAATCGGGCGTTCCTGGTCCATATAGCCATATAACGACTACAGCACGGAAAACACAGGCGATCTCGACCCTGCTAGTTCGTGCCGAATCCATATACCTGCGAGTTAGATTTTACCAGACCTAAATATGAACTTGATGCGTCTGGGGTAATCACCATGTATCCAGTCTAGTTTATGGAGTGACCGGACTCTTTGAGCGTGTACGAGAGCCATAAGCATGAGCCTTTTTTAAAACATAGATTAAGCAAGCTGAGGGATCTGCTGGTGCCATTCTCTGAGGTATGTCAATATCACACCAATATCCCATACATGGGTATATACCTGGGTGTTTGGGGCTTATATTATAGTTGCCCTTCATAAGTTTACCTTCAGTGGATGGGATCCCATGCTCTGCTGACATGCGGTTTTAGATAAGCAGATAAGGCGCTCCATGCTGTATTTACGGCACTGTAACTCACCTTTTAGTCATGGTGTAGATGTTCCAGGAACTCCAATACGTCAGTGGTTGAATAGTTCGTTGTCCCTGCGTCGTGGCAGTATTTTACCCATGTTAGCTTTTAGTGACTGTTCGCAGGGATGCCGACATGGTGGTAATGGTTCCTTAGGATAATCCCAGTCCCTGGTAAGGTCTATTCAAAACCTGCACCCAGGAGTTTGATGTTTCCCTGGCATGGGTGGCTTATGCCTGATACTGGGTTGAGTCAGCAACCATGGTCCACTAGGGAAATCCATAGGTGACTCGCCCACCGTGTCGTGATGAACTGGGAACCATGGCTGTAGGCCGGTCGGGCACGTTCAATATCTCGGAGACAGATCCCATCTGTATTGCGAAGTGCCCGACTGATGAGGCAGAAGGGAGGAAGGCAAAGCAGAAATTCCCCCTTCCAGCGTATAGGCATCTATCGCTGCTGCCTCTAATCTGGTTCCTAAGTCACATACATGGGTTACTGGTGATTCCGTCTTGTGCAACCAAATTGATATCTGGCTTTCAAACTGCTTAATAAATTTAGCAGATATTTTGGGTTATGACATCTATTCAATGTAATCATAAATTGTACCCCGTGACATGGTGTCTCCCACTGTGTTCTAGCTTCCTAGGACATAGGCAGCTGATAGTTAAAATGTCTTTTGACACACCATTGCCAGATTTGTTTGACCAATTTGTTGCACAATAATGATTATTATGCTCCCCATATGGTTGATATAAGCCACCACCATAGTATTATCAATCCGTAACCACATATGTACGTGCTGCATTTGAAATGCATATGCTTTTTAGCCCAATAGGCGATCACCAATCCCAAGAAGTTGATGCCCGGTATGTGTAGTAACGATGTTTGTGACTTGGTCCATCTGTTACCTGTGCTGGATATGGAGTTTAGTTGCTCCCCAGCCTAAAGTACTGGCATTGGTTTTTAAAAATAACCAAGTTGGGATTGGTGATGATAATAGGGCTGAAAACTATGCCAAATATATGTCTGCCCACCACCTTAATTGTGATATAGCTTCAGTGGGTACATTCATGATTTGATTATAGTGACCCAAGTGTCTTGGCAAAGTAACAGTCATATGGACGGAATTGTTATTGAAGCCCAGATAATCCTTGGTAGTAACGCTTCAATTCTGGTTTATCTGGGCGTGGGATGAACCTCAGCTTTAGGGAGCTGTTTCGTAGCTAGAACTGCTCCACAGCTAATTCCTTTGTTTCCCCTAATATGAGGATATCATCCAATATGTGCCATGATTATGCTTGTTTTCTTAATATTTTCATGGCCATTTTTAATAGTTTAGGGCGGAGGTTTAGACCATATGAAATGCTATATGCTCCCATGGTTGCCCTAACCGGGATATCCATGATCCAGCTAAATATATTTAGGTATCTATAATGATCCTAGTGTATGGTATAAGATAGTTAGCATCTCCCATATCAATGCTCCCCATAGGTATCCTAGGGAGATCAGATGTCTGGCAGTGACAAAACTCCACCTCCATCTTAAAGTGGATATACTCAACAGATTTATTTAGTGATATTAGATCAATGATGATGCTACATTCATCATCTTTTATAGTTTTGGTGAATATATTCGATACAAATTCCAATCCGTTTAGTAATGTGCCTGTTTAGTTCAGCTTGCCTTCTCACTTCTCTTTTCTTAGAGGGAGAAACAGCCCTTTGGGCGCATTGCTGAACTGGCAGTAAAATGCCCAATTTGAATTCGTTTTTATCCTCTAATGCTGTTGAGTATATTTTGGTTATTTGTGACAGCATCCCATGCTTAGCCCACTCCCCATGCAGTTTAGTAGAACACCCTTGTTTTAGTGTAAACTGGGAGGAACCAGACTACCTACCTCCATGCTTGTTGTTTTTCATGAAGGCGTAGTTTGCTGGTATGCTGGTGCTGTCGGTGGGGCGGCGCATCTTCCCACGGCTCCGCTCTGGGCCCCGTCTAAAAAGAACTATGGGGGATCTGCAGCGGTCACCAGGCTTTCACCAGTCCTTGTTTGATATTGCTGGTGGATGCCGAGGGGTGCTGCCAGCTGGGTGTTGGATGTGATGTCCTGCTCGTCCCATAGCCTGCTCCCTCTTCCCCGCAGCAGCGGTTTGCATAGCCCCATATATTCGGGGTTGCGGGCAGGTCTATATGCACCATCGTTCAGTCGAGTATCTCAAATATGGGAACATCTTAGGCGTCAGCACCAAAGGCGAGCAAAGGTGGTAACATCTAGACCTTCTGTAGAATTCGCTGCTTGTCTGTGAGTCTACGAGACCCAGCTGCCTGCGGATTTGCCTCTGGAAAGGCCTGTTCCTGCAGGGCTTTTGTTGGGAAGATGGTCGCGTGGAGGAGCCATGTAGTGGCCCACGACACCCAGTGGCTCTTCCTGATCCTGCTCCCCTGGCATACTGCTGTTCTCGTCCACCTGCCCAGCGCTTAAGCCAGCCCAGCCCTGGCCTCCTTAGCCCTTAAAAAAGGAGCATAAAGGATGCGCTAAATGGGAGGAGGCAAAGCACTCCACTCCGCTGTTGCATCAATCCCTCGACAAGGGAGATGGCTAGTGCAATAGCACTGGGGTAGGAGTCAGCTCCCTTGGCATTCAGCCAGTGCCCCTTTACACCGGCGGCACAGGGAGCGGCTCGGTGTCGAGTGAGCGGGAGCATTGAAATAGCTCCACCGCTACCGGTGGCTGCCTCCCAGATAAGGACCCTCGTGTGGAGTTGGGCAGGCAGTCCTTCTCCTGGAGGTGAACTTCATGACCTCCTCTGGCTTGGGGAGACAGACATACTAATTTTTGCTGTCTCCAACCTGTTCCAGCTTGGAGGAAGATGGCTCCTGTAGAACCTGTAAATTGGTAAGATTTTTGTCTTACCTGTAAGCAGAGGCTGCCTGCCGTTTTTCAGGCTGCGTTGTGGCGGTTCCCGGGCGGTGATTCTCCTGGTCAGGAGTCTGCAGGGCTGCCGGTCGGGTTTTTTAAAATTTCCCGCCGGTCCGCGGCTGTACGGAACAGCTGTTCAGCGGACCGGCATTGGTGCAGCTCCTTGCAGCGGTCCGCAGCGTTAGCGGTCCGGGTGGCACCTTTGGTCCGCAGCGTTAGCGGTCCGGGTGGCACCTTTTCCCCGTCACTGTCGGCCCCACGCTGGAGTCGAAACGGGGCCCGCTCACCATGCCTCACTTTGCTCCCCCTGGAGCAAAAACCACAAGGCCCGATTAAGGTAAGTACTTACCTCTCGTCCTTGGATGCGGGAGCTAGCCCGACTCCCGCTGGCTGCCGCGTTCTGCACGCTGTGCGATAATGCCGCATGCGCACTGGAGCTGGGGTCTTCACGGAATCACTCACGTGACTCCGAAGTAAAATCTTTATTAACACTCGAGTAACTTTAAATATGCATGCTAGCAATTGACTTCTAATAACCTCATTTGCTTTACTATTTCAACATCACTTCTTAAACTATATCACAAAACTCATGACTTGGGGTCAGATATTACCCATCTGAATGAATTGGCCAGATTCACTCTGTTGGTAGGGGGCAGTCTTCTCTGAGATTCGAACTCAGGTCCCTCCTTCTTGCGATTGTTGTTGTTCCCGGGTTGTCACTGCCGATGTCTCGGACCGCCCTTCTTTTATACTAATTTTTCCTTCCATCTTCGAAAGGAAGCCTTCTGTTCTAACCCAAGGCTCTCATGGCTTTACAGTCAATCCTTTAAGCTGTCACACCTCCAAGTGCTAAACAAACAAAACACATCTTCATTCCTTATCAGGCTAGGGAGTTCTTAATGATGTCGCCTGTTCATATCTTCTTCTCATTATAGAGTTGTTTTTCAATATGTCCATTCCAGGCACCTTATCTTCTCAAGGCCATATTGTCTAACTGTGAAGTTACCTTCAGCTCTGCTCCCACCAGATGTCAATGACGTGACCATTTTCACTGCGCTCCTTTGTTCTCCTGGCTCCAGGGTTTTGCTCTGTCTGTCTCTAGCTAGCTAGCTAGTCCTCCCAAAGCCTGTCAGGATACTTGAAATCCAGTCCCAGGCTAAAGAATGCAAAGCTGAACAACATATGTATATACTGTATAGCTTGGGTTGAGTGTCCTATGCAATGCATTCCTTCCAGCACACATCCAGCAGAGTAGGAACAGGGCATAAGGACAGAAAATCTGATGCTCTTTAAAGTCATTGGTTGTGACATTGATGAAAACTTTAATTATCAACATACTATCAACATGGAGAACATATTTTTCATTAAAATGAATTATGCAGCATTAATTGGTAACTGATCCCCTTACATTCACACTAAATATGTAAAATCCAATACTTTATTTTTCTCAGGGCCTGTGCTTTGATGTATCGACTGCACTTTGTGTAGCCATAATGACTCTACCAGATTGCAGACGGCAACACTAACTTCTGCCAGATAAGCACTGATCACTGTGCTTGAATTTAAAATAAAGGTTTATTGTGGTTATATGATAAAACATTAAGCCTGGATTTGTGATACTTAACAAATAACTCTGTTACATTAGAGCTGAATAATGGGAAATTCTGCAGAATTATCCCTTCTTAAAATCCAACCTAATTAATGGAACTAATTATGGATTTAAAAGAAGAAAAATGCTGTCTAGATAATTTTTTGTGGAATTTATTTGGGGAGTAATATCCTACATAGGCTGCGATAAGTTTTATGATAAATTGTACCCAGACCTCCTATTGTCATTGTCACACATCATGGAAACAGGCCCATCAGCCCAACCATGTCAACCAAGATGCCCCATCTACACTCTTGCCATTTACCAGTGTTTGGCACATATCCCTCTAACCTTTCCTATCCATTTACCTGAACAGATGGGGGGGGTTTAAGTTGTTATATTATACCTGTCTCAACTACCTCCTCTGAAAATTTGCTCTATATATCCACCACCTTCTTTGTCAAAGATTTGCCTCCAGGTTCCTAAAAAATCTTCCCCATCTCACCTGAAACCTAAAGGGCCTGTCCCACTTGGGAGACCTCCACCGCGACCTCTGGCGACCTTAAGCGACTAAAATAAATCGAGGTCACGGTGACCTACGACCTCCTACGACCTTCCTCGACTATGTGTACGATCTCCTACGACAATGTTGAAGACCTCCCTCGACTATGAAGAAGACCTCCTTCGACCTCCTTCGACGATGTTGAAGACTGGCTTCGATCATGTACTTTTTACTCGAGGATGGTCTCCGGCAAATTGGTCCGTGAATGAGCACGACCCCCTTCCACCTCAGGAGAGCACGTCAAAAACCAACAACGACTAGTGATGAGTGTCCACAGCTCAAATGATCACCTGATAAAATTATGTCATGTCTGCATTTTTTTCTCACTAAAAAATGCCTCCCAGGTTTTTTTTTTAATCATTCTGAACCGTGCAAGCAAGGAAGGAACTAGGTTGGAGGATGTTAGTAAAAATACAACTACTGCTGTTTGCAGTAGCCCTTTTGCTTCAGCAGCCTTTTAAGAAAGGCAGAAGGGGAAGAGCAAGGGTGAAGAGGAAGCACAAGAAGAGGTCTCAATGGGTGAATGGAGATGATGTGATGGACAGTCCCAGTACACCAGGTGGCTGGAAGAGAGTGGCACTGGGCTTTGACAAAAGATGGAACTTTAAGCACACATGTGGGGCAGTGGATGACAAGCATGCCATTCTTGTCCCTGCCCCTGTACGCCTCATTTTCCTTTTCATACAGGATCGCATTCTGCTGGAACCATTCCTCAAGGTCCCCCTCCTGCTGCCTGGTGAAGGTGTAGAGCATAACCTTCCTCCAGCCCTCCCTCACCACCAATGGGGCATCTGCCTCTGACACGTTGTCAGGCACAGGAGAAAGGGCTGATTTGCTGCCTTCAAATGAGGCAGTGAAGGATGGGGTGGTGGTGGGGACATATATTACCACCATGGTCTCCTCCTACAGGGGTCTCTCATGCAGGGCTGCCTCCTCCTCCACTATCACCTCCTGTGGCATCACCTCCTGCCACTCCTCCTCCTGGGTGGGCAACACCTGCATGGCAGGGTTTTTTTTAGAGTTGTTCCCTCCCGCTGCACTGCTACCTTTTTGGTGCCATCTCTAAAACACAAGTCTCCTCTCCAAAAAACTCTCCAGCTATGAATGAACATGCCTTGGAGTGAAAGAGGTGACGTTCTTCTGTTTAAATTACCTTTTTTTTTTGACTGACCTTTTTTTCACCCCGGAGCTATTAGCTTTGACTGCCTTCGACCACCTTCGACTACCTACGACTAGCATCATGACCTACTATGACTGGCTTCGACTAGACCTACGACTAAAACATTTTTGATTTTTCCCACGGCGACCTATTTTTAGTCGCAGTCAAATTTTAACATCTTCAAAAAAATACGCTGCGACCTAGCTGAAGCCTCGACTACGCAGAGACCACTCTCGAACATGAAGGAGAGTGACAAAGACCTCCTACAACCTTGTGGCGACCTTGCCGCGACTATGGGTCGCGGGCAAACCCGCCAGAGGTCGCGGTGGAGGTCGCCCAAGTGGGACAGGGGCTTATGTGCGCTGATTCTTGATTCTCCTACTCTTATTAAACGATCCCATGCATTCACCCTATCTATTCCCCTCAAGATTGTATACACCTCTATAAGATCACCTCTCAGCTTCCTACCCTCCAAGGAATAAAGTCGTAGCCTGCTCACCCTCTCCCTCGATAGACACATAAAACTGGAGTAACTCAGTGGGTCAGACAGCATCTCTGGAGAAAAGAAATAGGAGAAAATCACCTGAGAGGTGATGTTTCGGGTCAAGACCCTTCTTCAGACCTTGACCCACTGAGTTACTCCAGCTTTTTGTGTCTATCTATGTTTTAAACTAGCATTTGCAGTTGCTTCCTACACAACCTCTCCCCAGAGCTCATGGTCTTGAATCTTGACAACATCTTCATGAATCACCCCCCTGATGATCCCCCTTGGGCAAAACTTACTCCTTCACCATCCACCCTCACTGTAGACTACCACACTTTGCCCAAACCCCATCCACCTCCCCTTTTACCAAGATTTCATCCTGTGTCCAATGATCCAAATCAATTGAGCTCCAATCAAGCAAATTATCCTTGAGAAGGTAAACAGCGCTCTCACCTCCATGGCTTTGGTTTATTTCCCCATCAGGAAAATGCTAGGGAGCGGAATAGTGGCACAACCTGTAGAGCCACTGCCTCACACCACCAGAGACCCAGGATCTCATGAAATTTGCACATTCTCCCTCTGACCACATGGTTTCCTCCGGGTGCTCTGGATTCCCCCTACATCTCAAAGATGTGTGAAGTGGGAGGTTAATTGGCCCCTGTAAATTGCCCCTAGTGTGCAGGTGAATGGTAGAATCTGAGGGGAATTGATAACAAATTGCAGAGAATAATGTTGGATTAGATTAGTAATGCATTATTATAAATGGGTGGTTAATAGTCAGTGTGGATTTGGTTTGGTTTAGTTTGAGATACAGCATGGAAATAGGCCCTTTGGCCCACCGAGTCCACACCAATCAACGATCTCCAACACTATCCTACACACACTAGAGACAATTTTTTACAATTTTACCAAAGCCAATTAGCCTACAAACCTGTACATCTTTGGAGTGCAGGAGGAAACCGAAGCTCCCGGAGAAAACCCATGCAGGTCGAGGGGAGAACGTACAAACGGCCAGCACCTGTAGTCAGGATCAAACCCGGGTCTCTGGCGCTGTAAAGCAGCAACGCTACAGCTGTGCTACCATTGCTTGTCGTAGTGAACCATGGGGCCTGGTTCCATGATGTATCCTTCTAAGTAATTGACATCTGTGTGATTACATTCATGATGGGTCTTTTGAGTGAGAATTATGAAAAGGGTATCAGCAATTGGAATAATTATTGCAACTCTAATCAGAAACCTCATTACAATGTTGAGATAAAATAGTAAGATTAAACGAGAACTTACCAGTTTAAAGTTTGATCTTTATTTTATGAGGAGGAACGTTGAGGGAATACGTGAAGAACCCCGCTTACGACGCATGCGTGTCATCCTTCAAAGCAGCAGTGTGAGGTCACAGATACACTATAATGACCTAAAATAGTAAGATTATTAAAGAGATACCAGTTTAAGATATGACCATTCGAGGGTGGGAGCGGAGGGCACGTATTCCCTCAACGTTCCTCCTCATAAAATAAAGATCAAACTTCAAACTGGTAAGTTCTCGTTTAATCTTACTATTTTACTTCGGAGTCACGTGAGTGACTACGTGAAGATTTCAAAGCTCTGTGACCTCATGCCGTGGAACGAGTCCATGCTTCACAACTGCCTTGGTAGTTTGGGAGAAATTGTTAATGATATTCAAAACATTCATACCAATTATTTAACGTAAATGATAAATAATATCTTATTAATTCAAATCATAACCCTTGTATTCTTCAGGGATAAATTATCATACAGAACTTAAAATTTTCCCGAAAACGTTCCCATACTGCTAATTGGTTTGTTATAAAATTTCTGAAACGTTTTCTCCGACGACCATCCTGCAATCCTGAGGATTTGGTCCATGGATACCTCAAGGCGTTTTGCTGCGGATGTAGCTGCAGCCCTGGTGGAGTGAGATTTAAATATGTTAGTGTCCACTCCCGCCTTTCTTAACCCATATTTCAGCCACCGCGAAATGGTCTGAGTTGACACTCTACGGTACGGTTTCTTATGGCTGATTAAAAAGCCATTTCCTTGCCTGTGATAGCCTTTGTCCTTTCAATGTATAACAAAACGTGCTTCACTATGCAGAGGCGTTCGTCCTCCAGGTAGGCCATAAATTCAATGACCTGCCCCGCTGATCCTGGTCTATTTTGTTTAATAAGGTCCTGGATCACAAAAACCCAACTTCCTGCTGCCATAGTCAAGCCATCCAGTCTTAATATTTGGAATAACTGGACCCTATGCGCTGTGATTAGCACCATCAGCATTACCATTTCCTAGTTAGTTTGTCCAGAGTTAATGGTGTAGCCGGCGACCAATTCCTTAGCATGGTCAGGACCACACTTACATCCCAGATTTGGTTGTATCTAGTTACAAGATACAAGATACAAGATACAATTTAATTGTCATTTAGACCCCTTGAGGTCCAAACGAAATGCCGTTTCTGCAGCCATACATTACAAACAAATAGACCCAAGACAACATAATTTACATAAACATCCATCACATTGCTGTGATGGAAGGCCAAAAAAACTTAGTTTTGGGTGGCTTGGTGTTAAAAATGCCTCTTAAAAGTTAAACTACCAGAGGATGTGATCCCACAGACTGTCTTTCTGTTCCTTGCCACAAATAACTTGACAATGTACTTCTGGCACTATTCACAGTGCTGTAACTAAGTCCTTCATAGTGCAGGCTGGTGAGAAAAACTCTAGCACCGCCGGAACATCCTTATTTCTGTGGTCCAGATGGTTATTATGGCAGTAATTAGTCCATTTTCTAATATGACCTAAATACTGTTTTTGAGTAGACCTTCTTTGTGCTGCTGTGATCAAGTCCACAGTTCTTTTTGATAGCCCCATGTCCCGTAGCGGGTCTTTTAGAGTCTACAACCCAATAAATCAATATTTTCTATGGCATGGGTGGCTATCCTGAGTTACTGGATGCACCAGCAACTTAGGACTATGTCTTAAAGTTATACATGGTTCCAGCACCATGTCCTGTATCACGGAGAACCATGGTTGGGTAAGCCAATCAGGTACTATGAGAATCCCAGATGCCGCATCCTGTTGAATTTCCCTTAGTACCCGATTGATTAGGCAGAAAAGGAGGAAATGCATAAATGACCCATTTCCCCCAGTGCAGTGAGAATGCATCTGTAGCTTCTGCCCCAGGATCTGGTTCCCATGATACATACCTCGGTAACTGGTGATTTTACCTGGATGCAAAAATCAATATCCGGCCTTCCATACTTTACTGTGATTACAGCAAATACCGTTCTATCCAACATCCATTCAGTGCTTTCAATAATTTTTTTTTTTTTTTTTGTTTTTTTTGTGACCTGGTGTCTGAATTAGTATCCCTGGTAGATACGTAGCCAAATTGAGTTTGCCAATTCATCACAAGATGTTGATATATTTCCACCCATATGATTTATATATGCCACCACCGAGGTATTATCTATCTGCAATCTAACATGCTGCTGTTTCATTCCTGAGCAATAAGATTTTAGCCCATAAAACGCACTTAACATTTCTAAGTAATTTATACCCTTAGTGTTAAGTAGGTTAGTTTCTTGTATATTTCATCTCCCCCACAGCTCGAGATGGTATCAGTTGCACCCCAACCAATTGCACTGGCATCTGTTTGTAATACCACAGACGGGTTGTCAATAACTATTGGGTTGGAGCAATACTTAACATTGTGTTCCCACCATTGTAATTCTATTATGGCTTCAATTGTTAGCTCCATTGGCCATCAAAAATGGCCTCTATTAATTTTGAGTGCTCTAATCCTTTTCCTATTAGTAAAGTCATTAACATATTAAATGTGTTAATGGTGTCAATTTTGACTTAATTGGATGGATAATGAATCCCAGCTCTTCAAACAATTGTTTTGTGGCAACCACTGCCTGACATGCCAATTCATAAATTATTCCCACAATAAGTATTCATCCAACTATGCCATTACTCTATGATTTAGTTGTTGCGGCATTGCAAAAGCTGGTTTAAGAATTTTACCTCTGATGGGTATTGTATAGTAAGCATCTTTAAGATCAATACTTACCATAAAGTAGCCTGCTGAAACTAACTTTTTAGCAGTGCTAAAAGTATCCATTTTAAAATGAACATATTGCACAACATTGTGAAGCGTTGATAAATCAATAATAATACGGCAACCCCCATCTTTCTTATTTCTAATAAATATGTTTGAGACAAATTCCTGTTGTTCAGGTTTGGTTTGTTCAATTACCCCTTTAGTGAATAATCTTTGTAGTTCTATGTGGGCTTTAGCTTGTTCCCATTTAGTAAGCATGTATATTCTGTCCGGTGTATATTGTACTGGAAGGTTTTGTTTGTGTAGAAACTCTATCAGATATCCCTTAATACTGCTAAGAATATATCTGTCCATAGTTATATTACACCATGCTTCCAAATGAAGTTGCAATGTCCCTCCAACTTCCGTGCTCCCTATTAATTCTGGAGCCCCAGATTCACCTACCTCCATGGTTATCGGTGGTAACTGAGTTATTTTCTTGGTTTCATTCGTGGTTGTGGAGGGCCTTGAGGTTGAGGTTGGGGTAGATGCTGAAGTAGAGGCTTTCGCATCTTCCACAGTGGTCGTCCCGGCCAAACCCTCACCATGTCACTGACGGCCGAACCTGCTGCAGCCACTTGTACCGGTTTCCCAGCTCCACAAAAGTGGCCGCTGCTGGCTGCGCTATATCTTGCAGCTGCTCATCCTCACTCCGGTATCGGTAAGTATTATCCGGAGGCTGTTTCTCCACATCACTTTCGCAGTGATGTCTTTATTAACACTGGCAGCCATCCTGGCCTCGAGATCCTTCCCAGTTTGTTCTTGTTGGAAGTACTGGCCCACCATGTCCAGCAACTTGTTTTTCTCCCCTTCAATAGGGGAAGGTGGCTCCATCTCCTGCTCAGATTCTGACCCAGTCAGACCTTCAATACCCTCCTCAGAGGCGTCTGATATTTCATGCAGCCCTTATGGGAAACTGCTGTGGGACATATTTTTTGCCCACTGTGGCTATCCTCCAATCCCGGAGCCTGCCACTGTGGAGAATTTCCTCCAGCAACCACTCCAGCCGACTTACATGCTCTCGGGCACTAGTCGATCGCGGGTGCTTTAATATATCGGACCGCTCCTGCCGACCTTGGTGCTCTCGGGCACTAGTCGCACGCGGTATTTCCCGCAGCCGGTCCCCATGCCTACGGGCACTGGTCGCTCCCGGCCGCCCGATATAACTATGCCGCTCCTTGCGGTCCCAGTACTCACGGGCACCTGCTGGCGACTGATCATCCTGCAGCCACTCGTACCGGCTTTCCAGCTCCCTGCTCCGGTACTGGTAGGTTTTATCCAGTGACTGCTCCAAATCCACATCACTTTCACAGTAATGTAGTTTTCTCTTTGCCTTCCCGCCCGGCCGAGAAGTTGATTTTGCCGACGCGGGAATAAGTCAGGCACAGTTCTCCATCCGAGACTCCTGTGCCTCCTGACTTACTTCCTGCACCTTCTCCGCAGCCTTCCTTCGCGTTACTCTGTCCATTCCTAGAAATTCAGAATGCAGTGCAACAAACCTGTTAATTCCAACAACTGGAACCGCCCCTGGTGCTCACACACTGGTCCCTCGTGGTTGTTCTGCAGCCGGTCAAACCGGCACCAATGCCCTCAGCACACTGGCCGCTCCTGGCTGCTCGCTCTCGCCGCTGGGACCGACACTGGTGCTTACAGCACTGGTCCCTCGCGGTCTTCTGCAGCCGTTTAAACCCAGCACCAATGCCCCCAGCACTGGCCGCTCCCGGCGGCTCGTTCTAGCCGCTGGGACTGACACTGGTGCTTACAGCACTGGTCCCTCGCGGTCTTCTGCAGCCGTTAAAACGAGCACCAATGCCCCCAGCACTGGCCGCTCCCGGCTGCTCGTTCTAGCCGCTGGGACCGACACTGGTGCTTACAGCACTGGTCCCTCGTGGTCGTCTGCAGCGGTAAAAACCTGCAGAAATGCCCCAAGCATAGGCCACCCGCGGCTGCTTGTAGGGCTTCAAACCCTCTGAAAAACCCCGTACTCACGGTACTGGTCGCTCGCCCCGGTCCTCCAGCTGCTTCAATCGGCTCCGATGCCGTTAGCAACTGCATCCAACCCGGGACTTGTTGCTTCGCTTCCCGCCCGGCAGCAGTGAATCTTGCCGGTGCGGGGAGCGACGTCGGGCACAGCTGTTTCCTCTCCGGAGGATTCGCGTGCCGTCGGCTGCTGCTGATGTTGCTGGCTGCCCGCTGTCTCCGTGGTTCTCCCCTCCAGCTTTCCCGCAGCTTCTTCATCCTGCAGTTTCCTACCTGCAAGGTAAGTGGCAAATATTTTGCAGTCTCTTACCTGCTTCTTTCCATTTACCTCTAGGGAGACGTCCTCTCCCATGTCTGACTCGTGCAATGCGTGTATGCGATATGACACGCATGCGTTGTAAGCGGGGTTCTTCACGTAGTCACTCACGTGACTCCGAAGTAAAAATAACAGTTCTGACAATTAATATGATTCAACGATTCAGTGATTCAAAGCTATTAAAGTTACTTTGGCTAATTCTATGAATGCATTATATTTCAAAAGATGGGAATTCATTTTTTGTACAAATTAAATTATACATAATTCTTCTAAGCATTGCCTTTATATTAATTGTGTGATTATATTATATTAAAGATATTTGTCAGCATTAAAACAGGTCAATAAAAATATATTAGTGATGATATTTGTTCTGCTGTTTTGCTGCTGGAACACTGACTGTGGAAACTGGTTTACAAGTGTTCATGAAAGATGCATTTAAAAATAACTTCAAAGGGAAATAACATGTTGACTAAATAAATATATTAAATCAATTCTTCTTTTCGGAGCATTTCTACAGTGATTGTGTTTTGACTTCACGTGAGTGCTTGATTTCTTTAGTTCCAAAAAATGTGCTAAAGATTTAATACATGAATGTACTGATGTGATATGTTTACATGGTATGTATGATTGATGAAATGTGCTCTCCACTAAAAATGGAACATGTGGCACTCCATAACACTCCATGACAGGTTTGATGCTAGTTGTCAATTTCTTTTGGACAATTCAACCATAAAATGCTGAAGAAGTAAAATAGAAAGGGACTGACGTGAATTGGGAATGAGAAATATGAAGGTTAGAAGCGGAGATGTTCATCGATGATTTTCCTTTGCATACATTTGTTCAGAACTGCTCAGAACATGCCTGCATGCAGCAAGAACTAAACAACATTCGGGTCTCAGTTGATAAGTGACAGGTAGTCAAATCAAGTCGAGTTTATTGGCATCTGCAGAAGTGCAGTGATGTGCAGTTTCCAGCAGTATCACAGGCACATACATTTGTGGAACCGATAAAAACATGAATTATATATAAATTAGTACACTCGGTAACCTGAATACCATATACTGTAAAACAATACAGACTTGGTTAACCCCCCACCTCATCTACCTCTCTAAATGTGCACTCCCTCTGCCACTGGCACACTGGCACAGTGGTGCAGTGGTAGAGTTGCTGCCTTACAGCGCCAGAGACTCGTGTTTGATCCTGACTATGGATACGGTCCGTATGGAGTTTGTACATTCTCCCCGTGTCTTGCATGGGTTTTCTCCGGGAGCTCCAGTTTCCTCCCACACTCCAAAGATGTACAGGTTTGTAGGGTAATTGGCTTGATAAAATTGTAAAAAAAAGATTGTCCCTTGTGTGTGTAGGGTAGTGTTAGTGTGCGGAAATCGCTGGTCTCGGTGGGCTGAAGGGCCTGTTTCCATGCTGTATCTCAAAACTAAACTAAACAAAACTAAACTGCAGCATGTACAATCTGTGAAATCCATTTGTTCATCATGACAGTACCTCCCAGATCTATCAACTCCACCATCAAGGACAAGAGTGACAGGCACATGGAAACACCATCTTCTGAAGATTCCCCTCTGTCCCGGGATGGCGGGACTGGCATATGCTGAGAGAATGGAGCAGCTGGGCTTGTACACTCTGGAGTTTAGAAGGATGAGAGGGCATCTCATTGAAACATATAATATTGTTAAGGGTTTGGACACGCTAGAGGCAGGAAACATGTTCCCGATGTTGTGGGAGTCCCGAACCAGGGGCCACAGTTTAAGAATAAGGAGTAAGCCATTTAGAACGGAGAGGAGGAAACACTTTTTCTCATAGAGAGCTGTGAGTCTGTGGAATTCTCTGCCTCAGAGGGCGGTGGAGGCAGGTTCTCTGGATGCTTTCAAGAGAGAGCTAGATTGGGCTCTTAAAAATAGCGGAGTCAGGGGATATGGAGAGAAGGTAGGAACGGGGTACTGATTGGGGATAATCAGCCATGATCACATTGAATGGCGGTGCTGGCACGAAGGGCCTAATGGCCTACTCCTGCACCTATTGTCTATTGTCTATTGTCTATTGTCTACTGTCCTGGTTTGGAAATATATTGCTGCCCTTGTATTGTTGCTGGGTCTAAATCTTGGAACATCCTCCCCAGCATTGTGGAAGTAACTTTAACATAAAAACTACCAGGGTTCAAGAAAATGGCACTCGACACTGTCACCTTCTCAAGGATGATTAGGGACGCACAACAAATGCTAGTCAACAGTCTGCAGAGTCAGAAAAAGGAATACATTAAAAAACAATCGGTGCATGACCCGAGCCAAGGATAATTCAATACAATAAATTATCAATGTTTCATTCAATTACTGATCACACAGAAGTGCTGAACCATGAATTTTGTTGGCAAACTGCTCGAATTGCAATCAGATCCAATAACTACATGGATAAATATGAATGCTGCAGATGTTCTACCAACATGTGGTGGCCAGTGCCAACTTCTTCGCTGTCATGTGCTGGGGCAGCAGGGCAAAGTCCGCGGACGCCGACAGTATTAACAAACTCACCAGGAAGGCTGGATGTGTCCTGGGGGCGGAGGTGAATTCATGGGAGGTGGCCTTGGAAGGGAAGATGCTCCTCAAACTGCGGAGCATCTTGGGCAATATGGCATACCTCATCCACTAGACACTGGTCAACCTGAGGAGTACTTTCGGCAACAGACTGGTTCCATCATGATGCAGTACAGGACACCACATGGAATCCTTTTTCCCTGTAGTTATCAAACTGCCCTTCTGTCATGGGGTAGACTGACTTCCCTCCCCTCCTCCCCCCCTCCCCTCCCCCCAAATCTCTGCACATCCCCAATCCTTTCCACTTGTCACTTTAATTTCATGTTTCATGCATCTTGTGTTTTCTGACTGTTAGCAGATCAATTTCCCTCCTGGGATAAATAAAGTTTGTATTTTATTGTATCGTATTGTATTTTAAAGTATGTCTGAATAAGGGTCTCGACGAGAAATGTCACCTATTCCTTTGCTCCATAGATGCTGCCTCACCTGCTGAGTTTCTCCAGCATTTTTGTCCACATTCAAAAATAGTTATCATCAGTTTTTCATCTGATGGTACAAGTCCCTAATTATTACATTACATAGCACTCCTTTGGATTCTTATACCCGATTACGATAATACCCCATAGATCCTCGTCGCTGAACAGGTTTCAACACTGTTGACACTGACAGTGTATAAATTCATGAGAGGAATAGATCGGGTAGATGCACAGAGTCTCTTGCCCAGGTGAATCGAAGACCAGAGGATATAGGTTTAAGGTGAAGGGGAAAAGATTTGATAGGAATCTGAGAGATGACTTATTCACACAAAGGGTGGTGGGTGTATGGAACAAGCTGCCAGAGGAGGTAGTTGAGGCTGGGACTATCCCAACATTTAAGAAACCGTTAGACAGGTAAATGGATAGGACGAGTTTAGAGGGATATGGACCAAACGCAGGCAGGTGGGTCTGTTGTAGCTGGGACATGGTGGCCGGTATGGGCAAGTTGGTCCGAAGGGCCTGTTTCCACACTGTATCGCTCTATGATTATGACTATGACAGGAATCAAACCTTTCGTCCTATTCATTCCAAACTTCCATTTAAGTTTTCTTTGCCTACCAAGATTTATTACTTTCAACTTTCATTGACAATAATAACCCAATCTTATTATGATTTCTCTTTACTGTGCCCATAGTGATGGAGATAAACCCTGCGGCCCACAACAAAATCTTAAACCAGTGTACAAAATATGAATGCTGCAACATCACTGCATACAAGTAATCACTGGGTTATCTCTATTTGTCCCACACTTACATGCTCCTGTGCAGACTGAAGTGCCTTTTGAAGTCCTCTGCTTCAAGTGCATGGTTCCTTAACGGTCATATGCTTATAATGACAGATAAATCATAGGAGAAAGATGCAGCTAAATCCAGCTCACGGTATTTTAAATGAATTAAGTGAGATTCTAAGTGCACCAAAACTCAGTTTTCTATTGAATCTAAACAGATTAGAACATTCAGAGGAAGGAAAAATAAAAAACTTATGTTCTAAGTATGAAAATTTACCTCAATTTTGTATTTTTGCTTGATTACCAAATAGTGGCTTGGGAAATTAAAATAAAATAATAAAAAATGCTTAAAGCAGGAGTGAGTATTATTTTTTATTTGGGACACCTACCTGAATGAGCCATTCAGTACCATCAGGGTCACCTTGAGACTAGAGTAGTTTTCTGCCTTTCTCTAACCAAATGGTATTTGCTTAGAAGTCACCCAGTTCTGTTCCTCATCAGTGTTTCTGGTACAGGGTTAGTGTAACTGGGTGCCTGATGGTCAGTATGGACTGTGTAGCAAGTCGGAGCTGTTTTCATGTTGTATACCTCCATACTTGCCCTTCCAGGAGGTGGAACTATAGTGGTGTTTATCCCCACTATCTTTTTTTGATAAAGGAAACATTTGCAATTTTCTGATCCTCAGCCAACGCATCTGAACCTATAAATGTTTGGAGGATTCTGTCCAGAATCTCTACAGTTTCATCCTTTACTTCCCTCGCGCATCCTAAGTGGACTAGGTAATTTAACCACTTTAAATGTAACTGTTTTTCGAGTAGCGTGTCAATGTCTAGCCGATCCAGAAGCTCAGCCAGCTCGAAAACTGGCTTTCCTTATTACCAAGTAAGGCTTTATTCTCGAGAAATGCATGTACTTGAACAGAATGCCTCTGATTTTAGTTTACTACTAAATCAGTGATTTCCTTTATCTTTCTTTTATCCCTTAATTAGCAAACTAGGCCTTCTCCATTGTAATATATATGCCAGCATATTTATTTGCTTGAAATTGATTTGTGCTATTTATGAGAGAACATTAAGGGAGCTCCCAAAGACCTCCTTCATTCCATTCTGTATCACACGTCTGAATGTGAGTAACGTTACAGAGACCAGCGTGCAATGTTACATACTCAGGAAACATATATTGGCTTTGTGGAGAAGATGAACCATTTTAATCAATGAGAATGTGTTTACAGAGTAAGGATGAAGCTTTATAGCCAGAGAGTAATATTTCTTAATAAATAACTTCCATTAGTTATTTCAAAGATTGACAGTGAATTTATGAGCAGTAGTTTATGGTGTGTTGTATTATGCTGCTTTCCTGTCTTCATTTCCTTTTTCAGAAATGTGAATCAATAAATGGAGTTCACCAAAGTGCCCGGAAGATGCACAGAGGAACAATTCTGGAGACAAAATGAATTGGATATAAAACTGCATTTAGGTAGACTGTTGGATGGATTTCGAGCCTCATCTGCAGGATATTTATAGATGCCTTTGCAAGTTCACAAGCACCCAATTTCACAAATATAATTTACCGGACTTCAGCTGAGTCCAACCCACCACCTAGAATATTGTCTCTTGTGTTCTTATGATGTATGAAAAGTCACAGATGAAGCAACTGATAATGGTTAAGCCTAGGACACTGCTATTAGAAACATCTGCAGTTGAAGAGCAGAGGAAATTACAAAAATAGAAGTTAAAACTTTATTCACAGAGATATATATTCCATGGAAATTATAAAGTAGAATTTGCTTCATGATAAGTGTTGTGATCTGGTTTTGTTCATTATTAACAAGTGCGAACAAACGTGAGCGAAAAATCCCAGCTCTAACCTCAACAAAATCCCACATTGGGAAGATTAACCCATTAAACACAGAGAAAAATGCAGTCTGCTTAAAATAACAAGGCCATGTCATTGGGGCAGAAGGGGCGGGTACTTTTCGGCGCTGCCGCTCCTGCGTTTCGGCGCCGCAATTTCGGCCCCAGGTGCAGGGAGCAAATTCAACCTGCTGATCGACACGGAATTTTGCTCTCTCGTAATTTTGTTCGAATTTGGGGAGGAACCTCAGATGCTGGTTTATACCGAAGAAAGACACAAAATGCTGGCATAAGCAGCATTTGGACCAAGCAGCATCTCTGGAGAAAATGAATATGTTTCGGGTCAGACCTGGACTCACAACTACAACCAGGTGTGCTTTCTCAGCACTAGCCTGAGCCATCATTTTGTGCTAGATGGCTTCCAGCTCAATTTCCTGGCCTCCTGGTTTGTGCCCAACCAGGATCAGAGTCGCAGGAATTCAATTCAATTCAATTAAATTTTATTGTCATTGCACAGATACAAGTATAGGTACAACAAAATGCAGTTTAGTGTCTGGTCATATTCAAAGTGCAAGATAGGAATTTAAAAAAAATACAGAACAAGCATGCATTAGAATAAGAAGAGTACTGGTTAACAACATGGATGGAGAGACCAAAGATATCTAGCGACAGGACTCCGAGTTCAGCAATGTAAGTGTGTTGTTGAAAAAGCTGTTCCTCATCCTGCTAGTTTGAGACCTGAGGCTCCTGTACTGCCTCCCTGATGGGAGGAGGGCAAACAGTCCATGGTTAGGGTGAGAGGGGTCCTTGATGATCTTCCTGGCCCGTCTCAGACACTGTTTTCGGTGGAGGGCATCCATGGCAGGGAGCGGGGCACCGATGATGTGCTGAGCGGTTTTCACCACCCGTTGTAGTGTCTTCCTATCCGCTGCGGTGCAACTGCTGTACCATACAGTGAAGCAGGTGGTCAAGATGCTTTCGATGGTACAGCGGTAAAAGTTGGTCAGGATCTGGGGTGACAGGTGAGCTTTCTTGAGCCTCCTCAGGAAGTAAAGGCGCTGCTGCGCCTTTTTGATCAGTTTGGTGGTATTGAGGGAACAGGACAGATCCTCCGAGATGTGTACCCCGAGGAATTTGTAATTGGAGACGCGCTCCACCTCAGTCCCGTTTATATGGATGGGGGTATGTCTGCCCCCTCTGTTCTTCCTGAAGTCAACAATAATTTCCTTCGTCTTCTTGGAGTTGAGGACGAGGTTATTGTTGGCACACCAGGCTGCCAGGTTCTGGACCTCCTCCCTGTAGGCTGACTCGTCATTGTCACTGATCAGCCCTACCACCGTGGTGTCGTCGGCAAATTTAATGATGGCGTTGGATCCATTCTTAGGGATGCAGTCATGGGTGAAGAGGGAGTAGAGGAGAGGGCTGAGCACACAGCCCCGTGGCACGCCGGTGTTCAGTGTTAGAGTGGAGGAGGTGAGGTTGTTGACCCTAACAGACTGTGGTCTGTTGGTGAGGAAATCCAGTGTCCAATTGCAGAGGGAGGTGGAGATGCCAAGTCCGCTGAGTTTGGTGATCAAGCTAGCGGGGATGACGGTGTTAAAGGCAGAGCTGAAATCAATGAACAGCATCCTGATGTAGGAGTTGTTGTAGTCCAGGTGGGTCAGGGCAGAGTGTAGGGCCGCAGATATGGCGTCCTCTGTAGACCTGTTGGGCCGGCAGGCAAACTGATGGGGGTCCAGTGTGGGGGGGAGGCTGGCTTTGAGGTGAGCCAAGATCAGCCGCTCAAAGCACTTTGCAATGACGGGGGTGAGTGCCACTGGGCGGAAGTCGTTGAGACTCCCTGTAGCTGACTGTTTGGGCACTGGCACAATGGTTGAGGTCTTGAGGCAAGTAGGGACAACACCCTGGGCCAATGACAGATTGAAAATGTCAGTGAGGACCAGGGATAGTTGTCCAGCACATGCCCTGAGCACACGCCCGGGGATGCCATCGGGGCCGGCAGCTTTGTACTCATTCACCTTGCTCAGTGCATCTTGTATAGCAGAGGTGGAGAGACTGAGGGGTTGTTCGTTCGGCGGTGGGGCAGCTTTGATGGCTGGAGTTTTGTTGTCCCGATCAAAACGAGCATAGAAGTAGTTTAGTTCGTCAGAAGGGAGGCATTGTCTGGGGGGGGAATGTTAACTTTATGGCAATCAGCAATGGATTTGATTCCTTGCCACATGCGCCTGGGGTCGGAGTTGTTTTGGAAATGTTCCTCGATCTGCCGTTTGTGATTGAGTTTAGCGTTCCTAATTCCCTTTTTCAGATTGGCCCTGGATGAGCTGTATCCCTCAGCATCGCCAGATTTAAAAGCGGCATCGCGAGCCTTCAGCTGGAGTCTGACCTCCCTGCTCATCCACGGCTTCTGGTTAGGGAAGGTCTTTATCTGTTTGTGGGTAGTGACGTTGTCAGTGCAGAATTTTATATAGTCCAAAATGGTTGAGGTGTATGAGTTGATGTCCACTTGGGAGTTAAAGGTGGCCTGAGTGGCAAACAGGCTCCAGTCTGTTTGCTGAAACTGTTCCTGTAAAACAGAGACAGCCCCCTCAGGCCAAACCTTCACTGTCCTCACGGTTGGTTTCACACGTCTGATCAGAGGTGTGTATTTGGGGAGCAGGAACAGAGAGAGGTGGTCAGACTGACCCAGGTGGGGGAGGGGGAGGGCTTTGTAGGCTTCAGTGATATTAGTATATACTAAGTCCAGAATATTCTCTCCTCTGGTTGGGCAGGAAACATGTTGATGGAACCTGGGGAGTATAGTTTTAAGGTTGGAGTGGTTAAAATCACCTGCAACAATAAAAGCCCCCTCTGGGTGAGCAGATAGATGTTTGCTGATAGCAGCTTGCAGCTCTTCCATTGCTAGCCTGGCATTAGCGTCCGGGGGGACATAGACTGCAGTGATAACAATCGATGTAAATTCCCTGGGCAGATAGAAGGGCCTGCCTATCATCAGGTATTCCAGGTCAGCAGAGCAGTGACTACCAATCCTAACAACGTCTGTACACCATGAGTTGTTCACATAAATGCACAGTCCGCCGCCCTTGGTCTTACCTCCGCTGTTCTGTCGGCCCTGAAGACAGTGCGCCCATCCAGCTCGATGGCGTTGTCTGGGATGTTATTGTTGAGCCATGTTTCGGTAAAGACCATGGCGTTGCAGTCGGCGATCCGTCTGTGTGTGGTGATCCGCAGCCGTAGTTCGTCGATTTTACTCGCCAGGGACCGAACATTTGCGAGGAAAATGCTCGGCAGAGCTGGCTGGTGAGGATTTAATTTTAGCCTAGCTCCTGATCTAAAACAGTGCCTATCCATAGACACAACACATCCAAAACGGAGGTGCCAAAACAGCAGCACCGAAATGGCGGTGCCAAATAGTACCATTCCAGGAGCAGAATTAGGCCATTCGGTCCATCAAGTCTGTTCTGCTATTCGACCATGGCTGATCTATTTTTCCCTCTCAAGCACCATTCTCCTGCCATATCCCAATAACCTTTGATGTCCTTAATCCACAGAATACAATCAAGGTTCATCCTATTGGTACATCATTTGAAATTACCAAGACTTTTCTGCAATTAAAGGAAGAAATTGGGCAGAATTGTACTTTAAACAGTGACATTATTCTTTACTAGTTTTACATCTATACTATTACTAAAACTCTTTGTCTAGTTTGTAGCTGTCTGTGTGTATGTGCGTGTGCCAATTTCTATTTTTCTATTTTCTTCCAAATGCCGCAGCCTTCCAATTTTCACAAATTCTACTCACATTTTCCCCATCGAGCCGATAAACATCTTCCCGTCGCATTCCCACCTATATTTCCACACTTTTTAATCATTAAAAATAAAAAAAAACAGAAAACTCACCCGTTTCAGAAAAAATAACCCGAGTGATGTCACAATGGACTCGCAAGGCAGGACAAGACACTCTGGGAGGGAGGGCCACTATAGCCCTCGTGCGTTGGCTGCCGGCACCCGACACCCGACACCTAGTGGCCAAGGTGGAGCCGCGGGCCCTGGCTGGAGCTGAGCCTGCTGCTCGAGCTGGAGTGAGAGGGCCAAAAAAAAGCCACCGCTGGAACCATCGGGGCCGGGCCGAGTACAAGAACCAGGCTGAGTTCCAGGCCCTGGCACTGCTCTATGACCTGGGTAGGTCCTGGGGCAGGGAATGGGAGTGATGGGAGGAGGATAAGGGAAATGAAGAGGAGATGGGGCTGGGGAGGTATTGGTGGTCGGGGGGGGGGGGGGGGGGTTGGGAAGAGGGAGATGCCCTACTACCCTCACTCCCACCCTCTCTCTACCCACTCCATCTCCCTCCCCACTCTCTCGCTCCATCGGGGCCGGGCCTCCCCCCCTCAAGAACCCCCCCCCCCCCACTCTACAGTTCCCCCCCCCCCCTCCCTCCCCACGCCCTCGCCCATTTTGGTCTAAGTCTATCTCCCTCTCTACCCTCCCCCTCCCCCCCTCCCCCTCTACCCCCCTCCCTCCCTCTGAAAATCCGCGTTTGGGGACCAGCCCTCCTATGTGATGCCGCAACCCCCCCCCCCCCCCCCCCCCTCCCCTCCCCACGTTGGGCTACGAGACCCTACGGGACCCATTTTGTCTAGTCTATATTACTAAAAGCCTGATCTTGACCGCTTTTGGCCCACTGTGCTGCGATTTCCAAGAGAACGCCTCCACCTACGGCCATCATTTTTGGCCACCTCGGTCACAGCCCCCCTCCGCCTTCCATGACTGGAGGAATTTTCCCATCGATGAAAAATCAGAGAGATATTCATGTTTTTTTTTAATTCGCCATTCTCTCTGCTGCCCCCGCTGGCGGCAGGGGGGAGGGGCTATAAAACCAGGAAGTGTAGTCGCTCACTCAGTCTCTGCCAGACCCAGGAAGCGAGAGGGTCATGGCTCTCTGAGCTGCGAATAACACTGAATGCACGTCTACTCCACGGTGAGTCCCCTCGATGTGAATGTAAAGTAGTTGCTGCCCAATTGTTTGCCTCGCCTTTTTAAAAAGTTTGTGTTCACAAAATGAATTTTGGTTGTCAGGTGGCTGCTGCCCAAATGTTTGCCTCGCCTTTTAAAATAAGTTTGTGTTCACAAAATGAATTTTGGTTGTCGGGTGGCTGCTGCCCAATTGTTTGCCTCGCCTCGCTGCTGCCCAATTGTTTGCCTCGCTGTCTATGTTTATATGTAGTTTTTGTTATTTTATGTTGGGGTGTGTGTGGGGGGGGTGGGGGTGGGGTGGGAGGGAGGGGGAAACTTTTAAATCTCTCCCTGCACGGGAGACCCGACCTTTTCTCGTCGGGTCTCAGTTGTCGTTGGGGCTGCAATGAGGAGCGGCCTGGTGCCACCCCCTATCCACCTCACCGCAATGAAGAAGCGGCCTCCCAACAGAAGAAGCTACTCTGGTGCCGACTCTCTCACCGTCGCGGAGCTGGCCGACGGGTGGAGCGGTGGAGAAGCGCTGCCGCTGCCGCCTGCTGCCCTGCTGCCTGCTGCGGATGCGGAGGCTGCTACTGCGGATCTGCGGACGGCGGCACCAGAAGCCCGCGGCTCCCTGGAGGGAGACCGCTTTTCAGGGCTCCTGCAACGGCGACTTCTCCCGCCCGAGTTGCGGGGTCGAAGAGCTCCTGGAGCGGGGCCTACATCACTGCCCCGCGCGGCTTGGAATGGCCGCGGGACTCTGCGAGCGCACGCCGGGGTCTCCAACACCAAGACCCGGTGTGCGACCTCGCCCCACCCGGCGTGGCTTTAATGGCCGCGGACACTCGCCATCGCCCCCGGGGGCTTTGACTTTGACACTGACATCGGGGGGGGGGGGGAGAGTGCAGTGGAGAGATAAGTTTTTTTTGGCCTTCCATCACAGCTATGTGATGGATGTTTATGTAAAATGTAAATTATGTTGTGTCTGGGGTCTATTTGTGTGTAATGTATGGCTGCAGAAACGGCATTTCATTTGGACCTCCAGGGGTCCAAATGACAATTAAATAGACTATTGACTATTGACTATTGACTATTGACTATTGACTTTTAAAAAGTTTGTGTTCACAAAATGAATTTTGGTTGTCGGGTGGCTGCGGCCAAATCATTTTCCTTGGCTTGGCTTTTCAAATTGTTGTAACAGTTGGCTACTAGCACCAGAAATCCATTCGGCCCACAATGTCTACTCTAGCCCTCTGGAATCCAGTACCTTCGGCCCGCAACACGCATACTAGCTCAAGAGAACCCCACCCCCCCACTGACGAGCGATATTGGAATTGGTGGAGAGGTGGAATATTGCATTGGTGAACATTCCTCCCATGCGATGCTGGGACCCAACGGGTCCCACTTAGTCTAGTATTTTAATAAAATTGTGACATCAAACTAATACCCCAGTTGTCTCAAAATTTGCAATCAAATTTTGCTTTATGAAAAATATAGTCAGGCTCTTGAGGTTCTTCCGTTGTTTTGAAGAGGTTAGTATTCAGCTTTCCTCTAGACCAGAAACATAGCAATAGATATAACAATATTATACATTAATTGTGGTCCTACGACTGGAACAAATGGTGCAGCTTCCAAGGTCAAGAAGTCATTTTATCCTAACTTTATTTTAACCCAAATATTTGCAATTTCTGTTCTATGAAATTGCTGCAGAAAAACATGTTGCATCCTCTAAAAGGCTTTTGTCACTGTTGATAATCTGTTGTCCTTTCCAGACACCATCTCAAGAATCCCTTTTGATGAATGTGAATACACATTTAACCTGTGGAGATTGTGTAGGTAAATGATTAGTTTAGTTTTGTTTAGTTTAGTTTAATTTAGAGATACAGCACGGCAACAGGTCCTTTGGCCCACCGAGTCCACGCCGACTAGCGATCCCCATGCATTAACACCATCCTACACACATGAGGGACAATTTAGACATACACCAAGCCAATTAACCTACATACCTGTACGTCTTTGGAGTGTGGGAGGAAACCGATGATCTCGGAGAAAACCTACACGGTCACAGGGAGAACATACAAACTCAGTACAGATAGCACCTATAGTTGGGATCGAACCCGGGTCTCCAGCGCTGCAAGCGCTGTAAGGCAGCTACTCTAACATGCTGCCCATACTTAATTTATGCTTTGTGCATTTATTACCAATTGCAATGTCATTCAGCTGGAAAGGGAAGAGGCGTATGTTTCCAAGTTGATAAAGGTCTTGTGTATGTCATGTGCAGAATAATCCCATTACTTTTCTCACTTGATAAATAGGATAATTGATCCAGGACACCAGTACTATGACTTGTTCCAAGGGAATATTAGTACATGATCTCTTTGCTCATTGTTTTCTAAACGGCAATTAATTTTCTCAAATTAATGCCTCAAAAGGTTTTCCTACGCCATATGTTATTGAGCTTAGCAAAAAAGAAGACTGAGTGAATTGAAAAACAATCTGCCTATTATCTATTGTTTATTTCATGCAACAAAGAAAAACAAATTCCACCAGCCACTTCCCTCTATGCATCTCTTGTTCTGCTGGAAAATTAAATCACTGCTGAAATGTGCAGTTTCCAAGAATGTAATTTTGAAAAAAGCAAAAAAGCATTTTACTTTGTGGAGGCATATCACCACTTTCTATATGGAAGTGCAAAACACAATAAACCCACACCTGTGTTTTCCTCAAAAGGTCAAAAGGAATCAGAGTAGAATTAGGCCATTCTGTCCATCAAGTCTACTCCACCATTCAATCATGGTTGATCTATCTCTCCTAACCCCATTCTCCTGCCTTCTCCCCATAACCTCTGACACATGTTCAAATCAAAAATCCATCTATCTCTGCCATAAAAATATCCACTGACCTGGTCTCTACAACCTTCTGTGGCAAAGAATTTGACAGTTTCACCACCCTCGGACTAAATAAATGTATCCTCATCTCCTTTCTAAAAGAACATCCTTTAATTCTGAGAATTAATTTCCTCATTCATCTTGAACATACATTAGTTATTCAGACTCTCACGGGTAGTTTAATTTGAACTTATAGAGTTGTGGTGTCATGGAGTCATAGAATCATAGAGATATACAGTGCGGAAACAGGCTCTTCAGCCCAAATTGCCCATGGCAACCAAGGTGCTCCATCTACACTAGCCCAGCCTGAAACTCAACTCTTTGGTCCATGCTTGATCCAAGGCTGTGGTCAGGCCTAATGCAAAGTCGTCCAAGCAAAATTCAAACTGTGCATTAATTTGTATGTTATTGGTGTTATATGCAGCTGAATAATACTGTCAATAGCACTCTCTATCGCATGGTTGATGATTATGAGTCGACAGATTAGGTGGCAATTTACTGAATTGTCTTTGTTCTTCTTTTCAACGGGCACTTTTCTTTGTGGTCAAGTCCATATAGTAATTGTTTTGAAACAACTCGTCTAGTTCTTTCTAGAGTATATATACCTTACTTAGTATAATCGTGGAGCCACAGAACACAAATGGCGGGGATCCAATATGTAAATAATGGTGAAATCAGAAGAAACATAGAAACTTGAGCACATAAAAAATACATGTATGGCTTTTTACATTTCCTTGGGCTGCATTTATGCCTGTTTATGTCAATTTTATGTTTGGGGATATTCTAATAAGGGTAAGAAACTATGTGCATTATTTTAATATCAAATTAAATAAGTTAATTCTGGCCCATGCTCTGGTGTGTGGATGCAACAAGGTGCACATAGTTACAAATAAAATAGGGCATCAACAAGGAATATTATAAGTGTGTAGGATGGAACTGCAGATGCTGGTTTAAACCAAAGATAGACACAAAATGCTGGAGTAACACAGCATGACGTGCAGCATCTTTGGATAGAAGGAATGGGTGGGGTTTAGGGTCTCAACCTGGCCTGATGAATTACTCCATCATTTTGTGTCTATATTCAAGGAATATTATAATTTCACTAAACCTTTCTAGTATCCTATTTTGTTTCATATACCCTTCCATAGAAACTGTCCTGTTCATATTATCTCAGCATGCAGAGTCATTTCTTTCTCCACCTAGGATATATAAAACTACTGCTGAATATAAATTTTTATTTGATCACTGATGGAAAAATCTTTACAAAGTGATAGTTTTTGCTGAGAACTGCAGTCTTGTTACTTAAAGATGCTTTATTACCTTAACATTCACAAAATCTTTTAAGAAAAGAGACAATTGCTCATCAGAACCACTCAGTATTTAGTATTTCTAGTTAATGTTAATGCACTAATCTCTATATATATGCCATCAGCAAAAGGAATGTCCATTTGACTCAGCTAATTTTTCACTTTGTCTGTGTCGTTGCCTTGCCAAATCATAAAAATTAATAATGGCAATATTGACAGTTTAAAAAATATATATTTTAGCTTAAAAGAATTTTTACACAACATATGGGCGTAAATTGTAACAAAATTTTAGTTTTGTGTTTTAGAGATACAGCAAGGAAACAGGCTCTTCGGCCCACCGGGTCCGCGATGACCAGCGATCCCCACACATTAACACTATCCTACACCCACTAGGGACAATTCTTTTACATTTACCAAGCCAATTAACCAATAAACCTGTATTTCTTTGGAATGTGGGAGGAAACCGAAGATCTCAGAGAAAACCGACGCAGGTCACGGAGAGAACGTACAAACTCCGTACAGACAGCACCCATAATCGGGATCGAACCCGGGTCTCTGGCGCTGCATTCGCTATAAGGCAGCAACTCTACTGCTGCCTTACAGCGAATGCAACCCGGAGATGGGTGATGACTGTACAATTTACAATTATACCAAGCCAATTACCCTACAAACCTGTACATCTTTGGAGTGTGGGAGAAAACCAAAGAATTGGGAGAAAACCCATGAGGTCAGGGGGGAGAACATACAAACTCCGTACTGAGAGTACCCAAAGACAAGATGGTACCGGGTAAGGCAGCAACTACATCATTGTGCCTTTGTGCCGCCCGTAAGTGATGTTTCAGGTCGGGACCCTTCTTCAGGCTGAGGAATTCAATTCGAATTATTTCTACAATTAGAGATGAAGGACAGCAAGAGATAGCGAGGAATGTGAGCCTAAAAGGTTTTGGAGGAATAAAATACATTGTTGATGAAAAGGTTTTAAAACAGAGGTTAAAATGCTGATGTGTCTTGGAATAATAGTGGCAAGAAAGCCTTGTGTCAGTGCATTAAGACAAGAAGAGGTCTTTAGGCATTGGGATAATCAAAATGAATAAAAATGGAAATGATGTATTCATAAATCACTTTTAAATGATTCATCCTTTTGTTACCGTGTATGTTGCACATACCAATAGAAAATGATAGGATCGGCAGATGCTGATTAATACACAAATTGAAATTGTAATTGTAATTGTAATTGTAATTAATTTATTAACCAAGTATGTAAACATACAAGGAATTTGATTTGCCAACAATCATACAAAAAAGCAACAAGGTACATAACCACATAAAAATTAAACATAAACAGCCACCACAATGGCATGTGAGAATCCCCAGGGCACACAGCTTAAGCGGAGACCCACAGCCATCAGTTCAATATCCAGGCCACACACACACTCCTTCACAGCGATGTGACCAGAATTGAACCACTCTTTCTGCTGTCCCTGTCCACTCCACACAGACAGCACCCACAGTGAGGATCGAATCCGGGTCTCTGGCGCTGTAAGGCAGCAACTCTACTGCTGTGTCACCGTGCCACCATGGAAAGGATTAATTTCACTTCCATATTTAGAGTGACACCAACAAATTCTCTGTCCAATGAACATTCCAATGTGTTGACATTCCCAAGAATCTGTAGTAATTAACCTGCAAAGCTACAAATCTAAAGCTTCTTCTTCTTGCGTATGGCGTGCACAGTCTAAAGTTGTAGGTCAATTTGTTCTATTTGATCTTATTTGATTATGCATGCCGGGTTGATTGCATTCGCCGAACAGGGTGGACCACGTGAAGGTTGCAATCTTCCACCCCATACCTAAAGCTCATGGTGCTGGAGTAATTCAGTCTGTGTTGCCAGTACTTTAATTTCTACGCTAGATTCCGCCATGTGCAGTTCCTTGTGTCTCCAAAGGTACCACCCCAATCTACTGTACTGGACTGTTCTTCCAGGCTGTTAGCATAATGTGGAGTTTGCAGGGAATTCAGGGATTTTCTGCTGCAGTGAAGTTGGCAGCAATGTCAGAGATTTGTACTTTTAGCTCACAATGTTTATTCTCTTCCTGCCAGTCCTGTTGACAGCCTAGACGACGATATATTTCTACGCCAAGTTATAACACAAAGGCAGATGGCAGAGCTAAGCATCCATGTAGACAAAAAAAAGGAACTGCAGATGCTGGTTTACACTAAATAGTATAAAGTGCTGGAGTAACTCAGTGGGTCAGGCAGCATCTCTCCACAATGTGCTGGAGGAACCCAATGAGTCAAGCATGTAGATGCTGCCTGAACCTCTGAGTAAAGGGCCTGTCCCACGAGCATGCGACCTGCATGCAGCAAGCGCGACCAAACCGGAAGCGGGGGCTGCGCGGAGGTCGAGTGATCCCCGTACAGGGCCGGTCCCACCAGCATGCTCCAGCATGTGCCTGCATGCGGCGAGCGCGATCAAACCAGAAGCGGGGGCCGCACGGAGATTGAGTGAATGACGTGAAGTTCGAGCGAAGTCCGCGGGACCAGCTCCGCACAACTCCATACGGCTCCGGCGATCGAAGCGGGACCAGCCCCGTGAGGCCGTACAGCTCTAGCAACCAAGGTCGTGCTTGCCGCATGGAGTCGCATGCTCGTGGGACAGGTCCTTTACTAGAGAGAGAATATGGCCCCTTAAAGATTAACAAGATCACCTGTGCGCGGAGGAACAGGAGATGCGCAACGTATTAAATGAATATTGGTGGTCTTAATACGCATTAAGGTAGACAAATCTCTGGGACCAGATCTAGTGTATCCTAGGACATTGTGTGAAGCCAAGCAAGAAATTGCAGGCCCCTGGCAGAAATATTAATATCATCAATAGCCACAGGTGAGGTGGCTAATATGCCTTTGTTTAGGAAAGGCTGCCGGGAAAAGTCTGGGAACCACAGATCCGCGAGCTTTACATCAGGTTTAATGAGTCATGCAGAGTACCTCATTGTTCCTTTCCACAACATTAAAATAAAGGAACCCAGAGCTTCATGTAGTGAGCGATGCAGTTCAAAAGCAAGGAAATTATAATGAATCTTTATGAATGATTGGTTCAGTTGGAACTGAAGTACTATTGCCCATTCTAATGAAGTCGTGAAGGCCTTGGAGAGACCATAATTGATTTACCTGAATGATTCCAGAGATGAGCCGCATGTTATAGGGAAAGACTAGAAAAGGTGTGGGTTTTTGTTCTTAGAGCAGAGAAGGTTGAGTAAAAATGTGATAGAGATGTTCAAATTAACAATGGGTCTAAAATAGAGAGCAAAATTATTTATTTTGATGGGAGTGTCAAGAAACAAGGCACAAGGATTTTAAGCAATTAGCAAGCAGGGTCATGCATGGAATGGGTGGTCAGATGCTGGTTTAAACCGAAGATAAACACAAAAAGCTGGAGTAACTCAACGGGTCAGACAGCGTCTCTGGAGAAAAGGAATAGGTGACGTTTTGGGTCAAGACCTTTCTTCAGACTGAGAGTCAGGGGACAGGGAAAGAGAGATATAGAGAGATAAAGAACAAATGTATGAAAGAGATGCAAAAAATAATGATCATATGGGAAACAGGCCAATGTTAGCTGTGGGTTAGGTGTAAACGAGTTACAGACAATGAAACTCAACAAGATAACTTTGAAGCTAGTACGATTTGGGTGAGGGACAGATGGAGAGAGAGAGTATACAAGAGTTGCTTGAAGTTAGAGAAATCAATATTCATACTGCTGGATTGTAAGCTGCCCAAGCAAAATATGAGATGCTGGTCCTCCAATTTGTGTTTGGCCTCACTCTGACAATGGAGGAGGCCCAACACAGAAAGGTCTGTGTGGGAATTGGAAGGGGAATTAAAGAGTTTGGCAACCAGGTGATCAGGTAGGTCCAGGCGAACTGAGCTAAGGTTTTCAGTGAAACAATCACCCAGTCTATATTTTGTCTTGCCGAAGTATAAGAGTACACACCTTGAACGACAGATACAGTAGATGAGGTTGGAGGAGGTGCAAGTGAACCTCTGCCTAACCTGAAAGGACTGTCAAGGTGTCTGGACAGAGTCAGAGGGGGAGGTATAGGGACAAGTGTTGCATCTTCTGCAGTTGTAGGGGAAGGTACCTGGGGAGGGGGCGGTTTTGGTGGGGAGGGATGAGTTAACCAGGGAGTTGTGGGGGTAACGGTCTCTGCGGTAGGCGGAAAGGGGTGGAGATGGAATGATGTGACCAATGGTGGGATCCCGTGGCGAAAATGGATTATGCATTGTTTGCAATGGCTGATGGGGTGAAAGGTAAGAACTAGGGGGACTCTGTCCCAGTTGTGACTAGGGAAAGAGGAAGCAAGGGGTACCAAGGAAACACATGGAATGGCCACATCTATGATGGAAGAGGGGAACCCCCCTTCCACAAAAAATGAGAACATCTCGGTCTTCGAACGAGACCCTCCCTAATACATATTAAACATATTGATGAAATAGTGCAAGATCAAAAGTGTATGATGTGTATGGTGATGAACTCAAAATGACACAAGGGAATGCTTTAGTATACAGCAAATGGTTGACATCAGGAATGCATAGCTGACAAAGTGGTGGAAATACAGGCAAGCACTAGTGATGGGGGGAGGGTGGGGAATGGGAGGGGAGTGGGGTGCAGTTATGTTCTAAGAATATGGTCTGTATTGTGGTCTTCCACAACACAAAGCCACGTCATTTAGGCATGCACCAAGAAATGCGAGTTGAAACAAAAACAATAATTTTCTGTATATTTAGTTTAATTTTTGTCACATAAATTCCTTGAGAGCAAATTTCTGCAACTTCCATTTGACAGCTAGAGTTCCTGTGATCTGTGATCTGTGAGGTCAGGCCAACTAGTGTTAAAGCTGGAAAGGAAGTAAAAAGATAATGCAGTGATTTTAACGGATTGGTTTGTTTACTGGGAGAAAGACAAATACTAATACCTCTCCACCTCCATTAATCTTGGTGTATGGATTTGGGTTGGGTATTGATACTTTTAATGATTTCTAATTCCCTCTCACTTAATATCATTTAAAATTGAGTGTTAAACATCCCATCTGTGCAAGAAAGTTTGAGAAGCATGCAGAATTTTACAATTTATATATTAGTTAGGGTGAGAAAAAAATGAAATCAAAGAAATGTGTTATTCTAGAACTTGCCATTAACAATACAGCAACAGATCAACTAGTTCCTGAAAGAATCACATGATAACAGAGGGGAATTCCCTCGAGAGTGGCCTGAGGATGTAAAACAGACATCACATAGGCCACCCAAAAACTAAAGCAGTGCACAAACCTACATGTAAGTGGGAAAAGTTGGGAAGATGGCTCAGTCCGGTTCCCAGACTTAACCAAAAACATGTAATGACAGGATATGCAGGCAGATTCATTGTCATCGTGCCAAGATCGGCAGTAAATTCCTTCAAACATTAAACTGAATCATTGTTGATTTTTTTTTTTACAATTACCTCAAATCTATGTCAACTCTGAGCTTGTCAACTCTTCCGTCAAATCTGAACTCATCAACTCCTCGGTCACTAAATATTTCTGCTTATTTAATCTATCAAAGCACTTAATAATTCTGAACATCCCTATCGTCTCTTTAATTAGCCTTCTCTACTGCAAGGAGAATAAACCCAGCTCATCCAGTCCACACAGTTACAATAGAATTTTGTGCATTAAAATATAGTTTGAAAAACAAAGATTGTACTTACAATGAAAGATGCCAAATATGTGATATATGTAAGCCCATGAGATCTCTCTGACTATTGATTCGTTGTTATTGGGATGGAGTGTTCTACCGGTGGGAGATTCAAGACAAGATGTTCAGAAACTGAACAATTATTTTATTAAAAAAAATATTTTAAAACCATGCGCAATCTGCACAGTTGGCAAATTTTAAGCTAAAAATTGTTTTCAAATAGCATTAATCAAAATAGTTGGATATATGAATGATGGTCATATATTTTAATACTTTTGTTTTGCTTAACAATGCACATATTTAAAAAAATGATATAACAATATCCCATTCTGAAAGCAAATATATTATAGGAAGAATTCCCAATGTGCACAAGGGAATGGCGGTGTTCTGTTGAGTTATGCTACAATATTTTGTGCTAGTACCTATGCTCTATGCTTGTACATATTTTTCACACTTTGAAGTAATTCCAGTGACATAAAAGATACTGCTGATATTGTACTTGCCATAAATCTCCCAAAAACTCAGTTCTTTGCATCTGTGATCTTAATCTTGGAAATTTGAGGGTCTCTGCAAAAAGAAAGTCGAGGCACTTTGCAAGTCACAAGGCTGTATTTATCATTCCATTCCTGCCCTTATTTTGTTGTGCACCTTCATGTACCTAGTCTTGGCACCTGTCTGTTTCAGATGGAAGAGAAAAATAAAAAGTTTCACCTTGTAGTGCCTTTCATGGTCTTCATAAAGTATCTTAACTGTCAAGAAAGCATTGAACTGCAGTTACTTTTGTAATGAAGGAACTTTGTGACAGTATGTGAATAATATACCTTTTTTTTAGAAAGCGTTGTTTAAAGTTACTTTAACAAAAACTGGAAGGAAGGTACAATTCACACACATTCATTTTAGTTTAGAGGGGTACATGAGCAGAATTGGTACTTTCAAGGAGAAGTATTCTTGAGACTCAGACATGATCTGGATTTGTGATTTCAAATTCCACTCTGTAAAACATAAATTCTGTTGATTAAGATAAATCTGGAATAAATTGCTCTTAGGGCAAGGACATCTGCTAGCCTCACAATCTGGCCCAAACCTAAAGCAATAAATTGATTATTAACTGCTCCTTGAAATATCCTAGCTAACAAATCATTACTTTAAAAACCAAGGCTTCTTCAGCAGCAGCTGCCAAATCCATATCTTTCACCAGCTAAAAGTCCAAAAGACAGCAGGTAAATGGGAACAATATCTCTTCCAACCTGGAAATATATCATCAATCATCAATGCTGGGTGATAGTTTGAATAGATTCTTATTGAAAATCACTTTGGGAGAATGTTAACCATGAGAACCACAACAATTTAAGGTGTGAGCTTATTGCCACCCGGTTGGTGGCAATCAAATTTGTATAGGTAATGAATGTTGCCTTTTCCAGCAAGAGTGGTCCATGAATGAATACCACGAATGAAGTCCCACGAATGAAATACAAATAAGATGCCCAAGATACTGTTTCCATACAAATAACATGAATAACAAACCCATTTCTCATGGTGTCGGGGCCTTCACTATCCTCATTTAATAAATGCTTTCCCATTTTTATTCACCACTTCCAGGGTTTCAAGATTCCCCACCACACTCAAAGAGTGGACAGCCTCTGCCACTGATCCAGCAGCATTCATAGCTCACCATGCATACTGGCATAACACCAGTTAGTAAATTAGCTTAGGTCTCCCAGCAAGAGCACTGGGTGGGCAGGGATGTGACTGTGCTGCTTACTCTTTATCCAATGCTTACTTGGGTCCCCAAAAGTAAGGACATTTTGGTAGTAGGAATAAAGGCGTAGACTATCTTCTAAATGGTGAGAGAAGAAAACATACTCAATGCTAGCATTTATTTCAAAAGGGCTTGTATACAAAAACAGAGACGTAATGCTGAGGCTCTATAAACACCACTTTTTAAAAAGGGAGAGAGAGAGAAAACGGGGAATTACAGACCAGTTAGTCTAACATAGGTAGTGGGGAAACTGCTAGAGCCAGTTATTAAAGATGGGATAGCAGCACATTTGAAAAGTGGTGAAATCATTGGACAAAGTCAGTATGGATTTACAAAAGGTAAATCATGTCTGACGAATCTTATAGAATTTTTCGAGCATGTAACTAGTAGAGTGGATAAGGGAGAACCAGTGGATGTGTTATATCTGGACTTTCAGAAGGCTTTCAACAAGGTCCCACATAAGAGATTAGCATACAAACTTAAAGCACACGGTATTGGGGGTTCAGTATTAATGTGGATAGAGAACTGGCTGGCAAACAGGAAGCAAAGAGTAGGAGCAAACGGGTTCTTTTCGGAATGGCAGGCAGTGACTAGTGGGGTACCGCAAGGCTCAGTGCTGGGGCCCCAGCTATTTACAATATATATTAATGATTTGGACGAGGGAATTGAATGCAACATCTCCAAGTTTGCTGATGACACTAAGCTGGGGGGGGGCAGTGTTAGCTGTGAGGAGGATGCTAGGAGGCTGCAAGGTGACTTGGATAGGCTGGGTGAGTGGGCAAATGCATGGCAGATGCAGTATAATGTGGATAAATGTGAGGTTATCCACTTTGTGGCAAAAAGAGGAAAGCAGACTATTATCTAAATGGTGTCCGATTAGGAAAAGGGGAGATGCAACGAGACCTGGGTGTCAGGGCACACCAATCATTGAAAGTAGGCATGCAGATTCAGATTCAAATTCAATTTTAATTGTCATTGTCAGTGTACAGTACAGAGACAACGAAATGCATTTAGCATCTCCCTTGAAGAGCGACATAGCAAACGATTTGAATTAAAAAAAAAATAATAATAAGTGTCCGGGGGGAGGGGGGGGTGATTGGCAGTCACCGAGGTACGTTGTTTAGTAGAGTGACAGCGGCCGGAAAGAAGCTGTTCCTCGACCTGCTGGTTCGGCAACGGAGAGACCTGTAGCGCCTCCCGGATGGTAGGAGGGTAAACAGTCCATGGTTGGGGTGAGAGCAGTCCTTGGCGATGCTGAGCGCCCTCCGCAGACAGCGCTTGCTTTGGACAGACTCAATGGAGGGGAGCGTGGAACCGGTGATGCGTTGGGCAATTTTCACCACCCTCTGCAATGCCTTCTGGTCGGAGACAGAGCAGTTGCCATACCATACTGTGATGCAGTTGGTAAGGATGCTCTCGATGGTGCAGCGGTAGAAGTTCACCAGGATCTGAGGAGACAGATGGACCTTCTTCAGTCTCCTCAGGAAGAAGAGACGCTGATGAGCCTTCTTGATCAGAGTAGAGGTATTGTGGGTCCAAGAGAGGTGCAGGTGCAGGTGCAGCAGGCAGTGAAGAAAGTGAATGGTATGTTAGCATTCATAGCAAAGGATTTGAGTATAGGAGCAGGGAGGTTCTACTGCAGTTGTACAGGGTCTTGGTGAGACCACACCTGGAGTATTGTGTACAGTTTTGGTCTCCAAATCTGAGGAAGGACATTATTGCCATAGAGGGAATGCAGAGAAGGTTCACCAGACTGATTCCTGGGATGTCAGGACTTTCATATGAAGAAAGACTGGATAGACTCGGCTTGTACTCGCTATAATTTAGGAGATTGAGGGGGGATCTTATAGAAACTTACTAAATTCTTAAGGGGTTGGACAGGCTAGATGCAGGAAGATTGTTCCCGATGTTGGGGAAGTCCAGGACAAGGAGTCACAGCTTAAGGATAGAGGGGAAATCCTTTAGGACCGAGATGAGAAAAACTTTTTTCACTCAGAGAGTGGTGAATCTCTGGAACTCTCTGCAACAGAAGGTAGTTGAGGCCAGTTCATTGGCTATATTTAAGAGGGAGTTAGATGTGGCCCTTGTGGTTAAAGGGATCCGGGGGTATGGAGAGAAGGCAGGTACGGGATACTGAGTTGGATGATCAGCCATGATCATATTGAATGGCGGTGCAGGCTCGAAGGGCCGAATGGCCTACTCCTGCACCTAATTTCTATGTTTCTATAAGGCGCTGGTCAGGCCGCATTTTCTAACATTGTGAGCAATGTTGGGCACCATATCTGAGGAAGGATGTGCTGGCTCTGGAGAGGGTCCAAAGGAGGTTTACAAGAATGATCCCAGGAATGAGTAGGTTAACCTATGATGAGCGTTTGTCAGCACCCTGCCTGTACGCGCTGGAGTTTAGAAGTAGGAGGGGGGACCTCATTGAAACATATTGAATAGTGAAAGACTGGGATAGAGTGGATGTGGAGAGAATGTTTCCATTAGTGAGGGAGTCTAGGACTAGAGGTCATAGCCTCAGAATTAAAGGATGTTCTTTTAGGAAGGAGATGAGGAGAAATGTATTTAGTCAGAGGGTGGTGAATCTGTGGAATTCTTTGCCACAGAAGGCTGTGAAGGCAGTCAATGGATATTTTTAAGGCAGTGATGGATAGATTTTTGATTAGTACAGGTGTCAGAGGTTAGGGGGAGAAGGCAGGAGAATGGGGTTAGGAGGGAGAGATAGATCAGCCATGATTGAATGGCAGAGTAGACGATGGGTTGAATGGCCTAATGACATTTTTTAACCAGCTGGGTTTTCTTTTGTGATTTCACAGTCGTTAGCTTTGTAATTGCAAATTCCAGATTTGTTTTATTAACCAAATGTTAATTCTACAGCTGCCATTTATGGGTGTTGAATGCTTGCCTCTGAATTATCAATACAAGCCTTTGGTCGTCCAGTATTTTAACCTCTATAAAGAAATATTTATAGCAACTCTATAGATATAAAATTTACAACATGAAGATAACCAAAGAAAGTTTCATCTATTGAACAATAACACAACAGTTTAAAAAGCAGAGCTTTTGACTCATTGTGTGTATAACAGTAAATCTGTGGATGTAGCAGGCTGCCCTTCATTCAATCTGTGAGTAGTCATTATGATAACATTTGTTAGAATTATCATATTCTCTCTTTACCTTACACCTCATTACCTTACCTGATTGAGAGATGAATCTGGAGCTGTGCTCTTCAGATTTTATTGCTGCCATTCAATGTCAGCGCTTAAGAGATGTTCAAAAATGTAAGACAAGGATACATTTTCATTTTCATTGTTTGGACTCCAATCTTCTGAAGTGAATTTCCCAGTGTATAAGCTATTCACTTTTCATTTAAAAAAATGTATATAAAATGTATTTGAACTGAACATTACAATGTTAGACTGAACAGTACTTGGACCCCAAGATCCCTCTGTTTGATGTACAGAGGGATCTTCAGGTCCAAATCCATAACACTAAAAGTGCCAACACATGTAGATAGAGTGGTAAAGAAGGCAGGTGATATGTTTACTTTCATAGGTCAGAGCATAGAGTACAAGTGTCAGGAAGTCACATTGTCGCTTTAAAGGACTATAGTTAGACCTTGTTTGTAGTATGCAATGCGGTTCCATTCGCTTCATCACAGGAAGGACATGGAACCTTTGGAAAAGGTGCTGAGGAGGTTACCAAAATGATTCCTGGTTTCGGGGTTATTACTTACAGGGAGAGGTTGTACAGACTTGGGTTGCTTTCTCTGGTGGGTTGACCTGATGGAAGTATATACAATAATAATAATAATAAGACATCTACTATAAACCCACTGACTCCCATGGCTATCTGGACTACACTTCTTCCCACCCTGCTTCCTGTAAGGACTCTATCCCCTACTCTCAATTCCTCTGTCTATGCAGCATCTGCACCCAGGTTGAGGTGTTCCAAACCCGGGCATCGAAGAAGTCCTCATTCTTTAGGGAACGGGGTTCCCCTCTTCAACTATAGATGAGGCTCTCACCAGGGTCTCTTCTATACCCCGTAACTCTGCTCTCACTCCCCATCTCCCACTAGTAACAAGGGCAGAGTCCCCCTTGTCCTCACCTTCCACCCTATCAACCATCACATACAACAGGTATTTCCGATATTTTCGCCACCACCAATGGGATCCCACCACTGGCCACATCTTCCCATCTCCTCCTCTTTTGGCTTTCCGCAGAGACCACTCCATCCGTAACCCCCTGGTCAATTCGTCCCTTCCCACCCAAACCACCCCTCCCCTGGTATTTTCCCTTGCAACTGAAGGAAATGCTACACTTGTCACTTTACCTCGCCCAATGACTCCATCCAAGGACCTAAGCAGTCTTTCCAGGTATGGCAGAGGTTCACATGCACCTCTTCCAACCTCATCTATTGCATCCACTGCTCTAAGTGTCAGCTGCTCTACATCGGTGAGACCAAGCGGAGACTTGGTGATTGCTTCGCCCCACACCTTCGCTCATTTTGCAATAACCAACCTGATCTCCCGGTGGCTCAGCACTTCAACTCCCCTCCCCATTCTGAATCCGACCTTTCTGCCTTTCTGTCCTGGGCTACCTCCATGGCCAGAGTGAGTCCCACCATAAATTGGAGGAGCAGCATCTCATATTTCGCTTGGGTAGTTTACAACCCAGCGGTATGAACATTGACCTCTCCAATTTCAGGTAGTCCTTGCTTTCTCCCTCCTTCCCCTCCCCTTCCCAGCTCTCCCACTGCCCACTGTCTCCACCTCTTCCTTTCTTCTTCCCGCTCCCACCACCCCCTCATCAGACTAAAGAAGGGTCTCGACCCGAAACGTCACCTATTTCTTTGCTCCATAGATGCTGCCTCACCTGCTGAGTTTCTCCAGCATTTTTATCTACCTACAATAATGACAGAACCTTTTAAACAGGATGAAAAAAATCAAATACTCGATTTGCTGGTGTTTAGCCACTGTAAACAGCTACTGCAAATTACCCTGAATATAAGTGTGTGTGTGTGTGTGTGTGTGTGTGTGTGTGTGTGTGTGTGTGTGTGTGTGTGTGTGTGTGTGTGTGTGTGTGTGTGTGTGTGTGTGTGTGTGTGTGTGTGTGTGTGTGTGTGTGTGTGTGTGTGTGTGTGTGTGTGTGTGTGTGTGTGTGTGTGTGTTTACATGGGAGAGGTAGGAATCTAATGGAGTTGATGTGGCTTGATGGGGTTGGAGTGTCTTATTCATTCTCCTGAATCTTATGTTAATAATCCTAAAAGATAAAGCCAAAGTGATAATATTCTGCATAGCATAGCGTGAAATACAACATTCAAAATAGGAATAAGAACATATTTTATTTTCTCCTTTAGCTGTAGAATATGAAGAGCTCCCAGAGGCATCTTAACAGAGCAGAACAGAAATCGAATTCTACAGTAAATTGAGTTTGATGGATGAGAGATTCTACATGATCATTTGTTTTAGATCGGTTTTTATCATTTTTCTATATCTGAACTAATTAGCCAAGCAAAAAATGCAAATAAAAGATGTTTGTATCTGTTTTATTGGGAAGGCAGTTTAAGACTTCTCTCAGAGTAAATAGTGAAAAGAAAGATTAAGGTGAAAAACATATTGAATGATTGGATAAAATTGAAACCAAACAAACTATTTGTTTATTAGCTTTCTAACTGGTAGTCTTGTTTTCCAGAGTAAAAATCTTTGTCAAAATATCCACGACTAAATATTTTCATTTTCAGTTGAATATAAAAGGGGATATTGTTGGAAAATGCTGGATATCAAAGAACTCATGAGAAATAAGTGCAATATATTGAGCAAACAATACCCAGCTGCCTCCACATATTGTGCCCAAATGATATTGAATGCATCATTACCTGGTGTCTCAGTGAATGCATCTCTCTGGAGCTTTATTCATTTGTCTGTGTTCTTTGCAAGCAACTGCGTACGTCAACAATAGAAACATAGTGAAATGCAGGAGTAGGCTTCTCTGCACCGCCAGCTTGATCATCCAACTCAGTTCCCGTCTGTGTTCCATTGATCCCCTTAGCAAGCAACTAACTCCCTCTTAAATATAGCCAATGAACTACCTCAAAAGGAGTAGCAGAGATTCACGAAAAAAGTTCATCTCGGTTTTAAAGGATTTCCCATCCTTAAGTAATCTGCAATCCAATCTGCAATCTCACTCCGTAGTTTCTTTTGTGCTGGGAAGTCAAAACGTTTGCAGTGTGTGGGTGGGGGTTTTGCGAGGGGAAGTAAGAGATGAGGAGGGGGCAGAGGCAATAACAATTCACTGACTGAAAGACTGACAGCGTTGAAGGGAAAAAAACAATTCTCAGGTAGGACTGTTTTCCCTCAGCACCTTATTGTTTTATAAACAGCCATATATCTTCTTCAAGTTTCTCCTTTATTGAAACATCCTCATCCAGTGGCTCTCTGTATGAGTACTGAGCACACCGTGGTGATTTGGGAGACAGTCAGCAGAATCTACTGAGGAACACCAGGCTATCCCGGCAGCAGAATTGTTTCTGATGCACTTCAGTATGAGGCAGGCTCACGTAAGTCAGAAGGCTGCGGATTCAAGTCCCATTCCTGAGATACGCAGAAATATATCCAGGCTGAAGGTCCAGGGCAGCACCAAGCGACCACTGCACTGTCAAATGAGGCAGCTTCTAGATTAGACCAACATCCAAACTGACTTCTACTCCCTCAGTGGAATGTAAATTCACTGATTTGCGGTGAACCATTGAAATTCTTCTTAGTTTCTAAGTTAACAATTATACCTGAATCAACATCACACTAAAATAAATACTTTTATTACCACATTACAGTTGGAGGAAGATTGTTTTGCATTCATTCAGATGATTTTCAGTCAGTGTCGAAGGTACACAACAACCTCATTCTCTCCATCAACTCCAGCAACTGTGCTATCCTGCTCCTTCTCGACCGCAGCGCAGTGTTTGATACATGTGGACCATACCATCTGGTACGGGGTTGGTGTTGATGTCATTGCCCTGAGCTGGTTCGTTTCCTACCTAAAAAACACGAGTTTCTCTACGAACATAGGCAATTCTTTCTCTTCCCCAGCTGGCCTTTTCTGCAAGCCTAAGGTTCCACAAGGCTCTATCCTAGGCCCCATTCTCTTCTCTCTCTACCTGCTCCCCCTCGGCCAAGTAATTCAAAGGCACGGCATTTCTTTCCACAGCTATGCAGATGATACACTGCTCTATCTCCCCCTGAAACCCAACAACCGGTCTAATTTAAACAGCCTCATGCACTGCCTTGATGATTTAAAATGCTGGATGGCTCAGAACTTTCTCCAACTTAATGAGAGCAAGTCTGAGGTCATCCTACTCGGCCCCTCCGACCCCATTAAAACGATAACAGGCAACCTTGGTAGCCTAACCTCCTTAGTCAAACTGCATGTCAAAAACCTTGGCGTGATATTTGACTCCGCAATAAAGTTTGACAAGCAAGTCAACTCTGTGGTAAAAGCTGGTTTCTTCCAGCTTCGTACAATAGCTAAAATCAAATCATTCCTTAAATTCGACCACCTTGAAAAAAACATCCACGCAATCATCTTTTCCCGCCTTGATTACTGCAACTCCGTATACACTGGCATCAGCTAATTATCTCTGTCCCGTCTACAATTGGTCCAAAACACCGCAGCAAGACTTCTGATGGGTACCTGTAAAAGGGGCCACATCAACCCGATCCTGGCCTCTCTCCACTGGCTCCCAGTATGGTATAGAATCAACTTCAAGCTCCTCTTATTCATTTACAAAGCCCTTAACAGGCTTACCCCCCCCATATCAAACATCTTCTAACCAACCATTCTACCTCCAGGTCCAGTCGACTTGGGACTACTGACTCCTACCCCGCGGTCTAGGTTTAAGCTCAGGGGTGACCGTGCTTTTGCGGTTGCAGCACCTAAAATGTGGAATAGCATCCCGTTCCTCATCAGAACTCCCCCCCACCATCGACTCCATTAAGTCACGACTCAAAACCTATTTCTACTCCCAAGTGTTTTTGAGCCCCTCTGATGGGGCACTGTAAACAGTTTATGTATGTATTGTTAGGTCTGTCTACCATTGTATGTATCAAATTAGTGCCTGCACTGATGTGAAGCACTTTGGTCAAGGTGAGTAGCATCCCGTTTTCAGAAAACGACTGCTATCACAAAAACCTATTTCTACTCCCAAGTGTTTTTGTGCCCCCCTGATGGGCGCTGTAAACAGTTATGTATGTATTTAGGTCTGTCTACCATTATGTATCAAATTATGCCTGCATTGATTATTTGGTCAAGGTTTTGTTATGCTATACAAATAAATAATTATTATTATTATTATTATTATTATTATTATTATTATTATTATTATTATTATTATTATTATTATTATTATTCTGGCTGAAGGTAGACACAAATGCTGAAGTAACTCAGTGGGACAGGCAGCATCTCTGGAGAGAAGGAATGGGCGATGTTTCAGGTTGAGACCCTTTATCAGATTGAAGGGTCTCGACCCAAAGCATCACCCATTCCTTCTCTCATGAGTCTGAAGAAGGGTTTCGGCCCGAAACGTCGCCTATTTTCTTCGCTCCACAGATGCTGCTGCACCCGCTGAGTTTCTCCAGCAATTTTGTGTACCTTCTCTCCAGAGGTTCTAGCAGTAAATCTAGCATTTTGTGTCTATCTTCGGTTTAAGCTGGCATCTGCAGTTCCTTTCTACACTTAAACTGGCTGGCTTGCTGAGTATCTCAAGTCAACAGTGTTTAATTGTCATATGTACAGACAATGGAACCATGAAATGTACAGATTTTTTTGTTATCACACTGGCACATGTCATAAATAAACTACTAATCTGAAGTGGAGACGCAAGCAGTAAAAAGAAGGAAGGGCTCCCGACCCGAAACTTCATCCATCCATTTCCCTCTGCAGATACTCTCTGACCCACGAAGATTCTCCAGCAGTATTTTTTTTTACTGATTTGATATGCAAAGACAAACAGAATTAAGCTTGATGTTCATAACATTCAAAGTAACGAGAAAACAATGAAGGGAGATTTTGATCTCATTTTTCGAAAAACCCATTGGAATTTTAATCGGTCGGAGAAACAATGTTTATAATGCCACAAACACACAACGTGAGGAAATCTATCATTGTATCTTTTTAGTGGTCTGTAACTGGAGTTAATTTCAAACAGGTCTAATTAAATATGAGATAGAATATTTTGTGTAATAGCAGCAAGGGATATAACGCAACTACTTTAATTGACCAGAGACGGCGACACTACATCAAAGACATGAAATCTAATTGTGTTATATTTCTCTCGTACAAATAGCTTCCCCAAATGTCTTTATATTTGAAGAAATAACTGAAAGTGAGCACCAATTATGTCAGATTATTACATGGGAAATCCTCCCTTTTAAAAATACTAAAGTCTGACAATGCATTATTTCTAGCACCAGATAGTATCTCATGCTGCAAATGACACTAGGGATCGCTAAGAATTGAGCAGAATATAGTGAAGCTGATTTATTCATAAAAATGTTGGGACTTGTGAACTGAGCCACTCGGGGGGGCTGAAGCTGGTTAATATAAAATTCTTTATTCATCAGGAGAAACAGATATTCTCCTGGTGATCCTCACATTCGAATCTCCAAACTCAAACCAGATCGACTTTTATATTTTTTGAACATAAAGACAACAATAAATGATTACAGCTTCAATGGCGAATCTACTTAGCTTTCACATTTTGAGCATAGACCAGAAACTTTGCAGAATTACATACTTGCAATGGGTTCTCTCAGCAGCTCCAAAACACCTCTGAATAATCAATCAACTTTGATCTACTTAGCTTCGAGCCTGCACCGCCATTCAATATGATCATGGCTGATCATCCACTCAGTATCCCGTACACATTTTGAGCAAGGGCCACATCTAGACTAGAAACTTTGCAAGAATTGTCCTGGACTTCCCTAACATCGGGACATACTTGCAATGGGTTCTCTCAGCAGCTCCAAAACACCTCTGAATAATCAATCAACTTTGCTGAGACAAGATAATTCATATGGATGGTCTAGAACCTCTGAGGACAGAACCCAGACACCCAAAATATACATATTTTATTACAGTGTTGAGGGATGGCTCCCTGGATACACAAACAACCAATCAGTCTGAAGAGGGGTCCAGACCCGAAACGTCACCTGTTCGTGTTCTCCAAAGATGCTGCCTGACCTGCTATTAGGACTTGATGTTTCAATCCCTGTAGTAAGTCGGAACTCTTGCTATTTGCAATGGGATTGGAGTGGTGAAAGGTAGGGTAGGTACGTCATCGGGATCATCAGGTGGGCACCCTCCTTCTTTGACGTTTGATTGATAAGCCTGCAACATCTCCACAGGGCTCAACGGTGATACCTGGCGTCCCAGTTACACCCGCCTCAATTCCATACCCTCCTGTCTTCATCTTGCAGCCCAATTGTTGTCTCTCCTTTAGATCCAAATTCAATTGCTGCTTTTTTCTGCAGAATTTGACAATTACTTGATCGCTTGTTGGAGGGAGCGACCCCTCACCCCCATTTTCTTTAATGGCCTGGTCATAGATGTAGCAACAAATCCCCTGCATCCCACTTCGACAGGGAAAATCTTGGTCTTCCAGCCATTCTGGGCAGCTTCAGTTGCCAGTTCAGAGTACTTGGTCTTTTTCTTCTCATAAGCTTCTTCAACACCATCTTCCCATGGAACTGTCAATTCCACAACGTATGCCAACATGGCTGTTGTGGACCACAGGACCATGTCTGGCCGGAGTGTTGTAGCCACAATGTCTGGGGAAAACACAAGCTTTTTTTGCAAGTCCACTTCCATCTTCCAATCCCGAGCAGGCCACAGAATGCTTGCATCCATTGATGTTATCTGGTGCTCTGGCGGTTGGCCTGCTAGTACAAATGTTGTGAAGTTGACATTTCCTGCCGATATTGGTGGGGAAGCATTTATGATCGTTCGCCTCTGTTCAAGGATTGATGTCAGCTGTCTGAGAACTTGGTTATGCCGCCAAGTGTAACGCCCTTGGCCGAGGCTCATAGTGCATCCTGTTAAAATGTGCCTTCGTGATGCAGGTGCTTGGCAAAGGGAGCAAGCGGGGTCTTCTCCGAACCAGTGCTTCAGGTTCTGGGGTGATGGTAGAACATCATAAGTGGCTCTGATGACAGAAATTAGCCGAGATCCTTCCATTTGCTAGATGTCGCGCCAGCTGAGTTTCCTCTTTTCCAGGCTCTCCCAGTTAGTCCATTGGCCCTGCTTGGCCATTGAGATGGCCTTGGCCTGTCGCTCTGCCTCCTCCCATCTTCTCATCTCCTCCACCACGAGCCGTCTTTTCTGCACTGATGTTGCCTTGTGCCATTGTGGAGCTTTTGGGACGAGCCCAAGCCCGGCTCTCCCGTGTTGGACATGGCCAACCACATCCCGGAAATGAAGAGCAGACTTAGCACTCTGAACGGCTTCAGATGGGGCCCACTTCCTCCCCGTTGCCACACGGGGGGCCGCTGTTCGAATAACAGTATCTTCAGATTCAGTGAGGGTCATGACCAACCTTGCTTTAGTGCATTTGAACTCTTCCACAAGACCTGCAATGGGTAATTCCAATTTGCCACTCCCGTACAGTCCGACAGCACTTAAGCATCGTGGAAGTCCAAGCCACTGTTTCACATGTGTGCTGATCATTCTTTCCAGCTTTTCCACTTTGTTGATGGCGATTTCATTCATTGTTAAAGGCCACATGATTCTTGGTAGTATGCCAAATTGGAAACACCACAGCTTGAGTTTTTCTGGTAGCAAGGTCTTGTTGATGTGAGCTATGTGCATGATGGTATCCTTTTTCAGTTGTTCAAACTGCTCAAGTTCTTGAGCTTTGCAAGATACCATCAGCTCAAACTCTTCACTGTCATTTCTGAAACAGTTGGAACAGGTATTCCGTCAATATGAAATCTTTGATCCTTGACTTGACCTTTGACAATGGAGATGCTTCTGCACTTGCTGGGTTTAATCTTCATCTTTGCCCATGTGATGTTTTGATGACGTTTTTCCAGAGGTCTCTTGGTGCAAGGGACAGTTGTTGTTAGTGTCGTTATATCGTCCATATAGGCTCATATAGATGGCAATCGCTGACCACACTGTAGCTGTTTTTCTCCCACAACCCATTTTGATGCTCTGATCATGAGCTCCATTGCCATAGTGAAGGTCAATGGGGAGATGGTGCACCCCGCCATGATGCCTACTTCCAGTGGTTGCCACGCTGTGGTAAAGTCTGGTGTTGTGAGACAAAATTGCAGATCCTGGAAGTAGTTTTTTACCAGATTTGTTGCTATTGCAGGCACCTGAAAGAATTCAAAAGCAGTCCATAGTAGCGAATGAGGAACTGATCCATAGGAGGAACAAGACATGCAGATTCTTTCCTTCTTTCTTAGCAGTCTGGATTTGATGCCATATGATGCTGGTATGTTCAAGGCATCCCGAGAAGCCTGCTATGCCAGCCTTTTGGATTGACGTATCAATGAAATGGTTTTGTTTCAGATACTTTGTAAGTCTTTTCGCCACCACACTGAAAAAGATCTTGCCCTCTATGTTAAGAAGGTTTATTAAACAGAATCTGCATTTCCTTCTTTTCCACAGAATATTATATGACCAAATAAACTGTGTGTTGAATGCCAGGGACATGCCTTTAACGACATGTTAATACACAAGGTCACAAGGAACTACAGACGCTGATTTAAAAAATAACACAAAGTGCTGAAGTAATTCAGCAGGTCAAGCAGCATCTCTAGAAGACAAAGATAGGTGATATTTAGTCATCTTTGAGGTATGAAAATCTAATGGGCCTGTCCCACTTAGGCGATTTTTCAGCGACTGTCAAGTTGTCGGCAGTCGCCCGAAAAACTGGCAACTGGAACGGCGACTGTCAGGGTGGAACAAACACATCTCTTCCTTCACCAGCCCGTTATGCAGGCGGGGGACAGGGCAAGCGGGGTGAGTGCTGTCTAAGAAATTCACATGGTGCAAAGCCAAGGTGAAACAGGCACCCACCGCGATGAACAGGAATTGGTCTGCCAACAATCATAAAACGCAAGATACATGAAACATAAAATTAAAGTACTGTAAAAAGACGGCTAAAGCACAATGTACAGTAAGTCCTTTAAAAGAGGGGGGAAGAAGGAGCGGAGAGGGGAGAGAAGGGGGGAGAAGGAGTGGAGACAACGTTTAAGAAGCCAGAGATACATGGCTGTGAAGCTCGGCGGACATTTAACATTACCGGTCGGTTATCCTTGGTTCTGAAAACTACTGCTTACCCTTTTTTCCCAATGAGCCAATGAAATTCACCGGTCAGCACCGGCTACAACCTACGAGAACCTCCGAGAACCTTTGACCTCCTGGCAACCCACTACAACCTCTTGGCGACACACCTACGACACGAGAATTCTCGCTACTCTCCATGGCGGCTTCATTCAACATGTTTAAAAATTCACGGCGACCATAATGAGGCCGCGACTAGTTCCCAGAATGCGGGAACTCCTCACGACCATGAAGGCAACATGTGGCGACCATGTGGTGACTGCATAGTCTCCAGCAGTCGCCCAAAAAGTCGCCTATGTGGGACAGGCCCAAAATGGAAATGCATTGTTTTTTTACCTAGGCATACTAATGGAGATCATGGTTTTCACACAGTTTGAAATCAATGTAAATCAAACAATGTTGCAGTTCCTGTGTCCATCACCCCACAATTCGGGAGGTGAAGCAATCCTGACAATATAATGACCTTCATCATTATTTGTTTTGGAGCACCATCAAATGATAGAACCTGAGCTGTCATAGCAGAGATGGAACAAAAGGCTGGGCTTGCAGAAGAATGCACAACAAATTCATTATTTATGAGGCAGTAAAGCTTCACGATAATAGCTTCTGGGATGAGGGGTTTTTGTACGAAGAAATGTTGAGTGGAATGAGGCTAACCACAGGAGTTCAGAAAAAGTGGCCATTGTGTTAGAACGCATCCATTTGATTCGATACTATACGATACGATACGATAATGGTACGATACGATACGATATAATACAATAGGACACGGTAGAACTTTATTTATTCCAGAAGGGAAATTGGTCTGCCAACAATCATAAAACAGAACAAGATACATGAAACATAAAATTAAAGTGACGAATGGAAGGTCTCAGATTGGGGACATGCAAAGATTAAGGAGGGGGCGGGGGAGATGGGGAAGGGGAGTCAGTCTGATCCACTCCAGAAGGGGGAGGAGTTCTACAGTTTGATAGTAACAGGGAAGAAGGAATTCCAGTGGCATTCTGTCCTGCATCTTGGTGGAGCCAGTCTGTTGCTGAAGGTGCTCCTCAGGTTGACCAGTTTGTCATGGTGGGGGTAAGCTGTATTGTCCAAAATGCTCCACAATTTGAGGAGCATCCTCTCCTCCAAGACCATCTCCAAATACCCGTGATAGATTCTACCAGGATGATCCAGCTCTCCTGATGTGCTGACTAATTAATCTGATTTCCTTTACACCCTCCCACATCTCCGTTGCCTTCAGAACATGTAACATAAGAAATTATATTTGGAATTCATTGTGCAATTCTCAGATCCATTCTATTCAAGTAGGGTGCTGGAGAGTTTTAGGGCACTGTGGTCTGAGGACAATCACAAGCAATTCAATTGAAGGAAGTCATTTCACCAGGATTTATTGCCTCGATAAAATGGTCTAAGCAAATTATGCCTTTCAACTAGGGATGTACTTGATGAAATACAACTGGAAAGGAGGAAGACGTGACTGTATTTCTTTCTAACTCTGAATGCCACTAACAGACCAGACAATTCTCTCATGCACCTTAAGGCTTTATGAGATTTATTCTGAGCTTTATTCTCCATTGAAAGGCTGGTGCATATCAAGCCCTCAAACTTAATGGCTCTGAATATGCATAATTACTGAATATGGCTTCCCCCTGTTATGGAGCCCAATATACTTCCCCTCTGCTACATATTTCAGGAATGCACAAAATGCAACTAACATTTTGAGCAGGTATGACCAATCATGGCAACAATCTTAAAATAATAGTAAATATTTGATTACTCCAGATTTTCAGGAATATGGTACAATTGCATGACCTATTACCACAACGTTGACATCAAAATGACTTGATCTAAGCCAATCTACTTATAAGAATGAATAGATTATGAAAACTATGAGAAATGCACACAAGATATACATGAATAGAAACTGCAGAGTAAGATACAACCAGGCTCTATATTAATAAACCACTGTCTATGTTGCATTAATAACAACTAATGCATATGCGTTATTGCCTGCTAGCAAACTTGAACTAATTATGTTTAAATGCAAACATTATTTATATTACAATGAATTAAGCAATTCATTACTATATTTTATTCCTCCAAATTCCCCTGTACCCATCAAGAAAAATAAATGAACAGGAAGTCTGAAATACTAAGCTTGATTGCTGGATTGCTTGAAAAATACTGAAACACCACAATCTCCTCAGTTGTTTTGGTTAATGTAATTGAGAATTCAGTGTGCCTGCTTATACATGTATACTCATTAAGGAGCCAATCATTTCTACTAGACTGCAATGTATAATTTGCTGACTCAAGTTAATAGACTTGCTGCTATTTATTGAGACATAAGTGAAAGAAGTAAAATTGACAGGAATTGATTATCTATTTTACTTCGGAGTCACGTGAGTGACTACGTGATGAGCCCACTCAGCACGCATGCGCGGCCCGCCCGGGGGAGAGACAGCCGCTTGAGCCGCATGGAGCGGCTCCTGGAGCAGGAGCTCCAGCGAGACGCGCTTCGTGAGGGGCGCTCTCGCAGGAGGAGTTCAGGCACTCCCTCCACAGTGCCTTGTGCACTGCCCATTGCTTCCTCCTTCCCTGAGGGTAGCTTTGGTGACCAGGACTGGGCTGGTCAAGAAGACGATGGCTGAAGATCTCGGGAGTATGCAAGGGGTGCAGGAACAGGAAGAACTACTAGGTGTGGTGGACCGCTATGTGGCAACCCCATGTAGGCCAAACCAGCGGCCAGCATTAACCAGCTCTCCAACAGGCCCCTACAGGAGAGGTGGTCTATAAGGCCTTAGAAAACTGCAGCGGATCCTCAGGCTCCTGACGTCAGCCATCACATCGTTTGCTCATCCCGTGGACAAATACGGAGATGACCACAACCTTCGTAAACAAATCATAAAACCTGACATAAAATCCTAAATTTGCGGGGTTGTGCATACCCCAGCCACTGAGCCAGACCCACTGCTCTTAGGCAAAAACCTCACAAAGCATATGAAGAATATGGAAGAGGCTTTAAAAAACTTTCGGTCTCATGAGGGCAGGCCCGGGACGAGCAAACCAAAAACAATAATTCCTAAGCAGCAGCACCCCATCGCGTCCATCAGTCGACGTCTACCATATGGGACTGGTGTAAAGCTCGGGGTCCGCATTCTATCCCCGGAAGTCTTCTTTAGACCAGGGCCCATAGCAGACCCCATGGAAAATGCGCCACCACCCAACATCACCGCCACGTCAGACAACGTGCAAGACTCGTTGGACCGGCAGGAAACAGAACAATACCCATAACCATGGAGGTAGGTGGGTCTGGTTCCTACCAGCATATAGAAAATAGGGGCTTAATACTAACAGGGGGGAGATTACACCTGTTTTAAGAAGCATGGGAGTCTATCACGAGTGATCAGTATATACTCAATGGCATTAGTGGATACAAAATACAATTCATACTAGAAAAATTGCCACCAGTTCAACATTCACCCCAGAGGGTATTTTCCCTCTCCGTTAAAGAAACGAGAGGGACAAGCTGAACTGGTGAGACTAATTACAAAGGGTATCATGGGAAAACATGAAGCCTTGGAATTCGTATCAAATATTCGTCACTAAACCCAAAAAAGATGGTGGATGTCCCATCATCATTGACTTAACTTCACTAAATATGTTTGTTAAGTATATACATTTCAAAATGGAAACGGTTGTTACTGCCAAACAACTAATTTCCAAAGGATACTTCATGGCAAGCATTGATCTTAAAGATGTTTACTATTTAGTACCATTCACAAGGATCATTGCAGATACCTGAAATTTACCTGGATGTGGCAGCTATGGCAGTTTAAAGCGTTACCCAATGGGTTCACATCAGCCCAAGATTATTCACCAAGAAACTAAAACCAGCTCTGGCAATATTCAGAAGACAAAAACATATTGTCATGGCATATCTTGATGATATCTTAAATAATAGGCAAGACCATGGAATTGACTATGTTAGCTGTATCAGCTACCAAACAGTTATTTGAAACCCTGGGATTGTCTTACATCCAGATAAATCTAAGTTGAAGCCATCCACAATCATGGACTACTTGGGCTTCACAATTAATTCAGACTACGTGACTGTAACATTGCCAAGAGACAAAACAGTTGAATTGGCACAATCATGCAACAATTTAATAATTCGGAGCTTTGTACTGTCAAAACTTACAAAGAGCAAAGGAACAGGCACCAAAACGACATACAGGTCATTATGATCGTGTCATAAAGTGACCCACTGAAGCAATATCAGAACTACAGTGGTGGGCAAAAAACGTTTGGCATAGTTTCAGCCCTATTAACATCACTAACCCTACGTTAGTTATCCAAACAGATGCCAGTGCTCAAGGCTAGGGAGCAACTAACTCTATATCCAGCACAAGTAGTAGATGGACTAACCCAGAGTCATCGTTACCACTTACACTGGGCATTAATTATCTAGAGATGTTGGGTGACTTTTATGGTTTAAAAGCATATGCACAAATATGCATCACTTGCATGTATGGTTACAAATAGATAATACTACAGTGGTGGCCTACATTAACCATATGGGCGGCATAAAATCGGTATCATGCAACAAGTTGGTCAACACAATTTGGCAATGGTGTGTCCAAAGACATATTTGGCTATCAGTAACTTACCTGCCAGGTAAGCTAAATACAGTGGCAGACACCAGGTCACGTAGATTTAATGACAACATCGAATGAATGTTAAACCCCCAAAAATTTGCAAAAGTTATCAAGCAATATGGCACGCCAGATATCAATTTATTTGCATCAAGGCTAAATCACTAGGTACCTATGTATGTCGCTTGGGAACCAGACCCTGAGGCAGCAGCGATAGATGCGTTCTCGCTGGATTGGGGAAATTCTTCTTCTATGCATTTCCTCCCTTCTGCCTCATCAGTTGGGGACTACACAGAATACAAATGGACTCTGCTTCAGGTATTTTGATAGTACCCGACTGGCCTATGCAGCCATGGTTCCCAATACTCCATGACATGGTTGTTGAAACTCCGATGGTATTCCCCAGTGACCCAGAGTTATTAACACCCAGTGTCGGGCACAAGCCACCCGTGCCATGAAAAAATCAAACTCCTGGGTTGCAGATTCTGCACAAACCACTTCTGGGACTGGGATTATCAGAACAAACCGTCGACACCATGTCAGCATCCCTCCGAACATCCACTAAAAAACAGCACTTGTCCAGCATCAAAAAATGGGAGAAGTACTGCTTGGATACAGGGACCACCTACTCAACCGCTACAGTTACCAACGTACTGGAATTCCTGGCGAACCTTCACCACGATGAAGGACTCAGCTACAGAGCCATCAACACAGCTAGAAGTGCCCTGCCTGTCTATTTAAAACCAGCTCCAGGACAACAGGCCATGGGGTCCCACCCGCTGGTGGTCAAACTAATGAAGGGTATTTACAACTCTAACCCCCTAGACCAAGGTACACCCATATATGGGATGTCAGTGTGGTCCCTCAGGGGATGGCCACCAGCCAGATCCCTCAACCTGGAACAATCTATGCTCAAAACACTCATGTTGATGGCACTTGTATCTGCACAGAGGGTCCAGTCACTACACCTATTGCGACTGGACAGCATGCTCACAGCTCCAGACCAGATCTCTGTCGTTATCCAGGGACTGATCAAACAGAGCAGACCAGGAACACCTAATCCAGTCGTGGAATTCCGGGCTTACCCGCCAGAACCACGGTTATGTGCCATGACCCACCTACTGTCCTACATAGACACAACCAAAAATATTCGAGGGAGATGAAAAGCCTTGTGGGTCAATCATAAAAAACCTTATGGTCGGGTGACGAGCCAAACCATTGCGAGATGGCTCAAGCAGGTGCTAAAAGCTGCTGGGATAAACACTAACATGTACAAATCTCATTCCACCAGGGCAGCATCCATGTCGACGGCTAAAAGAATGGACGTGCCTATAGACCACATCCTGGCTACAGCAGGATGGTCGGGGGAAAGACCGTTCAGAAATTTTATAATAAGCCGTTGGCAAAACCTGTTTTATTTGCAGAAAATATTTTACAGACTGCAAATATTTAATTTAAGCCTAGGGGAGCAATTTAATTTCTTTGTTGGTATTGTTAAAAAATACCATTGTGTTTTTCTACAAACAGATTCATTGGTTGATTACGATAACACACTTCCTCCCTCAAGGACTTCGGCAGTGCGTGAAGTAATACCTGTTACACGGTTTGAAATCACAGAGCTTTGAAGTCTTCACGTAGTCACTCACATGACTCCGAAGTAAAATAGTAAGATTAAACAAGAACTTACCAGTTTGAAGTTTGATCTGTATTTTATGAGGAGATACAATGAGGGATTACGTGCCCTCCGCTCCCACCCTCAATAATATGGGTCAAACTGATAAACTGATGTCTCCTTTTCTTTACTATGTTTACTTCAATAACTGTGTCTATCTGTAATTCCACACCGCTGCTTTGAAGTATGCCGCGCATGCGTGCTGAGCGGGTTTTTCACGTAATCCCTCATCGTAACTCCTCATAAAATACAGATCAAACTTCAAACTGGTAAGTTCTTGTTTAATCTTACTATTTTATTTCCTTAACTTTATTAAACTACCTGGAACAACCTTTCATTTTGTGAAGACAACATGACATTTTTCAAAGCACATAACAACAAATAAAACATATTGTTCATTTATTGAAAGATGTGAGGGAAAACTAGTAGTGTATCTCACAAGTTATTCTCTTGCTAGTGAAATTTCATTGATATTATATTGTGTTCCCATCAAATCTGGTTCCAATTCTCTTAATAATTTAATCTACGGACCTGAAGACCAAGAGTTACTAATATTATAGAAGGAATCAAAGATAGACACAAAATGCTGGAGTAGCTCAGAAGGACAGGCAGCATCTGTGGAGAGAAGGAATGGGTGACGTTTCGGGTCGAGACCCTTCTTCAGACCTTTATAGGAGCAATCACTGGGCTGCTCAGGGACCAGTGAGATTGTTCGAATGGGAAAACTGAAGAAGAATGAATTAAGGTGAACTGTGCTTCATTTTTAAAGGGATTGGAAGACCTGCTTTGTTTCTCCCTGCTTTTCTTAATAACACCAAATATGAAAGTTCCATTACCAACCTTGTCTGTTTTTATTTGGAAAGGGAGAAGAAGGCATTACTTGAAAATTACTAATCGCTAGAAATTCCGAACAGCACTTTGACAGCCTGATAATAAAAAATTAAGTCATCAAGTAAGTGCATAACTCAGCCATTGTTTGTCATGTATATTATATTATTTTTGGAGCCAAGGAAGAACGATTAAAAGTTAGCACTCAGCTTCAAATGGTAATGCTAAAAACAACAAACCAAGCCAGAAACTTAGGAGTAGTCATGGACTCAGACCTGAACTTCAACAGCCACATAAAAACAGTCACAATGTCAGCCTACTATCACCTAAAGAATTAAGGATTAAAGGACTTATGTCTCAGCAGGATTTGGAACAACTTGTCCATGCACTTATCTTCAGCAGGCTCGACTACTGTAACAGTGTCTTTACAGGTCTCCCTAAAAAGTCGATCAGACAGCTGCAGTTAATTCAGAACGCTGCTGCTCGAGTCCTCACTAAGACCAAAAAAGTAGATCACATTACTCCAGTTCTGAGGTCTTTACACTGGCTTCCTGTCTTTCAAAGAATTGATTTCAAAATACTACTGTTGGTTTACAAAGCACTGAATGGTTTAGGGCCAAAATACATTTCTGATCTTCTGCTTAGCTACGAACCACCCAGACCTCTCAGATCGTCTGGGACAGGTCTGCTCTGTGTCCCCAGAGTCAGAACTAAACATGGAGAGGCAGCATTTAGTTTTTATGCACCACATATCTGGAACAAACTCCCAGAAAACTGCAGGTCTGCTGCAACTCTCAGCTCTTTTAAATCTAGACTGAAGACTTTTCTGTTTGCCGCTGCCTTTCAGTAAACAATACAATTTATTAATTACCTATACTGCACTGTAACTTCTATTCCTGGTTTTATTCTATTTTAAATATTTTATTTGATTGCTTTTAATTTTGTAATTATTTTATCTGAATAATCTAATAATCGTTTTACATCTAAATGTCATTTCATATGTGTTTCTTTCCAATGCTTATAATGTTTTATGTAAAGCACTTTGAATTACCTTGTTGTTGAAAGGTGCTATACAAATAAACTTGCCTTGCCTTGCCTTGCCTTGCCTTGCCTTAACCTCTGATAATGTAACTGCTATTTGACGTACTGGTACTTGAATTGCGAATTGAGCAAGATCATCAGAGAACAATTACCCACCATTTAAGGAAAGGGTAACATCCAAAGACATTTGTTTGCAATTCAGACCTAAAATGTGAATATTTTTCATTATTCAATTCAATCAATTCAATTCAATTCAATTCAACTTTATTGTCATTGCACAGATACAAGTATGGGTACAACAAAATGCAGTTTAGCGTCAGTAATAGTGCAATATAGAAATAAAAAATACAGAATAAGCAAACAATGTGGACGGAGAGACTGGAGAAATCTATCGGCGGGACTCCGAGTTCAGCAATGTGATAGTGTTGTTGTAGAAGCTGTTCCTCATCCTACTAGTACGAGACCTGAGGCTCCTGTACCACCTCCCTGATGGGAGGAGGGCAAACAGTCCATGGTTAGGGTGAGAGGGGTCTTTGATGATCTTCCCGGCCCGTCTCAGACACAGTTTTCGGTGGAGGGCATCCATGGCAGGGAGCGGGGCACCGATGATGTACTGAGCGGTTTTCACCACCCGTTGTAGTGCCTTCCTGTCCGCTACGGTGCAACTGCTGTACCATACCGTGAAGCAGGTGGTCAGGATGCTTTCGATGGTACAGCGGTAAAAGTTGGTCAGGATCTGGGGGGACAGGTGAGCTTTCTTGAGCCTCCTCAGGAAGAAAAGGCGCTGCCTTAAAATTATTATTAATAATTCAAACATGCTGAGTGTTTCTATTATTTCTGTTCGGGCTTCCGATTCCCCATAATCAGTATTATTTGGTTGGGTAAATGCATTTACCTAGCACTCTCAGCAGGGAATCACTCTGAAAAAGAGTGCTTTTTGGACTGTGATTTAACCCTTATCTCCAACTTTTTCCACTGCAGGTAAATCATCCATGTTAGGAATTAACAAAGAGTTGAGAAAATATTAGAGGCTTCCGGGGCGATGAAAAGCTACGCGCCGGTTTCAAAATTAGGAGCTATACCTCTGAACCTCTGCAAAGCCACATTGCCATTGCATGTTCATTTCTTTCCAGGCTGTAGCCCCAATAAAGCACGTAGAGGCTGCATGAGTTATGACCTAGAGATTGCACTGCTACACCACGAGATCAGGGTGGAAGATGAGGAATTTTACATTCAATAGTAGAAGGTCAGAAGACATCAGCCCTTGGCTAAAGAATCTAATCTCATAGATTCTATTTTTAAAAGACCGATACTTAGAGCATGATATCAAATGAAATAAGGAGATAATCCTGTCACTTTGTAAATAATTGATACATCTGACGTTAATACTAAGCTCAATGGTACAAAAAGAATATTACAGCAATTGAAACGAGACACCAAATACAGACTGATTGAGCAAATAGAGGAAATGGATTGCAAGGAGTGGTTCCATATATTGAGCTGATTCTCACGAAAAATCCGAACACTGAAAGATAATATGATGTGATTTTAAGGATTGTAAAAGGATTAGGTAATATGAAGCAGAGCATGCTGTTTCACCTGGCTCTATGTGGAACATGAGGATGGAAAGTAAATTAGTCTACGGTATCGTTAATGTTTAATTTATGAAACTACTCCCTATAGAACAAAACACAAAATACTGGGGTAACTCAGAAGTTCAGGCAGCATCTGAGGAGGGAATAGATGACTACAGTTCGACCGAGACTGAGAAAAGGTCCCAGCCCGAAACATTGCTCATTCTTTCCTTCCACGTTTGCTGCCTGACCCAGAGTTACTCCAGCATTTTGTGTTTTCTTAAGATTCCAGCACCTGCAATTCTGTGTAGCTCCTTACAGAAATCGTGGAAGCAACTAATGCAAATTGGACAGAACTCTTTCCATAACTGATGGTTTTGACTACAGTTTAGGTAATGTGAAATATGAAAGATAATTATAGTGCTCTTAGAACAAATATCATTGTCACCTTTGTTTCTCAAATCTTTCTACTTCGAAGTGTTGACCTCTGTCAACCCTTTATGCACTCTGTTTTCCAAATAAAGAATACACTTTGATGCCATTGATGCTTGGAGAATTTGGCCACTTTTAAGAAGCACAGTGTACAGTCAGACTGCATTTAATATCCTTGTTTTGTAATACATATGATAGATGCTCAAATACTATAAGGCATAACTTTAAGATGATAGGGGTAACGTTTAAAAGAGATGTGCGGGGCGTTTTTTTTTTATACAGTGGGTGGTGAGAGCCTGGGCTAGTGGTGGAGGCATATATAATAGTGGCATTGAAGCGAATTTTGGATAAGCATTTGGATATGCAGAGAATGGAGGGGTGTGGATTATATACAGGCAGATAAGAGTTGGTCTTTGCATCACATCCGGCACAGACATTGTGGGCCAAAGGGCCTGTTCGTGTGCTGTCCTGTTCAATGTTCTACGATTTTCTGCCATGTCTAAAATGCTTTTATTGTTGCAAATGGAAGCCAATGTTAAAGGCTTAGGAATTAGGAAGATGGAAAAAAAGCCAGGCAATTTATCCTTACATCGAAAACCTACATTAAATTTACTGATCACTGATGTTAGTTGTCACATATAAAGGAACCATTTAAAATATTCTGACTTGGAAATCCTTCATAATTGGAAGTTTGCAGTATACGGGATTAGTACGGGTGTCAGGGGTTATGGAGAGAAGGCAGGGGAATGGGGTTAGGAGTGAGAGATAGATCAGCCATGATTGAATGGTGGAATAGACTTGATGGGCCGAATGGATTAATTCTGTTCCTATCACTTATGAACTTATAAAACATTAAACGTAATAATTTTAACAGAAATGGCTGTTAGCACGTTGCACATGATCAACGTTAAATCGTGAAAGCAAAATGGTAAAATTACCACTTTTCATTTCATACAATGGATCCCTAAGACCTATTCACAACAGAGAAATGCAGTTTAGCCGCATAGTTGATTTGCATCTCTTTTATGATTTGAATGTATTCGGCCCTGTTGCACGCGAGGAAATGTTTCCTCCTGTGAAAGAATCTAGAATTAAGGGCTACAGCTACAAAGTAAGTGCGGTCTTCTCCACTTAGATTGACAGCTTAACAGAACAAGTAACTACTTCTCAATAGGCAGTAGCATTGGAGATGAGCTAAACTACTTGCAGAAACATGTAGGTCAATGATTAATGACTATGAAAAGAAGATATGGTAAAATATATTATTACTAGATTTTAGATTTAAGTTTATACTATACATAAATGCAATCAAGCCAAACTCAAGTACAATAGGTGGAGCAAAGGGACAGATACAGAGAGAAAAGAAATATATAAAGGTAAAGAGCTTGTATCGGATGGTAGTAGATCCTATAACCATATAACCATATAACCATATAACAATTACAGCACGGAAACAGGCCATCTCGGCCCTACAAGTCCGTGCCAAACAACTTTTTTCCCTTAGTCCCATCTGCCTGCACTCATACCATAACCCTCCATTCCCTTCTCATCCATATGCCTATCCAATTTATTTTTAAATGATACCAATGAACCTGCCTTCACCACTTCCACTGGAAGCTCATTCCACACCGCTACCACTCTCTGAGTAAAGAAGTTCCCCCTCATGTTATCCTCCTCTGGGATCAGCGTGCAATGATAGATACCTTGATTTAATACAAAGCGCATCTTGGAAAACTGCAGTTGTCCCTTGCCACTGGCTGCAGGAGTGATGTAAAATCTAGAACATTGCTCTTGTTGTCACTGAGGCTGCTGCACCAGAAAAATCTACAGCAGGAACAAAGCACCTCATTGAATCTCTGGGGACCAGGAAGGAATGTGTAATTTAAACTATCAATAAATGCATTTTCCACTCTCTGTGTGAAAAAAGTTCTTCTCATCTCGTCTGTTCTCCTGCATTCTCCCAAAAACCTCTGACACCTGTACAAATCTATCCATCTCTGCCTTAAAAATATCCACTGACAGCCTCCACAACCAACTGTGGCAAAATAATTCCACAGATTCACCATCCTCTGACTAAATACATTTCTCCTCATCTCCTTCCTAAAACAACGTCCTTTAATTTTAAGGCTATGACCTCTTGTCCTAGGCTCTCCCACTAGTGGAAACATCCTCTCCATATCCATTCTATCCAACCCTTTCACTATTCTGTATGTTTCAATGAGGTCCCCCCTCATTCTTCTAAACTTCAGCGAGTACAGGCCCAGTGCCGCAAACACTCATCATAGGTTAACCTACTCATTCCTGGGATCATTCTCTTCTGTACCCTCTCCAGAGCCTTCCTTAGATATGGTGCCCAAAATTGCTCACAATCTTCCAAATACGGCCTGACCAGTTCCTGAACATGGCTGAGGACTGCTAAGTGTGGAGAATGAGCTCAGCAGTAGGGTTGCCAACTGTCCCGTATTAGCTGGGCCATCCTGTATATTGGGCTAAATGGGTTTGCCCCATAAGGGACCGCCCTTGTCCCATATTTGACTGCTACTACTACTCGGGTCGAGGGGACTGTCAGGTCGGAGCACCACATCCGCCCTGACGATGTGCAGGCCATGGAATGCAGCAGCAGTGCCACACCCGTGGCCCCATCAGTCGGCAGCCCGGCCAGCTGTCTGACCTTCAGTCCATCACTTAACGTCGACACCACAACCCCTCCTTCTTATGGCCGATCATCGGTTTATGAGTTGGATAGGGTGCCGTACTTTGCGCACGGCATCGCACACAAAGTCCGGCGCCCAGGCCAAAACTCCTCAGCTGGCCCGCCGGCTGGGCTTTGTGTACAGTCCAGCACCCGGACCAATTCACATTCACCCAGCCACAGCAGAGTCGGTCAACGAATTGCCGTCGGGAATTTGTCCCTTATTTTGTCCCTTATTAGGGTGTGAGAAAGCTGGCAACTTTACTCAGCAGACAAGCTGGCAGACGAACTTCTGACACCCAAACAAGACACAGCTCTAAATTCCTGTCTTTAGCTGTTGAAGTCAGATTTTTTTTAAATAACATAAACACAAGAAACAAAAAAAAAGCGGCAGGCAGGAACAGCTACACAAAGGCAATGGAGTTAATAAGCAAGACCATAATCAATGATTTATCATGTACAATATCACTGGAGCTTATATGGACTATATTTTTTTCTTTGAACATTTATTTTTTTCTCCGTTGAAATATTAAAACAACCAATCTTACTAAAAGTAATAGAATTTTCAGGTTTCAGTTGTGATTAAATTTTTTTATTTTTCCGCAGGTTGGACAGAAACTCAGTGCGGTCATGACCTATTTAATTAAATTAGTAACTTACCCATCAGCCTTAAGATGAGAGCCATTTCCATCTTCTCCATTCACACTTAATTTGATTAACTGATTAGAGCTGTTTCTTGTTCTTGACAAACTGTTATCAAAATGACTACTCGCTCATGTTGTACACTAGCCCCCACAGTTGGAGTATCTTAAAATAAACATAGGAAAAATAAAAGTTTGTTTGTTAACTAAAGCTATGATTTAATTATAACACAAAGGATATTGCAAACCCAGAGTGCTGCTTAATGCAATTGCACCTGCGGTATTTATTTCATTTGTTAACTAAGTGATCCCTTATTACTCAAACTAAAAGCTAGAAGCATTATTTCAATTGGTGTAACTGCAACTCATCCATGTTCTAATTACTTCCTTGTTTTCATATGCTTTAATACTGTCACTAAATCCTCCACAAGCTGTTGCACTGCATTATATATGTTGATTGAAAAAAAAACCCATTCCCCCACTCTTTTCTCAGCCTCTTTATATATTTATCACAATGACTGAACAAATCAGACATAACTTAATCACATTCTTCCTCTTCTTATGCACCTGCACCCTTGCTAACCTTTTCTCTCTCATTCTGCCATTCATCTAACCTAAGACATCATTTCTAACATCTAGGTAACCCACCAGCAACATTTTGGGATGGTAAGAGGGGAAGATCGAAATGAAGCATCTGGAGGAAATCAACATAGTCACAGAAGTAACGTTTAAAACTTCACATAGACAGCACCCAAGGTCAATATCAAACTTTGGTAATTCCAGCTGCATAGTAGGAGTACAAACAGCTGCAGCACCATGCCAACCAGACGAGCTGTGCAAAATGATCACATTAATGATCATGAGATTAACCTAGGGCATCCCATTCTCATTGGTGAGACCAAATCTGGAGTATGGTGTACAATTTTGGTTGCCCAATTATAGGAAGGATGTCAACAAAATAGAGAGAGTACAGAGGAGATTTACTAGAATGTTGCCTGGGTTTCAACAACTAAGTTACAGAGACAGGTTGAATAAGTTAGGTCTTTATTCTCTGGAGCGCAGAAGGTTAAGGGGGGACTTGATAGAGGTCTTTAAAATGATGAGAGGGATAGACAGAGTTGATGTGGACAAGCTTTTCCCTTTGAGAATAGGGAAGATTCAAACAAGAGGACATGACTTCAGAATTAAGGGACAGAAGTTTAGGGGTAACATGAGGGGGAAACTTCTTTACTCAGAAAGTGGTAGCGGTGTGGAATGAGCTTCCAGTGGAAGTGGTGTCGGCAGGTTCGTTGGTATCATTTAAAAATAAATTGGATAAGCATATGGATGAGAAGGGAATGGAGGGTTATGGTATGAGTGCAGGCAGGTGGGACTAAGGGAAAAAAGTTGTTCGGCACGGACTTGTAGGGCCGAGATGGCCTGTTTCCGTGCTGTAATTGTTATATGGTTGTTATATGGTTATTCTGATGTACAGGACAATAATTGAGGTCTGATGGGATTAGCAGCAATGATACCCAGAGATAAACAAATTCTCAAGACAGATCACCCCAGCACAGCTTCAACATTAGCATCTACATGTAATATTGTGCAAGTATGTACTGAACAAACAACAAGGCAATACTCCTGCCAATTCCCATTTATGGTATAATCTCAATCTACAACTGATCAAAAGAATGTGTCACCAAGTAATACCATTTCAATAATAACTGGCTAACCAATACTCAGTAAGGATTCCACCAGGACCACGTGAACGGGTTTCATTTTGATTTTGGTCCATGCATGGGTGAAGGAGCCAAATTCCAGAGGAGAGGTGACAGTGAAGGGCCTGTCCCACTTAGGTGATTTTCAGCAGTCTGCCAGCGAGTGTCAAGCTCGCGGCATTCGCTGAAAAACCGGGAAGTGGAACGGCGAGTGTCATGAGTGGAACACACACGCACACGCACACGCACACACACACGCACACGCACACGCACACGCACACACACACACACACATACACACACACACACACACACACACACACAAAAACACAGAGAGACACACACACGCACACACACACACACACACACACACGCGCACACACACACACACACACACACACACACACACACACGCACACACACACACACACACACACACACACACACACACACACACACACACACACACACACACACACACACACACACACACACACACACACACACACACACACACACACACACACACACACACACATCGCAAAGGTGGGAGCCTGAGAAAGCGAGGGAGGCACTGTCTGAAATTCACACAGTGCAAAGCCAAGGTGATACAGCCACATGCCGCGATGAACAGGAAGGTTAAGATGGCTAGCACAGTGTACGGTAAGTCCTTTAAAAGAGCGGGCGGGGGGGGGGAAGGGGGGGAAGGGGGGGGAGAAGGGGGGGCAGAAGGGGGGGGGGCATTTTTAAGAAGCCAGACAACTTTTAATAAGCCTGAGATACACAGCTGTGAAGTTTAGCGGGCATTTAACATTTCCGACCAAATTTTGGTCGCAGAAAATTTTTCACCATGTTGAAAAATCTGCTGCGACCATACTGAGGCCGCGACTAATTCCCAGAATGCGGGAACTCCTCGTGACCATGAAGGAGATTCACCAGAGATCACCTGCGAACATGTGCCGACCATATGGCAATCATTAGGCGAGCGCAGAGCTTCCTGCATTCGCCTAAAAAGTCGCCTAAGTGGGACAGGCCCTTCCTAAATGGCTCCTGATAACAAGGCAGTATTTACTGAAGTGCGGCCTCAAAGACTCCTTGTGAAATTGAAAACAACAAGAATCAGGCGAAATATTCTCCAATGGTTGGAAACATGTGCAGCATAAAGCAAGATTGTTGTGGTTGTTTAAAGTTGATCTCAGACCCAGTACCACTATATATGAGGCCCAATTTATCATCAACTGGTTCATTGATGATCTTCTCTCCATACTATCAGAAGTAATTATACAGCGTTCAGTTCTAGTCATAATTCCTGATATAATTTTGTGCCATTTTTCAGCATTGGCTTAAGATCTTGGATGTAAAATTCACATGATATAAAAGCCAGACAATGGCTAATTCTACCAACAGGGAACCCAATCACTCCCAATGACATTCAACAATACCACCCCCCCCCCTTGCCCTCCCCCTGCCCAGTTACTATCTAATATAGTGTATACCATCCATAAGAAGCACTACAGCTAATTGCCAATATGAAAGTACATTGCAAATTCATAAATATGCCTGGGCAGTATCTCCAAATATCATTCAAATATCACCAAACCCACTTGAACCCAATAGAATTGAGTGCATCCAGCACCCAGTGTTAGTGATACAAACCAACAAAACATTTCTCCCTAAGCTTCTTCCTGCATTTGACATCTGATTCTCAAGCATGGTTGGCAATTTTGAATGAACTGTGAAACCAGATTAGTAACAACAGCAGCAGCACTGATCAAAAAGCTGTTTTGTCCGAACTAGCATTCCAGAAGTATGGAATAATTAATACGTCAAAAATGACATTTAAGAGGATTTAATGCTTAATTTAGTCTCTGACCTTCTGAAAGGGGTTAAGGATTATGAATGTATGAAGATTAATATTCAATTTGAATACAAAACAATTTCTCCACCATCTGTTGACCAATTTACAGATTACTTCTTTATATAGCGTGGAAATATTTTAACCTCAGAGCACAAATCCAATACAAATTCTTAGCCGTGTACCCTTTCTTTAGATGTAATGGGGCAGAATTTTATATATTTGATTAAAAAAAGGAAACACATTGTAGAAAATTGGAGCTGTGAAAAGTAGAAATTTAAAAAAGCAATGACAACTGTACTGGTGCAATTAACAGAATGGCAGTAATATCCTCTCGGCACGCTGTTCAGATTGTTGTGAGTCAGTAAAGTTGAAATAGATTTCCTTTCCCACATCTTTCTTCAATCAAAGAATCCATGACCTCTCTCTCTCCCTCTCCCTCTCTCCCTCTCCTTCTCCCCCTCTCCCTCTCCCTCTCTCCTCTCCCCTCCCCTCCTCTCCCTCTCCCTCTCCCCCTCCCTCTCCCCCTCCCCCTCCCCTCTCCCTCTCCCCCTCCCCCTCCCTCTCCCTCTCCCTCCCTCTCCCTCTCCCTCCCCCCCCTCTCTCTCTCCCCACAAATAAAGTTGTCAAACCCCCCAAAGGATATTTTAATGTTAAGGAATCACTGTTCACCTTTCTCTTTACCACATAATTCACTGAACAACTATGAATAACAAAGATTAAGCATTTTGTGTATTCTATAAAACATAACAGATCAAAGTTTAAATTTAGGTATTTCACACTGGGGGGAAACTTTTTCTAATCTCTTACCTCGACGGAGATGCAAATTTTTTTTCGGATCGTATCTCCTTCCGCACTGCAGCCTAACATCGAGGAGTTGGCAGCCTTTGTTGGAGATCGACTTTGAGAGCTCACTGCGGGAGCCTGCGTACTTAATATTGCAGGGATCGTCTTTGTGGCTCCAAACACGGGAGCCTGTGGACATTAACATCGCGGAGCTCACGGTCTCTTGTTAGGGACCAACTTCGGGAACTCCGACACGAGAGCTTCAATTGGCCCGATGCGGGGGCTTCGACCGCCGGCTGCGGGAGCTTCGATCGCCCCGACTGTGGATGATTCGACTTGCCCTGACCGCGGGATAATAAATGAGGATGAAGATTGGACTTTTTTCCCTTCCATCACAGTGGAGAACATGGGGAATCCACTGTGGTGGATGTTTATGTTAACTTTTATGTAGTGTTTGTTTAGTATGGCTGTATGGTACTTTGAATTTCACTGTACCTTAATTAGTACATGTGACAATAAACTGACCTTGAAACCTTGAAACTTTGATCGGCATTCAGATTAATAAATATGTTTCTAGATCAACTGGGAAAATGGAGTAAGGAAGGTCAGGTGGAACCTAACTCTGTCAAGTGCAAAGAGTTGCTTTTGGTAAGTACTTACACAATAGATGGCAAGGCCTGAAGTGTGTTGTAGAATAAAGAGACCAAGGGGCACATGTACATTGTTCCGTGAAAGTGGAGACACAGATAGTCAGGGTGGTGAAGAAGCCATTTGGCACGCTTATGTTCACCGGTCATGGCATTAAGCACAAGAATTGGGATATCATTTTGGATCTGTATTAAACATCCACGAGACCACAATCGACATATTGCTGGCAGCTCTGGTCAACTTGCTATAGGAAAGCTGGAAAGGGTGCCAAATTGTTTCACAAGAAACTTCAGGGTTTAAGTACTGGAGGGCTTAAGTTATTAAGAGGGACTGGTTAGGCTGATACTTTTTCCCCTTGGTACATAGGAAGCTGAGGGATGACCTTATAGATGTATATAAAATCATGACATGCACAGAGCAGGTGAATGGTCACAGCCTCTTTCCCAGGGTAGGGAGTCAAAAACTAGAGGGCACAAGTTTAAGATGAGAGAGGAAAAATTTAAAAGGAACCCTTTTCACACATTGATATGTGGAACAAGCTGCAAAAGGAAGCTGTGGTGCTCACTACAATATTCAACCTCTCCCTGGCCAAGTCCGCAGTCCCTGCCTGCTTCAAAAGATCCATCATTGTACCGGTACCTAAAAATGCCTCCCCAGCCTGCCTGACTACCGACCAGTGGCCCTCACCTCGGTAGTCATGAAATGCTTTGAGAGGCTGGTCAAGAAACACATCTGCGACTTCCTCCCTCGCAACATGGACCTGCTACAATTCGCATACCGTCTGAACAGATCCACGGACGATGCAGTCTCCCAGGTTCTGCACACCGCTCTCTCTCATCTTGACAGCCAGAAGGGGAGCTATGTGAGGATGCTGTTCATAGACTTCAGTTCAGCCTTCAACATGATAGTCCCCACCAGACTTGCTGATAAGCTGCTGGAACTGGGGCTGAACACCCCCCTGTGTGCCTGGGCCCTGGACTTTCTCACCACCAGGCCCCAGGTAGTCTAGATAGGGAGATAAACATCAAAGTCCCTCACCCTGAGTACAGGATCCCCCCAGGGTTGTGTCCTCAGCCCCCTATTGTACTCCCTGTACACACATGACCATGTGGCTAGGTTCAGCTCCAACTCGATAATCAAGTTTGCTGATGACGCTGTGGTGGTGGACCTGATCTCAGATAACGATGAGAAGGCCTACCGGGAGGAGGTGGCTGATCTGGCACTCTGGTGTCAGGACAACAGCCTCCTCTTGAATATCAAAAAAAACGAAGGAGCTGATCGTGGACTTTAGGAGGGCACATCATCCGAGGACGTACACGCCATTGAAGATAAATGGGGATACTGTGGATAGGGTGAACTGTTTTAAATACCTGGGAGTCCAATCTCTGAGGATATGACATGGACATCACACGCTGCAGCACTCGTGAGTAAGGTAAGGCAGCGCCTTTACAACCTCAGGCAATTGAGGAAATTCAGAGTGTCTCTGAGGATCCTCCAGTGCTTCTACTCAGTGGCTGTGGAAAGCATCTTGTCCGGAAATATCAAGATTTGGTTTGGGAACTGCTCTGCCCAGGACAAGAAGGCTCCGCAGAGAGTAGTGCGTTCGGCCGAATGCGCTATGGGAACTACACTCGCACCCCTGCAGGATCTATACATCAAAAGGTGCAACTCCAGAGCCAACAAGATCATGGGAGATCCCTTCCACCTCAGCAACGGACTGTTCCAGCTGCTATGGTCAGGCAAAAGCCTCCATTGCCATGCTGTGAGAACGGAGAGGATGAGAAGGAGTTTCTTCCTAGGGGCCATTAGGTCAGTATACTCCCATCTCTCCAGGGACTAACTTTACTGTACCATTTTACTGGTCTGTGGTGTCTTTTTTTTAAATTGCTGTTTTTTCCCTTTTTCTTCACTCCCTCCCACAAATATGTAATATGTGAATATGTGATTCTGTTCCATTCTGTTTGTAGTTTGTTTGTTTGTTTTTTGCACAATTCGCGAGCATTGCCACTTTTCATTTCACTGCACATCTCATATATGTATGTGACGAATAAACTTGACTTGACGACTTGGAGGTGGGTTAAATTACAATACAGGTGCACAACCTTTTATCCGAAGATCCAAATAACGAAAACCTCCGAATAGCGACATTTTTTCAGTCCTTGAAAAAAGGTCCTTGAAAACGTTCACCGAGGGCGGCCCGCAGAGGTGACAGAGGAACCTCCGGTCGGTCCTCGAAGAAAGGGGAACTAAATCCCCATCCATAAAAGAGAAGGTGAGGGTATATTGCGCGGGAGGGTTAATAATTGACAATATGCTGCTGTCTGCCCGCTGAGTTAAAAAAGTTCCCACGGTAGACTCACGATACACAGTGTATCGTGAGTCTTGCGTGGGAACTTTTTTAACTCAGCAGGCAGGGAGCTGCAGATTGTCGCTCCCTTCAGTTTCACCCCACCTACACCCCTCTGCTTCCCGGCCATGTGTGTGACCCCTTCCCTCCCCTCTCCAGCTCCCCGTGCATTGCACCGGCGTAGGGGCTTTGCACTGTCTTCACGTCGGCAATGCCAGTCACCGGAGACGTCAGGACCAACAGGACACCGACCCCCCAGGCCCACTGCAAGCACGGAGATCCCAGAGACCCACAGCCAGCAGCAGCCCAGCCCCGTTCCAACTCCAGAGGAAAACTGCAAACTAGCGGGAGACATCGGGACCACCAGGAGCCGCTCCCCGATGGGCCGCTACGGCGACAAGTGGCAGTTCGCCCACAGCCCGAGCTGTGCCCCCTCATCGGGACACCGACCCCCAGGCCCACTGCAAGCACGGAGATCCCAGATCAGCAACTCCAGCCCAGCCCCGCTCCAACTCCAGAGGGGCAGAAACTGATGGTGCGCAAGGTGCGTCTTGTTCTTGAGGTCGCGCAGCTCGGGCTGTGGGCGAACTGCCACTTGTCGCCGTAGCGGCCCATCGGGGAGCGGATTCCTCTGGAGTTGGGGGTGGGGGTATTGTGCTGTTTTATCGCCCCCTGCTATCCCAGGGACAGGGAGACAGGACGTTCACCGAGGGCGGCCCGCAGAGGTGACAGCGGAACCTCCGGTCGGTCCTCGACGAAAGGGGAACTAAATCCCCATTCATAAAAGAGAAGGTGAGGGTATATTGCGCGGGAGAGTAGGAATCCCAAGACAAAGTTGAGTGAGCGTTCACCGAGGGTGGCCCGCAGAGGTGACAGCGGAACCTCGGGTCGGTCCTGGAAGAAAGGGGAACTAAAAAGAGAAGTGGAGGGTATATTGCGCGGGAGGGTATATCGCCTACCTGGAAGAAACCAGACATTTTTTCCAGGATGTCGTCTGCACACCAAAGCTCACGTTTGGCGCCTCTGCTGCACACGGATATAAGAGTGTGAAAATGTCGCCTTAGGCCGCCTAAGGGCATGTAGCCCCGCTAGGGTGACATGAGTGCGAGAGGTGATTCAATGCTGCGGTCACATTTACAAATTCAGGAATTCATTCAACACACTGCATTTCATACAGACATTTATTCTGCAAGAAAAAAACTACACTGAAGACTCAAACTCGCGACCGAGGAACTGCCGGGATCAAGGCGCAAACTCGCGACCTTGCGGATATGAGCCGAGCACTCTACCACTGAGCCAGCCATTAAAATCTACGCTAAAAAATTTCCATTCCGAAGACCGACAAATTCCAAATTACGAAAAGTGTCTGGTCCCAAGGCTGTCGGATAAAAGATTGTGCACCTGTACTAAAAAAATTGGGACAGATATATAGAAATGATTCAGGAAGATATGCGCAAAATGCAGATAAATGGGACTAGCCCAGGGAGGCCACTAGTTCAGCCAGTCAAAGGATTTGTTTTCATGTTGTGTAGCTTTATGATTGTTTTATTATTCTATAATTGAACATGAATCTGTATCGTTTTCTTGTGATTTCCATCAATATCCAACAAATATGCCAATGTAACTCCTGAATAAATACCCAAAGGTTGGCCCCATTTATTAGTGTACGGATTTTTCCCCCACTGCCTGCATCACTCTCCAATTGGACACAAAACCCACTGATACCATGTGAAGGTAGCTATTCAGATTATTTGAAATCCACCACGTCAATGAAGTGTCATAAAAACTGAAACGCCAATGTATAACTGCCAATATGAATGCTTGTTGAAACGTCTGGCCCCACAATTGCACAGCAAAGTTTCATTCTTCACTTACTGACTGGCAATCTTTATCAATACCTAAAATTCATACATTTACCTTCTCCCAATGGACAGCTTACAATTTGCATGCACTGCCGACTGCCTGACATGACAGCCATATCATTCAAACAAATTACACAGCACCCACTGGCATATTTCGCTCAATCTTGTAAAAGGAGAGATGACATTGAGCAGAAGCAGTGAGAGGCAGACAAGACTGTGTCCCTGATGCCAAGGAGCTGATGTTGCTTATAGTTATGTGACCAGTGGTGGAATGAAGCAATTAAAGACCATCGGCTCCATCATTTTTCTTCCTCCTTCTCACTTCCCACATTTTCCTCATCCCAAGGTAGACACAAACTGCTGGAGTAACTCAGGCAGCATCTCTGGAGAGAAGGAATGGGTGACGTTTCGGGTCGAGATCCTTCTTCAGACTGATGACAGGCGGATTTCCTCATCCCAAAGTCTTTTCCAGTTTAGAAGTGGCAGGTATCTAATGCATTCATTCTTAATTCAATCCCCTCCACTATCCACTTACCTTTATCTGTTTCTCCTTTCAGATGCCTATAAAGTATAAACTGGTTAGGCAAAAAAAGAACAAAAGGTGGAAGAGCAAGATTGTGTTCTTTTTTTAAAAGGTCACTTAATTTCTCCCCATATGCTGCCAGCTCAGACAATCACTACACTTCATTTAGAAGGTATCTTAGGAGTGGGGTCTGCCTGGATGCTACATGTATGGGTGCATATAAACACAAGGAACTGCAGATGCTAGAATCTTGCAGAGAAGGGTCCCAACCCGAAACCTCACTAAACTGAAAGGTCACACCCAAAACCACCTATTCGTGTCCTCCAGAGAAGGTGCCTGACCTGCTGAGTTACTCCAGCACTTTGTGTTCAACAAAGTGTCCTGACCCAAAACATTGCTTATCCATGGACTCCAGAGAATCTGCCTGATGTGCTGAGTTACACCAGCACTTTGTGTTTGAAACACAGGCGACCCGGTGTGGGGGTTACCGAGAAGGAAGAGGGACCATCAGGACTATACTGGATACTTTCGTAACTTTGTCAGCGACCTGTTCGTGGCGACTTTGCATACATGTACATTGTATACAAAACAAAGAATTTCACTGTACCATGTGAGAATAAAGTATCAATCGATCAAATCAAGGGTGTACATAGGTTTTGCTGCTTCCGAGGACTTAGACAGGACCAGCTGCAGAGAAGGTGTGGAATACAATTAGAAATTGTGGCATTGGCATATTTGGGTGAGTGCTTGTGTTTTGTGAAAGACCATTTAAGAACATGGAATCAATGTTACACAGGACTTTGAATGGATATTGAAGACCTGCCTTTACAGCAAAGTGATGGCCTCAGTCATGATGCGGTATCTGACCGCCAACATCTCAGTGCAATACTGCAGCAGCAGGAGGAGCAGAAGGGAAGCTTGGGTTTCCGCCATGTAAGGTTGGTGAGCCTGCTGCAAGGTCAGGATGTTGCCTTCGGAGCTCCATAAAGCCATTATTCAAAGGGAATCACATAAGTTCATCAATCTGTCCTTCCCTCCTGCAAATACCAATGAATATGTGTTGCGGTACTGGACCCAACATGTTCTGCTCTCCACACTCATGATGATCATATTCGGCAGGTCATATTTCCTCGTGTTATAAAAGCCAACAAACTGGAGACTATTTTTTTCTCATATGCCCATCAAATATACCTCAATCTCCAAACACCCAGCCACACCAGGAGTAATCCACATTAGCTAGTTAGGGTGGCACAGTTGTACAGCTGGTAGAGCCGCTGTATCACAGTTGCAGAGACTCCGCTTCAATCCTGGCCTTCATTGCGCCTGCTCATTCTGACTGTGTGGGATTCCCCCAACCTCTGGTTCCCTCCTATATCCCAAAGATGTGCAGGTTACTTGCACACTGGATGTCACCCCTGATGTGTAGGTGAGCCTGGGAGGAGTTGCTGGGAATGTGGGGAGAATAAAATGGGAAAAGAGTAGGATCGCTGTAATTGAGTGCAGCATGGGGTCGGTGGGCCAAAGGGTCCTGTCTTCATGCTGTATGACTCTAATCAGTCTACCACAGATTATTGAGTATGATGATCAAAGAGTTTGGGGATACCGATGGAAACTATCTCAGACATGAATGATCAGATATGGCCTCATGATCGGCGCAACAGGCCCAAAGGCTGGATGGTCTAATTCTACTTCTCTCTCTTATCTGTTGTCATCATGGTAGAAGTGAAGATATGCCTTAATCACAGTGTATAATATGGGTATAAGTACCGGTTAATGAATCGTGAAGACCAGCGCAATTGCAGAGCTACTTATTTATCCAGCAAAAAATATGTAAAGGCAAGCAAGATTCTTATTTTTGAATAAAAGGCTGGAAAACTGTTTAGTACTAAAGCAGTAATTAAGTCTCAACCACCCAGTTAAAAAGGCATTTGCAGTGATTTTGTTTAGTGACGCAGAAAATTGCAAACACAAATGAAACGCATTCAGTTGGTTGAGAATTAATAATGGCATCTGTCATTCAGATCGTAAAATAAATAGAAACATAGAAACATAGAAAATAGGTTTAGGAGTAGGTCATTCGGCCCTTCGAGCCTGCACCGCCATTCAATATGATCATGGCTGATCATCCAACTCAGTATCCTGTACCCGCCTTCTCTCCATACCCCCTGAGCCCTTTAGCCACAGGGGCCACATCTAACTCCCTCTTAAATATAGCCAATGAACTGACCTCAGAGAATTCCACAGATCTACCACTCTCTGTGTGAAAAATGCTTTTCTCATCTCGGTCCATAAAGACTTCCCCCTTATCCTTAAACTGTGACCCCTTGTTCTGGACTTCCCCAACATCGGGAACAATCTTCCTGCATCTAGACTGTCCAACCCCTTAAGAATTATGTAAGTTTCTATGAGATCCCCCCTCAATCTTCTAAACTCTAGCGAGTACAAGCCGAGACTATCCAGTCTTTCTTCATATGAAAGTCCTGCCATTCCAGGAATCAGTCTGGTGAACCTTCTCTGTACTCCCTCTATGGCAAGAATGTATTTCCTCAGATTAGGAGACCAAAACTGTACACAATACTCCAGGTGTGGTCTCACCAAGGCCCTGTACAACTGCAGTAGAACCTCCCTGCTCCTATACTCAAATCCTTTTGGTATGAATGCTAACATAGCATTTGCTTTCTTCACTGCCTGCTGCACCTGCATGCCTACTTTCAATGATTGGTGCACCATGACACCCAGGTCTCGTTGCATCTCTCCTTTTCCTAATCGGCCACCATTCAGATAATAGCCTACTTTCCTGTTCTTGCCACCAAAGTGTATAACTTCACATTTATCCACATTATACTGCATCTGCCATGCATTTGCCCACTCACCCAACCTATCCAGGTCACATTGCAGCCTCCTAGCATCCTCCTCACAGCTAGCACTGACCCCAGCTTGGAGATGTTGCATTCAATTCCCTTGTCCAAATCATTAATATATATTAATATATATTGTAAATAGCTATGGTCCCAGCACTGAGCCTTGCGGTACCCCACTAGTCACTGCCCGCCATCCTGAAAAGGACCCATTTACTCCTACTCTTTGCTTCCTGTCTGCCAGCCAGTTCTCTATCCACATCAATACTGAACCCCCAATACTGTGTGCTTTAAGTTTGTATACTAATCTCTTATGTGGGACCTTGTCGAAAGCCTTCTGAAAGACCAGAAATAACACATCCACCAGTTCTCCCTTAGACACTCTACTAGTTACATCCTCGAAAAATTCTATAAGATTTGTCAGACATGATTTATCTTTCATAAATCCATGCTGACTTTGTCCAATGATTTCACCACTTTCCAAATGTGCTGCTGTCCCATCTTTAATAATTGACTCTGGAATTTTCCCCACTACCGATGTTAGACTAACTGGTCTGTAATTCCCTGTTTTCTCTCTCCCTCCCTTTTTAAAAAGTGGGGTTACATTAGCTACCCTCCAATCCTCAGGAACTACTCCAGAATCTAAAGAGTTTTGAAAAATTATCACTAATGCATCCACTATTGCTGGGGCTACTTCCTTAAGTACTCCGGGATGCAGCCTATCTGGCTCTGGGGATTTATCGGCCTTTACTCCATTAAATTTACCTAACACCACTTCCTGACTAACCTGGATTTCACTCAGTTCCTCCATCTCATTTGACCCCCGGTCCCCTGCTATTTTCGGCAGATTATTTATGTCTTCCTTAGTGAAGACAGAACCAAAGTAGCTATTCAATTGGTCTGCCATGTCCTTGTTCACCATGATCAATTAACCTGTTTCTGACTGCAAGGGACCTACATTTGTTTTAACTAATCTTTTTCTCTTCACACATCTATAAAATCTTTTGCAGTCAGTTTTTATGTTCCCTGCCAGTTTTCTTTCAGAATCTCTTTTCCCTTTCCTAATTAAGCCCTTTGTCCTCCTCTGCTGCACTCTGAATTTCGCCCAGTCCTCTGGTAGGCTGCTTTTTCTGGCTAATTTGTATGCTTCATCTTTTGTTTTGATACTATCCCTGATTTCCCTTGTTATCCACGGATGCACTACCTTCCCTGCTTTATCTTTTGCCAAACTGGGATGAACAATTGTTGCAGTTCATCCATGCGGTCTTTAAATGCCTTCCATTGCATATCCACCGTCAACCCTTTAAGAATCAATCGCCAGTCAATCTTGGCCAATTCAAGTCTCATACCCTCAACGTTACCTTTCTTTAAGTTCAGAACCCTTGTTTCTGAATTAATTATGTCACTCTCCATCCTAATGAAGAACTCAACCATATTATGGTCACTCTTGCCCAAGGGGGCACGCACAACAAGACTGCTAACTAACCCTTCCTCATTACTCAATACCCAGTCTAGAATAGCCTGCTCTCTCGTTGGTTCCTCTACATGATGGTTTAGAAAACTATCCCGCATGCATTCTAAGAAATCCTCTTCCTCAGCACCCCTGCCAATTTGATTCACCCAATCTATATGTAGATTGAAGTCACCCATTATAACTGTTTTACCTTTGCTGCACGCATTTCTAATTTCCTGTTTGATGCCATCCCTAACTCCACTACTACTGTTAGGTGGCCTGTACACAACACCCACTAGCGTTTTTGCCCCTTAGTGTTTTGTAGCTCTACCCATATCGATTACATATCCTCTAAGCTAATGTCCTTCCTTTCTATTGCGTTAATCTCCTCTCTAACCAGCAACGCTACCCCACTTCCTTTTTCTTTCTCTCTATCACTCCTGAATATTGAATATCCCTGGATGTTTAGCTCCCAGCCTTAGTCACTTGGAGCCATGTCTCCGTGATCCCAACTATATCATATTCATTAATAACTATCTGCACATTCAACTCATCCATCTTATTTCGAATGCTCCTTGCATTGAGACACAAAGCCTTCAGGCTTGTTTTTACAACACTCTTACCCCTTATACAATTATGTTGAAAAGTGTCCCTTTTTGATTTTTGCCCTGGATTTGTCTGCCTGCCACTTTTACTTTTCACCTTGCTACCTATTGCTTCTACCCTCATTTTACACCCCTCTGTCTCTCTGCTCATGCTCCCATCCCCTGCCACATTAGTTTAAATCCTCCCCGACAGCACTAGCAAACACTCACCCAAGAACTTTGGTTCCATTCCAGCCCAGGTGCAGACCGTCCTGTTTGTACTGGTCCCACCTCCCCCAGAACTGGTTCCAATGCCCTAGAAATTTGAATCCCTCCCTCTTGCACCATTTTTCAAGCCACGTATTCATCTGCAATATCCTCCTATTTCTACTCTGACTAGCTCGTGGCACTGGTAGTAATCCAGAGATTATAACCTTTGAGGTCCTACTTTTAAGTTTATCTCCTAGCTCCCTAAGTTCACCTTGTAGGACCTCATCCGTTTTTTTTACCTATATCATTGGTGCCAATGTGCACCACAACAACTGGCTGTTCATCCTCCCCCTCCAGAATGTTCTGCAGCCGCTCAGTGACATCCCTAACCCTTGCACCAGGGAGGCAACATACCATCCTGGAGTCTCGTTTGCAGCCGCAGAAACGCCTATCTATGCCCCTTACAATTTAATCCCCTATTACTATAGCCCTTCCACTTTTTTTCCTCCTCTCCTGTGCCGCAGAGCCACCCACGGTGCCATGAACTTGGCTGCTGCTGCCTTCCCCTGATGAGCCATCTCCCCCAACAGTATATCTGTTTAGGAGGGAGATGACCACAGGAGACTCCTACACTACCTGCCTACTGCTACGCTGGCTATTGGCCACCCGTTCCCTTTCTGTCCGCCAAACTTTTACCTGCGGTGTGACCAACTCACTGTACATGCTATTCACGACTCTCTCAGCATCATGGATGCTCCGGTATGAATCCAACCGCAGCTCCAGTCGTTCAATGCGGTCTGCCAGGAGCTGCAGCTGGACATACTTCCTGCAAACGTAGTCACCAGGGACACCGACTATATCCCTGATCTCCCACATGTTGCAGAATGAGCAAACCATGGGGCCAATCTCAACTGCCATGGCTTACCCCCAAATTAAATCAACTCACCCCCACTATAAAAATCTTAATCCTTTAAACTGTACCTTTACTAAAAAGCACTGCACCCTTAACTCACTGAACCCTTAACTCACTGAACCTTTAACCAGAAAGCAGAAATACAAACCTGGGGTTGCTCCTAATCAGCTGCTTTGTCTAGTCCGCTTCCACCAATCAGCGGCTTCCTCCAGACCACTTCTTTTGAAGTGTGATGGAACGCCGCAGAGTGGGCACTCCAACCGCTCCTGGGCCTCTGTGGAACAAAGCCCCGCGCTCCGTTTTTAAACTCACCGCCCGGACGGTGCTCCAACCGCTCCTGGGCCTCTGTGGAACAAAGCCCCGCGCTCCGTTTTTAAACTCACCGCCCGGACGCTGCTCCAAACGCTCCTGACCAAATATTTGAAGAGCAGAAAAGCTTAGGAGACGAGGAAATAAAAAATTCTAACTGATACTGCCAGGCAACACATTGATATTATGTCAGAGGATGCACAGTTTTGAACAATAATGTTTAATTGCAAGAATTGAAATGTACTTTTGTTCTTGTGTAGGAACTTTAACTTGGATGTAGTGATAAAAGAATAAACCCTGGTGTCATCGACGAAATTAGTTATCTGAATAAAAACATCCAAGGAAGGGGGACTCATTTTGTGCCTTATATGAACGAACAAATGGATTCAAAAGGAAGCTATATGTCTGAAAAGTTCATAACTACATAGTCATGTCTGATCTTTAAAGTTTTCCAATCAATAAAAAGATGTTACCTTTCATATGATGAGACCAGAGCTGGTGGCTTATCTTTCCGGTCCGCTTAACAAATGTAATATCTTTCTTTCTGAACTTGCAACCAATTGATCTGTTACTCACTTCTGGTTTACAAACCTCTTTACACAGAATATTAAAGCTAAATGTCATGTTCTAACCTCTTCGATTTATAAGAAGATAATACTGACATTCCATTTTTGACTGTCCCCTTTGGCCCAATTTGAGTGAAATCATACTGAAGATGTTTTGATGTGAACGCTTCAGTGAACACAGAACTGACTCTAATGCTGCATTGGATATATTCCTGCATGATCATTGAATCCAGCCTATTGATAACTGTTTTTTCAATCTTGGCAGCAATGAAATCAAACTTTAAGTTACGTTGAACAATGTTAATATGTATGCTTAACCACGATGCTTTCTTTGTGTTTAGAGTTTAGTTTAGAGACACAACATGGAAACATGCTGACCATCGACCATCAGAAACCCAGTCTTATTAAGTATATATGTGTACAAGTGTTGCAAGTGCTGGCAACAATTCTGCCAAGAAAATTGTGGGTGGCACAGTGGTGCAGCAATAGAGTTGCTGCATTGGAGCATCAGAGACCCGAGTTCAAATCTGACTACGGGTGCTGTCTGTACAGAGTTTGCACGTTCTCCCTGCGACCACGCGCGCTTCCTCCGGGTGTACCGGTTTCTTCCCACATTCCAATGACGTGCAGGTTTGTAAGTTAATTGACCTCTGTAAATTGTCTCTGGTGTGTAGGATAGAACTAGTGTATGGCTAATCATTGTCGGCATGGACCCTTAGAGCCAAAGGGCCTGTTTCATGCCATATCTCAAAACCATGTTCAACCTAGTTTGATACAGTAAACCCTCATTTTAATGGACCCTGTTATCATGGATTTCAGTTATAGTAGATGGACCTGCCAACACCATCCCCAACACACGCCACCTGCCCGGCCATTTACAGTCCTGGTTTCCAACGCCACCCCCGGTTTGCAAGATGCAACCAGCAAGCCCTTCTTCACCCAGCACATAGTCCGGTAGACGTGGCTGTTGTTGCGGCTCACGTTGTAGCCCCTAGGGACAGCGCTTCATTCAGGTCCACTGACAGAACAACGTTGGTCACTATGTGGATCCATTCCCTCCCACCAGCTTCTTCCTGTCGGCCTTCACTTTGTCGGCTCCCTAGCTCCATTCACCGTTACCAGCAGACAGGCCAGGAGGAGTTGAAGACCAGCACCCTGGACAGCGCTCTGGACTGACTTAAGGCCGCAGCCAGACGAGAAATAGCTGCATCCAAATAGCCAAGATGTGAATCAGCTGGTAGCTGCGAGTCTCATGGCCTTCTGCCCATCAGGGACTCCAGCGTGTGATGGCTGATCTGGAGAACTCGGTCCTGGCACCACTCTGGATCTTGGTCCCAGATGAAGTCCAGTGAGCTCACTCACTGCCTATACTTGTATACTCAATATGCCCTGAGTTTCCTCCCTGATCGACAAACACCAGTCAACTATGTTTGTAAAAGTAGGTATCCTCCTTAACAGATGACGTTTCTGGTCAGGACCCTTGTTCAGACTCTGAAGAAGGGGCCCGACCCAAAACATTACCTCTCCATGTTCCCCAGAGATGCTGCTTGACCCGCTGAGTTACTCCAGCGCTTTGTGTCTTTTTTTTGTAAACCAACATCTGCAGTTCCTTGTTTCTGCCTCCTCCTTGATGGGAACTGGGTTTATTTATTCTGTTGGGATAAAACTCATCTTAGTGTCTCTGGGAAGCAAAGTTTGTCTTGTCTTACTTCTTACCACTATATAATTTTGAGCCTGCATGCTCTCGGGCCTTATGATTTACCAATACTTCCAAGTGAACCAAATTATTTTACCAAGCACCTAATTGTTTTTTTGTAAGTGAGCCTGCTTGTTCAACATAAGGGCTGCTGTCAGACTATGTTTTAGCTGAGAAGCCTGTTTGAACTCTGTGACAAAGCATCTTCCCTAAATGCCATTCCAATCCTTGTAACCAACAAACTGGCCAGGAGGAGCTGAAATCCAGCACCTTGGACAGTGCCTGCCAGGAAATAACACACCTTATACAGCGATCTGGGCTGAGCTAAGGCCACAGTCAGAGGAGTTATAGCTATATCCAATTAGCCAAGATTTGATAAACACCTGCATCTTGTCCGTCCTACTCCTTAAAACCAAGGCAGTTCCAGCCAGGGGAAATGGGAGAGAAAAAAGGAGAGGAGAGGGAGAGGAAAAGGAGAGGAGAGGGAGAGGAAAAGGAGAGGAAAAGGAGGTGCCTCCACACTAGCTGTGTTTCCCTGTTGCAGGCTTGGAGTAAAACTGAGCGGCTTGGCAAAGCCTGAGACAGCCAGCGTCCCTCTTCAAGGCCAAGACCGAGCAGCTGGGACAAGCCTGGGATAGCCAGCGGCAACTTTCTTGTCCACAGACGATGTTGGACTACATCCCCACACAGAGAGCCATTGAGCTACTGGGACAAGCCCCAGACCACCAGTGCCCCATCTTTGAGGTGAAGACTGAATTGCTGGGATGCCAGCATTTCCTCACCTGCCCATGGATGGCAAGGGGCTGCACCCACACATGGACCCAGACCTTCCCATGTTATCCTCCACTGGAAAAATAAGTTTTTCACTTGAGGCAAGACTGAGCTGCCGGGATAAGCCTGAGACTGCCATCTTGTCCTCTTGGAGCAAGACTGGGCCATCGGGACAAACCCAAGACAGCCAGCATCGCCTCGCCTGGCTACAGATGATGAGGGACTGTGGCCCCATATGGACCCAGACTTTCGTCACACTATTGTCCTTTATTATAAATAAACCTTTTTCCATGTAGTAACTCTGAATGACCCAATCTAATAGCATCTGCTGGTGAACTGGCCTAAAGCTGCTGTGTCTGAACAATGATTTCAAAGACAAAGAAATCATTAGCATCTGGTGCAGCTGACATTGTTAGTTGGTTTTAGTGGTGATTTGTTAAATTTGAACTTCTGGCTGGTGTTATGATGCAGATTTTATGATGCAATGTATATTATTTACTTTTAGTTCACCATCTGTTCCTCAATTAACTGACTTTTGCCTTTTGCTTTATCAATTAAATCTGACCATAAATTCCATGACGCAAATATTATAGATTTATTTCAAGTAGTAATACAAATAAATTAGAATTGAGCAACATAAACTACAATCGATTTGCATGTTGTATTTAAATATATGAGCACTGTATAAGACAAATGTTACTCCAAGATTGGGATAGGACAGGAGGTGGGATAATAATAACAAAGATGTTCGATCTGGTTTTGCAGCCAAACATTTGCAACATATTGGCCAAACACCTGGCAAATTAGTGAGGTGGAACTTCATGGCAGCTAGAATTATAACAGCGCTAATGGAGACCTGGTAGAGTGGGCCTGGCATCTTAGGTGCACCAGATGAGATTACTTCATTAGTTCATAAATTCCGAAATCATTGGAGCAGAATTAGACCATTCGGCCTATCGAATCTACACTACACCGCCATTCAATCTTGGCTGATTTGTCATTCCCTCTCAACCCCATTCTCCTGCCTTCTCCCCATAACCTTTGACACCCTTATTAATCAAGAACTCTGCTTTAAAAATACCCAAAGACATAGCCTCCACAGCCATCTGTGACAATGAAATCCACAGATTCACCACCCTCTGACTACAGAAATCCATCCTCATCTCCATTTTAAAAGTACATCCTTTTATACTGTGCACTCTGGTCCTCAACCCTCCCATGAGTTGAAACATCCTCTCCACATCCAATCTATCCTGGCTTTTCACAATGCAGTGAGTAACAATGAGGTTCCCCTTCTTCCTTCCAAACTCAGTGAGTACAGCCACAGAGACGTCAATCACTCATCATATATTACCCCAATCATAGAAACATAGAAACATATAAACATAGAAACAGGTGCAGGAGTAGGCCCTTTGGCCCTTCTAGCCTGCACTGCCATTCAATATGATCATGGCTGATCATCCGTATCCTGTACCTGCCTTCTCTCCATATCCCCTGATCCCTTTAGCCACAAGTGCCACATCTAACTCCCTCTTAAATATAATGAACTGGCCTCAACTACATTCTGTGGCAGAGAATTCTAGAGATTCACCACTCTCTGTGTGAAAAAATGTTTTTCTCATCTCAGTCCTAAAATATTTCCCCTTTATCCTTAAACTGTGACCCCTTGTTCAGGAGTTCCCCAACATCGGGAACAATCTTCCTGCATCTAGCCTGTCCAACCCCTTAAGAATTTTGTAAGTTTCTATAAGATCCCCCCTCAATCTTCTAAATTCTAGCAAGTACAAGCCAAGTCTATCCAGTGTTTCTTCATATGAAAAGACTATCCAGTCTTTCGTCATATGAAAAGTCTATCCAGTCTTTCTTCATATGAAAGACTGGGATCCCTGGGATCGTTCTTGAAAACCTCCTCTAGACTCTCTCCAATGCCAGCACATCCCTCAGCAGATATAGATTCCTATGTAGGAAGGGAGAAAGGATCTATGGAAGTTCAAGTTTTCATACCGGGAATTGGAAGTGCATTCTTCTTTCTCCCGACCTACAAGGAAACCAAAAGAAAATACAAAATGTGCACATCCAATAGAGGAATATATTGGGTAGATGCACAGAGTCTCTTGCCCAGAGTAGGGGAATCGAGGAACATAGGTTCAAGGTGAAAGTGAAAAGATAGGAATCTGAGAAGTAACTTTTTCACACAAAGGCTGGTGGGTGTATCGAAGAAGCTACCAGAGGATGTAGTTGAGGCTGGGACTATCCCAACGTTTAATAAACAGTTAGACAGGTACATGGAAAGGACATGCTTGGAGGGATATGAACCAAACACAGGCAGGTGGGACTAGTGTAGCTGGGACATGTTGCCCGGTGTGGGCAAGTTGGGCCAAAGGGCGTGTTTCCACACTGTATCACTCCATGACTCTACTCTATCTGGGATCATCGAGTTGTAGATCTATATATCAACAGTTTTGTTGATATATAGATCTAACGTAGAATGTTGATATATAGATCTAACGTAGATCTCTAATGTAGAATGTAGAACTTAGAATAGGACAGGAACATGCCCATAGCCCACAATGCCTGCACCGAACAAAATGCCAAGATAAATGAATTTCATCTGCTTGCACATGATCCTAACAGTAGCAGGAACTTGCAATTTTATACTGATTTTCATGCAGCAAATATCTTAAGGTAACCCCAGCATTAACACAAATAACGAGTCAGTGTAACAAAGATGATAGTAGGACAAACTCTCAGCCAGTGAGGTTGGCTGTAAGAATCCTCAGAGGGTAAGGAGGAGATGAGTTGGAAAGCACTTGCAAGGCTGTGTACCTGGATGCCACAGTTGCCTATAGAGCAAAAAACATCAGGAATTTTACAAGGTGGCAAGAGTAGACCAGCAGTGAAATATCAGGGTGTTATGGAACTGGAGGAGAAAACAGGAGAGATTTATGGGCCTGTCCCACTTAGGCAACCTTTTAGGCGACTGCAGGAGACTATGCAGTCGCCACATGGTCACCACATGTTCGCAGGGTGGTTGCCGGGGAGTCGCCCTCATGGTCGTGAGGAGTTCCCTCATTCTGGGAACTAGTCGCGGCCTCATTATGGTCACCGCAAATTTTTCAACATGTTAAATAATTAGCGGCGACTAGAATGAAGCCGCCCTGGAGAGTAGCGAGAATTCTTGTGCCACAGGTGCAGTGGCAGTGGGTCACCAGAAGGTCGTAGGTTCTTGTAGTTTGCAGCTGACCAGTGAATTTCATTGGCTCATTGGGAAGAAAAATCGTAAGCAGTAGTTTTCATAACCAAGGATAACTGATCGGTAATGTTAAATGTCCGCCGAACTTCACAGCAATGTATCTCTGGATTCTTTAAAGTTGTCTCCACTCCATCTCCCCTCGTCTCCCCCCCTCCTTTAAAGGACTTATGTGACCCTTCCCGTACACTGTGCTTTCACCATCTTAATTACAGCGCCAACCTTCCTGTTCATTGTGGTGTGTGGTGTGTGTCTGTATCACATTGGCTTCGCACCGTGTGAATTTCACTCCAACAGCGCTCCCCCCGCTTGCCCTGTCCCCCGCCTGCATAATGTGCTGGTGAAGGAAGCGATGTGTGTATGTGTGTGTGTGTTCCACTCTGACAGTCGCCGTTCCAGTTGCCGGTTTTTCAGGCGACTGTCGGCAACTTGACAGTCACCAGCAGTCGCCCGAAAAATCGCCTAAGTGGGACGGGCCCATTACAAGCAAGAGAATCAGTGCCGGCCAATGAGTACATGGGTGATAAGAAGTGTGCAAATGAAAACTATTGCTGTTTCCCCTCTCAGGTGTCAGTTCAACATACTAGTCAGTCTTTAATGGTACTGACGCCAAAGATGTATAATTTAAAGGAGGGCTCGTATGGATTTAAATGTCGCCTTGTTGCCTGAACTTTAGAACTGTTCTCAGCAAGATTAAAGTCAGAGCAGAGAAGGTAAGTCTTCAGCGGCTTTTCAGCTAAACACTTCTTGCTTTCAGCCATGCAGCAGAGTTGAAATTACTCCACGGAGCCTTCAGTAAAATTTATGTAAAGTCTGTAACTTTTTATTGTAGATGAAGTATCTCCGTGGCATTAAATTGGAAATTCTTTGCCAACGCTGGCAAGACATATTGATCTGGAGGCCTCTGGCCCCAATTTGAATACAATACTAGTGGAGAAGACAAGGGTGTAATAAGATTTGGAGGTAAATCATCGGTCTGTCTGATTAGCCTGAAGCAAATGCAAGAGTTTATTAAAGGAAGCTGAGAACAGATTACCACCTTTGGCAAACTCATGCACATAATTAATCTTGAAATTGCAGATATTTGAAAATAATACTGAACCTCATCCCACTGAGAGAAACAGCAGAACATCTGGAGAAAATATTAAATGTGTCTGCCAAATGAAACAAATCTCAAATAGACACAAAATGCTGGATTAACTCAGCAGGACAGGCAGCATCTCTGGAGAGAAGGAATAGGTGAACTTTCGGGTTGAGACCCATCTCCAGAGATGCTGCCTGCCCCACTGAGTTACTCTAACATTTTATGTCTATCTTCGGTTAAAACCACCATCTGCAGTTCCTTCCTACACATATCAGATCTCAGTACCAGCAAGGTAACTTAATGGATGCGATGGTTGTAATACATGCTCATTTGAACTTAATATGCAAACAAGTATTATATTTTCTTGCTGCAGCAATGGACTAATCTACAAAGGCAATGAAGGAAAAATCATTTGTAGCTGACCAGTGAATTTCATTGGCTCATTGGGAAATAAAATCGTAAGCAGTTGTTTTCAGAACCAAGGATAACCGACCGGTAATGTTAAATGGCTGAAGAAGGGTTTCGGCCCGAAACGTTACCTATTTCCTTCGCTCCATAGATGCTGCTGCACCTGCTGAGTTTCTCCAGCATTTTTGTGTACCGAAGGAAAAATCAATCCTGGTTAAATTGGGCCACTGATATGATTTTAGCATATCATAGGTTGCTAAGTGGAATTCATATTGTTGCAGTTTGGACTTGTACATCTTGTGTTTTCCACTGGTTTTAAATCAAACTAGGGGACGGTAGGGGATGCTCGTGAAATCTCAGCAATATTCACAGTGTTTCTTGGTGCAATGCACAATGGACATCGTACCATGCTGCCAGCTGTGTGGTGAGCCCAAGCTGCCAGCTGTGTGGTGAGCCCAAGCTGCCAGCTGTGTGGCGAGCCCAAGCTGCCAGCTGTGTGGTGAGCCCAAGCTGCCAGCTGTGTGGTGAGCCCAAGCTGCCAGCTGTGTGGTGGGCAGTGGCCAGAGTGCCAGTAAGAGAGACAGGAGGACAAGGACAGATGTTGCAAAGCTCTAATCCCTGGTTCATTGGTTCCCACAGCCAAGATGGCAGAGAGTGATCATGAAGTGTAGCACCTTAACCTTGGGCACCTCTGTTCATGTTGCAATGGCTCTAGCCAGCAGACAATTGGACTCAGTTTCCAAGATGGAAAGTGTAGGAAGGAACTGCAGATGCTGGTTTAAACTGAAGATAGACACAAAAAGCTGGAATAACTCAGCGGGACAAGCAGCATCGGGAAGGCTGGAGAAGGGCCTTGACCCGAAACGTTACCCATTCCTTCTCTCCAGATATGCTGCCTGTCCAACTGAGTCACCCCAGATTTTTGTGTCTATCCATGCTGGAAAGGATGTGTTCCTAGCTGTGGGCAAAGCCATGTTCAAAGCTGGCTCACAGTCTTCAACATCATTGAAAGACTCTTTAGCGAACCAGCCACTGCCCCAATGATTGTTCACACTGAATGACCATCCCCGGGAATACAAAGTGTATGAGGTTCGTGCAGAAATGTGGTGCCGAGGAACAACCATAAACATGATATTGTTATTTCATATGTTCTACGAAGGACATAAGTGCCTTGTATTATTCATATTTGAGCCCCAATGGGAAACTGCAATTTTGCCTTCGCAATTCGAGGAGCTGTCACTGGATTTACAATTTCCTCATTGAAATCACTTTCTCACAGGCCAGTGTCTCCCACATAAAGGCCTGACCTCTGCTATTTCACATGGTACAGCCTTGATTCCAGTACACACACACTCTAGGGTTCAGTGCACTGCAGCTGTCAAACCACAAAGTCACTGAATTGTGGACCTACTCAAAAAATCTAAACTCTCTTGACAATAAATTTACTGATATTCACTTACATTATGCATTGAACCGAACTATTTTAAAATCTATCTCATTAAATAATATGAGTTCAATTCCTCCAGAGTTATGACATTCCAAATAATTTTTTTTGGCTGTGGACAATATTTTATTTAAGGATGCTCAGCATAATGCAATACATCTATAAAACCCATGAATACCAGCTTCTGAGAGTCTTGTTGTTTGCTTGTGCATGTGTATTGTCACGGTATATTTTTTCTGAACAGACATTAATACGGTTAAATTAATTTATATATTTAATTTTAACTGATTTGATCCAGGAGATTTTAAGTATTTAAAATACTGCATATTACAATGAAGAGATATATTTCATTACATGTTTATCAATTTTCATTTTGTTTTATATGATTAGTAACTTGGATTTTATTTCATGGGTCATAGAGCCACGCAGCCCAGAAGTCAAACGTGACCATGCCAACCAAGATGCCCCATCAAAGCAAGTCCCATCTGCCTGCATTTGGCCCATACCTCTCCAAACTTTTCCTTTCTATGTAACCGTCTAAGTGTTTCTTAAATGCTATTTTAGTATCTGCCTCAGATACCTCCTCTGGCAACTCGTTTCATATACTCACCAACCACTGAGTGAAAAATGTTTGTATTAAATTTTGCCCCTCTAGATTTTGACCCAATGCCAATGGTTGATTGAGACATGCTTGCAATTCAGGAGTTTATGACATGGGATTAACTGTGTAAATTACATTTGTCGTTAGCTGGATCATCGCAAACTAATTTGGCATCTTTGGCAGCAAATCTGTAATGCATGAGGATTGGCTTTGCGATCTTCTTTCTTTACGTACTTCTGATTTGTACAAACAACACATGGGCTAGCATGTTATCTAATTAGCCAAATTATGGATGAATGTTTCCCACAATTAAATTGGAAGCAAATTTATATTTGTGGCATTTAAGAGGCTTTTAGATAGGCACATGGATATGCAGGGAATGGAAAGATGTGGATCATGTGCAGCAGATGAGATAGTTTATCTTTGCATCGTGTTTGGCACAGACATTGTGGGCCGAAGGGCCTGTTGCTGTGTGGTACAGTTCAATGTTCTTTGCTATACTGAAAAAAATGGGTCTGCAAAGCTCAATTTGTGAACTTTCTGGGCTCATGGGATTAATTTGTAATTTGTATTCTATTAATGTCTAGTAGAGGCAAAGCATGTTTGTTTATTATAATTCACTCAGTGGCCTCAAGACACATGACAGTTCTTTGCAGACAGTGAAGTACTTTTGAAATCCAGTTATGGTGTAATGGAGGAAATGTAGCAGCCAATTAGTACAAGTTCAAACATTTTGCCTTGTGATAAACAACTGAATACTAGCATTAGCGAAATTAGTTGAGAGATCATTATTGACCAGGACACTAGAGAAAGGTTTTCTTATTTCCTTATCACATGCCTAACACAAACTGTAAAATGTAAGTGATATGGTCCACTGATTAATAATATATAACAAAAATATCATCAGAACTAAACTTATAATCAATATCACCTTCACAAAATAAAAAAGATAGATTACAGGGAAACTTTGCAAGTTTGCCTTTAGCTCCTTCGTGTGGTAATGAGCAAAAGTCTCCATTCGTTTCAATAAGTCTTTTACCGTATATCTGATTTCTGGAAACCTGGACTCTTCTTGTGTAATTGAATAGAAGGAACATCTAAAAGTGCACAAACTAATAATCATAATTAATTATGACAATTTTGATGCATCACTGAAGCAAGATGACAATAAGAATGGATGTTTGCTTTTACTGCTTTAATTATGTTCTCCGGAGACAAAGAGATAACAAGCCATCTGCCCATTTGCAAACAACAATGAAGAAAATCTCCACTGACTCATTTAGTGACATCCTTGCTTCTGTGGCAAAATCTGTAGTTTCAAGCACCACTTTAAAATGCAAGCACACCATAGAATACAAGCATTATAAAATTGTCAAAACCATTTTTTCAGGTATATATATTTTTTAATTCTATCCCTATTGAAGTCTATGAAAATAATCACAATCCAGATTTCCTTCAGCTATAGATGCTTTTCATCTTAGTTTAAAACTGTAATATTCTGACAGCGTAGGAGTAACACCATAATGTCATTTGTTGCTCATGCCAGTGTTTGTATGTGACTGTCAATGAAATTGCACCCATGGGTAAAGAGATTCCAGAGATGCTAATTCAGCTGCTGGGGAATACTCATTTAAAGGACACTGTGTAGGATTAAATGAATACTTGTAATCATTTCTGTGCTGGTTTTTTTTTTAAATATTAGTTTCCCTTATTTTAGCAACACTTTTGGGTTTCTTGATGCCTTAAGGCAATGTTTCCGTAGCAATTTTTGTTCCTTCCGACCATTTTAGTGCTAACAGTGGCTAACCTGATGGGAATTTGCACCTTGATGAGTTTTTGGTGCCATTGATGGGTAGAAAAAAAGTGAAAGAGGAAGACTAGCTCCAGCAGAACTGCCTCGAACTTACTTGTGAATAATTATCCTACCTGCATTCGGTCACGTGTAGTAAAATTCCAGTTCTTGAAGTTGACTGCCAAGCCAGCGGATGTCACGGTGATGCAGCGGTGGAGTTGCTGCCTACAGCAACAGAGAACTAGGTTCGATCCTGACTGCAGGCGCTGTTATTATGGAGTTTATACGTTCTCCCCGTCACCTGCGTGGGTTTTCTCCGGGTGCTCCGGTTTCCCCCCATACTCCAAAGACTTACAGGTTTGTGAGGCTAGTTGGCCTGGTAAAATTGTAAATTGTCCCTACTGTGTGTAGGATAATGTTAGTATGCGGGATTGCTGGTCAGTGCAGACTCAGTGAGCTGAAGGGCCTGTTTCATTGCTGTATCTCTAAACTAAACTAAACTAAACTGAACAAGCATCATAGCATGAATGTTATGAGGGCACACTAGCTGTTGAACTATTATACTGGATGGTTCTTAAATACCTTAATTAAAGCATCCAATACCATGAATGGTATATCCATGAATGGCTTTGTATAAATGGCATTGTAACAAACATTGACCAGTTGACTGCTTTGCAGAACACCTGGGTTGTGTCTACGATGCCAGTCTCGATCTTTCCTTTGAATATCATTTCAAATCTCATTCCCACTCCCACACTGACCTATCTGACCTTGACTTTCTCCATTGTTAGGGAAAAGCCAAATGCAAACTGGAAGAACAGCATCTCGGGTAGCTAGCAACTCAAAATGTATGAAATTAGAATTTTTAAAATACAGATAATCAATAATTTTCTTCTTAATAATTGTTTTTTCTTATTTTGTTCATCCCTCCCATTCTATTCCCCCCAGATCTATCTACCCATTATCTTATGTGTTTCAACGCAATCATTTGAATGCTCCAATTTTAAAGGCACTCACAAATAACTGTAAGTGTATATTTAAATTGATTCAGAACCATACCTCGAAGATGTATGGGTTTGAAAAAGGGTCTCGACCAGAAACATCACCCATTCCTTGTCTCCAGAGATGCTGCCTGAGTTTTTACTCCAACATTTTGTGTCTATCCTCCAAGTTCAAGTTTGTTTGTTCAAGATGAATATAAATCTATACATACGTTCCATGGTTATTGTGTATTCCATGATTTACACACTACCATGCATTTATATTTCATCATACACTGTCCACAAGCAGATCATAATTCATACAGTGAAGCACATTCATGTGCATTGAAATCCTCTCACTGATTAGATTTATTATCACAGCAAGAATAATTCAGCAGCTTCTGGGCACTGTTCACCTTATCACACCAATCTGTAGCAGATTCTAGAAGAGGTACCCGCAACATGCAAAGAGGAATGTGGTGACTATAGAGTATTGATAAGGAAAGAATAAAAATGCAGATGGTCAACATATGGTGATGGAGATAAAATGTGCTAAATGTTGTATTAGTTTAATAAAAATATAGAAATATCAGGGACTGTCACACAAAGTCTATATGAAACGTTTCAGCTCAGTTGAACTTAACCAGAAGATGTCACTGGCTTGGGAGGGACTGTTAATAATGTTTTGATATCTTGTTGCAATAAACATTGTAGGAAATAATTAGTACTAGTTTGGGGCTTGATATAGTGTTATGGTCAGTTAGTCAGCAGATAATATATTTATAAATCTGACGGTGCTTTGGGAGAACTTAGTGGATGAGCCTGATGAAAGGAAAAGCTTGGTTATGTAGAGTTGGCAGCAGAAGTTGAGCAGCGAGGATGGAGAGCAAGAGTACGTCCGGTAGAGGTGGGTTGTAGAGGTTTCATGTCGCGATCGACCATATCCCTATTTGGGAGCTAGGAATTCACGGACAGAGTTTACATCAGGCCATAAAGCAGATGTCAGAGGCAGCAGAGCAAGGCAGTAGGTGGATTTGGTGGAGAAGAAATAGTGTCAGTTGGGGGCAGAAAGGAAATGTACAACATGCAGCATGTGTATTTCTTTGTAAGTGTATTCTGTGTAAGTGTATTCCAATTGTATGCAAGGTTAATATTTGTGGCATTATGAGTTTCATGATAGATTAGGATAAGTGGAAAACAGGAGGCGAATGTTTAGCATTTGCTAGAGTGAATTAATCGTCTGTAATTTCCATTACTTAGTAGATACTGTAGCATTGGTGGTGAGAGCAGGTATTTAGGGGGGTAGTTCTGGGATGCCAGAAATAACTGTTGAGCCTTTCAGAGGTGTCGTGGGCCTGACTCAACTAAACACCAGTGAAGGGAGGTGACCACTTGACAACCCAATGATATACTTGTATCTACACAATCTGTTTTTTGTAAAATGTGTTTGTTAACATGTAGGTAGCTGATTATTACATTTGGAGTTAGTTATTGTCAATAACTTGGTAGTTAGCATAAGCTGGTACAATTAGATTAGATAGTACTTTGGCCTTGGGCTTGTTGAGCGCTTATCCTGGTGTTATAGCACGTACTTTGTGTTTTAATTGTAATTACATCCCTTATTATTCTTTCTCAACAACATTTTCTCAATATCAATAAGAAAATTGTATTCAGCCTTTTGGCAGAGAGTGACATCTTTCATATGAATTTTGTGAATAAGTAAAAATTCCCATTGTTTCATGATATAACTTGAGTTCTTTCTTCAAATAACCCTAATGAATATAAAAATGGGGAACGACACAAATGAACTGCCAATTTAATATGAGATACAAGGAACTTCAGATGCTGGTTTACAAAAAAAGGCATAAAGTGCTGGATCGGCACTTTGTGTATTTTTTACCGATTTAATATAATCTGTTTCACACTAGAGCATAAAATCAAAAACTTTCCATTTAATTCCAGTACTAGATGTTCTATAGGGTTATAGGTTGATGACAAAAATACCAACGTTTTAATTAGTAATATATCACCTCTAAAATATTACTCTTGTTATGCATCTATTGTTGAGATCCAAATTAGTTGCATAGTAATCTTATCAGAAAACTACAGCACTCCATCATTTGATCTCGGTATAACAAACTTGCTATTCTGTATAAAAGTCAATAAATCATGTTGACATTTAAAGGAAGCCAAATGCCGTGAAGGAATATAATTAAATAAGCAATGTACCATGTTATATACATTTAGCTTTGAGCACTCCAAAGTTATCCATGATGCTCCTGCACAATCTATTAAAACATTGCCCTTGACATGTAGCATTCAACGGATGTGTTAGTACTGCTGAAACTTTGTATAGCAGGGAAATAATTTACCTTGTTTTTCACATACGAATGTGGAAATATCCTTGAGAAGGGCATGGTGTACTGTGTTCTCAAACCACATGATCCCTAGTGGCAGATTTACTCTCATACTGCTATAGGGTACAATGAAGAATTGCCAAGCTAAATTGATGTGGGATTCATAGGCAATGGTTGTGATTCCCCTGGATCTTCTGTCCTTTTCCAAGGATGAAGGGGTCATGGATTTGGGAGATGCTATCAGGTGAGTAGCTGCATCACATTTTGTAAGACTTGTTCACACCGATCATTCCTTGTTCTCCCTGCTCCTTTCTGGCAGAAGGTGCAGGAGCTTGAAAGCGTTTACCACCAGACTCAGGAACAGCTTCTTCCATTCCATTATCATTATCAGGCCTTCCATGGATCACCTCTACCCCATTGAGGACTTTGCCTTAGGAACTGATGCACTGCAATGTACAACAATGCTGAGAACTGTAGTCTGCACACTATACGTGTTTATCACTTTGCTCTATCTATTGTGGTGTCTATCAGAGTAGTGAATCTGTGGAATTCTCTGCCACAGAAGGTAGTTGAGGCCAGTTCATTGGCTATATTTAAGAGGGAGTTGGATGTGGCCCTTGTGGCTAAAGGGATTTGGGGGTATGGAGAGAAGGCAGGGATGGGATACTGAGTTGTAGGGGAAGGGGAAATCGTAATTGACTAATCTTCTGGAATTTTTTGAGGATGTTACTAGGAAAATGGACAAGGGAGAGCCAGTGGATGTAGTGTTCCTGGACTTTCAGAAAGCATTTGATAAGGTCCCACATAGGAGATTAGTGGGCAAAATTAGGGCACACAGTATTGGGGGTAGAGTGCTGACATGGATAGAAAATTGGTTGGCAGAGAGGAAACAAAGTGTAGGGATTAACGGGTCCCTTTCAGAATGGCATTCAGTGGCTAGTGGGGTACCACAAGGCTCGGGCAGCTATTTACAATATACATCAATGATTTAGATGAAGGGATTCAATGTAACATTAGCAAATTTGCAGATGATACAAAGCTGGGTAGCAGTGTGAACTGTGAGGAGGATGCTATGGGAATGCAGGGTGACTTGGACAGGTTGGGAGTGGGCAGATGGGCAGATGCAGTTTAATGTGGATAAATGTGAGGTTATCCACTTTGGTAGCAAAAACAGGAAAGCAGATTATTATCTAAATGATGTCAAATTGGGAAAAGGGGAAGTACAACGGGATCTGGGGGTCCTTGTTCATCAGTCAATTAAAGTAAGCATGCAGGTACAGCAGCCAGTGAAGAAAGCGAATGGCATGTTGGCCTTCATAACAAGAGGAGTTGAGTATAGGAGCAAAGAGGTCCTTCTGCAATTGTATAGGGCCCTAGTGAGACCACACATGGAGTATTGTGTGCAGTTTTGGTACCCTAATTTTTGAGGAAGGACATTATTGTTATTGGGGAGTGCAGAGTAGGTTTACAAGGTTAATTCCTGGGATAGCGGGACTGTCATATGCTGAGAGAATGGAGTGGCTGGGCTTGTATACTCTGGAGTTTAGAAGGATGAGAGGGTATCTCATTGAAACATATAAGATTATTAAGGGTTAGGACATGCTAGAGGCAGGAAACGTTTCCGATGTTGGGGGAGTCCAGAACCAGTGGCCACTGTCAAAGGTCAAAAGGTCAAAAACGTTATTTGCCATTTGTGCTTACACACATAGGAACTCTTGTGCGGTTGTTCAGAGAGTCAAGTCAAGTCAAGTTAAAAAGACACACAGAAGACACATAATCTATAAAAACATATACTTCTCTAGAACTAAAAAAGAAAGAAAATGCCTAAAACCCTATATAAAGGGGAAAGTGAGAGCATTGTAAATTACACAAACCCTATATAAAAAGTGTCGATTGCATTGTAAATTGCGCAGGCCCAGGAGACAATATAATATAATATAATATGATGTGCTATGAGGTAGGTCAGGACATCAGTTCATTTTGTTTTGGCCAAGAGTCTCACTGTGGCAGGGAAGAAGCTCTTAAAAAAGCGTGTTCTGTTTGTGTCGATGCTGTCCGCTCGTCTGTGCCTGAGGTTGTATGTGCAGTTTTTGTGTTTGAGCAGGGAGTGAGCTGGATGTAGTGCGTCTCTGATGATTCTATCTGCTCTTTTTTGACAGCGCTGTGTATAGATTGTATCCATGGAGGGGAGTTCCGTTCTGATAATCCTCTCTGCAGTCTTAATGACTCTTTGCAGAGCCTTCCTCTCTGTTTGTGTGGTGTTTCCATACCACACCGTGATGCCTGTGGTGAGGATGCTCTCTATCAGTCCTTTGTAGACCTGGGTGAGAGGGCAACAGTGCAGACCAACTTTTCTGAGCAGCCTGATGAAGTACAGTCTCTGCTGGGCTTTTTTCACTGTGGCAGCAGTGTTCAAAGTCCAGTTCAGATCTGATGTTACTTGTAATCCCAGGTATCTGTAACTGTCAGCCCTCTCCACCACAGTCCCCTTGATGATGAGGGGCTGCAGGGGGGGTGGATTTTTCCTGAAATCCATTATTATTTCTCTTGTCTTGTCTGTGTTGAGGCTTAGGTCGTTCACCTCACCATAGGCAAGAATGTCGTTCACCAGACTCCTGTAGCCCGACTCGTCCCCCCCCTTGATGAGACCCAGGATGGTGGTATCATCCGCATACTTGATAATGATGGTATTTTCCTGGGTGGAGACACAGTCGTGTGTGTACAGGGTGAAAAGTTTGGGACTGAGACAGCAGCCTTGTGGTGATCCTGTGCTGACGGTGAGCTCTGCAGACACCCTCCTTCCCATCCTCACCACCTGTGGTCTTTCAGTCAGGAAATCCAAGATCCAGTTACAGGTGGGAGTCGGGACGCCGAGGTCTGTCAGCTTCTCAGTCAGCCTGCCCGGGCGAATGGTGTTAAAGGCCGAACTGTAATCCAGGAACAGCGTTCTGACGTATGTTCCTCTGCTGTCCAGGTGTTGCAGGATGTGGAGTAGAGCAATGGCCACTGCGTCGTCCACTGAGCGGTTGGGGCGTTAGGCGAACTGGAGGGGGTCGATTGTGCCCGTGACCATGTGATTGATATGTGTGAGAACCAGTTTTTCTAGACACTGAGAAATAGCCAGTTTAAGAATAAGGGGTAAGCCATTTAGAACGGAGATGAGGAAACACTTTTTCACAGTGTTGTGAGTCTGTGGAATTCTCTGCCTCTGAGGGCGGTGGAGGACGGTTCTCTGGATACTTTCAAGAAAGAGTTAGATAGGGCTCTTAAAGATAGAGGAGTCAGGGGATATGGGGAGAAGGCAGGAACGGGGTACTGATTGGGGATGATCAGCTATGATCACATTGAATGGCGGTGCTGGCTCGAAGGGCCGAATAGCCTACTCCTGCAAGGGCCGAATAGCCTACTAGTCACCTATTGTCCATTGTCTATAGTCTACATATGTTCCTGGCTATTTCTCAGTCCAAGCTGGGGTGTTCGATGGGTCTTGCCATTTAGTAAGAACATCAAATCCTTTACAAATCTGTGCCCAACTTTCCAGAGTAAAGATTTATTTTAATCACTCCTGGTCAACAGATGTTATATTGTAGCTATTCTCTCCTCACATTATGTTCCAATCACTAAAATGAAAATAAATGTTGAGAAGTGAATACAATGAATGCTCAATGCTAAGGCACCTTTCAGTTAAGAGATCGTAGGCATACATTTATTTTAGCTTAAATTCCATGCATTTGTGTACAATATATTCAAATAGTGTAAAATATATGCAATAATATATTATTTGAATAATATATTCAAATAAAAAAGGAAAAACAATGTTCTACCAATGAAAACATATTTCACTGTGCTAATACATGACAAAGAGAAAGAAGCCAGCTAGTTGTTTATAGCCACTCTTGTGGCCTTGGGATGTCACCATTCATTTTACAGTCAATGAAGCCTGAAGTAAAATTGCAATTGTAAATAAGAAACTCATCAGCCAATTTATGCACAGCATAGCTCCACAAACATCGTTTGTATTGCAATTGATAATTGGCTTCTGAAATAGGTTATTGGTTAAATGTTTGGCCATCAATTTGGGGCAACTTCTATTTACAATATGAGTCCTGTTACTTTCTCCGAGAAACCAGATCCCAGAGTTTAACTCGCGTCAATGAGATAGTGCCTCTCGAAGAATAGCAATGCCACACTACTGTACTAAAATGATAGTCCAGGTTAAATGTTAATTGCCCAGAATAGGACATTAATCCAAATGATTCTGGCTCAAAGACATGTGTACAAAAATAGAGTACAATCTGGCATGTAATGATTTGCAATCTTGAGGGTAATGTACATTGAAAGAAGAAGGGATTGATTTACGATCTTGTCTAGCACAATAGAATATTGGCAAGCTAAGTAACAGACTAGATAAAGCTCTCATCGGTGCCAGTTAGGAAATGTATTACTTAGTATGCTACTGACCGAGGGAAATAAGAAAAGTTTCTCTCATGGTTACAAATACCTGGTTTATGGACAGCCGTACATATGAATGTGTGTTTAGCACACTGGGCGGGATGGTTTTTGCCAGCTGCTGCGGGGCTGCAGGCATCTTCTGCCTTGTCCGTGGCAATATCATTGGATCTTGCAGGGAAACCTGATGGTTGCCTAGGTTCAACTGCATGGTGCCCTTGGTTGTCCTATGTTTTTATTTCAATATATTTCCAGATTACGATATTTTTGACCTGAACTGTTCATGTTATGAACATTTCTCAGGACCTAAACCCTGGCGTAACCTCAGTAGGATGTAGACAAATGGGACCACAGATGCTGGCTTACAAAAAAACATGAAGTGCTCGAGTAACTCAGTGGGTCAGGCAGCCTTGCTGGAAGATATGGATAGGTGACGTTTCGGGTTGAGATCGGGTCTAGGATCTGTATTTGATCCAATCTGTCTTGAGTTAGATCCTTACAGATGGAGCAGTTATAACAACACTAAAATAGAGTCCCAGAGCTCCAGGAGGGAAACTCAATTGGGCTGCTAGTTCCTGATAACCTGTGTGACCCATTGCTGGAAAATGGTTCAGTTCAGATTTTCTAGCTCCTCCATTATATCACCATGGGTGATCAACTTGCTCTGAATCATTCATTGGGTTCCCACTGGATAACAGTTATTTGATGAGTAGTACTGAAACCTGCATATCCATTCTGTGAAGAAAAGGAAGAGAGAAACTAGTTATCAGGAAGATTTTAAAGTAGACTCCATCAGAGTGGTGGGTATATGGAATGAACTGCCACAGGAAGTAGATGAGGTAGGTACAATAACAACATTTTAAAATACTTTTTTTCCCCAAAATAAACATTATTCAGAATGAAAAATATATACAAAACAAAAACTGAATAAACTCTTCATACATTCTGTGTCTATACATACATTAGTGTTATACTCAGTAGAGTTTGCACCTTAGTTCTTAGAGGTACAGCATGGAAACAGACCCTTCAACCCACCAAGTCTACGCCGACCATTGATCCACGCTATATGACTCAATGTAGTGTAAGACACTGTCCAGCATTTTAAATGGTATCCAGATTGAATTGAATTAAAAAATTGTTCTTGGAAGATATGTAATTTATGCATAAATGAAATAACTCTTATTTATATTTGTCTTTATAAATGCACCATTTCCGAGGCTGTAACAATTGGGAGATTCTTGATATCCACCTTACAAGAATATAGAGAACAAGCTAAGAAAGTTACAGAGCATGGAACAAAATTATATATTCATAATATGCATGGTTATGTTGCCATCATGAGATTAACGATGCAAACAAATGCTGCATTTATAAAGACAAATATAAATAAGAGTTATTTCATTTATGCATAAATTACATATCTTCCAAGAACAAATTTTTAATTATTAACTTTAATTTATCTTGGAATATTATATTAATACATTATAGAAGAGTTCCCATTAAGTGTAGAATCTTATAATTGGTAAATATAAGATACGTCAGTGAAACATTAGCACAGTTTTTACCGTTGCAAAAAGTGAACTATTAATTATTTATTCCTCTTGATCGTTTTATTAAAAATTCAACCTAGTTTTCCAATTCAGCATCACAAATGTTGGAGTAGAATCATTGTTAAACTCAAACTTCACTTCATTTTACAGAGCTCATCACTTGACCCAAATTAACCTTCCATGAAGGTGATTCTACAATGTATTATGCAGGTGATTTGATTGAATAATATCCATTTAGTATTTCTGGATGGTCAGAATAGTTGCCATAGGTTATTCACTTTCATTAATATTTCTTAATTTCACCTTACCTGCAAAAAAAAGTCAGTAAAATTGCTGATTTGAGTGTAAAATCAAATTGGATAAATGAGATATAATTTTGGGTTTGGTACAAGAGCACAGTAAAATATGTAAAGTTAGTAATAGTTGGAGATTAATCAATGGCCTAAGTGGAGCTCAGATATGGAGCAGGATAGATAAAAAAATTATTTCTGCTTCACATATTCCTCTGCAGCACCATCCAGAACCAGGTATTACAGTTTAAGAATAAGGGCTAGGCCATTTAGGACTGAGATGAGGAAAAACATTTTCATCCAGCGAGTTGTGAATCTGTGGAATTCTCTTCCACAGAAGGCAGTGGAGGCCAATTCACTGAATGTTTTCAAGAGAGATTTAGCTCTTAGGGCTAAAGGAATCAAGGGATATAGGGAAAAAGCAGGAATGGATTTTAGATGATCAGCCATGATCATATTAAATGGAGGTGCTGGCTTGAAGGACCACATGGCCTACTCCTGCACCTATTTTTCTATGTTTCTTTGTTTCTATTGCAACCCATTGCCTATTGTACCATTGTCAACTGATATCAGGAGGGCACAGCAGAGGAGATGTAAGGACCTCTCTATTCCCCTGACATAGTGCATGAAATCCCTGTTGAGATCTGTAGAGGTGTGGGTCAACAACAGCAAGGCATTGAAGGAGTTGATTAAGGAATACGACAGGGGAGGGATTGTCTTACCATCTCTTTTGTTCCAATAAATGCGGATCAGTCAAAACCTTGTGGTGACCACAATCCCACTGTGCATTTGTTCTACTAATAATGAAGCCCAACATGCCATTTAATTCTTCACATGTTTAAATTATAATGTTTAAATTGTCTACTGTATATCGTGTGGTTACTTGTGAGCAAAGCACCAAGGCAAATTCCTTGTATGTATACATACTTGGCTAATAAAATGTATTCAATTAAATTCTATTAAAATTAATTTGCTTTCTTCATTACCTGCTGTACTTGCATGCTTACGTTCAGTGACTGGCATACAAGGACCCTAGGTCACATTGCATCTCCTCTTTTCCAAATCTGACACCATTCAGATAATAATCTGCCTTCATGTTCTTGCCACCAAAGTGGATAAACTCACATTTATCCACATTATACTGCATCTGCCCACTCACCCAAACCTATCCAAGTCACCTTACAGCCTCATAGCATCCTCCTCGAAGCTCACACTGCCACCCAGCTTTGGGTCATCCGCAAACTTGGAGATGTTATCTTTAATTCCTTCATCTAAATGATTAATACATATTGTAAATAACTGGGCACCCAGCACTGAGCCTTGCGGTAGCTTTGGGAGTTAAACTCATGTAAAATCTCTGTGTTATTTGACAATTGTAACGATGTTTTCTATGACTTTCTTCAAAGGATAGCAATCAATTAAGTGAAGGTTCTCATGAGTTTGCACTATACTATAAGAGTTGAGGTGATCAATGTGAACATTGGAAAATCAAGTGAGCCAAATATATGGCTGTAAGACATCTGACTGATATTCTTCTTAATTTGCCAATCCATTTGGATTTTCAGTATTTATATATATTCTTGAGGAATTTACGTATTTTTTTCATCACTCGCAGATACCTTAAAGTTCCCCAAAAATTATCTTGTTCATGGACTGGTAAAAATGTAGCACAGGAAAGAAGCAAGTTACTAGAAGCTTTCACCAACAATATCACCACTTAATTTCAGTAAAATATAAAATTCGAAAACACACAAAAAATATTTAAATGATTTTCCAATAGGGAGATCAACATAGTTTGCCCTTCTTTTGAAGATCAGTTCTTGAAGATTTATTGCGTTGGGTCTCACCTTCACACGGGAGGGCTGGTCCCCCAACACAATATTCCACCTCTCCACCAATTCCAATACACACACACACACACACACACACACACACACACACACACACACACATTCACACACACACACAGACTCACACACACACACACACTCACACACACCCTCCACCTCACACATACACACACACATACACTCACAAATATACACTCACACACACACATACACTTACACACGCACATACACACACACACTCACTCGCTCACACACTCACTCACTCACACACCCACTCACTCACACACTCACTCACACACACTCACACATCCACTCACACATACACTCACTCACTCACACTCACACACACTCACACTCACATGCACACACACACACACAAATACACTCACACACACTCACACACACTCACACACATACACTCACACACCCACACACAGACTCACCCACATACACTCACACACCCACACACAGACTCACACACATACACTCATGCACACACACACACACACTTACACACACACTTACACACACACTCACACACACTGACTCACACACCATATATATGACAGTAAACCTTCTTGAATCTACTCACATGGCTGAGCGCAGCCTCTCCACTGTGGGGCTTCCGAAGTCAGCGGCACTTCCACAATCAGCATGCCCTCTGCACTTACTGAAATTACACAATCAGCTCGACCTCTGCGCTCACCAGAAATTACGCAATCAGCGCGACCTGTCCACTAAGCTGAAGTCACGAAATGACCAGGACTTTTGGACTAAACACAGTCGGATCTAATAAAGCATTTATTCCTTCCAAAGACAGTCGGACCTAATAAAGCATGTATTCCTTCTAAACACAGTCGGACCTAATAAAGCATTGCAGTTTCAAGCACAGGCAGGGCATCAGGCCAAACAACTCATGGCATTGTCATTTAATTTCATTTAATTTCCAATTAAGCATTGCACTTTCAAGCACAGGCAGGGCAGCAGGCCAAACAACTCACGGCATTTTCATTAAGGGCTAACAACTCATTTAGTGCAAGTACATTGCAGACTCACATTTCAGTTGATTCACAGCTTAAAATGACAGTCGTGGCCTCTCCCTCGCGATCTTGCAGAGTCACTGACTCACGTCCAGGCATCCGGGGTTTTATAGTCCCCCCACCCCGGAATGGGCATTACCTTCATCGCGGTGATTGACAGGCGAGAGGACCAATCAGCCGATTTCAAAGTTTTTTTAAACACGCATAACTTTTTTCTTTTTCATCGATGGGAAACATCCTCAGGGCTGGCTCAGCGGAGGAGGCCTGTGAGTAAGATGGCCAAAAACCACAGCGATACAAGCTAGTGTTTTTTCTAAAATCAACATACAGCGCAGCCAGGAAGTGGTCACGATGAGACTTTTAATTATATAGATGTAATGTTGAAGTTCTATAATCGCTGGTAAAGCTGCATTTGGAATATTGTGAGCAATTTCGAGCACCTTATATGAGGAAGGATGTGCTGGTTCTGGAAAGGGTCTAGAGAAGGTTTTCAAGAATGATCCCAGGAATGAGTAGGTGTATCTATGATGAATGTTTGTCAGCACTGGGCCTGTACTCGCTGGAGTTTAGAAGAGTGAGGGGGGATCTCATTGAAACATACAGAATAGTGAAAGGCTTGGATAGAGTGGATGTGGAGATGATGTTTCCACTTATGGAAGAGTCTAGAACTAGGGAGGTCTTAGTCCCAGAACTAAAGGACGTTCTTTTAGGAAGGAGATGAGGAGAGATTTCTTTAGTCAGTGGGTGGTGAATCTGTGGAATTATTTGCCATAGAAAGTTGTGGAGGCCAAGTCAATGGATATTTTTAAGGCAAAGATAGATTCTTGATTAATACAGGTATCAGAGGTTATGGGGAGAAGGCAGGTTTAGGAGAGAGAGATGATTGAATGGAGGAGTAGACTTGATGGGCTGAATGGTCTAGTCCTACTCCTATTCCTTATGACCTTATAGTGATTGCTCGAGCAAACTCTTTCCTACTCAAAATTGGTAGGTCACTATCCTCAAACATAACGTACTTGGACATTGTGGATCCATTTCATTCATTCAGAACATGTGGACATCATTAACAACACCAACATTTAATAACACCAACAACCTGGCCTTTAACTCCAAGAAGACCAAGGAGCTCATTGTAGACTTCAGAAGGTCAAGGGGTGGCACGCACACCCCCATCCATATTAACGGGACGGAGGTGGAACGTGTTTCCAGCTTCAGGTTTCCGGGGGTCAACATCTCCGATGACCTCTCTTGGACCCCCAACAGCTCAACTCGAGTCCAGAAGTCTCACCAGCGTCTCTTCTTCCTGAGGAGACTGAAGAAGGTCCATCTGTCTCCTCAGATTCTGGTGAACCTCTACCGCAGCACCATCGAGAGCATCTTTACCAACTCTGTCTCCGACCGGAAAGCACTGCAGAAGGTGGTGAAAATTGCCCAACGCAACACCGGTTCCTCACTCCCCTCCATTGAGTCTGTCCAAAGCAAGCGATGTCTGCGAAGGGCGCGCAGCATCGTCAAGGACTGCTCTCACCCCAACCATGGACTGTTTACCCTCCTACCATCCGGGAGGCGCTACAGGTCTCTCCGTTGCCGGACCAGCAGGTCCAGGAACAGCTTTTTTCCTCGGGCTGTTACATTACTTAACTCTGTACCTCGGTGATTGCCATTCACCCCCCCCCCCCGGACGCTCCTTCCCCCGGAAAAAAATGCACTAATACGTATACATATTTATTGCTCATATTCTATGTTCGCTCTTCTGGGTAGATGCTAACTGCATTTCATTGTCTCTGTACTGTACACTGCACAATGACAATAAAGTTTGAATCTGAATCTAACCCATCTCTTATTTCTCTTGGTAATGCCATTTCCATGATATAGATGATCTTATACAAGAGAGTTCCAGGATTTTGACCCAATAAAAGATCAACAATTTAATTGCATATCAAGACCATTGGTAGGTTTGAGTTGAGCATGCAATTAGTTGCATTGCCGTGCATTCTTTCTGTCTTTCTAGGTTTCTGAGATCAATTGCTTAATACTGCAGTTGGAGGAGCTTTAGTGAGTTGAAGATCTGCCTTTGATGATGGTAATTACAGGCCCATTAAGTAAGTAAGTAAGTTAGTTTATTGGCTAAGTATTCACATACAAGGAATTTGCCTTGGTGCTCCGCCCACAAGCAACAACATGACATGCGAATGACTCAGAAAACACTAAACATTAATAATAATAAAACATTTATGATAAAACACGATTGATCAAGCACGTGAACCAACAAAATACCAGATCAAAGGGAGGCTACAGATTTTTGGCTGTTGAGTAGATAAACTATTTGTGGACTGAATTCTGCTGTTTTTATGTCTGGCTGTGGCAGCTTTGACAGTCCGGAATCGCCTTCCAGTGGGAAGTGATTCAAAGAGTTTGTGGGCAGGGTGAGAGGGGTCAGAGATGATCTTGCCTGCTCACTTCCTGGCCCTTCAGTGTACAGTTCATCAATGGAGGGAAGGTTGTAGCCAATAGCCTTCTCTGCTGATCGGCCGATTCTCTGCAGCCTCCATGTGTTGTGCTTGGTGGCTGAGCCAAACCAGACCATGATGGAGAAGGTGAGAACAGACTCTACGATGGCCGTGCAGAATAGGATCATCATTACCTGTGGCAGATTGTGCTTCCGCAGCTGCCGTAGGAAGTACATCCTCTGTTGTGCCTTTTTGACTGTGGAGTTGATGGTAGCCCTCCACTAAAGGTCCTTGGAGATGATGGTTCCCAGGAACTTAAAAGACTCCACAGATGTAACTGTGGTGGTGTTGATGCTGAGTGGGGTGAGGGGAGGGGGAGCTCTCCTAAAGTCTACAATCAATTCCACTGTCTTTAGAGCATTGAGCTCCAGGTTGTTGCTACGGCACTAGGAAGCCAGCTGTGATACTTCCTGTCTGTAGGCAGATTCCTCCCCATCCTGGATCAGTCCAATCAGGGTTGTGTCATCCACAAACTTGAGAAGTTTGACAGAGGTGTCTGTGGAGGTGCAGTCGTTGGTGTAGAGAGAGTAGAGGAGAGGAGAGAGTACGCAGTCTTGCGGTGCTCCTATGCTGAGCGTATGCGGGTCTGAGATATGCTTTCCCAGCCTCACATGCTGCTTCCTGTCTGTCAGGAAGCTGGTGATATACTGACAGAGGGGTTCAGACACGGTCAACTTGGAGAGTTTGGAATGTAGTAGCTCTGGCACAAACTGATGGGAATGAACGTCAAGTGTGAAGGGCCGGATGGAATACAACCTAACACCATAATTCTACTGTGCATTTGTTCCACTAATTATAAGAATGAATCTTGTGGGTCTGGAGGGGTCTGGGGCTATGATTCCATCCAGCACCAATGTGGTTAATAGCAGTAAGATTTATTTCCTACATAAAAATAATAAAGATCAGTATTGTAGCATAGTTGCTCCTACAAAAAAAGATGCTAAGTTTGATTCCGGTATTGGACAGAAAGCATGTATGTCAACAATGTTCATTACAAGCACAAACTATAAATATATCCTGGCTGAACATGAACTGGAATAACTTGATTCTCATGACCCCAAAAGATAAGGTTATGTTTCCATCAGCGTGGAATTTCATCTGGCCTGAAGTCTGGCGTGCATCGCAAAGGTTGGTTCATAACTACTTAAAGCTGTGTTTTTATTCTATATTAATACTCACATTTTGCACTAAAGTAGGTTACATAATAAACTAAACTAAAAATCTTTCTCCCCTCAAAATGATAGGATAGAGCTATGTGCATCTTCATCAGCTAACACTGTAAAGATTTGATGCACCTTCCAGCTACCTCCTGCATGTGTTGATGAAAACATTTCCTTTATTTGTTGGTTGTCAAGGAGCAGAAACCTTCCCATTGTATACATTTAACCTAACTTAACATTTTAAGTTAGTCTCTTTGCTTGGCTTTTCTTCCCAGCATTTCTCTCTGCTGTCTCCATTTATGGTGGCAAAATTTAATCTTGCAGAAATTATTTTTACACAATACAGGACGAATTTCTCCAAAGTTTTACTAAAACAAAATTACATATTGAACTTTAATTAAAATGTAGAAGAGGTAACCAAAAGACAAAAATATTGCTAATGACAATTCTTAACACTTAATAGTTCATTTGCATTTAATTTCATGGTGGAACAATTAACTGACATTAATTATTTCCTCCATTACCTTTTGAGGGTCATTGTATGTTGCAGAGAATGACTTTAATGATGCCAGCGACATTATTGAACCTTAAACTGAATTGATTTGTATCAGTTTTAACCCAAATTAAATCTACCATGAAAAGGTTAAGTTCTGTTATGTAAAATGGTCATTTAAATAACATTACGTGGTATATTTGGTTGGATTTCTTCTGAAAGCACAGTCATTTTAATAGGAATGCTGTTATGTGAACGATATTGTACTGTTATCTAATCAATCATGTGAAATATATAAGGAAATTTGTCACGGAGTAAATATGCTATGAAAATGCAGAATTTTATTACAAAGGACAACCTCAATAGTGTTTTACTGTAAATGATTAACCATGGTTTGATATAGTACTTCGATAACAAAAGTTTTCACTGTATTGAAGAGCTGCTATGTTTTGCAATGAAGCAGAATTAATCAACTGACATTGATGGTGGATGATGAAAGGAAGGTCCTTCACAGAAAGAAGGATGCAAATTGTTTTATGGAGGAAAGTAGATTGGTCAAATATTTTTGATAATAATCAAACTAATGAAGGGTATTTACAACTCTAACCCCCTAGACCAAGGTACACCCATATATGGGATGTCAGTGTGGTCCTGACATACCTCAGGGGATGGCCACCAGCCAGATCCCTCAACCTGGAACCATCTATGCTCAAAACACTCATGTTGATGGCACTTGTATCTGCACAGAGTGTCCAGTCACTACACCTATTGCGACTGGACACCATGCTCACAGCTCCAAACCAGATCTCTGTCGTTATCCAGGGAATGATCAAACAGAGCTGACCAGGAACACCTAATCCAGTCGTGGAATTCCGGGCTTACCTGCCAGAAACACGGTTATGTGCCATGACCCTACTATCCTACATAGACATAACCAAAATATTCGAGTGTGATGAAAAGCCTTGTGGGTCAGTCATAAAAACCTTATGGTCGGGTGACGAGCCATTTCGAGATGGCTCAAGTAGGTGCTAAAAGCTGCTGGGATAAAAACTAACATGTACAAATTTCATTCCACCAGGGCAGCATCCACGTCAACGGCTAAAAGAATGGACGTGCCTATAAACCACATCCTGGCTGAAGCAGGATGGTGGGGGGAAAGACCGTTCAGAAATTTTATAATAAGCCGTTGGCAAAACCTATTTTATTTGCAGAAAAGATTTTACAGACTGCCAATATTTAATTTAAGCCCAGGGGAGCAATTTAATTTCTTTGTTGTTATTGTTAAAAAATACCATTGTGTTTTTCTACAAACAGATTCATTGGTTGGTTATGATAACACACTTCCTCCCTCAAAGACTTCGGCAGTGATGTAGTAATAACTGTTACACGGTTTGAAATCACAGAGCTTTGAAATCTTCACGGAATCACTCACGTGACTCCGAAGTAAAATAGTAAGATTAAACGTGAACTTACCAGTTTGATGTTTGATCTGTATTTTATAAGGAGTTACGATGAGGGATTACGTGCCCTCCGCTCCCACCTTCAATAATATGGGTCAATTTCATAAACTGATGTATCCTTATCTTTACTATGTTTATTTCAATTACTGTGTCTATCTGTGATTCCACACCGCTGCTTTGAAGTATGCCGCGCATGCGTGCTGAGCGGGTTCTTCACGTAATCCCTCATCGTAACTCCTCATAAAATACAGATCAAACTCCAAACTGGTAAATTCTCGTTTAATCTTACTATTTTATCATCGTGAGCAGACTTTCCATATCACTGTCTATCAGTTGAAAAGTTAGGCAATAGCAAAAACTAGATTGGTAAGAAGAGGAAGAGGAAGAAAGAAGAACCAATAACACAGAAATCTCCTGTATCTCCTTTGCTCCTTTCAGTCCAATTTGTTATGGTTGGTACCGATCATGTATCACCATTTCTAACAAGAATGAGGAACATGTGATAATAAAAAAAATAGACACAAACTGCTGGAGTGATCCAGAGGGTCAGGTAGCATCCCTGGAGAACACCGATATGTGATATTCAAGGACTGTTTGAAAGGGATTGTTCGTGATTGTATGAAGAAAGTACATGTTGAGTCACAAATTCTACTTGTCAGCCATTGCCCGTTGTTTAGGCATTGCTTCTTGCAAGCTGCTTTGGGGAAAGAACAAACAGCACCGAATTTGGATTCCACTTGCACTAAGGGTGGTACGGTGACGCAGCGGTAGAATTGCTGCATTACAGCGCTGGAGACCTGGGTTCAATCCTGACTACGGGTGCTGTCTGTACAGAGTTTGTACGTTCTCCCCGTGACCTGCGTGGATTTTCTCCGAGATCTTCGGTTTCCTCCAATACTCCAAAGACGTACAGGTTTGTAGGTTAATTGGTTTGGTGTATGTGTGAATTGTCCCTTGTGTGTGCAGGATTGTGTTAATGTATGGGGATCACTGGTCGGCGTGGACTCGTTGGGCCGAAGTCTCTGTTTCTGCGCTGTATATCTGTATATCTAAACTAAACTAAAAGTCAAACAGGCATAAGTTAAATGGGCATGATGATCACAGCAGACGTGTTCCAAAAACATCTAATTTTGCTCCTACTATCTCTTAAATGACCAATAAGTTATGTGAGCTATACTTTAATAATCAGATTAAATTACACTTGTCTGGATGTTAATATTATTAGCAAAGCCTCCGGCAGGAAACAATTTTTAAAAAGAATATTATGATTGTATAAGGACCAGTCTTGCTGCAATCAGATGTAAACAAAATAAGCTCCAGCAGACAATAGGAATAAAAAGAACGTTTCATTCAAACTGACGGGTTAATATTCCCTCATAGGATAATATCATGATCTGGGGCATTACAATACTATAAATACATTCATCATTGACTTTTCAAATGAGTTTTAAACTTAAGAAAACATGACCTGTTCAGTAGTCGTATAGGAAAAGTTTGTTTGATAATAGTTCATGGAAGCAGATCATGATTTGTGCAGTAAAGTAGTTGATACATCATCCAAATTAACTTTATATAGTGCTTTCAATGTAATTAACTATCCTAAGTTGTTTCATGACAAATTTCTGAAATATATTTCTTGCTGTAATTTAGATTAGCAGAACGGAAAACATGTACACCTCTCCCTTAAACTGATTTACCAGATTGCTAAGATTTATTCTACCCCATCTTACATAGATCAGGAGCTGGCCAAGCCACAAGGCAACCATCAGGCATGTCTGATGAATTTGCACACACTTCATGGCTTAATAATGCATCTCTAGAATATCCACCATCATCTTACAAATCTGTCAAACCATGATAACAATTATCTCTAATATTGTGCTCAGCTACCCAGTGAATTCTGAAGCTGTAGAACATTGGTTTATAAAGCTGCCCACGTACATGGCTCTGAGTCACAGTTGTCATCATGAGGTAATTGTGTCCACACTCTGCATGGACCACAAGGTCCCAGATATTACATTTAATGCTTGGAAAGGAGCATGCAGTTGGTCAAAAGAGATTAAATCAACCATCTGACACCACACAGGGCTTTGTCATGATTATCAACCAGTATTAAAATCTTAATTGTGTTTGCAAAATATTTACATAGACAGAGTAGGAATAAATAGGTCATGTTTGAATTGAAAAGCTGCAACTAGTGGATAGCTACAAGGACCCCAATTGTTCACTATCTGTATCAATAATCTCGATGAGTGAACAAACCTGGTAGAGCAGCTGCCTCACAGTGCTGGAGACCCGGGTGTGATCCTGACCTCAGGTACTGTCTGTGGGGAGTCTGCACTTTCTCGCTGTGATCCCGTAGGTTTCCTCTGGATGCCTTGGTTTCTTCACACATCGCTAAGACGTGTGGGCTTATAGGTTAATCGTCATCGGTAGTATCGCGAGTGGATGAGAAAATTGAATAATATAGAACTAGAATGAATGGGTGATTGATTGTTGGAATGGACACGGTTGGCCAAAGGACCTGCTTCTGTGCTGTATCTTTAAACTAAAGTGTAAGTATAAAGTGTAATCAATATCCATGCCACTCTTAAAGTTAGAGAAATAATGATTTGTCTCACTTCAACAGCAGCATGAATATTGATTACTCTAACTTCAGTGACCCTTACATTCCCTCTCTCTCCATCCCTCCCCGACCCTAGTCCTGGTGCTAATTTCACCATTTGTACTCCTTCATTGTCACCTCATCCCCAACCAACAATGAACCATTGTGGGCTCCACCTTCCCTGAATCACCGATGCAGGCTCGGCTTTGTTCTGTACCTTCCCATACCTTTAGTGTCCCCCTCTCTGACTCTCAGTCTGGTGAAGGGTCTTGACCCGAAACATCACCTATTCCTTTTTTCCAGAGATGTTGCCTGACCCGCTCAGTTACAAACTATATCTATCTTTAGTGTAAACCAGCATCTGCAGTTCCCTGTTACCTACAGTGGAATATATTGTGGGAAAATGTAAGGTCATCCGTTTTTCTGTGAAAAAATAGAAAATAGTTTTTAATATATTTAAAATGACAAGGAATTGAAAGATGTTGATGAACTGAGAATTCTGCGATGGGGAAGGATTTTTCTTTGAGCAGAGATTGAGGACACTCAATATATATTCTTAAATTTGAAGAATGAAGTAATCACACTGAAACATACAATGTTTACATGCCAATCACTGAAAGGTACAGCAAGTGATCAGAAAGACCAAAAGCATTTTGCTACAAGGCCAAAGGTATTTTAATGCAATTACATAAGGTCCTGATAGGAACATTATGTCTGATCCTCCTCCTTACTTAAGGACCTACTTGTGATAGAGGGAGTACTTCAAAGATTCCCCAGATTGTTTGTTGTTTGGGGGAATTACTATTTGAGCAAATGATGTCAGTTTTTGCTAATTGTAGTTTTCATATCTTGGCCAAAACCTGACAGAAGTACAACAGGTGAGAATGAAGGGGCTGTCCCACTTGGGCGATCTAATCCGTGAGTTCTGACATACTTGCAGCATGGTCGACACAAGGTCCTAGGAGATCTTTGTAACTCTCCTTCATGCTCGAAAGTAGTCCCTGTATACTCAAGGCCTCAGCTAGGTCGTGGCGTATTTTTCAAAATGTTGAAAAATATCAGCGAGTTAAAAAAAGGTCGCCATGGAAAAAATCGATACGTTTTTTACTCGTAGATTTAGTCGTAGTAGGTCGTAGTAGGTCGTAGTTGGTCGGCATGTTAGTCGTAGGTAATTGAGGGTAGTCGAAGGTAGTGGAAGGTAGTCGTAGATAGTCTTCATCATTGTCGAAGGGAGGTCGAAGTAGATCGAAGGAGGTCGAAGGAGATCGAAGGAGATCGAAGGAGATTGAAGGAGGTCGTCTTCACTCGCCACTATTCGGTGTCCAATTTTCCCGAAGCTAGTCTTCAACATAGTCGAAGGAGGTTGAAGGAGGTCTTCTACATAGTTGAAGGAGGTTCTCAACGTGACATTTTTTCAAATTCTCCTAAACTCGCCAATTAGATCGCCCAAGTGGGACAGCCCCAATTTGTACCTCCAACTACATTGTCAATCTAGCTGTATTATAGTGACTCAATTTATTCTGTCATTAAAGAAGTAGATTTGGCAGATGGTCTAGCAGGTGTTGCTACTACACCTACTGAACCTTGAAATTAAACAAGCACTTACCCAAATCTAATTGATTTATTCTATAAACATTGCATCAAGGTTAGTGTACTGCTATAGTCAAAGGTGTTTTACCAGAAAGAGTATACAAACTGTAACAAGCAGACCAGCTTGGTAGTTTGCAGTTTCACATTGTGTTTGTTGACATCAAGCTGATCATCAGTAATATTGTTAAAATTTAAAATATCAGATAACCTTTTGTCTTCATTCCACTCCCCGTCCACTCACTAAGCAGGTCTAAATCTTTTCACAATAATTCGCAGAAGGTTAAATAACAACATTTATTTGTTACCTGTCTGAAGAAGGGTCTCGACCCGAAACGTCACCCATTCCTTCTCTCCAGGGATGCTGCCTGGCCCGCTGAGTTTCTCCAGCATTTTGTGTCTAAAGTTAATTTTAAATCTGAAAGGTCATAATCTATTATATTGGACCTGAGTTTATGGCATTCTTCCTTACACTGAAACAAAGCACAACAAGTGGCACAACTAACAGAGCTGCTACCTCACAGCTCCAGAGACCTGGGTTCTTCTCTGATGCAATGTGTGTGGAGTTTGCATGCTCCCCATGTGGGTTTTTCCAGAAATTCCAGTTGTCTCTAATATCCCCAAAGATGTGTTTAGTAAGTGAATTGCCAATCATAAATTGTCTCTAGCATCTAAGTGAATGGTAGAATTCTGGGAAATATTGATGGTAATGTGGAAAGAATACAATGGGATCAGTCTGAAGGGTCTCAACCCAAAACGTCACCCATTCCTGCTCTCCAGAGATGCTGCCTGTACTGCTGAGTTACTCCAGCATTTAGTGTCTACTAGACTAAGTGGGGTCACACAGGAGGCTTGGTCCCCAACGCAATATTCACCACTCACCCATAGCCCCCAACTGCACAGGCGCAGCTCATTTCCCCTCATCCCTAGCACTCTCTCCCCCCTCCTCTTCACCCTCCCGCTTCTTTCCCCTCTCCTCCTCCCCTCCTCCCCTCCCCCAATCCCCCCCCTCTCTCTCACTCTCCTTCTCCTTTCCCCTACCCTCAGTCACTCCCTCCATAACTCCTCTCCCCTCCCTACCCCCCTCCTATCCCTCGGAGAAAAGACGGGGGAAGAGCCATGGGGGAGACGGGGGTATCATGGGGGAGGGGGACAGGAGCCAGCGAAGGGAACCAGAGGGGAAGGGGCTGGAGCTGCGGGGCGTTGCAATGGCGGTGCGTTTGGGACTCACAGCGGGCGCTGGACGCTCTCCTCTGCCGGGATCAGATTGTCCGCTATCCGTTTGGTGACATCTCTGACTCCGCGCCGGGCCAGGCTGCTTCCGGTCCCTTCGAAAATTGTGTCCGGTTGGAGACTACCCCCAGCCACCCGCAGCGTCCCTCAGCTCCAGTAAAGTCGTGATGGCGCAGGAAGGGGCGGACCGTCCCGGGGATTGACTGGCAGGAGAGGAGATCGATCTGCACATGCGCGATTTTTACAATTTTTAATCCTCGCTAACTTTTACAATATACCACCGATTGGAACAAAACTTGTTGCACTCTCAGCACAGGGGAACGGTGAATGAACTGATGAAAAATCATAGCGGTATTCCATACTGTTTTTGCCCCATCTGTGGAAAGAGAAAAACTGATAATTTTCATTAAAAGAGGCAGCTCTTTCACGTTGGTAAGCCCAGTTATCTGAGGTTGTCATTTTCATTGTTGAATGTCGATGGTTGTGATGTGTCTGCCTATACTAGATATTCCTCAAATTTATCTTGGAGAGTATTCTTCCCAGCAGAACGATGGAAAATTACAGAGAGTCATCATAACATAGTTCAGAATTCTATTGTCATTGTAATTAATTATTCAGGGAGAGCTAGCCGACTGGACAAAGAATTTGCGTTAGAAGGAACTGCAGATGCTGGTTTAAACCAGCACAAAAGACACAAAAGCTGGAGTAACTCAGTGGGACAGGCAGCATCTCTGGAGAGAAGGAATGGGTGATGTTTCGGGTGGAGACCCTTCTCAGAATAGTTAGGGATAATGAAGTGATGGGGAGAGATAAAGAACTGAATGAAAAATATGCAAAAAAGTAACGATGATAAAGGAAACAGGCCATTGTCAGCTGTTTGAAGGGTGAAATTGAGAAGCTCGTGCAACTAGGGTGGGGGAGGGATAGAGAGAGAGGGAATGCCGGGGCTACCGAAAGTGAGGGAAATCAATATTCATACCATTGGTTTGTAACAAAGAATTTGCCTCATCAAATGAATCAAAGGGAGAGGGTGGAAGGTTGTTTTTTGGACTGGAGTTCTGGAGAAGCTGGAACCTACCCGTTTCTGAGGCACCTGATAATATGACCTACAGCCACATCATGAGATTTTACATTGTCAAATGGAATCATTCATTCATTCATCATCGTTGAAAACATTAGCGACCCAGTGGTGCTGGTTTCCAACAGTTACGGTGACGGACGCACCACACATCTCTGTCCTCCAGTACCTGTGGATTTCCATTGCTGGAAGTATAGGATGTTGGTGTGTGTGCTTTATCATCAATCCTTACAACGCTATGTATGACATATAGAATTGGAAGTTATATTATTTCTACGTATAGATATAGACACAAAAGCAGGGCCAAAAATCCCCACTAAAGTCTGTGGGTAAGGCAATGCAGCTCTTTTAACATGGAGATTTAAATGAAAATCTCCGTGCAGCGCCACTAGGGGCGCTGCACTGGCAGCAGCCTCTGCCTACAGCCTGTCTGTTATTTCTGTCTTTTTTATTATTTTTAGTTAGTCCAAAGTGTTGTATTGGGGGAAACTTTAACTTTTTATGTGGGGGAGGGGGGCAGGGGCAGGGTAAGCCGGAACATCCTTATTTCTGGAAACCGTTTCTCAGCCTCTTCCTGGCGGTGACGCGACTATTTCTCCGAGTCGCGTCCTCGCCCCCCCACCTCGCGGCCTACCAGCTGGATCGGAGCGGCCTTTCCTGCCGGGGACCGGGAACCGGACCTGGGTTGCTACAGCGGCGGCGCAGCGCTGGAGTCACCGCGGAGCGGGCGATACCTACCTGGGTCGCCGTTGGAGCTCCGGAGCGTTGAGCCGTTGCTCCAACATCGAGGAGCTCTGGTGCGGAGAGCTTCCAACGCGGGCGGCGCTGACGGCCATCGTGGATGAGTCCTGGGGCGCCTTGCAGATTCATAAGGGTCTCCAGCAGCAGTCACCACCCCCCCTGGCGCGGCCTGCGGCCTTTGGAAGCCGCCACCCCACTGACTCCGGTAGGGAGGGGGCCGACTCTGTGTCCACGCCGCTGAGGACGTCCCGCAGCCGCAGCCTACGGGCACTGACGTCGGACTTTTAACACCCCGGCGGTGCGGTCCTGAACATCATCGGGCCGCCCGTAGCGGCAACTGCGGAGGGCTTGGCTTGGGGTTGGCTGTGCTGACGTCCTTAGCGGTGCATGCGGTCTACAGAATACAGCAGCAACGTCTGGAAAAGACCAAAGGTAAGGGAAAATTTGCCCTGACCACGGGGAACAGTGGAGGAAGAAGACTGACTTTGGTGCCTTCCCACACAGTGGGAAACATTGATTCTGCTGTGTGGGGATGTTTTATGTTAAACCCTATAGTGTGTTGTGTCCTGTTTCCCGCGATTTTTATTGTATGGCTGTATGGTAATTCATTTCACTGTGCCATCAGGCACATGTGACAATTAAATCTATCTTGAATCTTGAATCTTGAAAAGAGTCTATCCAGTCTTTCTTCATATGAAAGTCCTGACATCCCAGGAATCAGTCTGGTGAACCTTCTCTGTACTCCCTCCATGGCAAGAATGTCTTTCCTCACATTTGGAGACCAAACCTGTACACAATACTCCAGGTGTGGTCTCACCAAGACCCTGTACAACTGCAATAGAACCTCCCTGCTCCTATACTCAAACTTCATTATTAGAACATAAACTTTTTTTTTTGTAGTTTTAGAAGTTAATTATTAAAAAGTGGTGAATGCCCGATTTGGGGAGTTATACAGGTACACAACCTTTTATCCGAAATTCCGGAAACCGAAAAGCTCCGAAAACCAGACATTTTTTCCAGGATGTCGTCTGCACACCAAAGCTCGCGTTTGGCGCCAATCTCTGACCCAAAGACCGGGGAGACAGAACCTCCCTGCTCCTAAACATCTGTAAATCATTGCTTAAATGTTAGTCAGTTAGTTTGGAGGGCTTTTATGACCCACGGTCTGGGGGGGGGGGGGGTGAAAGGGTGTTAAGGGGAGGGAAGGGGGGGAAGGGGGGGGGATGAAGGGGGTGGGGGGTGAGGGGGGGGGGGTGAAGGGGGTGGTGAAGGGGGTGAAGGGGAAACTTTAATTCTTAGTCCCCTACCTGGTCGGTGAGGCAGGGAGCGGGCAATGCCTTACCGGGTCGCCGTGCGGTGAACTCCGGAGCGCTGTGGCCGCCGACTCCCAACATCGCGGAGTTGGGGTTGCGGGCGTCCAGCCGCAGGCGGCGCCGGTTGGAGCTCTGACCCCGGCAACTCTGCCCCTGGCTGCGCGGCGCTCCAAATCCAGCGCCGCCCGCGGCCGGACGCCCGCAGCCCCAGCTCCGCGATATTGGGAGTCGGCGGCCACAGTGCTCCGGAGCTTACCGCATGGTGACCCGGAAAGGCATTGCCCGCTCCCCGCCTCTCCGACCAGGTAGGAGACTAAGAATTAAAGTTTCCCCCTTCACCCCCCAACACCCCTCACATAAAAGCCCTCTAAACTAACTGACTAACATTTAAGCAATGATTTACAATGATTCCCCGTTCTCTGGGGAGGAAGCAGCCGCTCCAGACTTTCCAAGCCACCCGCGCTACCTACCTAATCTACGCTAAAAATCTTCCATTCCGAAATCCGAGAAGTTTCTGGTCCCAAGGCTTTCGGATAAAAGGTTGTGTACCTGTATATCATTCTTCATTGAAAAATCCAAATTAAGCTTAATAATGTTCATCAGGCATTGGTATCAAACAATGAAAAATAAACTGTTGCATCTTGCAATATTCTTTGGATTGATCCCTTGTGATTCACAAGTTAATTTTTACTGCACCAATTTCACAGGCAGCCGCCTATCAGATTATTAACCAGTTAATTTAGCTATGTTTGTAATGTTGGTTGAAAGTTGAATGGTATCTTCAGAATAATAATTCTCTACAATGCTTTAACCCATGCTTCACTTTCCTGTAATATTACCTAGAAAGTCTTAACTCCCCAAACAAAGAATGGAATGGTTTGGAAGAACATTTGATTTATGAATATTTGGTATGACATAATTGACTACCTGGGGTATGCATATCGATTTATGAATATATTTTTCTGTGTAACAAAAACACATTCCTCTCCATCCAATGGTAAACACTGTAGCAAGAAACTCACAATGCGTTGGGCTCAGACTTTTCAATTTACAAAATGTCATGTATCCCTTTCATCAATTGAATAATGATTGTACAAAGAAAGTCCTTTGGATTCTGTAACATATAATTAATTTGGAATGCCAGTTTATTGTGCCATTTGTAAAGTTTGCCAATCTATTTCTTGATTATCAGTGTAATATGTTTTAAACTCCCAATCGTGAACCAGCATTGCATCTCAATAGACAATAGATAATAGGTGCAGGAGTAGGCCATTCGGCCCTTCGAGCCAGCACTGCCATTTAATGTGATCATGGCTGATCTTGCCCAATCAGTATCCCGCTCCTGCCTTCTCCCCATTTCCCCTGACTCGGCTATCTTTAAGAGCCCTATCTAGCTCTCTCTTGAAAGAATCCAAAGAACCAGCCTCCACTGCCCTCTGAGGCAGAGAATTCCGCAGACTCACAACTCTCTGTGAGAAAAAGTGTTTCCTCGTCTCCCTTCTAAACGCTTACCCATTATTCTGAAACTGAGGCCTCTGATTCTGGACTCCCCCAACATCAGGAACATGTTTCCTGCCTCTAGCTTGTCCAAACCCTTAAGAATCTTATATGTTTCAATAAGATATCCTCTCATCCTTCTAAACTGCAGAATATACAAGCCCAGCTGCTCCATTCTCTCAGCATGTGACAGTCCTGCCATCCCGGGAATTAACCTTGTAATTTCCTCAATAGCAAGAATGTCCTTCCTCAAATTAGGGGACCAAAATTGCACACAATACTCCAGGTCTGGTCTCACTAGGGCCCTATACAACTGCAGAAGGACCTCTTTCCTCCTATACTCAACTCCTATTGTTATAAAGGCCAACATGCCATTCGCAATCTTCACTGCCTGCATGCTTACTTTCATTGACCGATAAACAAGGACCCCCAGATCCCATTGTACTTCCCCTTTTCCCAACTTGACACCTTTTAGATAGTAATCTGTCTTCCTGTTTTTGCTATCAAAGTGGATAACCTCACACTTATCCACATTGATCTGCATCTGCCACGCATCTGCCCACTCACCCAACCTGCTCTAGTCACCCTGCATTCTCATAGCATCCTCCTCACAGTGCCACCCAGCTTTGTGTCAACTGGTAATTTGCTAATGTTACTTTGAATCCCTTCATCTAAATCATTGATGTATATTGTAAATAGCTGCGGTCCCAGCACCGAGCCTTGCGGTACCCCACTAGTCACTGCCTGCCATTCTGAAAGGGACCTGTTAATCCCTACTCTTTGTTTCCTGTCTGCCAACTAATTTTCTATCCATGTCAACACTCTACACCCAATATTATGTGCCCTAATGGTGCCCACTAATCTCCTATGTGGGACCTTATCAAATACTTTCTGAAAGTCCAGGTACACTACATCCACTGGCTCTCCCTTGTCCATTTTCCTAGTTACATCCTCAAAAAATTCCAGAAGATTAGTCAAGCATGATTTCCCCTTCGTAAATCCATGCTTCGGACCAATCCTGTTACTGCTATCCAAATGTGCCACTATTTCACCTTTTATATTTGACTCCAGCATCTTCCCCACCACCGATGTCAGGCTAACTGGTCTATAATTCGCTGTTTTCTCTCTCCCGCCTTTCTTAAAAAGTGGGATAACATTAGCTACCCTCCAATCCACAGGAACTGATCCTGAGTCTATAGAACATTGGTATATTGTCACCAATGCATCCACGATTTCTAGAGCCGCTTCCTTAAGTACCCTGGGATGCAGACCATCATGCCCTGGGGATTTATCAGCCTTCAGTCCCATCAGTCTACCCAACACCATTTCCTGCCTAATGTGGATTTCCTTCAGTTCCTCCATCACCCCAGATCCTCTGGCCACTTCTATATCAGGAAGATTGTTTGTGTCCTCCTTAGTGAAGATGGATCCAAAGTACCTGTTCAACTCATCTGCCATTTTCTTTTTCCCCATAATAAATTCACCTTTTTCAGTCTTCAAGGGCCCAACTTTGGTCTTAATTTTTTCCTCTTCACATACATAAGGAAGCTTCCATCCACTCCATCCCCTCTTACTGCCATAAAAACCTAGCCTGTGTAGTAAGTTCCTAAATTCATGCTCAATGCCTTCTTGATTTCTTGATTCTCAGCGTAATATGTTTTAAACTCCCAATCGTGAACCTTCACTATGACAGATTAGGGGCACAGTCACAATATGTTTAGCAATCCGAGGCCTAGCCCACTGAAACAGGGATGTGAAACTCACCAGGGCAGCTAGGGAATGTAAATACAGGTAATTGGATAGCTTTAGTTGTTAAAAGCAAGAAGCAAGTCCTGTAATGAAAATCTTAAAACCACCACATTGTTATTAAAATAATAGGCTCCCCCCCCCACCCCCTCCCTATCTCCCAGCCTGGTCTACATGCATCTCCAGACCCACTAATATGGTTGACTCTGCCAATGCCAATGATGTCCACATATTTGAATGTCTTAAAAAGCCACGGCCATGGTATCACTTGTAATGTCTATTCTTCTCATTCATGGTCCCTGCATCCTCTAAACTTTAAGATCTATTCTTAATCACATTATAATAATCATGTCCTTACAACCTCTTGGCAACATCATTCAAAAGAACGGCACTAGTTTGCACAGTATGATCTTATCCACTGCTGCTTCTTCCCCTGTCTCTCCCACTGTCCCCAATTGGCATTCTACTTACCAGTTATAGAATACTTTTACCAAACTAAATATTGTAAAGCCCTAAGCATCTCTTTTCAGTTTTGTTATAAGCTTTTATTTGCCATCGAGTCCATTCTGTTCCCAGCCTGAAGAAGGTTCCATACCTGAAATGCCACCTCTCCTCTATGTTTTACAGAGATGCTACCTGACCTGTTACTCCAGCAATTTGTGTTCTTTTCCTTGGTAACTGTTTGAAATTGAACCAAATGTTGGTATCATAAATGATGTTAACTTAACTTTGCTGAACCCGTTAAACCTATCTGCATTCCTTTAATTCAGAACCTCTTGCTCATCCTGAACTAGCTCTCAAAATCCTTCCCTAAACAATTCTTTATCTTTCTATCTTTCTTTTCTCCTCTAGAACACAGCTTGTATTCCTTCCTGGCTTTTGGTTATCAGCTGTAAAATTTCTTTTTCCACCTGCTTTAAAAGGGCAACAATAATACCGGTGCCCAAGAAGAGCAAGGTGACGTGCCTCAGCGACTATTGACCAGTGGCACTAACATCTGTGGTGATTAAGTGCTTTGAGAGTTTAATTATGGCGCATTTCAACTCCTACCTCGACAATAACGTCGACCCACTACAGTTCGCTTACCGCCATAACAGATTAACGGTGGATGCGATCTCACTGGCTCTCCACTCCGCTCTGGACCACTTGGACAACAAAAACTCATATGTCAGGCTGTTATTGATTGGCTACAGCTCGGCGTTTAACACCATCACCCCCTCCAAACTGGTTACCAAGCTCTCAGATCTGGGTCTCTGCACATCCCTCTGCAGTTGGATCCTTGACTTTCTCATCCACAGACCACAGTCTGTCCGTATTGGTGGAAATGTGTCATCCTCGATAACAATCAGCACCTCAAGGCTGCATGCTCAGCCCCCTGCTGTACTCACTCTATACTCATGATTGTGCTGCCAGACATAGTGTGAACTCCATCATCAAGTTCGCCGACGGCACCACTGTTGTGGGACGAATCACTGATGGTGACGAGTCAGAGTATAGAAATGAGATCGATTGACCAAATGGTGCCAGCACAATAACCTGGCTCTCAACACCAGCAAAACCAAGGAACTGATTGTGGACTTTGGAAGGAGTAGGATAGGGACCCGCAATCCCATTTATATCAACGGGATGACGGTGGAAAGGGTCAAGAAATTCAAATTCCTGGGCGTACATATTTCCGAAGATCTTTCCTGGTCCCAGCACTGATGCAATTATAAAGAAAGCACATCAGCGCCTCTACTTCCTGAGAAGATTATGGAGAGTCGGCATGTCAAAGAGGACTCTCTCAAACTTCTACAGGTGCATAGTAGAGAGCATGCTGACCAGTTGCATCGTGGCTTGGTTCAGCAACTTGAGCGTCCAGGAGCGGAAAAGAATGCAGAAAGTTGTGACCACAGCCCAGTCCATCATCGGCTCTAACCTCCCCACCATCGAAGGGATCTATCGCAGTCGCTGCCTTAAAAAGGCTGCCAACATCATCAAAGGCCCACACCATCCTGGCCACACACTCATCTCTGCTGCCATCAGGTAGAAGGTACAGGAGCCTGAAATCTGGTACATCCAGGTTCAGGAACAGCTTCTTCCCCACAGCCATCAGGCTATTAAACTCGCCATCAAACAAACTCTGAACTATAACAGCCTATTGCACTTTATCTGTTTATTTATTTGTTTATATATGGTCTATGCTGTATAGACACACTGAACTGTTCTGTATTTATGCTTACAATACTCTGTTTGTGCTGCAGCAAGCAAGAATTTCATTGTCCTATCAGAGACACATGACAATAAACTCTCTTGACTTGATAAAACTCCCCTGAAACTCCTTGGGGCATTTTGTAATGGTAAAGACACCATTGTAAATTAAAGTTGCAGTTAGTTTTAATTGTTCTTGTTATTCCTTGAGTTATTTTCACTAATTGTATTTAGTAACTGTCAGGAAATCCATTCTAATACTAATGCTTTTTAGTTTCATGCTGGGTTTGTTATTGAAACCTTTGTAAACATGAATCGGAATTAAATTGTTTTTTTCAAACTCATTAATAACAATTTAGATCAATTGTTTCAGTAATGTAAGTATCAGAAGACAGGCACGACTACAAAAAATATATACTCTCTACTATAAAGATTTCTATTGACTGCACTATCTGGCACTGATGTTACATAACATAGAAATATTAGCCATTGTGGACGATGGCTTACAGTGTACTGCTTGTCCCACTGAGTTACTCCACCATTTTGTGTCTATCTTTGGTGATCCTTTGTTGATTCAGTTTAATGGTCATTGTGACCTTCTGCATTTGAGAACAAATATGAAGACAGGGAACGGGAAATTTCTATCCTCATGATTCACTCAGTGCAAAACTGATCCTCTAAGAAGTGGTCCACTTTCATGCATTGATCCTGCATTCTCTGATTCCCTTGAAATAAACGTTTTTTTCCCATCTAATGATTGCACACAACGGCTGACCATTCATAGCCCTTTGTGTTATTTGTACATATTAAAAACACTTTGAATGAATACATTTCTCTCCTCAGTCCTAAACAGGTACCACGTTATTCTGACGCCATGATTCCCTATTGCTATTGGTTTATTATTGTCATGTGTACCGAGATAGAGAGAAGAGCTCTTGTTTGCATGCTGTCCAATCAAATTAGATACATGAATACAATCATACTACATACAAGCACAACAGTTAGAGTGAAGAGAAAATATCAGCATGTAGAATATAGTTTCTCAACATTGTCTCAAAATTGTGGAAAAGAGATTTAAAGGAGTGGAGCAAATGAATCAGATGATAGTAGATACTCTTCTGGGACCAGCACGCAAAGAGTCGTGACACCATGCCCACTATTGTTAGACATTTCAACCCTAGGAAAAAGTTCTGAATGTCTACTCTAAAAGGGCTGTCTCACGTTGCGAGTTGACACAAGAGGTACCCCGAGTTAAAACTTGTGGTAATAACGTACGATTAACGTAGCTGTAACGTCGGAACTCGTGGACGCAACTCATGGCGCAAACAGCAGGTACCCGTGAAACTTGTCAACTCTTGAAAATAATCAAACATGTTTAAAGTTTTCCACAAGTCAAATTTACTCTTGTGGTTACGAATTGAAACATTTTAACTCGTTGTAAGAACGTAGTGGCCCGTGCGTTTACCTTAGTGTATCGTGAGTCTACTGTGGGAACTCTTTAACTCAGCGGGCAGGCAGCAGTTGAATGTCGCTCCCTTCAGTTTCCCAGGGGGTTGGGATGGGACTGGAGTTGGGAGGGAAAGGTGTGGGGGAACGGAGGGGGAGGGGGTGGAGGAGAGAGGGTGGAGAGGAGGGGGAGAGGAGGGGGAGACAGATGGGGGTGTCTTCATTTACGGCGGATCCACCTTGTGTGTGTCTCTCTCTCTCCCTTCCTCCCTCTCACACAGGCTGAGAGATTCTGCCTCTGTGAGTGTACATCTCTTTCTCCCCCTCTCCCACACACAGTAAGACCGGGGTACTGTGCTCAGTCCATCTGTGTCTCCCACATACACAGTAAAACTCTGCTTTGTGTGTGTATATACGCCTCCCCCCAACATTTCTCTCTTTCTCCACCCACACACTATAAGACCGATGTATTTTGCTTAGTCTCTCTTCCCTCCCACACACACAGATAGACCGAGGTCCTGTGCGCTCTTTCTCTCCCCCAGTCATGCCGAAGTACACCACACTGTCTCTCTCTCTCTCTCTCTCTCTCTCTCTCTCTCTCTCTCTCTCTCTCTCTGTCTCTCTCTCTCTCTCCCCCCTCTCTCCTTCCTACACAGTCAGAGGTCCACACTGTCCCTGTGTCTCTCTCTCCCCTACACACACACACACAGACTGAGGTACACACTGCCCGTTGTGTGTGTGTGTGTGTGCCTCTGTCTCCATCTCCCACACACACAGTTAAAGATACTCCACGCTGCCTGTGTGTGTGTGTGTTTGTGTGTGTGTGTGTGTGTGTGTGTGTGTGTGTGTGTGTGTGTGTGTGTGTGTGTGTGTGTGTGTGTGTGTGTGTGTGTGTGTGTGTGTGTGTGTGTGTGTGTGTGTCTCTCTCTCTCTCTCTCTCTCTCTCTGTCCCACTCCCCACACCCACACACAGACAGTCAGTCAGTCAGTCAGAGGAACTCCACACTGTGTGTGTGTGTGCGCTCCTCTGTCTCTCTCACAGTCAGAGTGAGGTACTCACCCCGCAGTCTCTCCCCGGCCAGTCCACAGGCATCTGCCACCCTCAGGCTGCACAGGCAGTCATACACGACTCCGGCGGTGGACTTCATGCACAGCTGTTTAACCTGACCCCCCCCCCCCTTTTTCCCCCCCCCAGATGGAACAGGAGCTGATACTGGGAATTGTACCGCCCTTGCCCCCTCCCTCTGCAACTGCAAACAACCCCACTCTCCTGCTCACCTAACCCACACATCATGTTGCCGTGGAGGGGGATGGGTGTATTGTGCTGTTTGATCGCCCCCTGCTATCCCAGGGACAGGAAGACACTGCGGCTTTTGAGACTGGTGGGCAATCACCCCCCCCACCTCTCTCCATCCCAACTCACGCCTGGGCACCGAAGCAACTCAGGAGGCGAATCCTGAGCTCCGTCTCCCAAAAATTTGATGTGCACATCCGTCCACATTCAAAGATTTCATCTCCTGTCTCCCCGCAGTGTGTAGACATGGCAGTAAATTCAATTAAAACATACCAAACCTGTGTGTTTCAAACAAATCATAAGTATAACTGCTCTGGCACTGGATGGTGCGCATTTTCCTTTTGTAGGTCACATCAATAGATGCGGCCGCGCTGAATTCTATCTTTGAAACAAAGCCACAGGATGGAGAGGTCTTCTTTAACACTGTTGCTTATTAAAACATAGCACTGTTGCTTATTAAAACAAACCTTCAATCAGGATTGGCTCAAGAGTAACTCGGGAGGCGAACTTGGAACATCGCAGAAATGACAAGTAAATGGCAAACTTGTCATACCCGTGGGAACTCGGTTAAACTCTTGATCATACACTTGGGATCTCGTACACAACCACGAGTCTTTCACTCGGGGTACCTCGTGGGTCAGCTCCTCCCGTGAGACAGCCCTTCTACTATGACTCTCATAATTTTATATACTTCTATCAAGTCTCTCCTCAACATCTGACATTCCAGAGAAAACAATCCAAGTTTATCAACCTCTCCTTGTAGCTGAAAGCCTCTAATCCAGGCAGCATTCTGTTAAACCTCCTCTGCACCTTCTCCAAAGCCTCCACATACTACCTGTAATGGGGTGACAGAACTGCATGCTGTATTCTTTACCTCTCTCACCTTAAAGCTATGTCCTCTAGTATTTGATTCCATTGTCAGTAAATTACATCACAAACTTCTTAGCTGTTCTACTGTGTTTAGTTATATCACTCGAGCCTTTAGGTTGTTAATTATTTTATTTTCCTTAGCTCCTGTGTAAAAGCCATTATCACTGTGCATGTATCTCATCAGTTGCAATTATCTTGCATCTTAAGCAGGTGTTGATTAAACACTTTCAGTTTACAGTTTACAACTGATATTGCACAATATTAATGTGAATTTTATGTGTATGGGTGGAGATCTACGCTAATAATACCAGACGGAAAATGCTGAATATGCACAGCAGGCCCATTATCGTCTGAAAAGAAAGGTTAGTACTTCAAGGCAAAACACTCAGAATCTCTACATGAACTCAGATAAAGGAAATCGTATACCATCAAATATGTTTTCCAAATGGATATTCAAAGTCTTTGTCTGGTTCGAATGGAAAAAACAATGGGTTTTTTTTAAATGCTGCTTCAAAGAATACATTTATTTTATTGACAAATTTTTATTGATTTGTTTCATGTATTACTATGCATGATATCTCCCGTCTCTTCCAAGCAAGACAAATTACTGCAGCCATTAGTCATTCTGCAGGCTAATGGTTTGGCCTGATCCTTCTCTCTCAAGCAGAGAGCATTAAAAATGCTGTTGATGCTGCAGAAGGTATAGCAGACAAGAGACTCATGGATCGAAGATTCATACATATTTTTTGTTTGGAGGAAATAAAGTAATCGAACAAGAATTGCCAATGCTGCTGTGTATAATGGCTACCTAGTAAGCATGGAATTAGGCGCTCTGCTCTGATGTGATGATATGATTAAGTCTAATTTAACTCCTCAATAGGAAACATAACAAGATGACTTGATCTGTTATCCTTACCTGCCACTTGTGGATGTCCCACATAAAAACAATGGGGAAGTCATAGTCATAGAGTCATACAGCATGGAAATAGGCCTTTCGGCCCAACTTGTCCATACCGATGAGATACCCCATGTACACCAGTCCCACCTGCCCGCATTTGGCCCATATCCCTCTTAGCCTTTCCTATCCATGTACCTGTTCAAATGTATTTTAAATATGGTCATAGTAACTACCTCAACTACCTCGCTCCATTTACCCACCATCGAAGTATATGTGGCCTGTAGGCATCTGTTTTGTGGAGTTATAAAAATTAGCCTGTGAAGATAAATATGTACAATGGCAATATTTTGTCTAAACTTATATTTGAAAACCTTGGTTCAGATGATGGTTTTGCTTTAATATTCTCATTTGCTCACAACGGTTTCAGTGCTCTGAAACTTAAGATAGAGCTAGATTTAGTTTAGTTTAGTTTAGTTTCTTGTCAAGTGGTGCAGTGAAAAGCTTTTGACACATGCTAACCAGTCGGCAGAAAGACAATACATGATTACAATCAAGCCATCACTGCAAACAGATACATGTTGAAAGGAATAACATTTAGTGCAAGATAAAGTCCAATAAAGTTCAATGAAAGATAGTCCGAAGATCACCAATGAGGTAGATAGTAGTTCAGGACTGCTCTCTAGTTATTGGGAGGTTAGTTCAGTTGCTTGATAACAGCTGGGAAGAAACTGTCCCTGAATCTGGAGTTGTGAGTTTTCACACCTCTTGCCTGATGGGAGAGGGGAGAAGAAGGAGTGGCCAGGGTGATTCTCATCCTTGATTATGCTGGTGGCCTTGCAGAGACAGCGTGAGGTGTAAATGGAGTTAGTCAAACAGAGATTGGTGTGAGTGATGGTCTGAGTTACGTCCACAATTTTCTGCAATTTCTTGCGGTCTTGGATGGAGCTGTTCTAATACCTTGCTGTGATGTACCCCAATGCTAAGGATACCTCTCACATTCAGGTCTCTCATCTTTCACCTTCTTGAAGAAGCCATTACAATGAGGAGACTCAATTACACTGATCAGGACACCATTCCACATTCCTCAAAGGGCCAAATGGCCTACTCCTGCACCTATTTTCTATGTTTCTATGTACCCACCGTTACTCCAGCATGTTGTGTCTTTCTTTGATATCAACCAACATCTGCAGTTCCTTTTTATTACTGTATTCATGGAGTCAGGATGAACAATTGATCCCTTACAACTAAGATGAAGAGAAATGTGTTTGTGCAAACCTTTGAAATAAATCTTTGAAATAGTCTACCTCCAGGGGCTATTGATGTTGGGTAAATTGTTGGATAGATTCACTGAGATTGATAGGGTCAGCTGTAATCATATTAAATGGCCAAGCAGAAACTAAAGGTCAAACAACCCACTGTTTCATCTATTTTTCACATGCTCTCCTCTTGCTGCAGCAGTTATGAGAGGAACATTTTGACTGGGATAATAAATGTTCAGATGCATGGAATCAGGTAATACTTAATATTTCTGAACATCTCACAGTTGGTTTCAATCTCCAGATTCCTTAACAAAATTTGGAGATTTGTATTGCAGAAAGGTGCCATTTCTGTGAATAATGCCCACTCTCTTGTCATAAGGTCATAAGGTCATGTCAGAAGGTCACAAGGGATAGGAGTAGAATAAGGTAATTTACCCATCAAGTCTACTCCACTATTCAAACATGGTTGATCTATCTCTCCCTCCAAACCCCATTCTCCTGCATTCTCTCCATCACCTCTGAAACTCATACTAGTCAAGAATCTATCCATCTCTGACATAAAAATATCCACTGACTTGGCCTCCACAGCCTTCTGTGGCAAAGAATTTCAATTATTCACCACCTGGCTGACATTTGAGCTACCTATCACTGGTTTATGTTGACAGATGGAGAAGAAAGGGAATTCAAAGTAAAACAATGAAGTTCTGCATTTTCAATTAACTGTGCTTCATGCACCCACCCAAAATCCAATCTTTGGTCGTGATAAATATTGCATTGTGATTCTCCAATCAGAATTGCTCCTCAGTGTTGATCTTTGCACAAATTATCCAAGTAAATTAAAAGTCCTTTCAGTGTTAAGGGAATGTAGTCATACTCTAGGGCAGCACAGTGGCATAAGCTGCCTCACAGCTCCAGCAACCCAAGGTCGATCCTAACCTCCATGTGGAGTTTGTACGTTCTTCCTGTGTGGATTTCCTATGAACTCGGTGAAAGACGCTCTTTGGTCTGCCCGAGCGTTGCTCACCACCCAGCAGAGCGAGATGTCCGTCAGGGAATGTTGCCGACTGGCCCACTGCAGACTGCAGGAGTACGTGCTAAGGGACTCGCTGAAGCTTGGTGCAGCCAACGCCAAGGCTCGGTGGGGGAGGGCCACAGTCTAGGGTCCTCCCGCTGCCGGACATGGGGGGCATGGTATGGTGGAGACGCCCCTAAAATTAAATTAAGGGAAGGTATCCCACACCAGGGGGCCACATGAGTGGCACGGGTGGGGGACATTTTTGTGGAATTTAAAAGACTTGAACAATAAAAGTATTGAACAATCTCTATAGTCTACAAAAATGTCGGATGGAATTTTCGCACTGTGCACACATTGTATATATTTATTACTTGGATAAGGGGCCACAGAGTGGCACGGGTGGGGGACAGGGGCCACAGAGTGTTACGGGTGGGGGACAGGAGCCACAGAGTGGCACGGGTGGGGGACAGTTTTGGTGGAATTTGACAAATGTAAAAATATTGTACTGAAAAAAAATTGGATAGTCTCCGAAAATGTCGGATGATTTTTTTGTTCGAATGGTTCATGAATTGTATATATTTATCAATTGAATAAAGTCTGTTTCCTCCCACATAGAAATTTAAAAAATTCCTATGATTGCTCCTGTTTCCTCCCACATCTGACTGATATGCTGGTTGCTACCAATAGATACACTAATTGGCCACTATAAATTGCCCCTATTATGTAGATGAGTTATCGAAATTGGGGAATAGGTTGCAGAAAGAATTAATGAGTGAAGCCATATTCTGTGGGCTGGCATAGACTCAATGGGCCAAAATAGACTCCTTCTATTTACACAAAATTCTGGAGCAACTCAGCGGATCAGGCAGCTTCTCTGGAAAAAAGGAATAGGTGACGTTTTGGGTCGAGACATTTAGAGACAGAGTGAGGCCCACTGTAAATTGGAGGAGCAGCACTTCATATTTCGCTTGGACAGTTTACACCCCAGCGGTAGGAACATTGACATTAATTTCAGGTAGTCCCGACTTTCTCCTCCCCTTCCCAGCTCTCCCTCAGCCCACTGTCTCCGCATCTTCCTTTCTTCTACCCGACCCCCCACAGTCTGATGAAGGGTCTCGACCTGAAACATTGCCTATTTCCTTTGCTCCCTAGATGCTGCCTCACCAGCTGAGTTTCTCCAGCATTTTTGTCTACATTTGATATTATTGGTTGTTCTTAAGTGAGGTGTTGCACTTAGGGAGGTCGAATGTAAGGGTAAGGTTGATGGCAAGGCTCTTAACAGTATTGATTTGCAGAGGGATCTTAGGGCCTAGGTCTATAGCTCCCAGATAGTTTAAGCAAGTAGAGATAGTGGTGGAGAAGGAATATGGTATGTTCATCTTCATTGATCGGTGCTTTGTGTATAAAAGTCAGAAAGTCATGTTGCAGCTTTAAAAGTTTTGGTTAGGGTGCATTTAGAGTATTGCATATAGTTCTGGTCGCTCCATTCCAGAAAGGATTTGGTGGCTTTGGAGAGGATACAGCAGAACCTTACAGGATTTAATCCAATGGTAAAAGAGTAAGAGTAAAGATAGGCTATTTACCCAGACGTGTACTGCCTACAGCAATTCTGTTGGCTGCCAAATTAAAGTTTTTTTTATCATTATTAGGATATTTTGACGAGAGAAATATAAAACGGTTCACTCGGGTGATAATTATTTATGCAGTTCTACCCTGTAGAGAAACATAACATTGAGAGGGGCCACATCAATACAAATTATTTCCATATCCTTCATACACCCTCTATTTCAATGTAACATATTAAATGAATACTATAAGCTTTGGTTATTGCAAGTCCCAAAGAGCCCATTACCAGCCTGAATGAGCAGGATACACCAACGAACATATCAAGGGCAGAAATGGTGCAGAAGGTAGCGCAATTAATCAGAAGTTTGCATTACATGACAGCTCTGATGTTGAAACTTGCAATGTAATTCTTTTAAAACTACAACCGCACTTCTACTTAGAATAATCAGAAAGGATATGATGGGATGGCTTTTGCTGTTTATCTTGCAGGCCAAGAGTGAAACTAACTTAAATTTTTTACCGGTATGGTTTTGTAAATGTATAACCATACAACCATATAACAATTACAGCACGGAAACAGGCCATCTCGACCCTTCTAGTCTGTGCCGAACACATAATCTCCCCTAGTCCCATATACCTGCGCTCAGACCATAACCCTCCATTCCCTTCCCATCCATATAACTATCCAATTTATTTTTAAATGATAAAAACGAACCTGCCTCCACCACCTTCACTGGAAGCTCATTCCACACAGCTACCACTCTCTGAGTAAAGAAGTTCCCCCTCATGTTACCCCTAAACTTCAGTCCCTTAATTCTCATGTCATGTCCCCTTGTTTGAATCTTCCCTACTCTCAGTGGGAAAAGCTTTTCCACGTCAACTCTGTCTATCCCTCTCATCATTTTAAAAACCTTTATCAAGTCCCCCCTTAACCTACTGCGCTCCAAAGAATAAAGCCCTAACTTGTTCAACCTTTCTCTGTAACTTAGTTGCTGAACCCCAGGCAACATTCTAGTAAATCTCCTCTGTACTCTCTCTATTTTGTTGACATCCTTCCTATAATTAGGCGACCATAATTGTACACCATACTCCAGAATTGGCCTCACCAATGCCTTGTACAATTTTAACATTACATCCCAACTTCTATACTCAATGCTCTGATTTATAAAGGCCAGCACACCAAAAGCTTTCTTTACCACCCTATCTACATGAGATTCCACTTTCAGGGAACTGTGCACAGTTATTCCCAGATCCCTCTGTTCACCTACATTCTTCAATTCCCTACCATTTACCATGTAATTCCCTACCATTTACCATGTAAATGGTACCATGTATCTTGCAGGTCCTCCTCAGGTTATGACAGGTTTCTGTTCCTGAGATCTATTTGTAACCCAGACATTTGGCAAGTCTGAAATGTGGCTGCCCAGCAATATAATTAAGTAAAAACACAGGCTAACCAAGGGCAACATGTAGTTTACCAACAACCAAGGGCAACTCATATGTCAGGCTGTTATTCATTGATTACAGCTCGGCATTTAATACAATCATCCCCTCCAAACTGGTTACCAAACTCGCAGAACTGGGTCTCTGCGCATCCCTCTGCAATTGGATCCTCGACTTCCTCATTTACAGACCACAGACTGTTCGAATTGGTGGAAATGTGTCAGCCTCGATAACAATCAGCATGGGTGCACCTCAAGGCTGCTTGCTCAGCCACAAGGGGGAAACTGTTTCCCAGTCTCTTCTTGGCGGGGACGCGACTATTTCTCCGAGTCGCGTCCTCGCCCCCCACCTCGCAGCCTACCAGCTGGATCAGAGCGGCCTTTCCTGCCGGGGACCGGGTACCGGACCAGGGCTGCTACAGCGGCGGCGCAGCGCTGGAGTCACCGCGGAGCGGGCGATGCCTACCTGGGTCGCCGTTTGGAGCTCCAGAGCGCTGGGCCATTGCTCCAACATCGTGGAGCTCTGGTGCGGAGAGCTTCCAACGCAGGTGGCGCTGAACGGCATTGTGGAGTCCTGGGGAGCCTTGCAGAGGGTCTACAGCAGCAGTCTCCACCCGGCGCGGCCTGCGGACTTTGGGAGCCGCAGACTCTTGTAGGAGGGGGCCGACTCTGGTGTCCACACTGCTGAGGATGTCCCGCAGCCCCGACGTCGGACTTACAACACCCCAGCGAGCGGTCCTGAACATCGGGCCGCCCGTATCGGCAACTGCGGAGGGCACGGGGAGGCCCTGACCACAGGGATCAGTGGAGGAAGAGACTGACTTTGGTGCCTTCCCACACAGTGGGAAACTTTGATTCTGCTGTGTGGGGATGTTTTATGTCAAACCCTATAGTGTGTTGCGTCCCTTATTTTTATTGTATGGCTGTATGGGAATTTCATTTCACTGTGCCATCTGGCACATGTGATGAATAAATCTATCTTGTATCTTGTATCACCTGCTGTACTCACTCAATACTCATGACTGCATAGCTGGTCATGGTGCGAACTCCATCATCAAGTTCGCCGACGACACCACTGTTGTGGGACGTATCCCTGATGGGGACGAGTCAGAGTATAGAAGAGAGATCGACCGACTGACCAAATGGTGCCAGCACAATAACCTGGCCCTCAACACCAGCAAAACCAAGGAACTGATTGTGGACTTTGGAAGGGGTAGGATGGGGACCCACAGTCCCGTTTATATCAATGGGTCGATGGTGGAAAGGGTCAAGAGCTTCAAATTCCTGGGCGTGCACATCTCTGAAGACCTCTCCTGGTCCGAGAACACTGATGCAATCATAAAGAGAGCACATCAGCTCCTCTACTTCCTGAAAAGATTACGGAAGAAAACTCTGAACATTAATAGCCCATTATCTGTTTATTTGCACTTTATCTGTTTTATTTGTGCATGTGTGTGTATATATTTATACAATGGTATATGGACACACTGATCCGTTCCGTATTCATGCCTTCTATAACTCTGTGGTGCTGAAGCAACGCAATAATTTAATTGTCCTATCTGGGACACATGACAATAAACTCTCTTGAATCTTGAATCTTGACCAGATCGTTTAATTCAACCGTTCAGATCTCTCTGCAAGATGTGATGCTATGAACCAAGTTCCAAAAGGAGAGAAGATGGCCTGTAGACCCACAGCAAATCCACCTTCAAGCACTTGTTCACATCTATAGGATGTCCTTAGGTCAGGGGTTCGTAACCAGGCCACGCATGCCTGTATGATCATGTGGCGACATCATGCCCATGTAGTTTGTTCATACAACTTGTTAACGCTGGCAGCTAGCCAGCAGCCTCACGTGAAGGTCCAGGCACAAGAGCAGAATAACAACTCCGAGGTCAGATACACTAATTGGCCTTATCTGTACAAGTAGTAATGAGCAGATTTTATGTTAAAAGGGTGTCTGGAATAAACGAGACACATGGTGTTTAGCAAAGCTTAGTGTCGCTTGTCCTTTACTTTCGATTGTGAGATTTAGTGGATTCTACAATCATATCACAAGCATAGTTTTGTCCACTGCTTTACTAATAAACCTGTCTTGTTTCCTTCTCCCCTGCCTTGCAAGAATTCACCAGAATCAGCACTAAGTTCAAAATGTTCTTCACTTGAAATGGCATTATATGTGCAGAAGGTAATGAGCCAAAGGGGAAGATAATTCCATTGTGTTAATTATACCTCTTTTGTTTAGTATCTTTAATTAATTATAGTCAAGGTGTTCTCAAAAGATTTGATTTAGCAATAATTTTAACTCTTTCATGATTTTTTAATGTTTTAATTATTTTAATTTTAGTAATTGTTAAAAGTGTCTGAATGTTTGAGCCATTAAAAAATATATTTGAAATCAATGTGTAGGAAGGAGCTGCAGATGTTAGTTTAAACTGAAGATAGACACAAAAAGCTGGAATAACTCAGCAGGCCAGGCAGCATCTCTGGAGAGACGGAATGGGTGACGTTTGGGGTCGAGACACTTCTTTTCAGATTCAGATGCAGATTCAGATTCAACTTTATTGTCATTGTGCAGTGTACAGTAGAGAGACAACAAAATGCAGTTAGCATCTCCCTAGAAGAGCGACATAGAATATGAGCAATAAATAAATCTGTTTATGTGCAAACAGTCATAGTGTTTTTTTCCTGGTGGGAGGAATGTCCGGGGGGGGGGTGATTGGCAGTCACCGAGGTACAGTGTTGAGTAGTGTAACAGCCGCAGGGAAGAAGCTGTTCCTGGACCTGCTGGTCCGGCAACGGAGAGACCTGTAGCGCCTCCCGGATAGTAGGAGGGTAAACAGTCCATGGTTGGGGTGAGAGCAGTCCTTGGCGATGCTGAGCGCCCTCAGCAGACAGCGCTTGCTTTGGACAGACTCAATGGAGGGGAGCGTGGAACCGGTGATGCGTTGGGCAATTTTCACCACCCTCTGCAGTGCTTTCCGGTCGGAGACAGAGCAGTTGCCATACCATACTGTGATACAGTTGGTAAGGATGCTCTCGATGGTGCAGCGGTAGAAGTTCACCAGGATCTGAGGAGACAGATGGACCTTCTTTAGTCTCCTCAGGAAGAAGAGACGCTGGTGAGCCTTCTTGACCAGTGTTGAGGTATTGTGGGTCCAAGAGAGGTCATCGGAGATGTTGACCCCCAGGAACCTGAAGCTGGAAACACGTTCCACCTCCGTCCCGTTAATGTGGATGGGGGTGTGCGTGCCGCCCCTAGACTTCCTGAAGTCTACAATGAGCTCCTTGGTCTTCTTGGAGTTAAGGGCCAGGTTGTTGTCAGCGCACCATGCTGCTAGGAGCTGGACCTCCTCCCTATAGGCCGACTCATCGTTGTTGCTGATGAGGCCAATCACCGTTGTATCATCTGCATACTTGATGATGGTGTTAGTCCCATGTACAGGTGTGCAGTCGTAGGTGAAGAGGGAGTAGAGGAGGGGGCTCAGCACACAGCCCTGTGGAACGCCGGTGTTCAGGGTGAGGGTTGAAGAGGTGTGCTTGTCTAACTTAACAGACTGGGGTCTGTTGGTTAGAAAGTCCAGTATCCAGTTGCAGAAGGAGGGGTCGATGCCCAGGTCACCGAGTTTGGTGACCAGTTTCGAGGGTATGATGGTGTTGAATACTGAGCTGTAATCGATGAACAGCATTCTTACGTAAGTGTCTCTGTTGTCGAGGTGGGAGAGGGCGGAGTGAAGTGCCGTTGAGATGGCATCCTCCGTACTCCTGTTCTTGCGGTAGGCAAACTGATAGGGATCCAGTGTGGGGGGTAAGCAGCCTTTGAGGTGTGCCAGGACCAGCCTCTCAAAGCACTTGGTGATGATGGGAGTAAGTGCAATTGGGCGGAAGTCGTTGAGGTTTGCCGCAGTGGAGTGTTTTGGCATCGGCACGATGGAGGTGGTTTTAAGGCACGTGGGCACAACTGCTTGGGCAAGTGACAGGTTGAAGATGTCATCCAGACGTCCGTCAGCTGTGCAGCACAGGCCCTGAGGACGCGCCCGGAGATGCCGTCAGGGCCAGCAGCCTTACGTGCATTAGTCCTACTCAGTGCCACGTACACGTCGTAGGGGGTGAGTGTGAAGGGCTGGTGATCAGCAGGGAGCACCGCCTTGATGACCATCTCTAGATTGTCCCTGTCAAAGCGGCCATAGAAGTGGTTAAGCTCCTCAAGGAAGGAGGCGTCGCTGGATGTGGGGGTGGTGTTGGCGGGTCTATAGTCCATGATGGCCTGGATGCCTTGCCACATGTGTCGGGGGTCAGAGTTGTTGTTGAAGTGCTCCTCAATCCTGAGCTTATGGCAGTGCTTAAGGCTTTACGGCCAGAAAAGCTCACCAGCTCCACCTTTACCAGCTATCAGTTCCTATCAGTATATGGGGGTGAGGGGCTTGCACTGCATTAGCAAAGCCATGTCTCCATGAAAAGAACGTCTTTAGAGTCTGAGATCAAGTGGGTCAATGAGATTTGCCCTACAGGAGGCAATCTGTAGAGGTAACTTTGACAGTGAGATGAGGGATGGTAATCATGTACTAAAGAAGAATAAAATATTGCAACTTTTTTCAATGCCCCATTCCATTCTCCTCCTCAGCCAAAAAGATTCCAGATATAAATTCATAGAAATTGCAAATAACCTATGTTTTGCATCCGTGGGACGTTAACAGTGCGTACAACACAAGGTGTGCACAACCTTATCAAATGGCCCATACAATTATTTATTATGATTACACAGTATTTCCTATTTCAGTGCACAGTGTTGTGACACATAACCAGATAAACATTATTATTAATGCAAACGGCATTTTGTACATAAAAGAAGCATTTACATGTTTTACAAGATCTTCAAGCATCAGCAGTTCACCACCATCACCATTCTTCATTCATGTAATATATCAATAGCTGCTATGGTCATTTCTCTCCACATTCCTGAAGGAAAGCCCAGAACAGATCAAGCAAATTCAAAAGATGGTTCAGACCATTTTGCCAGACGTGTGAAATCTTAACACTGGGTAAGAGCATAAAATGGGAGTCAAAAGTGAGCAGAATCTTTTACACATCTCTTTGCTTTTATTCCCATTAACTTCACCCTGACTTTGGGGTGACAACAGGTGATTTATTTGCTACCAAATACCCAGCCTCTGATCTGCTCTTGCATCTGCAGTATTTATGCAGCTGGTCAAATGCCCAGATCGCAAAATATAATGTTGGACCTGCCATTATTGAAGGTGGGGATGTTCTCGGGGCTTCCTCCCCATGTTAGCTGTTTTAGCTCACTGCTCTTCTCCATGAGACATGGATTAGACTTCAGAGGTTTGATTTGAATTATTAGTTGTGGCATTGTACAGTGCTGACTTTTGCATGAGGTTTTTTTCAATTGTTTAGCAAGTAATCAGTCCTGTGTTACTGCATCACAAGGCTGACCACTGCTGTGAACATTATAATGTGATATCAAACAGAGTAGCCAGTAAAGACATTCTTTCCATAGAGGGAGTACAGAGAAGTTTCACCAGACTGATTCCTGGGATGTCAGGACTTTCATATGAAGAAAGACTGGATAGACTTGGCTTGTACTCGCTAGAATTTAGAAGATTGAGGGGGGATCTTAAAGAAACTTACAAAATTCTTAAGGGGTTGGACAGGCTAGATGCAGGAAGATTGTTCCCGATGTTGGGGAAGTCCAGAACAAGGGGGCACAGTTTAAGGATAGAGGGGAAATCTTTTAGGACCAAGATGAGAAAAACATTTTTCACACAGAGAGTGGTGAATCTCTGGAATTCTCTACCACAGAAGGTAGCTGAGGCCAGTTCATTGGCTATATTTAAGAGGCAGTTAGATGTGGCCCTTGTGGCTAAAGGTATCAAGGGGTATAGAGAGAAGGCAGGTACAGGATACTGAGTTGGATGATCAGCCATGATCATATTGAATGGCGGTGCAGGCTCAAAGGGCCGAATGGCCTACTCCACCTATTTTCTATGTTTCTATGTTTCTATGTTTCTATGTAATCATCAAAATAAAGATATTCCAGATGAAATAGTTATAAATAGTGTGAAGAGTTTACGTAACTAATAGAGCAGAGGCTGCTGCCAATAAACTGGAATGTGCACATGTAATTTCAAATATTAACATTTGAGACAACATATAAAAAAGAGATTAAGATTATCCAATCCATATAGTAGGGTTAACATTTAATTTACATATTTGTTTAAAAAGTAGGAAATTCAGAAAATGCAGCATCAATATTGAGATAATATTCTCCCCCCTCCTAGCTCCATCCCCATCTTTATCCATGACCTGGACACAACCAAATGTTAGCAGTAAGAGGATGAAACAGCCAAGAAATACTCAGCATACATTTATCCAAACTCAATCCTTTACATTCACACCCTTGTACTACCACTACCTAAGAACTGCTTCTATCTTTAAGGACATACAGTATTCATTTATTTGGTATCTTTGTACTGGTTTAACTAAAATTAAGGTTCATTAATAGAATTATGTGCAACGGCCAGTTTCCCATGCAAACTGTGCTGATGTAATGGACTTTTATCAAAGACAAATACAGAGTTGATGTCTAAAGAAAAACAAAATCTGAGGTATAAACCGCTATGTATGCAGATTAAAATGTCATTTTATGTTTTATTGGTGAAAAACTTTACCGAAAAATAATTAAACTAAGGGGTGTTTAAAAATAAAGCCCTTTCATGTAATTACACAAAAACATCAGATGTCAGAGCTCTGACTATATGATCAAGGCACAAAGCTGCCCGACTGTATTGATACGACCTATAAAACCTATGAGGAATGAGACGTGGTTTCTCAGACAGAAGAGGATAGAACTTAACTTTGCACTTCAGTGAAACTGAAGCATAGCTCTTTTTATACCTGTCCCAAATTTATTTCCAGAATTAGCAACAGGTACAGACCAGCAAGTTATTGAGTTGGGCAATTCCATATCGATGGGGGCATATAACTGGACTTACAACAGTCTATTCCACAATGAATAAGACCTCAAAACTATTCTATTGTAGCAGCACCTGCTGATGCTCGTCAGTATCGAACCCTGCGGTCGGAAGCCGCACACACGTGACTCTGGGAGGGGTCGTGTTTTCGCGCGGTTTCTGGGCTCTGCCCTTCAGTCGTTGTGAGACCACCGTTGTGGTCGGTTGTGTTTCAATGACAGAGTGTTTGATCGGTGAATCTAATTCTGAATAAATTCGATTCGAACCTACCGACCATTGTCTTTGATCGGCTAAATTATACCATTTTTGATTTGAAGTACCATTGTGATTCATCTTTATGAATGTTACAAGATCAAGAATTCTAAATACAAATTAACAGAACAGCAACAAAACATAAAATGCTGGAGTAACTCAATGGGTCTGGCAGCATCTGTGGAGGGAATGGATAGGCAACATTTCAGGTCGGGACCCTTCTCCAGTCTGAAGAAAGGACCCATCCCAAAACATCACCTATCCATTCCCTTCCACATTCTTTTCCCTGACCAGAGCCTCAATACCTCATGTCATCAGGGTTCCCTATTCATAAGCCCAGAGAATTACCCTGCTCACTTCTATGCAATGTTAAAATAATAATTACGCATGAGCTCAGCTAAGTACAATTGAGATGGGCCAATAGTGCTCATTGGTAATTACACAATGCACTGCTTATCAGAATCTTTAAGAACACACAACTTAATATTCAAATGACATAGCAATCTACTCAACCTGCTTCTTGTACCACTCTCTCTCATGAAGATATATTGAAGACAAGTAACCAGACAAAAATTTAATGTAATGATCCGTCATCATTAATATCAATGTTTTTTGCGGGACTTAAAGCTATATTTTGGCTATATCAACTCACTTTTAGCCCAAATATTAGGAAGTACTTTCATTAATAATAAAGGAAAGCTCACACCTTATCAAATTATTGCACATATTATTAATAATATTACACAAATATGCCATTGTCATTACACATACTTGGTGGAAGCTTATAGGAAACACTGGATTCATTCTGATAATTGATCATGACTTTCTATCTGCTGGGAAACAATTTGCGCTGGTAAATTGTGCTTTTCAAGAGCAGCCCAGTGATGCAATCGATAGGATAGATGTCTCATGGGGTCAAAGATCTGCGTTTGATCCCGACCTTTGATAGAGTCTGTGTTTGGTTGGTACATATTCCCTGTCATCATTTGGGTTTCCTCTCATATGCCCTAAATGCACCGGTTTATAGTTTAATTGGTTAATGTAACTTGCTCGTCAGTGGCAGGGTGGCAAGAGGATTTGTCGGTGAGGGGTCTTGGAAAAGGAATGGATAGGGATTGGGATGTGAAAAGAAATGTGGGGAGAGTGTATTGATGCTTGATGCCTGATGGAAGACCCATTTCTATGCATAACGACTCCATGACTCATTTTAAAATGGTGTCAAAGTGCTTGAAGTGGATAAGTCTTTTTTGCTGCATTTTGATGTCTAGACTACATTTTTAGTGCATCAATCTAGTGGCTAATGCACACAACTGTTTATTGATTTGTACATGTAATGCATTTTAATATTTCATGAGCTAGCTATGCAGCAGTGAATTAATTCAATGCATATAGGCAGTATTAGCCCTCTATGAATGCAAGCAAAAAAAACAATGCACACCTGCTACTTCTGCAAATATCTTTGTGATAGAGTACCAGAGATATATTTAGGTTCCTTTTCCTGAAAACATTAAAATCTTCAATACAGATATTATAAACTTCACTTAAATGAGTGTTCGGCAATAACAGCTCCAGTAAACAAAATGGTCCTGGACTTTATTGGAGCATTCTGCCGTGTCTTTTGATATTTGTTGTTGATGGATGTGGGGGGTTGCTTCAAAGAAGGAATGGTTTTATGTTTCTTCATGTGAAAGGTGGCTTTGTGTGATTTATTGTTAAACTCACACAGGCTAGGTCCTTTAGCAAAAGGGTCCGAGGTGATTAGAGATGGCCAACTCATACGCTAGATACAAGCAAGCAGATGCAAATATTTACCTTCTTACATACTCTTGCCAAGACTCTCATTTCTTTAACTACCCTCCCTCACCCCCTCCCCGCCACCACCATCACCACTGACCATCTACTCCTTCATTCTCTCCTCCTTCTCTCACATCCATTTTCCAGTGCCATTTCCCAGTGCCTAGCACCCCACTGCCGACCAAGGCTTGTGACCAAGTGTGGAATCGTTCCAGCCACTTCTACCTATCGCCATATCGGCCTCACTCACTACTTCATCTTCCCACAATACATCCCTCAGCTCCCACACCCTCCAAAACATTACACTCACTGCACACACCCCACATAAAGCTTGCCTGTAAGAAAGTCGTCATAGGAGCTCCATCGCCATTGCAATGCTGGCTAGTGTTGACAGATATGGGGTAGATTGATCTTACAGAATGGAAGTGCCTGTTTCAGCCATAGTCATCTTGTTCCAGTACTGGAACAGTGTATTGAGATCATTGACTTATTAGTATTGATATAACACCCACCTTATTTTGAAGCGCACCAATGGAATTCTATGTCACAGAAGGCTGTGGAGGCCAAGTCAATTGATATTTTAAAGGCAGAGATAGATAGATTCTTGATTGGTATGGGTGTCAGGCATTGTGGGGAGAAGGCAGGAGAATGGAGTTAGGAGAAAGAGATAGATCAGCCATGATTGAATTCGGAATATACTTAATGGGCTGAATGGCCTAATTCTGCTCCTATCACTTATGACCTTATGACATAGAAACCAGTGCCTTAAATGGCAAATGAAAAGGCCCCAGAAACAGCAAGGTGGCTTCAATGACAGGGGGTTAAGATTTTGGAAGACACATCTAAATGCTTAATTAATTCCAGAACATCATGTTCAAAGTAAATTGGTCTTTATTAGCACAGCTGCTCATTTGCTGAATGACATTCGCTGGCAGGCCAGTCTTTTGTTTAGAAATTCCATAAATTGAGGGCTTGCAGCATGACTCGTTTTTGACTTGCCAAACAACATCAAAAATAACATATAATTATGTGGCATTTTAACGTGGAAAAGATTCAAAGTCACGTCAGGGAGGCACACTCAGAGAAAACTGAACGCCAAGCCAGAGAAAGTGAAATAATATGTGGGGGTCCTGGAGTTATTGTGGTATGAGTAAGTAAACAGGCCTTTTGGCCCAACACATCCATGCTGGCCCACTTGCCTGTGTCTGACCCATATCCCTCCGAATCTTTCCCATACAGTTATCTGTCCAAGGATGATAAAAGCCTCAGTCAAAGGTACAGATGCCACTAAGGACCATGTGAACACTTTACACTTTAGAAATATACTTTAGAGTGGAAACAGGCCCTTCAGCCCACCAAGTCCATGCCAACCAGCAGTACTACCTACACACAAGTGTCTATCCTACACACAAGGGATAATTCACAGAAACCAATTAACCTATAAATATGAGGGGAATCCAGAACAACCGGAGAAACCCACATAGTCGCAGGGAGAACGTACAAACTCCGAACAGACAGCACCCATAGTCAGGATCGAACCCGGGTCTCTGGCGTGTGGCAGCAATTTTACCTCTGCGCCACCGTGCCTCCACCAAATAAGTAATTTTGTCTTTCAAGCCTATTCATCCATTCAATGAGATTACATCTGCTTTGTGGCCTAAATCTGTCTACTCCTGTCCCATATTTATTTACTAACTTTATTAACAAAAAATTATAGATCTCAGATCGTAGAAGAAATTTTGAAATGTTTTTGTACCATCTTCTATTTATAGTACAGGTAGTGCTAACTAATTTCACAAATGAAAGGCCTAGTTTAATTATAAGAATATATCCCCTAGTTCTGAATTCCCCACTCAGTGTAGTTTAGTGCTGATTGGTTACCTAATCAGTTCCCCATAACTATTCCTTAACTTTCTAAATTCCTGTGACCAGAATCCTAGTTTATACATTCTTAGCATAGTGTAACCCTTTGCCACCATTGTACAAAACCAGTGTGGTTTAAATGAAAGGTTAAAATGTTTGTTTGACTATTTACTAATAGGTGAACCTGTGTTTACTTTACTAAACTGCTATTTGTTTGCTGGGATCTTATAGGGATTGTGCTCTAATGTTATGAACAGTAGAAGAGCAGAAACGATATCAGAAAAAAATAGCATTATGTACGTAATTTGGCACAAAAGCCCTTTGATGAGTCTTTCTAATATGCAAGATAACATGTCGAGCATTCAGATATAACTACTGGGAAATGGTAGTCATTTGCCAAAGATTCTGAGTCTGAGACATAGCAAGGAAACAGAGGCAGAGTGCGCCAGTAATTTTAAAAGCACTGCTGATGAGATCCATTATCCATAGAGTACTTCCTGTAGATGAAAAAGTCATTACAGAATTCAATTGTAATGTGTTTGGCTTCTTGAATCCCAATGCGGAGGGAAGCAGCATTAGCAAGCTTTTAGTCAACATCAAGGTCACAAATTCATCAGATCGATCACCAACGCATTATTAGCAAGCATGGTGATTCCTATTTCTATCGCAGGTCACATGAGTGAATGATTACAGTACAGATAACGTTATAATGTTATAATGAATCATGGGGGGGGGGGGGAAATTGTGTCCGTTATTGTCAATTGACCGCTTTTCTTTATCACAAATGACCTTTGACAAATCCCATGGTAGACAAAAATGCTGGAGAAACTCAGCGGGTGAAGCAGCATCTATGGAGCTTCTTAAGCATTGTGACAGTCCCTGCCTCAGCTACCTCCTCCAGCAGCTAGTTCCATACACCCACCACCCATTGTATGAAAATGTTACCCCTCAGATTCCAATAAAATCTTTCCCCCTTCACCTTAAAACAGTTAAGTTTTCCATTTTTCTTTTTCTGTTTTTATATTATGTTGGCTCAGTTTTTATTATCCTGCTTATTTAACTTGCTGGACAGGTCCCACTACCTTACCATTGATAACATGTTACCCAGATCAAGAAGTTGAATGCACCATATTGCCATTTGTACAGACATTTGTTCTACACATCCCTTCCCCACCTTCTCTTCTTCTCAAAATTAACATGCATTCCTGCTTTCCCAGTTCTGACAAAACATTGCAGATGTTAAAATTGAGCGTTAAGTAGGTTGCAAAATATATTAGATCATTTTGGCTCTTGTAGTTAGAGACATCAAATGCTTGAATTAAGGCTCATGCAAACTGAATGTTACATACTGGTGATGTTAAGAAATGGATAATCCAAATCAAGCAATAGAGTGTATTCACTGTCACAGAAATACTTCTGTTAATGCAACAAATGTGAAACAGGATGCCAGAACACACGTGGCTGAGCCAATGTGAGGAAGTGGTTTACTGAAATCACCAATACCTAAAGCATATTTGTTTTAGAGATGCTCAGTTCAGCTTGTAGCAAAGGGATTGATTGAAGAGAAGACTTCGAGGGACTGAATGAATTTATTCTTGGTCAAGTTTAGAATCAATTTTGTATCTGAAAGTAAGTAGCAAGTACTGTCATTTTGGTTGTGGGTAAATATATAAAGATTTGATATGAACCTGATGGGAAACCTATTCAGATTCAGATTCAGATTCAATTTTAATTGTCATTGTCAGTGTACAGTACAGAGACAACAAAATGCATTTAGCATCTCCCTTGAAGAGCGACATAGCAACGATTTTGAATAAAAAAATAAATAAGTGGGGGGGGGGGGGGGGGGGGGGGGGGGGGGGGGGGATGGTGATTGGCAGTCACCGAGGTACGATGTTGAGTAGAGTGACAGCCGCCGGAAAGAAGCTGTTCCTCGACCTGCTGGTTCGGCAACGGAGAGACCTGTAGCGCCTCCCGGATGGTAGGAGGGTAAACAGTCCATGGTTGGGGTGAGAGCAGTCCTTGGCGATGCTGAGCGCCCTCCGCAGACAGCACTTGCTTTGGACAGACTCAATGGAGGGGAGCGTGGAACCGGTGATGCGTTGGGCAATTTTCACCACCCTCTGCAATGCCTTCCGGTCGGAGACAGAGCAGTTGCCATACCATACTGTGATGCAGTTGGTAAGGATGCTCTCGATGGTGCAGCGGTAGAAGTTCACCAGGATCTGAGGAGACAGAGGATTCACACAGAGGGTGGGGGTTATATGGAACGAACTGCCAGAGGAGATAGTTGAAGCAGATACTATAATGACATTTAAAAGGCACTTTGAGAGGTACCTGGATAGGAATGATTTAGAGGGATATGTGCCAAATGCAGGCAGATGGGACTGGTGTAGATGGGGCATCTTGGTGGCATGGGAAAATTAGGCCACAAAGCTGAAGGCGTGACTGCCATTTCCTAAAGCTCTTCTGTCACTCAGTGAAAGTTTGGCTGATTTGCCACCCGGTTCCATAATTTTTCTTTTCCTCATGTCCCTTAATAAATTTAATTAAAAACAAAAGATGCACCCTAGAATTTCTAAAATTACTCTGGTTATCGAACAAGTATTTGCTATGATGTGAGCTAACCTAGTCCCTTGGACTCAATTCTGCATGAAATAAAGATGGGCAATCATTCTTGAGTGAGAGGTTCGGTGGGCTAGGACTTTATTCCTTGGAGTGCATGAAATTGAGAACTGATCTAATAGAGTTATGTAAAATCATAAGGGGCATAGATAAGGTGAATGCACAAATTCTTCTTCCCAAGCTAGGTGAATCAAGAACTAAAGGGCACGGGTTTAAAGTAACAGCGGGAAGAATTAATCAAAACCTGAGGGGGATCTTTTTCATATAGAGGGTGGTGGGTATATGGATCGAGCAGCCAGAGGAAGTAGCTGAGGCAGGCACAATAACAACATTTAAAATCCATATGGGCAGTTACATGAATAGGAAATTTTTTGGAGGAACATGGGCCAGGTTCAGGCACATCGTACTAGCTTATGGGCCTGTCCCACTTAGGTGACTTTTTAGGTGGCTGCAGGAAACTATGCAGTCGCCATATGGTCACCACATGTTCGCGGGTGGTTGCCGGGGAGTCGCCTTCATGGTCATGAGGAGTTCCCGCATTCTGGGAACTAGTCGCAGCCTCATTATGGTTGCCGTGAATTTTTCAACATGTTGAAAAATTAGCGGCGACTAGAATAAAGCCGCCATGGAGAGAAGCGAGAATTCTCGAGCCGTAGGTGGGTCGCCAGGAGGTCCAAATGAGTTGCCAGGTGGTCGAAGATTCTCGGAGGTTCTCGTAGGTTGTAGCCGGTGCTGACTGGTGAATTTCATTGGCTCATCGGGAATAAAAAGGTAAGCAGTAGTTTTCAGAGCCAAGGATAACCGACCAGTAATGTTAAATGTCTGCCGAGCTTCACAGCCGTGTATCACTGGCTTCTTAAAAGTTGTCTCCATTCCTTCTACCCCCTTCTCCCCCCCCCATCTTTTAAAGGACTTACCGTACACTGTGCTTTTGCCATCTTTTTACAGCGCCAACCTTCCTGTTCATCGCGGTGTGTGTCTGTTTCACCTTGGCTTTGCACCGTGTGAATTTTTTAGACAGCGCTCCCCCCGCTTGCCCTGTCCCCCACCTGCATAACGGGCTGGTGAAGGAAGCGATGTGTTTGTTTGTGTGTGTTGTGTTCCACTCTGACAGTCGCCACTCCAGGGCCCGGATGGTGGAGATCCTGGATGATAGATGCCGCCTTCTTGAGCCAGTGGCTCATATAAATACTTTCAATGGAGGGGAGGGCTGTACCCATGCTGGACTGGGCTGAGCACCACTCTCTGCAGCCCCTTGCATTCCTGTACATTGGAATTGCCACACCAGGCCATGTTGCAACCAGTCAGGTTACTTTCTATAATGCATTTGGCAAAGCTTGCTAGAGTAGTCGAAGACATGCCAAATCTCTTTGAACTTCTAAAAACATAGAGGCTTGGGAGAAATATGTGAATTAAAAAAAAATACCCGGTAAAGATTTGTAATAATAGAACCATGTCTATCTTAGAATATTAGATACAAAAATACATGTTCAGCAATCAGCTAGGAAATATAAAGGAGATTAAAAGCACTCAGGTGAATCTGAACAACAGGGATTAATTCACAATTTTCTTGTCTTTATTACTTAGGAACATATTCTTTATTTGAAATTTGGGAAGAAAATAAAATAACTGGAGTAGGAGCCCAGGGAATCAGAACTCCAGTTTACACAGTGTCTGGGCCGTCGGAATGGAATCCGTGAAAATGCAACATCTTTCCAAGATAAAAAAAACACAGAGAGGAATATTTCCACCATTCCCACATCATTCTCCCTTACCACTACAGGTGGAGTGTCCTTTGAAAGGGATATCCATCAGAGGTTAATTTTAAAATCTTAACATGAAATGAAGGCCCAGCCCCATCCAAGCCCCACTTCGCCCTCCTCCACCCCCAACCTCTTCTGTGCTCCTTTACCAAATTAGAGGGAAGTACCTTATCTGCTCTTTAGTGACTTCAGCTACAGGTTCTGCAGAGTGCCATAACCACATTGAATCTTGAGGAATTATATTAAAGGCAATGGAGAAGAGGATGGGATAGAACTGTTTTGTTGTTCTGGTGCAGAATTGGTGCATGTGGGAAGAGAGGAATGGCTTCCTTCTGTGCTGTAACCATTCAATGATTCTACTTTATCCACTATATAGAAGTATACATATTATACATTCTCACAACCACCCGTTCATCTTCAGTATATCTTCCCTCTCCACTTTCAGTCCTGATGCAGGGTCTCGACCCAACATGTCTCCATTTGCGTGCACAGAGGCTGCTTAACCCACTTGAGTTCCTCCAGCTGTTTTTTTTTGTTCCAGATACCTGTATCTGCAGTCTCGTGTGTCTCCATGGTAATTGTTCCCTTGCGCGTAAAGGAACTACAACCTCCTGCCGGTTATGGCAACTGCACTCTCTGTATCAGCTGTGCTGTTAATGCTGATGTGATATAATTCTCCATTGTAACATACAACTCAGCAGGGCAATCACTATAAAGCACACCAGTTGTGCCAGCTGTGACTAGGCTCCATAATTTCTGTCAGATATTCTTTGCACTGAATATTAAAATATTCTTTAAAGTATCGTGCAATAATCGTTTATCCAATTATCCTTGTAAAAAAATACTAACACTATCAAAACGCAGTTAGAATAACACATAAAGAATACTTATATTACATAAATTATCACCTTTCAGCCATGATTTTATATAGGAGGCTGTCTATGGTACTTTAAAATATCATAACTATTATTGTCAGAATGCATTTAATAGCCAAGAAGTGATCATTCATTTGACATTTAGTGATGCTAAATATTCTGATTAAATCTTATATTCCAAAATAATTTACAAATCAAATGCATTTGGTTCTGTGGGGTGGATTTTCATGTTAACCAGGAGGAGTGAAAAAAATGTGTTGCCTCCCCATCTAAGGCTCCACAACCAATTTTATCTTTTGTCCTGATGACCCATGGACTAATAACACATGTTTGAGCAGCTTGCTAAATGGGACAGACAGAAATCTGGAAGCTCCTTTGCAGAACCAAAATGGTTCAGGTAAAATAAAATGGAAAAACAAGAACTTGTCCTTGGGGATGGCAATAGAGAATCAAGCAATGGGTTGAAGGGTTTGGGAGGGTCAGCATTAAAATATGCCATATGGACCATAAGGTCATGTGATGGGAGCAGAATTAGGCCATTCAGCCCATCAAGTCTACACAGCCATTTAATCACAGCTGGTCTATTTCTCCCTCCTTACCTTTCTTCTCCCCATAACCTCTGACACCAGAGAACCTCGGACCACTGAGATTTCCCGGTAGTGTGATACCATTTAAAGTAGTGTCCATCTATGAATGGGGAAAGAAGTATTGGGCCGCTAGTTCACTCATGGTATGGCCCCAGTCACACCAGTTGAGGAAATAGAAAACTTATCTGTATATGCCAGATATAATTAAAAATGTTTTCCCCTTCTCTGGCTTTGCTTTAAGATCTCAGACTTAACTTTCATGTGAAACATATTCTTTCTTTTCAGTCTCAAGTATATTAATAGCGGAATTTGGGGTTTTATATTTTTAAAAAGAATGGCTTTTATATTCTTAACTACATTCAACTTGCAAAGAGAAAGAATTATGTTGAAATGTGTGATCTGCAATACAGCTTTAACTTCATTTTCTATTTTACATTTAAAAGTTATCTATTTTAGATCAGATAATAGAGTCCAAGAATCATGCAGCATGGAAACAGACCCTTTAGCCCAACTCGCCTATGCAAACCAAGGTGCCCCATCTAAACTAATTCCATTTACCCACATTTGCACCATATCCCTCTTAATCTTTCCCATTCATGTGCCTATCCAAATGTCTTTTAAATGGTGTTGGTGTACTTCCTCTGACAGCTCATTCCATATACTCCCACCTTCTGTGTGAAAAAGTTACTTCTCGGGTTCCTGTTAAATCTACCCACTCTCATCTTAAAGCTATGCTATATGGGTATCTCAATTCACCTACTCCGGATACAAGGCTCTGTGCACTCATCCTATCTATTCTCCTCATGGTTTTATACAACTCTATAAGATCACTTCTCAGCCTCCTGAGCTCCAAGAAATAGTCTTATCCTACCCAACTTCTCTATAGCTCAGGCCTTCAAGTCCTGGCAACATCCTTGTACATTTTTACAGTTTAATGGCATCTTTCATCTGATAGGGTGACCAAAGCTGAATACGGTATACCACTGTCTTGTATAACTGTAACATGATGTTTCAATGTCCATACTTAATTTCCTGAATGATGAAGGCCAGGTTGCTATGAGTACTCAATGATAATACTTTCCATAATCCATGTTGAACAAATTAAAAATTATGTTTTGTGTAAAAAAACTGATCCTTATTTTGAATAAAATTTGAACTTCTTGTTGATTATTCTGCTCCATTTGCATCCTTCCTATAACTATGAGATTTTAAATTAATTGCTCAAGTTGATTCAAAAACTAAAGGTCAATGTTTATGTATTGATTTACTGCCTTACTATTCAATTGTTTCTGTGAGAACCCTTAAACTATAAATATCATGTGTTAAAAAGTCTCTTTGTTAAATGAAATCTAAAATGTATTTCTTAATCTCTTGGATTGACCTAATGTCATATCCTGAAAGAATTTGACCAGGATTTTAATTTAATTTAATAAATAAGGGCCAAGCACATAACGTTAATACCAAAAATGACAGTGCCTCTACTTTTTTAGAAATTGAAAGAGATTCAGCCTGTTATTGAATACTCTATCAAACGTCTACAGATGTACACCTGAAAGCATCCTGCCTGGTTGCATCATGGCCTGGTCCAGCAATTTCAATGCATCGCCAGAGGAATTTCAAGTGCATCCCTGGAGGAGTTTCGGAAGCTAAGGAGTAACATAAAAAAGAAAACCAGAAGGGCAAAAGGGGGCCAGGAGATAGCTCTGGTGGGTAACATTAAGGACAATCCAAAAATATTTTATAAATACATAAGGGGGAAAGGGGTAAGGAGAATGGGACCACTCAGGAATCAAAGCAGTCATCTCTGGGTGGAGCCACAGGAGATGGGCAAGGTCCTAAATTGGTATTTCTCCTCTGTATTTACTGAGGAGAAAGACAGTAGGACGAAGGAAATTGGAACAGTCTTTAGAAGTGTCTTGAGAGCAGTCAGGGTTATTGTCGAAAAAGTACTGTCATGTTTGAGGTAGACAAATCTCCAGGGCCTGATCTGATATATCCGAGGACATTGTGGGAAACTAGAGAGGAAATTGCGGGAGCCCTGGTTGAAATTTACGAGTCGTCCTTAAATGCAGGAGGTGCTGGCAGACTGGAGGGTGGCAAATGTTGTGCCTCTTTTCAAGAAGGGCTGCAGGGAACTATAGGTCTGTGAGCTTAACGTCTGTAGTTGGTAAGTTACTGAAGAGTATTCTGAGAGATAGGATATACAGGAATTAGGATGGGCAAGGGTCATGTCTCACAAATCTGATTATTTTGAATACGTGACCAAAAAGGTTGATGAAGGCAAAGCTGTAGATGTTGTGTACATGGACTTCAATAAGGCGTTCAACAAGGTTCCATATGTTACGCTGCTCTGGAAGATTAGATTGCATGGGATCCAAGGAGAGATAGCTGAATGGATAGCAAATTAGCTCCATAGAAGGAAGCAGAGGGTAATGGTGGAAGGTTGCTTATCAGACTGTTCGCCTGTGGCTAGTGGTGTGCCTCAGGGTTCGGTGCTGTGCCCGTTACTATTTGTCATTTACATCAATGATTTGCATGAAAACATACAGGGCAAGATTAGCAAGTTTGCTGATGATACAAAAGTTAGTGGTTTTGCAGATAGTGAAGATGGTTGTGAACGATTGCAGCAGTATCTGGATCAATTGGCCAGGTGGGCGGAGGAATAGTTGATGGCATTTAATACAGAGAAGTGTGAGGTGTTGCATTTTGGGATGTCGAACAAGGGCAGGACCTACACAGTAAATGGTAGGCCTCTGGGTAGAGTTGTAGAGCAGAGGGATCTAGGAGTACAGGTGCATGGTTCCTTGAAGGTCGAGGCATAGGTAGATAAGGTGATCAAAAAAGCTTTTGGCACTTTGGCCTTCATCAGACAGAGTATTGACTATAGAAGTTTGGAAGTCATGTTGCAGTTGTTTAAGACGTTGGTGAGGCTGCATTTAGGGCACCATGTTATAGGAAAGATATTGTCAAGCTCGAAAGGGTTCAGAAAAGATTTACGAGGATGTTGCTAGGACTAGAAGTTGTGAGCTATAGGGAGAGGTTGAGTAGGCTGGGTCTCTATTCCATGGAGTGCAGGAGGTTAAGGGGTGATCTTATAGAGGTGTATAAGATCATGAGAGAAATGGATCGGGTAGATGCACAGTCTTTTGCCCATAGTAGGGGAATCGAGGAACAGAGGACATAGATTCCAGGTGAAGGGGAAAAGATTTAATAGGAATGCAAGAGGTAACTTATTCACACAAAGGGTGGTGGGTGTATGGAACAAGCTGCCAAAGGAGGTAGTTGAGGCTGGGACTATCCCATCGTTTAAGAAACAGGTAGACAGGCACATGGATAGGACAGGTTTGGAAGGATATGGACCAAGCACGGGCAAGCGGGACTAGTGTAGCTGGGACATTATTGGTCAGTGTGACGAGTTGGGCCAAAGGGCCTGTTTCCACACTGTATCACTCTATGACTCTCTAATGCACTGGAACAACAGAGGCTGCAGAGAAGGGTGGACTCGGCTCAATCATGGTCACAGCCCTCCCCACTTTAAACAGAACCTAAATGGAGCTCTGCCTCAAGAAGGCAAAAATTATCATCAAGGATTCTTACCATCCACATAAGGCACTCTTCCCGCTACTACAGTCAGGAAGGTGGTACAAAGCCTGAATTTGCACACGACAAGGTCCAGAAAGTTATTTTCATACAACTGTCAAGTTCCTAAACTGACCCCCACAACCTTAATCGTATCTCAGTAACTGAACAACTCATGCTTTATCGTGGACCTGTTTTTCTAATTGTGTTTTGCAGTAAGGTCTTTTCTGTGTACAATCATTTTACTGTATTACAGAATATATGTGTAAATTATGTTTATGTGTGTTCTCCGAGTCTAAATGCTGATGCAAGCAAAAGTTTAATTATACGTGTACCTCATCATACATGTGCATATAACAATAAACTCAATCTGACTTTCCCATGATTAATGTGGAATATCTTCAGAATAAATTATTTTAGCAAAGTAAAGTTTGTTCTTCCAAAAATTGTTTCTCTTTGGGCTTGGAGTAATCCCAAATTAATATGAATTATAGACGGTAGTGGAAAGATCAGTAAATGTATCAATAGTCCTGATTTACATTTGCCTGATAGTCATAGTCATACAGTGATACATAATAATCATAATAATACTTTATTAGCCAAGTCTGTTTTGCAACATACGAGGAATTTGATTTGCCATACAGTCATACCAATTAAAAAAAGCAACAAGACACACAAAATACATTTTAACATAAACATCCACCACAGTGACTCCTCCACATTCCTCACTGTGATGGTGTGAATTGTTCATTCTAAGCTTCCCCCTAGGCTAGTTTCAGTCAAAAATCACTGTCAAACACTTGTGCATCGAAACTTTATTTTGACAAAACACAATTCCAGTTCCAACTACTTTACCTAACCACCGCGTGTTCGATCTTCATATCTGCCTGATCAAGCCCTCTTGGCCTCGCTCAAACAGAAACACTCCAGAAGGTCATGCTGTCCTAAGCGTTATCCCAGAAGATCAATACAGAACCTCGTGGGAGCGGTCTTTTATAGGTCCCCGAACCTTGAGGGCCGGATCACATGGAGGTGGTCTCTTTACAGTCCAATAATAGATATTGATTAACCCCGTACATGACAGACATTTCCCTAACCCAATAATACAGTAGCTAATACATTGTATTCAAACAGTGTTTCTCAAAGGAAACGAACGTCGCAACATGTGCCCTGATATGCAAGAAAACCAGACAAGGCTCAATGCTTAATCCAATCAACATCCAGCAAAGTAAAGCTTTGCAACATTAATTACAATGTGTATGTATGGTTTGCATTCATCCAATCCATTCTATGCATTTTGCACCTAATTGTCAGTATCTGCAGATGTTCCCATTCTCTTCCTGCAGCCCTAATCTAGGCTCTAAAACTGCCACCATTCTGCAGCTTGTCCCATCTCTACAGAAGGCACTTTTAAATTGACCAAATGGCCTAGCAGCCCAGAAGCCTTTACTAAATTTTAGTGTCCTAGCCTCTCCAATTTGGCCAGGATTAACAATGGACGGCGAAAAATAGTTCAATCTCTTCCCTTCTTTGTTCTCCTGCGGTCGGGGGCCTCGAGCCTTCCGTTGATGGGACAATCTTTGCTCCCGTAGCTCCCACATTGGGGGGATCTCAGCTCCCCCGCGCCTTGTGATTGGACCCCGGGTCGGGGCAGGTCGAACCTCCTGCGACTTTGGAGCTTCCCGTCATCAACCTCTACTCGAAACTGTGAGCTCCTCGATGGTGAAATGTGCAGGCCACAGATGGAGCATCGATCCCAGGCAAGAGATTGCAGGCTCCGATGGTAAGTCCATGGCCCCGCGATGGGGCTTAAAGTCAGTCTCGAGCAAGGCCGCCAGCTCCATGATGTTAGGCCGCAGAGCAACCGGAGATACAATCAAGAAAACATTCGCAAGGTAAGAGATTGAAAAACATTTCCCCCGCCCCCCATGTAAAACAAACCAGAAAAACCAAGGTAAATTCCTTGTATGTGTACGTACTTGGCCAATAAAGTTAAACTTATAAAAAAACATATACTTATAACACAAACAATAAACAAAAAATAACAAAAAAGATGAAAAGATAGACTGTTGGCGAGGCTGTCATCACAGACGGCGCCACCTGGTACAGCATGGAAGCAAGTTATTGGCCCCAACTTGCCCACACCAGCTAACATGTCCGAGCTACACTAGTACCACCTGCCCGCATTTGGCCCATATCCCTCTAAACATGTCCTATCCTTGTACCTGGCTAAATATTTCTTAAATGTTGGGATAGTCCCAGCCTCAACTACCTCCTGGGGCAGCTTGTTCCATACCCCCACCAACCTTTGTGTGAAAAAGTTACCCCTCAGGGTCCTATTAAATCTTTTCTGCTTCACCTTAAATCTATGTCCTCTTGTGTTCAATTCACCTACTCTAGGCAAGGGATTCTGTGCATCTACTCGATCTATTCCTCTCGTGATTTTATACACCTGTGGATCACCACCAAGGAACCTAATTGAACCTCCAAGGAATAGAATCCCAGCCTACTCAACCTTTCCCTGTAGCTCAGTCCCTCTAGCCCTGGCAACATCCTCGTAAATCTTCTCTGTACCCTTTCTAGATTGACAACGTGGTGCCCAGAACTGAACACAATACTCTAAATGCGGCCTCACCAATGTCTTATACACATGACCTCCCAATTTCTGTACCAATACTCTGCCTGATGAAGGCCAATGTGCCAAAAGCCATTTTGACCACCCAATCTACCTGCGACTCCACCTTCAGGGAAGTACAGTATGCGCCTGCACTTCTAGATCCCTCTGCTCTACAACATTACCTATAGCCCTACCATTGACTGTGTAGGTCCAGCTCTTGTTTGACATCCCTAAATGCAACACCTCACATTTGTGATCTGCAGCATCTGAATTTTCAATGTCTTTCTAAATTCATAATTAATATAAAGGAAATTATATTAACATAGGATGATTTAGCTTAGTTTAAAGATATAGCATGGAAGCAGGCCCTTCGGCCCACCAAGTCTGCGCCGACTAGCGATTACCCGTACATTAGTTCTATCCTAGCGACAATTTACAGGTGCCAATTCACCTACAAAGCTGCTAATCTTTAGAATGTGGGAGGAAACCGGAGCACCCTGAGAAAACCTATGTGTTCATAGGGAGAATAAACAAACTCGTACAGACAGCACCCGTAATCAGGATCGAACCCGGGTCTCTGGCACTGTAAGGCAGCAACTCTACTGCTGCGCCACAGTGGCCTTATAATATGCAAAACTACTTTACACCCAATGAAGATCAGTCTCAACATGTTAGAATTGACACAGAACAATCTCAACATATTAGAATGAGCAAGATCCCCCAAGCAGTAATAAGATAATGGCAAGATTACATTTTTAATCAGTTTTCAGCATCTGGGTGTCACTGGCATTTATTGCCAATGCCTAATTATTGTTGTGAAGGTGGTGGTGTGCCATCATTTCTCACACCTTTGTGGACCATCTGGGAAAGGTACTGCCAGAGTGCTGTTGGAGATGGAGTACCTGGGATTAAACTCAACAACAATGAAGGATAGGTGACACATGTCCAAACCAGGAAAATGCACAACATGGAAGGAAACATCCCATGCACCCAGCTGCCTGCCCATGTCCTCTGGGAAGCACCCAGGCAGGTTAATAGCTTTTGATGTGCTTTCAAAGAATAGCCAAGGAGGGCAGACAATAACTGCAGCTGCTGTTCTCATTTTGTAAATTGAAATGATATAAATTGCAATGGCAAAGCAATTGTGGTAGTTTTCACTCTGCAAAAGAAAATTTATGTGATGGAGGAAACAATTTAAAATAAATGTTTTTTTATATGTTGTTTATTTTTTAATCTTTTTTACTATTAATATGACAACATGTATGATGATTTTAGTAACATGCATTGTTGTGTATGAAATTTGCACACTTACCTAGGCTGCTTATTTGTCTTAACTTTGGTACTGTACATGTTTTAAGTTGTGCTAGAGGAAAGATGTCACTTCATACTTATGAAGCAAAAGTTGTTTCAGAAATTATACAGTTCAAATTTCTGTTGGTTTCCATCTCCCTCCCAGAAAACACATCAGGTTAAATCACATATTTCCATAGGCATATAGTCTTTATCGTGTTTTTCATTTTACTGAGTTTATTATTGCATTGACATTTCATTTAGAAACAGATAAAACAATGACAACATGTACTTGCATAAAGTAGAAGTCAGGAAATTAATTCACATGCTTCTTTCATTTACATGATGATATTACAATCAGTTAAATAGCCATCATCTGTCAAACATATAATACCCTGAGTATTTTAAAGTGCTACAAATAAATAAATCGTAGAACATAATTTTGAGAGGAAAGCAGTGACTTGAGCCAACAAAGTAAAAGTGTAAATGCTCTATTTTACTGAGCAATTCTCAAACGTTGCATTGTTATGAACAGTTTCAAGGTCTTGGATGCTCGAGGCATCTATGGTGTGATCACTGGCATCAGTGCTAATTATGGAAGAGATACTAGCTATGAAAGAGTGCATATTTTTGGCATATATGTCTCGAATGTTCACATAAGGTAAATCAGGACAACTTTCTGCAAGTTCTGCATTGCAGCGGTCAATGTCTATCATCTTATTCTTCCTGTAGTACTTGGAAAATTTGTTGAAAATGATAGTAATGGGGAGAGCCACTACCAAAATTCCACATATAATGCAAATGCTTCCGATGACCTTTCCCAGTAATGTGACAGGATATGTGTCCCCATACCCAACCGTAGTCATGCTAATGGTTGCCCACCACCAGCTCATGGGAATACTTTGAAGTGCTGACTCGCTTTCATCCTTTTCAACAGAATAAGCAAGGACAGAGAATATAGAGATCCCGACTGTCAAGAAGAGGAGTAAGAGACCAAACCTCGTGGCCTGGTAGCTCCCCGTGTGCAGGACCCACTGAAATTGTGGCGGAATCCTCAGTGATCGCACCTTACCCACATTTTCCACTCCTTCAGTCCATCCATTTTGGCAGCGTAAAGTACGGAAGATAGGACACAAAGTCTCATTAAACGTTGGCGTACAGATCTGAAACTCCGCACGTGAACCAGACAAACACACATTCTTTCATCTTCAGTATTACATGATTTGTCTCCTTACAATCAGAATAAATAGTCAAATCTTCAAACATGTAAAGCCTGGTTTTTTCTTGCTGAAGAATTCATTTTAGAACAGGCGTATTTGAAAGATACAATGAACCGTAGTCCATGCTAACAACACATTCTGCAAACCACCAGCTCTTAATTACTTGAAGTGCTGACTCTTTCTTTGATCAGTTTCAAGGTCTTTAAGCTGGACAGAGGTATGAATATGTAAAATGCACTGTCAGTGAATGGATTGTTACCAACCCATGATAGAGTGCATAGTGTTGCTAACAGTGATGGTAGACACCAATTTCTTTGCTCCACAATGTTCAATTCTTATTTCATCAGGACAACGGAGAAATCCTCTGCAAACTGCATTGATATTGTCAATGACTAACCCATCTTTTCTTCCTCTTCACTTTCCTCATCAATTGTCTCCATAATCCTCTAGTAAAGTAGATACCTATGTTATAGAGCCACTTTCAATTATTCAGAGGTTTTATATATTGCAAGACAACATTTAAACTTGGATGAAACAGAGAACATGTGACAGATGATGTGTCCGCCAGTGAAATTAACACACACGCAAACTCCTAGGCTGTTAGCTTGTGGGAATACAGCAGGTGACTGATCATGTTTATCCTGTGCAAGAGATAAAATGCAGGAACTCATTCATGCTCCAAATGCAAAAGTCGCCAGAGATGGATTTATCAGGACAGTTTTGATAAAACTGTAGAAACTGCAGTGATCGCGAATGTCCAGGATTTTCTAACCTGATCCACACATTCATTCTTACGAGCCATACCGGATGCATTTCAAATTTGAACCATATCTTTTCAATCACCTTACCCACATTTCATGTTGGAAGAGTCACTTACTCTGTCCTCATATTGTCTGATATAGCGTCTCGTTAGAAAAGGTAAAATCCTTGACAACAAAGTGACAACCTATGTACTTGCAGAGGAAGTTTTTGAAAAATTTCATTAATTCCCTTACAGTAACAGAGAACCTCAGCATTTAAATCCGCATCAAATGCACAGAGTTCACACTACACTCCATTTTAACAGTGTAGAGCAAGAAGTTCCGAATGTAAACGGTAAGAGCAGGATTGCTGTGACCCATATCAAAGTAAATGCACATCGTACAAACATTGTCATTCATCCACACCCAGCTGATAAAAAATGACTCTGATCTTGGCTGAGATCGAATGTTTCAGCAGATTTCCTAACCTGGTGTATGGAAACTGCACAGCAGAGTGCTTAGGTCCATACCGCTGCTTTGTATCCTCCCAGTTTTATCCATTGATAAGATTCCTCATTCAGTGAAGAGTCCTTTCAAACAACTTGCCTGACAAATCTCTTGCCAACACATCCTCCTTCCTCGTTTAGTATCTTTCCATGCAGCAGGACCTCAATAAAATAAAAATCCCCCAGTATGGTTTTTCTTGATAAGGAATATTACTTTTTCAATGGATAAAGGAAATGTTCTGATAAATCTGCCTAATTTTTTACAGGCAATTGGGGTCAATAAATTCCTTATCTAACACACACATCATGTTGATAAGACAAGTCACTCGTTAATCTTTCAGCAGTTTTCTGCATTAATTTTCAAATTTAGGCGTTGAGATCAATTAGAAGAAGTTAAATGTTAGAACTGCATTTAATGTTGGAGGAATAATGAGTTTACCAAGTAATCCAGCAGTGAAAAAGGATACAAATGATTGAATAACAGCCCCTTAACAGCTTAGAAAGCCAGTTTATGGTTAAAGCCATATGGTACATAAGGCAGAGTAGGTTTTTTAGAGCAAAGGATAATTGACATCTGGGAGTTCACAGGTGCATGGTTTCTTTGAAAATGGCATATCGACAGTCATTTAACATACAGGTACTAGTGAAGCTTTCACAAAACTCATTGAATAAGCTTATATACTTTGACAGAAGTAGGTGGTCAATAAGGTGAACTTTTGGCACAAACTCATAATCACTGGAATGAAGAACAACAGAAAATCTTCAGCAACAGTCAGTCAGAGCATTTAATAACAGTAGAAGTTTTAAAGGGATGTCATGTGGTTTTGCAGTTGTTTAAGAATTGGTGAGGACCGCATTTAGAATATTGTGTTCCATTTTTCCTTTTTACAGGGGCAACATGTTGGTAGGCCTCTGGAACAATATTGTCAAGCTTGAACAGGGTTCAGAAAAGATTTACGAGGATGTTGCCAGGACTAGAGGGTGTGAGCTATAGGGAGGGGTTGAATAGGCTGGGTCTCTATTCCATGGAGCGCAGGAGGATGAGGGGAGATCTTATAGAGGTGTACAAAATCATGAGAGGAATAGATCGGGTAGATCCACAGTACTTTGCCCAGAGTGAGGGAATCGAGGACCAGAGGACATAGGTTCAAGGTGAAGGGGAAAAGATTTAATAAGAATCTGAGGGGTAACTTAATCACACAAAGGGTGGTGGGTGGAACAAGCTGCCAGAGGAGGTAGTTGCAACTGGGACTATCCCATTGCTTAAGAAACACTTAGACAGGTAGATGGATAGGACAGGTTTGTAGGGATATGGACCAAGCACAGGCAAGTGGGACTAGTGTAGCTGGGACATTGTTGGTCAGATGTGGGCGAGCTGGGCCGAAGGGCCTGTTTCCACACTGTATCACTCTATGACTCTCTAATGCACTGAAACAACAGAGGCTGCAGATAATGATGGACTCAGCTGAATCATGGACACAGCCCTCCCCACTTTAAACAGAATCTAAATGGAGCTCTGCCTCAAGAAGGCAAAAGGAATATGTACAGTCCCCTACCCAAGTACCTGAAAAGTTAAATTGTCATCATTCAGATTAAACCTCTCCCTTTCCCACATACCTATGCCCTACCGACCCTTCCCCATTTTTCTAAATTCAAAATTATCGTAAAACCCTTTTCTTCAGGATTTCAGGATTTAAGAACTCTTGGGCCTCAAGAGATACGAATAGTGCTTAGTCTATTAAAACCTACTCTGAAATGCACAGTGAAATCAGCCGTTGGAAAGATTCCAGTCCAGAGTCAGTTTTTGCATTGTTCGATTCCATTTATATGGCCCTGCATCAATATTTATTGCATAAGACTCTTGTAATGCACATAGGGTCATTTCACGATGTTAAAGGTGTTATATAAGTGTGTACCAATCTTCCTGGTTCAGCTAGCTCAACTGATTGAAGAAGGGTCCTGACCTGAAATGTCACCTATCAATGTTCTCCAGAGATGCTGCCTGCGCTGTTGAGTTACTCCAACACATTGTGTCCATTGTGTAAACCAACAGTTCTGGAAAATTACTTTGCTTCCCCATTTATAAGTCATGGGTTTCTCAGGTGTTTCCAAATGCGTGCTGTATGGATATGATTCAGTAATCTTGAACATTTTGATGAGTTATACTGGGAGACCTGTATCTAATTGGAGCACTTGGGCAGAGTAAAGGAAGGCCCTGTCCCACTTGGGCGTCATTTGCACGTCATTTACGCAACAGGCCAGTAGTGACTGACGTGCAACAGTCGTGCGACTGTCACGCGAAAATCGTCTAGCAGTATGGCAGTCGAGTGCCAAGTGCTCCTGAGGGCCCTGTTTTTTTGGGAGCCATTTGCGATGTCATTCGTACTTAGTCCGATCTCCGTGGCAAGGATTTTCCCAGTGAAAAAATTTCAAAACTACACGCGCTTTATACCCGGGTGGTCACGTGGTGCGGCATTCAAATGACGCGCAAATGATAAGCCGACGGCATACGGGCGGCGCATGGTTACGGACGTTGACGCACAATAAATTAGCATAGGCAATATTCGTGTGTCATCGTGCTTAACCATATGTCACCACCTGCTACACATACGCCGTCAGTATGTCAGCGTACGCCATCAGTACGTCAGCGTGCGCAAGGGATACGTCATGCAGGTGGTGCGCGAGGATTTTGAGCATTCCAAAATTCTGAGGCGCCGCGCGTCACTGCATACGCCACCACGCCTCACCATGCGCCATGCGCGCATCACAACACGCCAACCAATTTTTAGGATGTCACGTAAATGACGCGCAAATTACGCCCAAGTGGGACAGGCCCTTAAACCATTTTATAGGCTATTCCTACTTTAACCCCATCAGTGCCAGTTAACAATGGAAACACATTTTGAAAACTTCTCCCAAAACATGGCAACTTCCTGCTATATTTTCAGTCACTTGTTCATTAAACCCACCTTTACTCAAGCTTCTTAATGTCATTTTTCCTCAGCATCCATTTTCCCTCAGTGAAATGCCTTTGATAAAAGGAACTTTATTAGTGTCAGTGATGATTGCTTTTCCAACATTTTATAAAATCAAAATAATGTTTAAGAAAATGTTTAGTCCTCTAGAGTGATACAGTGTGTAAACCGGCCCTTCATCCCAACCTGCCCACACCGGCCAACATGTCCCAGCTACACTGGTCCCACCTGCCAGCATTTGGTCCATATCCCTCCAAACCTGTCATATCCATGTACCTGTCTAACTGCCTCTAAAATGTGGGGATAAACCCTGCCTCAACTACCTCCTCTGGCAGCTTGTTCCATACATCCACCACCCTTTGTGTGAAAAGGTTACTCTTCAGATTCCTATTAAATCTTTTCCCCCTCACCTTAAACCTATGTCCTCTGGTCCTCGATTCACCTACACTGGCCAAGAGACCTGAACTATTCCTCACATGATCATATACACCTCTATAAGATCGCCCCTCATCCTCCTGTGTTCCAAGGAGTCCCCGCCTACTCAACCTCTGCTTATAGCTCAGACCCTCTAATAATGACAACATCCTCATAAATCTTCTCTGTACCCTTTCCAGCTTGACAACATATTTCCTATAACATGGTGCCCAGAACTGAACACAATACAAAACGTGGCCTCACCAACATCTTATACAACTGCAACATGACCTCCCAATTTCTATGCTCAACACTCTGGCTGATGAAGGCCAATGTGCTAAAAGCCTTTTTGACCACCCGATCTACCTGCGACTACATCTTCCGGGAACTATGCACCTGCACTCCTAGATCCCTCTGCTCTACAACACTCTCCAAAGCCCTGCCATTCACTGTGTAGGTCCTGCCCATGTTAGACTTCCATAAAATGTAACACTTCACATTTTTATGCATTAAATTCCATCAACCATTCCAAAGCCCACTTGGCCAATTGATCAAGATCCTGCTGCAATTTTTCACAACAATTTTTCCTATCTGCAAAACCATCCACTATTGTATCATTTGCAAACTTGCTAACCTTGCCATGTATGCAAGATCAAGCAAATTGCAGGGGGGGGGGATATTGAACTTTAAAAGAAAGATAATTATTTAATATCTAAATCATGTTCAGATATTAAAACCACACTGTGAGACCAATATCAAGATTTAAGCAATTTCTCTCTCATTAATTTTATGTTAGCAGTAACACTGGCCTTTTAAAAATAATGGATACATCAATTTATGAAGTATGGGGTAAATCTTCAGAGAGCCATATTTCAAGCTTTAATGATGGAGCTGGATCGAAATATTTTAACACAGTTGCCCAGAGAAGAAAGTGAAGTGGGTGTCAGATGATAACTAATCCACTCAGTTTTTCACCTTAAAGGTCAATGGATAAAGAATCTGAAAAATGCTGGTTATTTGCATATCATCAGAAGCAGCATCCCATGGATATCATAGGATTGAAATCCACATCCATTCCACTTCAATATATTTACACCCTGTCTTCCTTCTTCCCACTATCTTGTTTATAAACTCCAGCTGCATTTGTTTTAAATAGACTATCCTCTTCATCTTGTTACCATTTAATTGTGAAAACATATTCATGCCCCAAGATTGAATTTGTAATTGGCAGATTGATTATTACACAAAATTATTTGAAATTATACATTTGGTCTGCGACGGACATGTCATACTGTTAACAATATTTATCCATAGTAATATTCAGTATTATTTATATTGAATGCATTATATTGTAAAATAATCCACTTTTTTTTTTTTTTTTTTAAAGGAAAGCATACTTGAAAGATGGTCATGAAAGTTTCAAGTTAAAAGTATTAAATATCACATTTAGACCACAGTGAGCATACACATGAAGAAGGACTCACAAGTAAATGAAAAAAAAATCAAACTTTCCACTTAAGCTTTTAAAGAGAAATACTTTGGAGGCTACTGCTGAATTATTTAAACTTTTGTGAAATTTAACATTTCGGAATTGGTAAATGGTCACTGTTAATTATTTGGGTCCATTGTCAGAACATTCATAAGATAAGAGTATCAATTAGTTCTGCATGAACGTTAATCCTCTTCAACTTTATAGGAGTTGACTCACGCTATGATTTATCTTTCCAAAGATGCACCTGATCTGTTGTATATTTCCAACATTTGTCCTTCAAATTTCCAGTCCTTTCATTTATTTTGGCTCACACTACGTTCGTGATACTGCATGAAAGCTGAAACCAGGGATTTAACTATGGGACCCAAGTTAACCAAACAAATGCAAAATACAAAGGGCTGGATGATCTCAGTGGGTCATGCAGCATCTGTGGAGGAAATGGATAGGCAACTATTTGGGTTGGGACCCTTCTTCAGATCAAATATAACTTTGCCTGTCCATTGTTTCCACAGATGATGCCTTGACCTGTTGAATAGCTCCAGCACTTTGTGTATTGCTCTGAAGCACTTCCCTCTGAAAGGCGATTCTGGACTATCAAAGCTGCCACAGCCAGACATAAAAACAGCTTTTTTCCACGAGCAGTAGCTCTACTCAACAGCCAAAAGTCTGTAGCCTCCTTTTTCTCTGGTATTTTATTTAATTCTTCACATGATTAAATTATAATGTTTTATTTTTAATTGTCTACTGTACATCGCACTGTTACTTGTGAGCAAAGCACCAAGGCAAATTCCTTGTATGTATACATACTTGGCTAATAACATTTATTCAATTCAATTCAATTCTAGCATCTGCAGCTCCTTGAGTCTCCAATTTATGGATGCTGTTTGCAGTTGTAAATTTTCAATCTTTCCAAAAGTGGACTAAGGTATCAGAGTGAAAAGATGTTTTAGTATGAATTGTTAAAATATATTATTTCACAGTAAGGTGAAACTCCAGAGAGGCAAATATAAGCGGACTCACATAATTCAACAAGTATGGCCTGCCTTACCAAAATAAAGAGCATTGCACACTTTCCCATTAAAATTAGTCTTCCTATAATAAACTAGGTCACTAGGATTCTTCTCACCATGTCTCCCCGAGCCCTACCATTCTAGCCTTCTAATAGCATTTTACTCCCGTGTGGCTTCATGGCGAATGTTTCCTCTTCTTGGCTGAAAGTACCTGACTGTTTCATCTTTCCATTCACAATCACAAACAGGAAATTATTCTGCTGCGAGTCCAAGACCAAATTTTACAGATGTGAGATGTTTATCATTTTCCTAACCATCCTGAATAATTGCTAACTATTAATAATCTTCTAGACTAAGTGGGACCCGTTGGGTCCTTGTCACACATGAGGCCTGGTACCCCACCGCAACCCGTTCCCCAACGCAATATTCCACCACTCACCCGTTCCCCCAATGCAACCCGTTGCCCCAAAGCAATATTCCACCACTCACGCCTATCCCCCTCCCATCAAATCCACCCGTCCTTGTCCACCTTTCCCTCTACTCCCCCCTTTAGCCCACCTTGCCCATCACCTTCTACTACCCTCCCCCCCCCCCCCCCCCCCCCCCCCCCCCCCCCCCCCCCCCCCCCCCACACCACCCCTCTACCCCACTTCCCCCTCCCCCCCTCCCTCCCTCCTCTCTCCCCCCTCCATCCTCCCCCCCCTCCCCCCCTCCTCCCTCCCTCCCCCTCCCTCCCTCCCCCCTTCCTCTCTGTCTTCTCCCCCCCCCCCCCGTGCAGTGGGCCGGGCTGTGGCTCTCCCTCTCTCCGTATAATGATGCAGTGCGTTAGTGCGGCTCCCGGTGTCCATGCCTGCAGGCAGGAGCCGCTGGAGCGCTGTCCATCCCAGAACCCATGGTGTCCCTCGCCAACAGGTAGACAGCGGGGCACGATGCTGGACCCCCCCCCCCCATCTCTCTCTACCACCCCCATCTCCCCCCCCCCCCCCCCCCCCCATTCCCTCATCCTGCTCCCCTCACCCATTCCCTGCCCCAGCACCTACCCAGGTTGTAGAGCAGCGCCAGGGCCTGGAACTCGGCCTGGTTCTCGTACTCGACCTGACGCTGGCTGTAGGCAGCTGAAGCACTCGCAGACCTGGGCCTCGACGGAGTCGGGCTCGCTGTGTCAGGGGCGGGGTGAGGGCGGCAGGTGGCCGAGCTAGAGCTGCCCGCAGAACAGAAAGCGAAGGCTGTGCTGCAGGATGCTGTGATGTGTGCTGTGCGGCCCCTGAAGTGTTGGTACACCCTGACCCAAGCCCTGGGCTTGGGCACGACTCCACACCTCAGCTCGGCCGCCGTCTGAACTCCTAACCAGGCCTTGACTTCATCTCCGGGCTTGTCCCTGACCCTGAACCCAGGCTCGTCCTTGGTTCCAACCCAGGCCCAGTCCCTGGGCTCGGCCCGCAGCTCCATCCCAGGCCCAGGCCCAGTACCAGTCCCCGGGCTCGTCCTTGGCTCCAGTCCGGGCCCTGTCGCCGGGCTCGGCCCGCAGTACCACCCTCCCCACCAGGTACTGGCTGTCGGTGCCACTCCTTCACCATGGCAACCTCCAACCAATTGACAGCGGACGCGGCCAATCACGGTGGCAATGGTGCCAGAAAGAGGCGTCCCGGGACGCCCCTTCCTGACTGACAGGAAATTAGACCAATTTGCATGGCGGCGACTGACAGCAATGTGTGCGAGCGTAGTTTTTATGATTTTTAAACCTTAATAACTTTTACAATATACCATCGATCGGAACAAAACTTGTTGCACTCGCAGCACAGGAGAACTGTGAGTAAGCTGGCGAATAACCGTAGCACTATCGCGTACGGTTTTTGCGCAAATTGAAAAACCCCGAAAACCGGAAGAGCACAAGATCAGAGTTTTAGTTACGCATAGATAGATAGAAGATGAAGAAATAAAAACTGTCTCCTTGGCATATTTATTATTATTGGCGCACATCCATTGGCATTTAAACACCAAGCTTCAGAACATAACATTTAAAGTTTATTTTTTTACTGAATTTTTTCAGTAGGAGAATGGTTAAAATATCTCCAAATGTAACAGCAATTATATATTCTTTATAATCATGCCTAGTAAGGCAAATTCCCACCCATGTCTCCATTTCCTCACTTGCTTTCAACCTGCTCATCTCTAACTTATTTCAGTACCACAATCACGAACAATACAAGAGCTCCTCAAATTCTGGCTTCTTTATCATTCCCAAATGTAATTGCTTTACATTTAGCAGTCAAGCCTCCAATTGTCAAGGTCATATGCTCTGAATTCCCTCTCCAGTGCTCTGCAATTTCCACTTTTCGTTACTTCTTTAAGATATTCCTCAAAAGCTAGCCATCTGACCAATTTGTCTCAGTATCACTTTATAGGGCTCAGCATCAATATTTATTTTGTAACAATCTTGTGAAACACACTGGGTTTTTCCCACAATCTTAAAGATGTTATATAAGTGTATCTTGATCTTCCTATCCCCACTAACAAAACTATTTCTAAAACTACATAAATTATAAAAATCTAGGATCTGTATATTCCATTATTTCTATAGACAGTTTGCAATTCAATCTAAAAGTGGTTTGGATGACCTTAATTCTGAAAAAGTTACATATAATGCAGATTATCAATCTAAATGATTAATTCCGTTTCTCTTTAGTTAGCAGCCACTAATTTCTACTTTCTGGGTTTTCTTATTTTTATCTTAGTTTTTATCATTCCAAAGGAAAATTAAATTGTTGATCCGAGGAGCTATACATTTATAGCTACAATTCATAGCGAAATCACTTCAAATCATCATGCTAAAAGTACTTGGGTAGTTAAAACACAAGATTATGTTTATATAATATCACACCTTTGTGATATCACCAAGTATTTGCAATAATTGAACTGGTTTTTATTTGCAGTGTTCTCACTGTTTTTCTCATAGGAAAATGTATCTGTTAATATCCGGTTTTTTGCCTCCCCCAGGAGATCACGAGGTTCTTGGGGTGGAGAGGGGTGATAGCGGTATAAAGGGGAGGGTAGTGTCTTGTGTTCTGTGTCTTGTGTCTACTGTTTGTGGGTAAGTGTGTCTGTTTAGTGTTCAGCCATGAGCGAATGGCGGTGCGGGCTCGATGGACCTGGTGGTCTGCTCTCGCACCTACTTTCTATGTTTCTATGTTAATAGGTACAGCTCAATCTCCTGTTTGGCAAAATGGTGACTGCTGAATTTATACATTCTCATTGTGTTCTTTGTGGTGTGAATATTGGCCAGGATCTCAGGAAAGTTTCCAAATCATCTCTGCAAAAATCGTGTGGTATCATTTACTTGAGTGGGTACAGGTCAATCAAATTAGGCATGGAGGTATTCTTCTATAGAAAATAATGGTTTTCCATCTAGCAAACTGACCCAAATATGCACATCCGTTATACCTGAACTGAAATATAATCAAAATACTTAAATATTAATAATAGTCAATTTAGAACTAATAACTTGTTTGGAGTGTTAATTACAGACCTTCAATATTGGTGGTATTAATATTGTTAGAATAGACGTAGCAGTAAGTACTATGAATCTTTCACATTCCTAATAATAATAATAAATATGTTGTTCTGACCAAAAACCATCAGACACCTAAAGTATGTAACATTTTCTTCTACAAACACTGAAAGGTGCTCCTTCCTGATCAATTTAGTATAGCAGAAGAATGAAATGTTTTGCACCTTTGTTTAGCCAGTCAATGGCCTAGATTGGTGACATTTATCCCATCACCATAGAACCTCGGAAGTATAAAATAAAAGTTAAAATGCCATTTTGAAATTTGGAAATCAATGTTTGTTGATATATTAAATTAATGTTACAGTAATAAATATACATTCAAATTGCATTATCACTATAATAGTTTGGTCTGCTCTCAGAAAGAAATTGCTCACCTAAGAACCATTGATCTCTTTGTTGGCTGTGATGTGATTCACTATGGTTCAGCAGATTCATCTGTATTTTATCAAAATTTCAATTCCCGTTACGATTGAGCAAATTTAATCAGTGGACATTATAAACCATACATGCCAAGAGCTTTGTGCTTTCTAGATTATTGACAACTTACACTCATGTTACCTATGTCCACAATGTCAGCTTCTAAAGCTCCTAACATCACAGTACCATAAAATATTCAAAGTGACAAAAATAAGTAAAATAATGCTTACACTGGCTCTTTGCAGCCTGTCCTAAAAGGTTGTAGAAAATGCATTAAATCTTTCCAACAAAATCCCATGAGATATAATAGCAGTAAACAAAACACTTGTCACTGATATTATCAGACAATAGGATCTATTTTTTTTTTTGCAACAACATCACATTAACCATTCCAGTTATAGAAAAATACAGCAGAGGATGGAAATGTGAAATTAAAATGGAAACTGTTAGAAATTATCACAGTGAGACAGGATCTGTGGAAAGAGGAACAATGTTAAGTCAATAACATATCATCAGAACCAACTTTCCTGTATATATATACTACTTTATATTGACCAGCAATTTGCTGGAAGAGGTCATTGTGAATATTTTTTTTCCCTCATCTTTCAAAGTAATTATTGCAGGAAATATAAACTTCTTACGGTGCAGGTCACCTGTGATCTTGCCAAATGATAGGACTCATTCCTGAATCAATTAAATAAATAAATAGAAGCAAGAGCAGCCATTTGATCCTGAACCTGATCCACCATCCTTCTTTTACTTCAATGCTATTTTCATGCACTATCGCCTAATCCCTTAATTCCCTACATGCCCAGAACTATTGATGTCAATTTGAAATGAACTTATTGATTGATCCTTCACAATTTGTGTGGTAGAGAATGCCAATGATTCACCATCTTTTCTTTGCAAAGAAATAATTTTCCACCTCAGTTCAAAATGGCCCAACATTTCTTCTGATCCCAGTTTTAGAGCCCTCAGCCAGGTAGAACATCTTCCTTGCATCCCACCTGAAAGGCCCTGTTAGAACTTTGCAGGTTTCATGGAGACGTCTTCTCATTCTTCAAAACACTGCAGAATACATGGCAAGAAAACTTTTTTAAAAAATCACATTTCCTGTCAGATGACACACCGACCATCCCTGGAACAAATCCAGTAAATTTTTACCTCACTTCTTTTTAAACCTGTTCATCAACTTTGTTTGCTGGATCTTATTTAAAGCCTCTGAAGATCCAAATACACCACATCCTTTAATCCACCTTATCTATTATATTGGTCACATCCTCAAGGATGTGCAGTAGATAGATTAAAATTAACTTTCCTTCCCTTCATAAATCCTAACTGACTCTGCTTACTCCTATTATTCATTTCATGATGCACCTTCCCACCATTGAAGTTAATCTAACAGATTAATAATACCCTATATTGCCTCTCCACTATTTCTTCTTAAATAATGGAGTCACATTTGATTCCAGTAGTCTATAGGAACCAGTTCAGAATTAGAATATCTCTTTCCCACTTACTTCAAGACCCTAGAACATAGATTATCTTGTTGTTGGGATTTATTGGCTTTCAGTCTCGCCAACTTCCATAGTACTTGTTCTTTATCCCATACTTGTCTCCTTAGCTCCTCGTTTTTATGAGATCCTTGATTTTCTGGTGTATCTTGTTCAAAGAGACTTTCTCCAAAAATATCACACAATGTAGCTGTTTAATTCCTTTGCCATTAGCTTATACATTGGTATAAATTCTATGGTATCTGGCTGAATAGGACCAACATTTACCATTGCTAGTCTTTTCCATTTTACATGCCTTCCAAAGCTCTTACAATCCACTTTTACAATGGCACATGTCTGTTCTCATATTTTGCCTGGCCTTTCTTTGCTAATGTCTTGGTCATCCTCAGCCGAGTATTAAAATCTCCTAATCCTCAGGCAGATCCCACCCTCCATGTTTTGACGGGATAAGAAACAACAATGTGTAGAGAAGAAAATTGATTCAATCTGTGAATTAATACGGAAAAGAAACAAAGAGAAATGAAGATTGAAAAGTAAGAACAAAGACGTAAAAATTAAAGGTTTTCAACAGTTCAAGAAAGAATGTACTTTATGTAGTGGCAAATCCATACTCCTGTGGGTCTCCACAGTTTGTGGTCACATCTGGACCATAAATTATTCCAGTCTTAGGATTTCTAAATCATGGAACAACATCATTAACATGGTGAAAACCAACATGGCACCCAACCAAGGTGACTATTTGCATGCTAGCCACAGAAGCAGATCTACAAACATATTTCAATCACTCCACACTATTCCTACAGCAAAATGTCTTACTTCAACTATGATATTCCCTTATCTTGTACCTGTACGCTATAAATAGCTCAATTGTAATCATGTATTGTCTTTTTACTCATTGGATAACACGCAACAAAAGCTTTTCAATGTACCTCGGTACACGTGACAATAAACTAAACTAAACTAAATCCAGAAATGCACTTTGAATCATTGAAAGGTTGTTGCTAAGCTCCCTGTTTCTCAAGGCAAACATTAGAGCATCACACCGCATTGAGAAGTTTGCGATGATTCAGAAACATCATCACCGGGGGGGAGCCGCATGGTGGCAGCCTCGCTCGCCAACAGTCCGTCTGTTTTTTTCATATTTTTATTGTTACTTTTAGTGAGTTTTAAAAGTTTGTGTTAATGTTCTCTGGTTTGTTTTATGTGGGGGGTGAGGGAGGGGGTCGGGGGAACATTTTTTCAGTTTCTTACCTTGCCGGAGATGCGAATGTTTTCCGTATCGTATCTCTGGTCGCTCTGCGGCCTAATATCATGGAGCTGGAGGCCTTGCTCAGGACTGACTTTGAGCCCCAACACAAGGACGAGGAATTACCATCAGAGCCGCGGCCTGTGGATTTGAACCGCGGCCTGCGGATTTCAACATCGTGGAGCTCGCAGTCTCGGGTAGAGACTGAAGTCGGGAAGCTCCAGTCGCAGAAGGTTCGTCCAGCCCCGACCCGGGGTCAGATCGCCCAGCGTGGTGGAGCTGACATCCCCCCCAATGCAGGAGCTTGATCGCCCAGATGCAGAGGGCCCGCCCGCCGGCTATGGGAGCCAAGATTGTCCCATCAACAGAAAGCTCGAGGCCCCTGACCGCGGGCGAACAACGGGAAGGAATGAACTTTTTTTCGCCTTCCATCACAATGATCAATGTGGAGGAGTCACTGTGGTGGATGTTCATGTTAAAATGTATTTGGTTGTGTTTTGTTGCTTTTTAATTGTATGTCTGTATGGCAAATCAAATTCCTCATACTTTGCTAAACATGGCTAATAAAATATGATTATGATGATGACCAGAAGTTGCTTGTTGGCCAGGAACTAATAACCACATTTATTGTGGCTTGCCATATTTTTTCCAGCTGAATTGCAACAATTATAATTATAGATGGTGGTTGACTTCAGGAGGGCGGGTAAACAACACCATACACCTCTGCACATCGATGGAGCTGATGCGGAAAGGGTCAGCAGCGTGAAGTTCCTAGGACTCCACCTGTCAGATGACCTGACGTCCACGACCAACACCATAGCACTGGTCAAGAGAGCCCAGCAGCGGCTACACCCTCTCCGAAGACTACGGAATGCAGGTCTCCCCACTACACACCTACAAACTTTTTATAGGGGGACAATCGAGAGCACATTAACCTATGGCATCACTTCCTGGTTCGGGAGCTGCAAGGCACCAACTGGACAGGATAGTGAAGACCGCCAGCAGGATTATTGGTGCTCCACTCCCTTTCCTGCTGGACATATACAGGAAGAGATGTATCAGCAGAGCCATCTCCATCATCAAAGACCCCTACCACCCATCGCATAACATATTCTCCATCCTGCCATCTGGGAAGAGGTACAGGAGCATTAGCTGCAAAAACCAGCAGGATGCTCCTCAGCTTCTTCCCACAGGCTATAAGACTGATAAACGGACTTTGCCCCCTGCCAAAGTATCGCGCCCCAACCACCAACCTGGACACACTGCAGCAGAGCCACTGTCGTGCCGCTGCCGATCGGAACGCCTGTTGATGTTTAGTAGAGAGTAGAGTGTTTAATTCGTTCATGATATGTGTATTTTTATTTCTATTTATTTTTTACTGCACACTGAATGGACACTGGTTGAGCAACGTTTTTTTTGTTTCCTCTGTGTATGTGAGTACTCAGGAAAATGACAATAAAGATATACTATACTATACTATACTATAAATTGAATGGGATGGACTAAACATGGTTTTCAAAATCACCATTCTAGTTGTGCAATATTCTTCTTTGGGACATTTTCCTAATGAAAAAAAACAAGATTGTTATTATAATAGAAAGCAATTTGTTTTAGAACCCAAACTGTTTTAGTCACCCAATCAACCTCATGTGAAGTTTATAAAGTGTTCAGTTTCCAAAATAGGTTATACAAGAAGCATAATTGTGCACCATTGATAAATGACAAGATGGTAATGATGAAATGGGAGTTACTGGACATTTTACTCGATCGATGGCTCATCGATTGTTTGGAAACACAAGAATCAGTGGAAACCCATAAAACAAATCAACAACGCACGGCGCCGTTTATGCAAAATATCCACGAAGTACATAATCTAAAAATAATGTATGTAATGCACCAAACGCGAATGCACGGAGTTATGTTACAATGCCGAATAACTGCCTCTATGCATCATTACAAATACAAATCCACATAAGCCACTGAAATTATATTCTCGAAATCCAATCTCCCGATTATTTTAATGTTTTACATGAATTTGTCACCGGGTCATCTCTGCTCATATGAGTTAATAGCGTTGGCAATAGTGTTTCTCTTTCGAGTCCGGCATGCCGTTGAAATACATCAACCTACTTGGCCATCTCAGCAAATTGTCGATGGAATTTAGTTGATGGGACGCGATGCTTCAGAAGGGACCCGTGGGAGCACATCGCTGAAGTTCAAATATTCGCTGCCATTGCTTCGAGATCACTTTCTGCAAATTTCGGTAGAAATGTCAGGCAGGCTGATGCTGTGCAGAATAACGCCAACATTTAATCTAATGTTAGACGTGAATATATGTGAAAAGTTAACGTTTACTAAGTCTGGACATGAAATATTGTGTGAAGCCATTCGCCTTGCTATTCAATGAGAGTGTCCCATGCCCAAGCATGTAACCATGCAAATTGTGCCGCAAGATAACTTTCAACGTGCTTTCATTCGACATCACAAATTAGAGGCTTTAGATATACCATTAGACTGCAAAGATAATGCAAATCCCAAACTTAAATATATATTGAACAATTAAATACAAAGGACGTTATTCTTTTTAACAAACAGTTTTAAGCGAATGGGTGATTTATAGAAAATGTGACCGGGAATTTGAAATGTATGCTGTTGAGGAAGAGTTTTGTATATGTATCTTAATAATTGTAATGAGACTAAGCAATACACATAAAAACATAGAAAACAGGGACAGGAGTCACCCTATGACAGTGTTATGAACAGTAAATCATAATATGGTTTACTTTAATCTTATAATGGCATGCCCCATGTAACATATAGGGCAGTTACGCATATACTTAACAGGAAATCGATGCAATACGACTTCGAAAATGCAGTTATCTATTATTATAATAGTATAAAATCAAAGAACGTTCAGGAAACACAGAACAAGTGAATAGACCTTGCTACGAATTTATTTTGTAATTGAATCAGTAACTTTGTATTATATCCAGTATACATGTCTGTTTTAGTTTTATGCTGCGGAAAAATCACAAATGTTTCATAAAATAATCCACCCAAATTAACAATGCGAGCATTCGACTAAAATGAGGGTATTGATAACTTTGAAATTAAATATAGCAGAATAAATGTTCATTACCTTGCGCAGCAATTTGATGTCAGATTTTGTGTCCAAAAGTACACTTTCAGCATGCAGGTGAAAAAATATACAAACACACTTAAAGTCCATCCTGTTGGTTTTAACTGAAACAAGGCGAATCTGACTTGAAGCATGCCGCTTTCCGTGACATGCCTCGGGCTCCGAGCACTGCTGCTGTTGCAGTCCCATCACTGAATTAGAAACGGGGGCGGGATTTGACTCGTTCGCTCGCTGGTTGGCTTTCTCCCGCCTGTCTGCTGGGTTTGATTGGTCAAATTGCTGTAGAAGGGCTCTGTGGTCCCTTTCACCAAACAGACATTCATTGCGATGATCTAAATCGCTAGTATCTCGGCGGAAGGTCGATTACAATTTCGCCGGGGGAATGTGGTGTAATTGAAGAGTTTCAACAGCCCCGCCGATTTACAACTGGAGGCTGTATCTGCGAAAAAAAGGTGTCGCTACTGCGACTACAAGACTGGATAAAAGTAGTGGAACTGTCCAACTCCAAGGCATTTTCGCAGATATCTATCCGTCACCAGTTAACAGACTTGTCAGCAATACGCAATGTTTCTTCTTCCATTTATATATTCCGATTGTGTACAGGATGATCATCTACAATCAGGTCACACAATGTAGAAGGACGTTGGTTACGCGCGATTGAGTTATTTCATCGCGGCTCATAAAGTCTGTCATGACCATTACATTAAAAACAGTAACAGCAAAACTGCATCACAGTTAAAAACATCATTTGGTTGTAGTTAACAATCATTTATTTCAATTGCAAACACTGGGCAGTACCGAAATCAGTACAGAATGGAGACAAATCAGAACAAATTGAACCAAAAAGTGCCTGGAAAAAGTGCAGCGTTTTCAGTAACAAGACCTTTGGGGTGATTGAAGGTTCAGCAGTGAGTGGTTTTGCAAGCAATTAGTAATAACTATATTTTACTCATTCATTTCGGATGTCAACAGTGAAAATACCTGGATGCTAACACTCATCAGTAGAGGCGCCAAGAATATCACGAAATTTGCTCCGAGGCAATTTCCCATGCAGGTTGCAATATATCACGTAATTCCGTCTCAGTAGAACATTAAAGGCAGACATATTCAATTTACAAGCTTGCAAATGGTGCAGTGTGTAACTTAATCTGTCTAAAGAACCATTACTCACTAGAAACCAACAAACTCCTGGAAGAACTGGATGATCAACTGAATCAGGCATCTTCTGTGTAGCATCGTTTCGGGTCGATTCTCCCACTGCTCATTTGCTCCGGCTCCTCATCTAGAGAAGAACAGAGTCAGTTACAAGGTGGAAATCAGAAGAATTCGCCTATTTGAGCAATGTGACCTGGCATCGGAAAGTTATGACAGATATATGGGGTTTCTTAATAATCTGCATAAATAATGGAAACGTGAAATCGAATAGATTCAGACTGCGAGACATGTTCATCATTTATAGGTTTTCCTCTTAGCATAATCTTCAGGGCGTGACCACTTTGATGCAAGGAGCAGAGATTGTGACTGTCACGTGTCATGTCAAATCACACTTCCTATCTGACTGCACCATCAAAACGATTGCCTAAACTCACCAATGTTATGTTTGAAATAACAGTAAACTTTAGAAACATAGAAACATAGAAATTAGGTGCAGGAGTAGGCCATTCGGCCCTTCGAGCCTGAACCGCCATTCAATATGATCATGGCTGATCATCCAACTCAGTATCCCGTACCTGCCTTCTCTCCATACCCTCTGATCCCCTTAGCCACAAGGGCCACATCTAACTCCCTTTTAAATATAGCCAATGAACTGGCCTTGACTACCCTCTGTGGCAGAGAGTTCCAGAGATTCACCACTCTCTGTGTGAAAAAAGTTCTTCTCATCTCTGTTTTAAAGGATTTCCCCCTTATCCTTAAGCTGTGACCCCTTGTCCTGGACTTCCCCAACATCGGGAGCAATCTTCCTGCATCTAGCCTGTCCAACCCCTTAAGAATTTTGTAAGTTTCTATAAGATCCCCTCTCAATCTCCTAAATTCTAGAGAGTATAAACCAAGTCTATCCAGTCTTTCTTCATAAGACAGTCCTGACATCCCAGGAATCAGTCTGGTGAACCTTCTCTGCACTCCCTCTATGGCAATAATATCCCTCAGATTTGGAGACCAAAACTGTACGCAATACTCCGGGGTGGTCTCACCAAGACCCTGTACAACTGCAGTAGAACCTCCCTGCTCCTATACTCAAATCCTTTGCTATGAAAGCTATCATACCATTCGCTTTCTTCACTGCCTGCTGCACCTGCATGCCTACTTTCAATGACTGGTGTACCATGACACCCAGGTCTCGCTACATCTCCCCTTTTCCTAGTCGGCCACCATTTAGATAATAGTCTGCTTTCCTGTTTTTGCCACCAAAATGGATAACCTCACATTTATCCACATTATACTGCATCTGCCAAACATTTGCCCACTCACCCAGCCTATCCAAGTCACCTTGCAGTCTCCTAGCATCCTCCTCACAGCTAACACTGCCCCCCAGCTTAGTGTCATCCGCAAACTTGGAGATATTGCCTTCAATTCCCTCATCCAGATCATTAATATATATTGTAAATAGCTGGGGTCCCAGCACTGAGCCTTGCGGTACCCCACTAGTCACTGCCTGCCATTGTGAAAAGGACCCGTTTATTCCTACTCTTTGCTTCCTGTTTGCCAGCCAGTTCTCTATCTACATCAATACTGAACCCCCCAATGCCGTGTGCTTTAAGTTTGTATACTAATCTCTTATGTGGGACCTTGTCGAAAGCCTTCTGGAAGTCCAGATACACCACATCCACTGGTTCTCCCCTATCCACGCTACTAGTTACATCCTCGAAAAATTCTATAAGATTCGTCAGGCATGATTTACCTTTTGTAAATCCATGCTGACTTTGTCCAATGATTTCACCACTTTCCAAATGTGCTGCTATCCCATCTTTAATAACTGACTCTAGCAGTTTCCCCACTACCGATGTTAGATTAACTAGTCTGTAATTCCCCGTTTTCTCTCTCCCTCCCTTCTTAAAAAGTGGGGTTACGTTTGCTACCCGCCAATCCTCAGGAACTACTCCAGAATCTAAAGAGTTTTGAAAGATTATTACTAATGCATCCACTATTTTTGGAGCTACTTCCTTAAGTACTCTGGGATGCAGCCTATCTGGCCCTGGGGATTTATCGGCCTTTAATCCATTCAATTTACCCAACACCACTTCCCGGCTAACCTGGATTTCACTCAATTCCTCCAACTCCTTTGACCCGCGGTCCCTGCTATTTCCGGCAGATTATTTATGTCTTCCTTAGTGAAGACGGAACCAAAGTAGTTATTCAATTGGTCCGCCATATCCTTGTTCCCCATGATCAACTCACCTGTTTCTGACTGCAAGGAACCTACATTTGTTTTAACTAATCTCTTTTTTTTTCCCATATCTATAAAAAACTTTTGCAGTCAGTTTTTATGTTCCCTGCCAGTTTTCTTTCATAATCTATTTTTTCTTTTCCTAATTAAGCCCTTTGTCCTCCTCTGCTGGTCTCTGAATTTCTCCCAGTCCTCCGGTATGCTGCTTTTTCTGGCTAATTTGTACGCATCATCCTTCGCTTTGATACTATCCCTGATTTCCCTTGTTATCCACGGATGTACTACCTTCCCTGATTTATTCTTTTGCCAAACTGGGATGTACAATTTTTGTAGTTCATCCATGCAGTCTTTAAATGTCTTCCATTGCATATCCACCGTCAACCCTTTTAGAATTAATTGCCAGTCAACCTTGGCCAATTCACGTCTCATACCCTCAAAGTCACCTTTCTTTAAGTTCAGAACCATTGTTTCTGAATTAACAATGTCACTCTCCATCCTAATGAAGAACTCAACCATATTATGGTCACTCTTGCCCAAGGGGGCACGTACAACAAGACTGCTAACTAACCCTTCCTCATTACTCAATACCCAGCCTAAAATAGCCTGCTCTCTCGTTGGTTCCTCTACATGTTGATTTAGATAACTATCCCGCATACATTCCAAGAAATCCTCTTCCTCAGCACCCATGCCAATTTGATTCACCCAATCTATATGTAGATTGAAGTCACCCATTATAACTGTTTTGCCTTTGTCGCACGCATTTCTAATTTCCTATTTGATACCATCTCCAACTTCACTACTACTGTTAGGTGGCCTGTACACAACACCCACCAGCGTTTTCTGCCCCTTAGTGTTTCGCAGCTCTACCAATACCGATTCCACATCCTCCAAACTAATGTCCTTCCTTTCCATTGCGTTAATTTAAGTTTAGGTTTATTATTCTCACTTGTACTTTTTTCACGCAGAGAGTGGTGAATCTCTGGAACTCTCTGCCACAGAGGGTAGTTGAGGCCAGTTCATTGGCTATATTTAAGAGGGAGTTAGATGTGGCCCTTGTGGCTAAGGGGATCAGGGGGTATGGAGAGAAGGCAGGTACGGGTTACTGAGTTGGATGATCAGCCATGATCATATTGAATGGCGGTGCAGGCTCGAAGGGCCGAATGGCCTACTCCTGCACCTAATTTCTATGTTTCTATGTTTCTACTGAGGTACAGTGGAAAACTTTGTTTTGCATATTATAATTTTCCAGTACGGTATACATAAATACAAATCAGGCCAAACTCAAATACAATTGGTAAAGGCAAGGGAAAGCTATAGAGTGCCGATAATTCACAGCATCACCGTGGCACAGCGGTAGAGTTGTTGCCCTGCAGCGATTGCAGCACCGGAGACCCAGGTTTGATCCTGACGACGGGTGCTGTCTGTACGGAGTTTGATCGTTCTCCTCGTGATCGCGTGGGTTTTCTCCAAGAGCTTTGGTTTCTTCCTACACTCCAAATAGGTATAACGTCTTACAGACATCTTGGTATAAATTGACCATTGTGTCCCTAGTTAACGGATCGCTGGTCGATGCGGACTCGGTTTCCGTGCTGTATCTCGAAAACAAAAAAAAACTACTAATGCTTACCAGGTTGATGCAAATAGTTAACAGACAAAAAGTGCTGGAGTAACTCAGTTGGTGACACAGACCATATTCTACACCAATAGTCAAGAATAGGTGACATTTCAGAGTTAGAATCCCTCTTCAGACTGAAAGTAGGGGGTGGGGAAGAGCTGGTGGGGAGAAAAGACCAAGACCAATCAAGGCTGGCAACAAATAACCCTGGTAGGCCAATTATTGGCTGGGGAAGGTGTCCCCTGTGTAAAGTGTTAATGTCCCTCCTGGGATAAATAAAGTTAAATCGTATCGTATTAATCGTATCATGTAATCTCAAGAGAAATACAATGTGATGGACTGTAGAGCTGGTTAAATGGCTAGGGTGGAGGAAGGGGGCAAGAGGGGAGGGGATGGGGAGTGTTGGTAGAAGTCACTTAGAATTAGATAATTCAAAGTTCATACTGCTACTCAAGCTACCCAAGCATAATATGATGTGCTGTGCCTTTTGCTGTTTGTTATACTTTTCTCCACAATTTTACTGCTGGACGTGAAAAAATTGAAACAGGAGTATGCATGTCTTGCTATTCATTAAAGTAGACTAGTCTTTTTTCTCAGCCCCCCTTTACTGCACGAAGTCCATAGTCCCTGATTCTCTTGAAATATCTGACCATCCCATTATGATCTAGTAGCAAATTTGTGTTAATTTCTCACCTGAGGGATTGCCCGGGGAGAGGTGTGATGGAGATTGGGAGGGACACTGAGCAGAGATCCCAATACTCATGAAGCATGCTCAGGATACACGTGTATATAATGCATGGTCCAAAAACAGTCAGGTTTTAAATTTAAATTGTTTTACAGAATATGCCCCATGCACCCAATACCTATTAATGTAAATAACCAAACAGTTATTGGTGCCACAGAATGTTTGTTTGCCAACCATGCATACCTAATCAATGCACAATTCTACATGAAGGAGAACTTCATGGAAGGAAAGAACACAAAGTAAGCATTTTAAAATCGTTTCAAATGTATGTAATTCAAAAAACTTGCAAGAGTTTCTCTGCTTTCCAAAAGTCATATGGGAACCCGTTTAAGATTATGAGGGAGAGAAATGCCTATTCCACTCATGCCCAGCGTGTAAGCGGATTCGTATTTCATGCAAGTCATAGAGAAAGATTGGCAAAGGAGAGTCAGAAATCCTTTAATCAACATTCTCCTCACTCTACAGCAGCACCAACTGGAAATTCCTCAAAGTTGTCCTGTTTTATTCTCCCACTTCTTCCTTTGTTGCACATGGTGCTTTCAGAAGAGACCATATTCCTTCCCTTTAGATGCCAAAAAAATCCTGAATTTTAAACATCTCTGGGTTTTGCTTTCTCTTCACTTTCTCTGAACCCCATTTTGCCCTTCATGTCTTATCCCTTACTAGTTGTTACAATCCCTATTATTACAACATTTAAAAAGCATTGGGACAGGTACATGGATAGGATTGGTTTAGAGGGATATGGGCCAAATGCAGGCAGGTGGGATTAGTGTGGATGGGGCATGTTGGTCAGCATGGGCAAGTTGGGCCAAAGGGACTGCTTCCTTGCCTATGACTCCTTGACTATTATTTCCTCTGGAGATCTTCCTTCCACAGCATCCAATTCCACAGACTAACCACTCACAGTCTGCTTTTACCTGTTTTCTGAGATCTGCAAGCAGGATCCCCCCCACTAGTTCTCACTCAACCTTATTCCAACCAGAGATAGACAGCGGTAGAGTTGCTGCCTTACAGCAAATGCATCGCCGGTGACCCGAGTTCGATCCCGACTACGGGTGCTGTCTGTACGGAGTTTGTACGGAGTTTGTACGTTCTCCCCATGACCTGTGAGGGTTTTCTCCGAGATCTTTGTTTTCCTCCCACACTCCAAAGACATACAGGTATGTAGGTTAATTGGCTTGGTAAATTAAAAATTGTCCCTAGTGTGTGTAGGGATAGTGTTAATATGCAGGGATTGCTGGTCAGCGCTGTATCTCTAAACTAAAGTAAACCTGGTGTAACTCGGTGGGTCAGGCAGAATCTACTTATTCCAACCAGTCCTTGTCCACAATGTTTCTATTTATCTCCCAACAGAACGTGCATAAATTCATAATTAAATTCATCATTTAATTATGAATTTCTTCTTCATATTCCTCTTCAGTATCTCCTCTTCTTATTCCCTCCCAGTTGATCTGTTTGCTATTTAGGAACAATGAACCTCAGATGTTGGTTTACAAAAGAAGATGCAAAGTGCTGGAGTAACTCAGCAGATCAGGAGCATTTCTTGAGAACATAAATAGGTTATCATTCAGGACGGGACCTTGCCATCTGTTGGTTCTCCTGAACTGAATATTCATTGTGATTTTTTTTGTATTTGATGAAGTATTTTTCTCACCATTCCATTGTAACTTTATCTGGAAATCTATTGTTTGCTCTGTCTTTACATACCTCCATTTATATCTTACTCTCTGAATAATTGAAACGTGTATAACTTTTCTAAAGTCAACAATTTTTTGATTTTTCTCTTAGTATTCCAAATGTTTTAAACACCATTTTGTAGCCACAATGTCTTAGTGTTGAAACAGGCCCTTTGGCCCAACTTGCCCACACAGACCAACATATCCCATCTACACTAGTCACACCCATCTACATTTGACCCATTAACCTCTAAACTTGTCTTTTCCATGTACCTGGATGCTTCTTAAATGTTGCGATAGTCTCTGCCTCAACAACTTTCTCCGGCAGCTCCATATACCCACCACCGTTTGTGTCATTAATTCTTTCACTCACGCAAACCTGGTCATGCCTCTCGGTAAAGAGTTATGTTTCTGGTAATTGTATTAATTCTGAAGGGGTTAGAAGTGATATTGAGTGTTGGACGTTTATCACTATGTAGTAAAAATTAACAGATGGTGTTCATCACTCCATCCATAGTGAGTAGCAGTCAACCGAATCCAGAGATCTTTCTTGCCACCGCAGAAATATTAATTAGTTTAGCAAGTTGTAGGTCTGAGCATTAAATCAGCCAACTGATGCTACAAGTCCTCTCTACTGCTGCAGAAATATCAATGTTAACTGAAGATCAAAAGAGGCAAGCGATCAATTCAAGCTGCAAAAATATCAATTGTTGGAAAAGGTGAAAATGGATCTGTTATTGGCAGTTCCTCTCCTATTTACTCTTTGCATTGTTTGATTGTATTGATTCATGGGAGGTGCAGTGGTGCGGCAATATAGCAAGCGGCTGCCTCACCATTCCTGTGACCTGCGTTAAGTCCTGGCTTCTGATGTTGCTTGTGGAATTTGCACATTCGACCCGTGAATCTCCTTAAAGTGGTCAATTGTCCTCCCCCATCCTAAAGACATGAGGATTGGTAGGTTGATTAATCCATGTAAATTGCACTTAATTGTACAGGTGAGTGGATAATCATGGGAGAATTGATGGGAACATGGGGATAACAAAATGGGATTAGCATAGAATCAGTATAAATAGGTGTTTGATGGTCATCTTTGAACTCAGTGTAAAAAAAGCGTCTATTTCTATGCTCAATTTCTCTGTAAGTTTATCTTGGTCTTGTGCGATTCAGTTTTACTGGAAATGTTGGTAACTTCATTTTGACAAATTTAGTAATCCAGTATGGCCAAGTAAAGTCTAGAGTCTTTTCTCATGAATGTAACAGTTACTCGAGTCTGTCAGTATTCTGTGTGCTCCATGGATTCATTTTGCACGGATTAGTAATCAGGCAGGTAATTACAAGGTCAGCAGCTGGGTGCAGTCGCAGACAATTTATTATGAGTGAAAATGACTCAAGATTTGAAAAGGGCAGGAGAAATAGTTTATCATATCAATGATTGTATTAGCTTTCCTGTAATCTCCTTATTCCAGTTGGTTTTATTCTGTAAATGATGGTAATTCTGCTTAGAATGGATTATTTTGCTCTGCGGTAACTGTAGAAAATGAAATGTTTTGCCTCCCTCTAGAGGCCTATACAGATAATCACAAATACAAATCAACATGTCCACGCTATCGTAGTACAAATCAACTAAAATACATAGCTGTGTGGTGCAACTATAATATAAGCAAGCAAATAGAATAGAAATTAAATAAAGATAATTACGGGGAAGATATAAATAGAAGTTAAGCAAATATATATGAGGATGGGTTAGCTATTTCATAAGAATCATAAAGTCTGGGTCATAATAAAATGAAATTAATTGTGCAAAATCATCTAATGTTAAAAAAAAATTCATCCTGTTTCATCCTTCTCATCTATTTGCACAGTGATATTGTAAATAAATGAGGAATGTCCTTATTGTTATTAATCAGGCCCTTTAAAATCACAATATAACAACTTGCAATAGTTTCCAATCTGAACAAGGGTCCCAACCCCCCAAAAAATCACCTATCCATTCCCTCCACAGATGCTGCCTGACCTGTTGAGTTACTCCAGCACTTTGTGCTTTGTTCAAGGTTCCAGCATCTTCCAGTATATCCATGCCATTGTTTCTGATTCATTTCTGAAGCAATGTTCCACAATTTTGTGAAATCTTCACTTTGGTCTTGCATTTGCTTTGTATTTCCACGAATATAACTAATTTGTTCAACTTCAATTATTCAACTTGAATGAACTTACTTTCGGTTTATTATAATATGACTTCTCAGCACTACCTTTCAAAGCTGTAAAGTGCAAGGTTTCCAGCACTTCTTCAGCACGTCTTGTAAAAATGTGGAATCTACCTTTCCATTCTCTACAAAGTAGCTCCATGATCTTCACACATTCATATTTTTCTCAAAGGCCAGAACTGTAAAAAACAAAATCTTTCAAAGTACCAACAAGTACTTTAGGCATCCTCAGATATGATTCCATTTTGATTTTGTGCTGTAGCCAATTACAACTTTAAATCAGCATCATGCACAGTAAATTTATATCACCCATTAATTTTAAATGCATAATAATATGTGGTTAACTATATTACATTCAATTAGCTAATTCTCCATCACCAATAGATTTTATTTAATGTACCTTGGAACTCATGAGCTCCTTTCTAGATTCAACTATTGTTTCTAGCTTGGAAGCATTTTCAAACTGATGAATTAGACCAGTCTGCAAGTGTCTACGTAGTTGGTGTTAATTAGAAATAGCAATGCTCCAAAATTGATCAGTTCTGCTTATACATCCTCATCGTGTAGGAAAGAACTGCAGATGCTGGTTTAAATTGAAGGTAGACACAAAATGCTGGAGTAGGGTCTCGACCCAAAACGTCATCCATGCCTTCTCTCCAGAGATGCTGCCTGCCCCGCTGAGTTACTCCAGCATTTTGTGCCTAAACATTCTCATTTCTGTCCAACTTTCTGTCCTTTGTTAAACAATTATTCTATGTTTTACATTATTCACCAATTGGCTTTTAAACTTAGTGAATTATATTTACTATTAACTTATCAGCCAAAACGTCATTATTTGTGTCCAAACACAAGCTAAGTCTTGCTCACCCATCACTTCCATGTTTTCTGACCTGCATTTGTTCCAAGTAAGAAGTGGCTTGACTTTAAAACCTCCTTATTTTCAAATGCTTTTATCCCACTCTGGTCTTTTCCCACTCTGCAATCCTGTACAGCCTTACAAGCTACTGAGAAATATATATTCCTTCAATTTATAGGTGCCTTCAATGTCTCAGGGCCAAAGCTTTGAAAATGCATCCCTAAATTGAATTGAATTGAATTTCCTTTATTGTCATTCAGACCTTACGGTCTGAACGAAATTTCGTGCCTGCAGTCATACATACAATGATACAATAATAAACAACAATAAACACAAATTAACATCCACCACAGTGAGTCCTCCAAACACCTCCTCACTGTGGTGGAGGCAAAAATCTTAGGGCTGCAGTCTCTTCCCTCTTCTCCCTCTGCGCTGAGGCAATTCCCCACCGGGCGATGGTACAAACAGTCCCGCAGCTCACCGAACCCCGCGAACGGGCCGGTTCAAACACTGCGGCCCGGGGTGGTCGAAGCCGCCGCACCTCCAGTCCAGCACACGCAGCCGCCGGCCCGCGGCTGAACCCAGGACTCTGGACACCGCCGCCAGAACATCGTCCCAGCCACCGGAGCACCGTCCCAGCCCCCTGACCGGATCGCCCTCACGTGAGTACCGTTCCACCCTCGGGCTGGGCCACTCCAGCGGGAGTGCCATTCCTCCCTCGGGCTGGGCCACTCCGATGGGAGTGCCGTTCCTCCCTCGGGCTGGGCCACTCCAGCGGGAGTGCCGTTCCTCCCTCGGGCTGGGCCACTCCAGCGGGAGTGCCGTTCCTCCCTCGGGCTGGGCCACTCCAGCGGGAGTGCCGTTCCTCCCTCGGGCTGGGCCACTCCAGCGGGAGTGCCGTTCCTCCCTCGGGCTGGGCCACTCCAGCGGGAGTGCCATTCCTCCCTCGGGCTGGGCCACTCCAGCCCCTCACCATGCCGCTCTCACGGGAGCACCGTTCCATCCCGGGCTGGGCCGGGAGCGAGCCCAGGACGAGTCCTGTCAGCTGCCTCCAGAGTCCCGAGGTCGCCGGCTCCGCTAGGCCTCAGCGTAGACGGAGGCAAAGAAGGGGGATATGACAAAAAGGTCGTATTCCCCCGAAGGGAGTGACAGCAGCCCCCGTTTCACCCCCCACCCCCCTCCCCACATAAACACAGCCTAAAAACCAAAAACATAACTAGACAAAACGAAAAAAAACAACACAAAAAAGTAAAAGACAAACGGACTGCAGGCGAGCCGCAGCCGTTCCCAGCGCCGCCACTTCCGGATAAACCTTTGCTTCTCTATCCTCTTAAGATATTCCTTAACATGAATGAATGTATGCATGAATGAATGAAATGAATGAATGATGATGATGATGAATGAATGATTTATTTCGGTCATATATTAAAAAGAACAAAACTTTACAATCTGTGTGAATATGAACCAACACTGTATCCATTTCACACAACGTTCACATAATCAATGAACGAAAAAGGAATAGGCTGAAGCCACAAAGCTTATGTTTGCCTATCCTATACAATCCATAAAATAAGATAACCCAGAATATCAGTATTACAAAGGAAAGAAAAATATAATAAAATTTACTCTAAATTGTAATCCTTACTTATTTTACATTTTAAACATTTTACATTATAATTCTTAATTATTTTACATTCTAATGCTTTTTTGAAACTCGACAGAAAGCTACAAAATTTCAACTCATCACTAAGCCCGTTCCATAATTTGACTCCCAAAACTGAGACACATCTGTATTTTACATTGGTTCTCACTTTGCATGTTTCAAAAATACACAACCCTCTTAAATTATAATGTCCTTCTCTTAATTAAAAATGTTTATGAATACTAACAGGAAGGCTTTTATTCCTAACTCGGAAAAGTATTTCTAATGTCTTTACATGCACAATATCAAAACATTTTAAGTTACCGGACTTTATGAATAATGGATTTGTAGTTTCAAGGTAAGAAGCTTTATTTATTATTCTAATAGCTCTTTTCTGGAGTTTAATTATAGGGTCTATATTTGTTTTATATACATTTCCCCAAACTTCAACACAATATGACATATATGGCATTATAAGCCAGCAGTACAATATATACAAACACTTCTTATTCAACAGATCCTTTGTTTTGTAAAGAATAGCAGTGGATTTAGATAATTTCCGTTTGATGTATTCTATATGTGGCTTCCAACAAAGTTTATGATCTATAATCACTCCCAGGAATTTTGTTTGATATACTCTTTCAATTTCAACTCCATTTAAATTCAATTTTATTAATTTTTACATACTGAAACCTATTACTTAAATAACTTCCCAACCAATTTTGTGTGACATCTCTTATACCATAAAGTTCCAATTCCTGCAAAAGTAAGGAATGATCAATTGTATCAAATGCTTTACGTAAATCAATAAATACACCCACAGTGTGTAGTTTCTTATCTATTGCTGTTGCTATATTTTCTACAAAATCCATCACCGCTAAAGATGTCGATCGATTACTCCTAAACCCATATTGATGATCACTCAATAACTCATATTTCTCAATGAAGTCATCAAGTCTATTCACAAATAGCTTTTCAAGTATTTTAGAAAAATAGATGATTTGACCAAACACTTTACCGTAGAGTATAACATTTTGTGTGGTCTCCAGTAGGATTTTGTTGGATAATGTGTCTGTGAAATATCTTGGGACTTTTTGTTGAATTAAGGCTAAATAAATGCAGATGGTCGATCTCATTCATTACTTTGGTATATCACCCTGCATTTCAGAAGGTACCTCTGGTGTGGACTCATGAACATCAACCTCCTTATAGTTCCTCATCCAAATAGCTAGTTTATAGCTAACAGCTAATACATCTGTGGGATGTGGGAGGAAATTTGAGTACTCAGGGGAAATCCATCCAGACACAAGGAGAAATGCAAAATCCTCACAGCTCCAGAGGTCAGAAACAAACCCAGGTCACTGGAGTTGTGAGACAGGTGCACAACTTTAAGGGCCTGTCCCATGAGCATGCGACTGCATGCAGCAAGCACGACCTAACATGGTCGCTTGAGCTGTACGGCCTCGTGGGGCCGGTCCCACCTCGCCGGAGCCGTATGGAGTTGTGCGGAGCTGGCACTGTCAGTTCAGCACGGCAACGGCTTGCCGGCCCACAGCCACATTGAGGCCGTACGCACCGCCTTGACGGGCGTCCTCAGCGTCTCGATGCCGTACGCAACGTCTTGACGGCATATGCCTATCGCGAACTTTGCTCGAACTTCACGTCAACTCGTACGGCATCACTCGACTTCCGTGTGGCCCCCGCTTCCGGTTTGGTAGCACTCGCCGCATGCAGTCGCATGCTCGTGGGACAGGCCCTTTACAGTGCTACTGTGCCACCCCCAATGTCATATGTGGGCAAGGAGTGTTTTGGAAGAGCGCTGTGGGGTAACATTCTTTTTTTTAAATCACAGTCAAGCTCAGACCTGTATTCAACAAACTACTGGGGAAACTCAGCAGACCAGGCAGCATCTGTGGAGAAATGGAGAGATGATATGTTGAATCGGGGCACTTCTTCAAACTGATGCCCAAAATTCTAGCATATGTAATCTCTTGTGTCTCCTGCATTCAGTCTGAAGAAAGGTCCCAACCTGAAATATCACTTCCATTCCCTTCCCAGGTGCTGCCTGACCCACTGAGCTCCTCCAACACTTTGTGTTTTGCTCAAGATTCCAGCATCTGCAGTCTCATTTGTCACCTGAATGCATTTGGTATCTGCAGATCCCGGTGATATGAAAGAGATTATCATATAGAATCACTGCATGAGGCCAATTACCAGCTTTAACTTAATGACCTTCACCTCAACCAAGATTAAGTCCAGGTGCATTGATTGTGTATTGCAAAATAATGTTCATACCAATTAAGCTGAGGAAGGAACCGGTCATAATTATTTGTATTGTATGCTGATGAGGATTCTCACATTGCAAATGTTCAAAATTGAAAAGTCATTAGCTTTATCCAAAGTCATATTCTTCCTGGAAATACACAACATTTATTTACATTTCAGGAAACATGTAAATATAAAAGTTATAGATGTTTGGTAACATTGCAAAGTAACTACTCTCATCTCTCAAAACTTTGTGAATTCAAACGATTTCAGCACAATTCAAGTTGTATTCTTACTGTGAAAAAATGTGTATAAATATTATTAAACATATGGTGATTCTCCCTTGCAAAATACATATTGCTTTATACATTTTTCTTATTTAGTGTAATGCTTTTCCTTTGTATTAGTTTACTTAAGCCAATAATCCTGATGATGGTGTACTTCCCGATGCAATTCCTCTCCTGATTTATTGCATGGATGTTTAAAGTTATTGGTGAATAGAGAAATATCAGTCATCTCTTTGTGAGTCACACTGAGTTGGCACGTCACTTAACTTCTCCAGTCACTTACATTATTAAAGGACACTGCCACTGTATTAATATAATTTGTGTCTTTTATTCAAGAAAATAATTACTAAAGGTATTTAGTTAGATGGACTAGTATAATAATATTATTGCAATAACTCTCTTCCCAAACAAAACAAAATAAATAATACCTAATATTTAAGCCTAACCATTGCACAAGAGATAATTTTTCAGTTGAGATCGATTGTATAACTTTGCACAGATTGTGTAACTTTGCATGGTAGACACAAAATGTTGGAGTAACTCAGAGGGACAGGCAGCACTTCTGGAGAGAATAAATGTTTTGGGTCGAGATCCTTCTTCAGAATTTGTATGGTTTAACTTCCTCATTTTGCAGGGTAAAAAGTTGTTAGAAACTGTCAATTTACTTGACAATTGTAGCAGATTTAAATGGAATTTCAGTTCACATATCAAACCTATAATCTGAAATGTACAATGTCAGCTGTTTTATGTGTGAGAGTATGTTAGGATATCAAAAATCACTCATTTATTAGAGTATTTAAAATCTGGGTATTGCCACTGTATTGCCACTTTCAAAGAGCTGGGCACTTGTGAATTGTGAAGATCAATTTTACATCAATGTTGTTAAGAGTCTTTATGCCATCATAAAGTGAGAGAAATATTGACAAAGCATGATTTTTATACATCAGTTGCAAATTAACGTTACAGTATTTTATGTTGGAAATGTTGATATCTAACAATTGGTACTCTGACCTTAGTCAATTGAAAGTTCCTTGCATTTGAGTCAGAATGTTGTGGGATCCACTTTCACCATGAGACCTGAACATGAAAATCAATGCTGGCTTACCGGTGCAATGCTCTCAAAACTACTGCTGTTACATCAAGTCCCAGTATACTTAGGTAGCGGTTCACTGGAGCGGTGAGTAAACAATTCCACTAGCGGTGTTTATTACGGTCAATCCTATACCCCGGTATCATTCATTTTCGGCGCATCACCTGGACGCGGGTCACATGTCCGCCTGCAATCAGCGCCAGGTGTCCGCCGCGCTGTCCCACCCGGACCCGGATAAATAGCGCGCGCCCCCTTCCCGCTGCTTCCATTTACAGCGGGTTCACGCTCTGTCTCTTGCAAACGGGGACGATGCAACAACACAAGACGGACACCGCCCGGACGGGCGAGCTTTGGACCATGGCGCGTGTACTGCTGATATTTGGGTGAGTTTTTGTCATTCGACGGTGGCAGGGTTTGTGAGCAGCGCCGGGGTTTGCCGTCCCACTGATGGGCGCTCGTTTATTTTACAGGGTGGTGGTGGCGACGGTCGCGGCAGCTCCTGACAGGGGGATACAAAGTGCGCCTGCAGGTCAGTGTCCGGGTGGCACTAGAGGGAGGGGAGGGCAGGAAAGGCGCCGGGTCAGTCCGCTTAACACTGGAGTGTTCTGTACTTTCCTGCAGGCTTTGTGAAGACTGAATGCCGAGACAGTGTATTTTGGGTCGGACTGGACAAGCGCTTTCTCGCTGGGAAACTGTGGCAGATTAACGTCGTCGGTGAGTTTTCCGTGAGCTATAACCGCGTTGAACGATACTACACTGACTCGACGTTTATTGTCCACGTTACTGATCATTACTAGCGGAGTAAACAATTCACAATTATGCGCAAAACATTACACCTGAAGGTGGATGTTGGGAGTAGATTAGTATATCTAATTTGAATACAACATTCATAGAACAGATTCTAATTCAGTTTATTGTCCCAAGGATGGGATATAGATACAATGAAAATATTGCTCGCTTTGAATTTAAGTTTTGGGTAAGTTAGTTAAATGTTGCTGCAGTTTCACTCTACTTCCATTGGTGATTTAAGCCACTTTGCACTTTCAGTCCGAGAAGCTTCAAAAGCATACAATCCTGAATAAGGGCATCTGTTACCAGAGTTTGTAATTGTCTAATCAATGTTTGAATTGGAAATCTGTCCTTTTGTCCAAGATAATACCTTGTATAAGCTATTAAGCTTTTGTGATTAGGTTAGATTTAAGCAGAAACAAGATAGTATCCCTTTGCAAGATTATTCACACCAATTTTGTACAGATACACATGTGGAACACTTTCAGCCCAACTGCCCTTGATACTCCTCTAAGCTAGTCCTATTTGTCTGTTTGGCCAATATCTCTCTAAACCATCCATGTACTTGTCCTAATATATCTCACATCTATCCTTGAACATGATTTCATTTGATGATCAGGATGTTCAGTGCAACATTAATCATCTAACACCTTGTCCTATGAAAAATTTAATATAAAGTCTTAAGTTTACTGCTGTAGTCTTAGAATTTGTCTTGGTTGCATTTGATATGTTGTCTGTAATGGTTTGGCAGTTACTTTGTCAGGTTGACTCCCTACCAATTAGTACAACAGCTTTCCTACCTGTACTGGGGCAACAATTCTCCTAATCCATTTGTAACATTTGTAATTATTTGGTTCTTTACTCCCTGAATTTTTGGATTTGTGTCCTTCATTCCAATGCTTTTTTCTATGTGTAGCGATATACACATTCCGAAGAAGGGTCTTGACCCGAAACATTGCAAATTCCTTCTCTCCATAGATGCTGCCTCACCCACTGAGTTTCTCCAGCATTCTGTGTCTACCTACTAAATACAGTAACTTATCCTGTTGTGTGTAGGAAGGAACTGCAGATGCTGAAGAAGGGTCTCTAAATGAAACATCACCCATTCCTTCTCTCCAGAGATGCTGCCTGTCCTGATGAGTTACTCCAGCATTTTGTCTATCTTCTGTTTAACTTATCCTGTTTTCCTGTCTCAGATCAGTCGGGTTATATATTCTCCGTAACACCAAGATTTGCATCGCAGTGTGGTTACACAATTTCAGTAGATTACTGGAATGTTGAATTCCGTGCATCTGTCCTCAGCTGTGGTGTGCAAATACTGGTAAGTAATTACTAGGAAGATGACGGTTTTGATTGCAAGATCCATCATGGAAACAGTCCCTTTGGTCCCAAACTATGTCGGCCATCAATCACCCATTTGCATTATTTCTGTTGTACCTATTTCACATTCACTCCCTATACAATGTTGCATTGGCCAAAAAAAAAACTACCAACCTGAACATCTTTGGGATGTGCGAAAGTTGGAGCTCCTGGAACAAACCCACAGTTGCAGGAGAATGTGTAAATTTCAGAGAGCTCCTAAAGGTCAGGTTTGAACTCTATTCCCTGGTACTTCATGGGGATATTTGAGCACATGGCTACAGCATAGATGATGGGGATTGCTTTAAAATTAGATGTCCAACTGTTTGGTTAAGTACTATATCCTAAGGATGTGATCTGCCATTGAAGTAGGAGGTGAGCTGGAAGTAGTGCTTATGGCATTATGGATCTATGCTAAAGCAAGCCCAACATTGTACACATGTGGTGTCAATGGATGACAAGATTATCACCATGTGCTTTTCTTGGTATAACTTGTACATTTCCAATTCATTTGCAGAATGATGAGCAGTTTAATCTGACCATACAAATACAAGTGTCAGGACCTGCCTCCAGAGCTGCAACATACATTGAAACTCTATCTTGTATGTACTCTCCATGGGCTGAAAGGGAAATCTTCTGTGAAGAAAACTACATGCAGGTAAACTCCATTCTATATGATGAAGATGAGTTGATCAGACTAACTTTATCAGAGGCTTCTGCACATACCTCAAATACAGGAATTGTTCTACAATTCATCAAATTTTATTACATTTGAACTTCTGATTTGTAGACATTGCTGAGATTCTTTCATCAAAATTGAAGTTGTGAAATTGTTGACCTACATGATTAGTTTAGAAAATTGTTTGTTCAAGATGGAGCCATGTGCCACAATGTGTAGTTAATGTGAACAAAATTTCTGCCACTCCATTGATTGTTTTTTAAGATCAGAACTATAGCCATAGTTGACAAAGAGCATGATCTGCAACACCAAAACAATCCTGGGTTGTCCCTAGTTACATGTCTAAATCTCATCTTTCCACCTAACTTCACTGAAAACACTCAAAATAAATAAAGATCTTAAAATGTACCTTGCCACTAACTTGTGAGAAAGTGTTGGCCAATTCTATTAAATATAAATTAATGTTTGTACTCGAGTACAAATGTTTCTATTGCAATGCACTAATCTTGCAATTGTGCACAGGTCTCTGTACAAAGAAAGATACCGACCATAGAGGAGGATTACGCTCAAGATGCTGAAGATTGGGCTTTAGCATTTCCTGAAGTAGGTTCACCTTTTTCTCTACCTGTTTTGCCAAATTAAATCTAATTTAATGAATAGCAACAGTTTCATTCTACAAATAAGAAGTGTATCGATTAAGTTGAGGACTTTCTCAAACTGATATTTATCCATAAAATACATTGTTTTGATTGGGAACAAAAGTGAAATGCAATTGGAGTTATTAATTTCTGAATTTGCTTCATTACTTTCAAGTTGCTCATGTTTCCCTGGTGTTCCATGCAGGCAGTCGGAGGAGAAACTGGAATATGGCAAGTGGTATTTCACACTTCCAGTGGTAAAGTGAGTAAGACCGTGAAAGAAGCACATCAGCTAAATTACGGAATCAACACCACAGTGTCTCGTATCTTGCTCCGTGCTCCTTATCATACAAAAGAAGCTGAAGTCGTTTTGGTGAGTTCACAAATTACTTTTCCACTTAGTAGCAGTGTGTGTGTGTGGTGCTTCAAAACACTGATGAGTGAGATAATACTTTAACTTTCTTCCCTTAGGTCCAAGGTGTTCCCTTGTCTGTTATCAAATCAACAAGCTTCTACAAACAGCATTGGATCATTCTGTTAATTGACACTGCAGTGGCTTGTCCTCTTGGTAAAAATATTTTTACAGTTCTATTAATTGTATTTGACTGATTTGCATTCTATTTAAAACTATGTTCAACTAAATTACATGTTGGCCAGCTTTCTTTCGAGCCTGGACTTCAATCCTGTGGTCTTGGAGGTGTAATAGATATAAAATTTCATTCTTGTAATCTGTGGTAATTATTACCAATGTGAGCAGATACTAGTCATTTTCCTGTCTTTAATGAAATATCAAGCCATGCAGAATGGTTGAAGCTTTAAGTAATATTTGATTTGGCTGAATTGGGTGTGAAGTTGATCTAAGATTACCTTGCCTTTAACAAATCCTTATCAGTCTAAAGACAAGTCTACCAATGACATGTTTGAAATTAAATTCTGGATGTTTTCTGCACAATAATCGACCATATGCTTCCCACCATGAGTGCATCCTAAACCACATCCTTGAAATGATCCACAACACTAGATTCTAGTTTATCTTTTAAAGGACATTATTTAATCTTTGTCTAAAATAATTGGGTATGTGGCATCTTAACCAACGAGTTTTCTCTTTGCACTTGCCAGGTGATATTTCATTTGTGGATGACCTAATCACCTGGACATTGCCAAGAATATTCACTCCAATTGTGACCAGTGCAGTTCTTAAAGACAACAGTTCTATGGGAGTAAATGGTATCAAATTGGATCCTGAAATAATGACAGAAAGAAATTATTCTTTGGATAAAAATGACACTGCACTTGCTGTAAAGGTTCCAATTGGAGCACAAGATGGACACTACAAGGTTAGTTGAATTTGCTGCTGGAATGAATGTCCATAAGTATCAAATGAAGACATCACCTTTGGCCCTCTGGACATTTAAATGCATCCATCTAAATATTAACCAATTTTAATTATAGAAGCTAATCTTAATCTTGCTAAATTAGTAAGATTGAGGTCTTGAGGCTGGAGCACATGTACGCTGAGCAATGTGGTTCATACTTCAAATATATCTTGGGCTTGGCAGTCTATAGTGCTACCAAAGCCCCTACCCAGTTTAGCATTCTACATAATTGCACATCCACTTTTGACTGCATGTAGCTGAAGACTTGAACTTGAAGGGCTCAATGCGCAATCAGAAACATTTAAATGTCTACCAATGAAGCTTTAAGTGACTTGGTTCTAATAACTTAAATGTTTTATTTCAGAGCCATGTAATGGATGGCCAGTATGGCATCAAGTATAGCATTAATCTGTTTTTGGAACACGTGTGGGAAGATGAAACCTGGGGAATGAATAAAATGAATGTGATATATCCAGCCACCACTCCCTTTATTCCTAAGCCTCTGGTTCTCACTGATGGTAGGTACTGTGGGTCGTTAATGTAAACTTGAGCTATTTATTGACAAAGGTTCTCAATCATTCTATAGTTACTGAGAATTGTTTAAATTCAGGATTGATTTCCTATCAAAGCAGGAAATGGTTAACTATCCAAATGCTATTGGAAGAACATGAATGAAATATGGCTGCCAATAATAGAACCAGGGAAGGGAAAAATGCTATTGCCATTCATGGGAGGCACCACTTATAAGTGAAACAATGTGTTAGTGTATACAAAGAAGAAAGCAATGTACTTGACTTTGCAGGGTTTGACCATACACAATGCTGTGGGTGAATAACTAGAGACTCCATCTTGCTGTATTCTTTCGCTCTTTTTGCTGAAATCTTGGTTGACTGAACCAAATATTTTGGAAGTAATTGACTGGATCCAAATGATCTGGTGTGATCTTACAACTATAATCAAAAACAATGTCTAGTATCTAGAATCAAAGTGAAAGATTGTGGTCTGAAGACTGTTCATACCAATTGGTAGAAATATTTTACCTGCATCTCCAAGAATTAATTCTACTTCTCTTATTCAGATACCAAACCTGAACAATGGCTATTCAATGTATCATTGGGCAATTTTCTTCCTGATGTGGAACTGCACAAACTCACTCTTGGTTCTCAGTCCTTTTCTGTGGATGAACCAAACCAGTTGTTTGATGTTTACAATGCGACTACCCCAAATGAGACGACCCTTGATAAAATATTTGTTCTTGAAGTTCCAATGGAGTCTCCAGTCGTTGATAGGAAGGTAATGGCCTATTTGTAAAATGTCCCTGTCATCTGACCAGCTGCTAAGTCTCTGCTTTATATTTTAGTATATAGGAGATGGTGTTGAACAATATACCCTTGACATCATCTACACCTTGGCTGTCGTGCCAGAAGATGAAATGTTCACCTATGTAGCTCAATTAGTACACAAGCACAACATAGGTGAGTTGTTTTGGCCTTCTTCTTGTAACTTCGAGATCCCCTGACTGATTAAGGAACTCTTTCCTCCTCCAGTACTTCCAGTGGCAAGTGGCTTTTGTGACCAGGAAAATGTGACTTTACTGATTACACACGGAACTTTGGATCAATATTGGATCCCTTTCATTGGAAACGTGCAGCTCTCTCTACACTCTGAACATGATGGGTATATCTTGAGGGAGAATGGTACCCACTTAACAATCACTGTTCCACATGATTCACCTGAAGTTGTCCATGAGGTATGTGGTTTCCACAAATGGTCTGTCTTGCAATTATTAGAATGGAATCAAAATTAATCAATTGCTATCTCATCACAGGCAATTAATCACCAAGGCCTTCGGAGCAGATTTGACTTCCAACTGAGGGATAATAAAACCTTCGAGGTGCTGATGAACTTTTCTCTTTCCTGCAGCTTTCCTACTGCTGACTTCATAAGTAAGTTTTTGGTTTTACTTCCCAACTAATAGCTGCATGCCATCATTTATTCTTGGTGATGATGAACCTTTCCTCTTTCAGGATGTTTCCCAAATGGCTGGATTATGATTACTGCTGTGAAACTTGGAAGACAGTTGAGAATGGATGCTAGCACAATCGTGCTGAAAGACCAGACTTGCAAGGCAAAGGAAAGCAAGTTCGAAGCAGTCTTTGACTTTTCTGTGGATTCCTGTGGCACAACGAGAAGGGTAAACAATTGGTGTGTAAATGGCATGTGGAGTCTGCAGGAAGTCCTGGACAACCATTTAATAGCTGAACATTTTTTTTTTGTTTCTTAGTTTGAGAAGAATTACATGATCTATGAGAATGAAGTGGTGTACATGGATGCCAAATCAACTAAAGAGCCAACCTTTCAGTAAGAACGATTTAAATGGGTTTGCCTTATTCCATGTGTGTATGAATAAATTATACATTTTCTCCTCCTAGACTTGCAATATCTTGTCGTTACCCCATAAATGATTCTCTGCATCTTCAGTTTGAACACCAAATTAATCCTCTGCCAGTTGTTGTACCTGGGATGGGACCCATCGTCTTGGTTATGCAACTTGCCAAAGGTAAAAGTCTTTGGTATATTTTCAGTCTTTACAATGACCTGACTCTCAATAGTGATCACTGGGATTTATGACTCTCCTGGCCCAACTTTATTTTGGATACCTACCCACATTTTCCTTTGAATTTGCAGATGAATCCTATACTACATTGTACAAAAAAGATGAATATCCAGTAGTGAAGTATCTGGCTGTCCCCCTCTACTTTGAAGTGCAACTGCTGCACAATGAAGATCCACAAATTGAGTTGTTCTTGCAATCCTGCTGGGCAACTGCCTCACCAGGAAGAGACAGTATTCCACAGTGGCCCATCATTGTCCAAAGGTAAGTGTGACCATTGCTGATGAAGGATAGTTGGCAATTAATAATTGGCATGGACTAATTTGTTTTATTAATAGCTGTGAGTATGAAGCTGATCTGCAAGTGACCATCTTCCATCGTGTTGTGAGGAATGAGAGGGTGAGATATCCTAGCCATGTGAAAAGATTTGAAGTGAAGACATTTGCATTCATCTTGGGAGATCTCAATACCTTGTTGCGAGAGGTGAGAATTGCTATCCACATTATGTTCAAACCCAGTGAGCAGTGTCTCACTAATGTTTTCCTCCCTCAGGTGTACTTTCATTGCAGTGTAGTTTTGTGCAAGAAGGACCCAATTAACGAGTTTCTCTGTCCTGGTAAATGTATGCCAAGAAAACAACGAATGGGTAAGTTAACAATATGGCAAGGTTGTTTGTGGCTTGTAGCTTGGTGCTGATCATGGTGTCATTGCAGGTCGGAGTGTAGATGGAGTGCACCATTTGGAGGGATCTGTATCGTCGGGAGCAGTGCTCGTAGCAAAATTTCCAAATGTAGAGCATGACATGAGAGGTGAGGTAGCATTCTTGAGCTATTACAAGGCAACATAATTTTCAAAATTGTAATTGTTAATTTTCCCTGGCCCACAGATGCCCAAATGGAATTTTATTCCTGGCCAGTGCTGCTGATTGGAGGTGCAACAATTATTGTTAGTTCAATTGCACTTGGAATTGTTGGTCGTGTATGTCAAAAAAGCAGTGACTCTGATTAAAACAAGCTCTTAATTGAAATGTTTATTACCCGAGTCTTCAGTTGCCTTTTAGTGTAAGTTTGCTGTGAAGGTAATTTACTTTCTTGAACTTTGGGTTTTATGAAAGATGTGAAAAACTTCCATCAATGTCTAGTCCGTGGGCTGTTGCCTTTTGCATCTGGCTTGGTGTTTATGTGGATTTTTTTAATTTAATCTAATTTTCGAGGTGCCACTATCCTGAACTAAAGTACCATTGAATTCCATGTTGTCACTTGTGCTAATTCCAATAAACTTTCAAGCTCAACTTTTGATAGACACAAAATGTTGGAGTAACTCCTGTTGGAGCATCTCTGGAGAGAAGGAATGGGTAACATTTCAGGTAGTGGCCCTTTGGACTTGATTCCTATTACTGACTTGGTGCCCTGTTTGGTATTGCATAACCTTGCTGGCCATTTTCTGCTATCCTAAATTTTTCCTTGAGGCTAAAGTACCTAAATCCCATGAATATCCCTGGGTTTGCCTTGTCCTTTACTGCCTTATCCATTTGTAAACCTTGGCCCATTTTAATGGGACAGATTAGTCGGTTTCAGAAACAGTTTGCCAAATTTCAAAATGGGTATTCACATAGTTGGGCACTGCACAAACTTCAATCTCCTCACTACATGCTGCTTTATTTTGATTTGTAACTTTGTCTCCCTTAATTTGTATACTCCGTTTTATTATTTGACACCAGTTCTTGGCAAGAGATTGCACCTATTTGAAGCTTCCTGGATAAGTCATGTGATAGATTTCTGGGTCGTGTCTTATTGAGATAATTTCATGGACAGTTAAGCAAAGGCACTTGTTGTTAAATTAATTCTGTTTTTGCCACTTTCTCCATATTGTAATACCTAGTAGGGATAAGTTAAAAGGGACAATCAAAATATCCTTTAAATTTGGGCTGCAGAATGCATCTGTAATAACCTAGTTGTAGCAATTGGTCCTGGAGTAGCATTATGCAGCAATGGATGAACATTTTTGCATTGAAGGCTTGTTTGCTCAATAAAATCTTTACTGCCCAGAGGTTTGCTGTAAGCTAGGTTTTTAATTTGACTATACCAATCATTAAACTGCACTACCGATCATTAGTATTGGAAAAATACATCTAGGTTATTGCATTAAAGTTACATGATCTACCAATGTAGCTCAGTGTTTCTTACCTTATGTTAAACCTCCAACTTGCTGATTTCAAAATTTGGAACAATTACCTATAGATGCAAATGCTGGCAGTTTCACAAGAAGCTGCCAACATGATAAATCAGAGCTTGTCATATTTGTGGTTGTATTTGTGCAGTTGCATAGAGCTGCAAGAAATGCAGTTTCTATTTCTCCAAAGTATTAACAGTATACAAGAAGTTCTGCTTTTACATATCTCCAGAACATGGTTTTGATATACAATTAATTTAGGAAGATTTTATATCTGAACTGAATTGGCTATACAGGTAATACAATTTCAATTGGGAATAAGAGAACCACTTAAGAGTGTTTTGGAAATAAACAAGAGGAGAAAATGTTGCTTCCTTCCCCCAGTAATCGGAAACAATTGTCTCAAGTATGCAACTGACTCTACTTTAACTGCAAGTGGTCACTGAAATACTGCTGATGCTGGTTTACAAAAATTGACACTGCTGGAGCAAGTCAGGCACCATCTCTGGAGAAAATGTGTAGAGGTGGTTCAGGTTGGGATCTTTCTCAGATCTTCCTGACCTGAAACATCACCCATGTTCTCCAGAGGTAGTGCCTGAGTTACTCCAGCTTTAATACCATAGCAAGTTGTAGTAATTATATTGAATTTGTATGCAATGGTGATAAATGCTTGAGTATCAGAGATGGTTCATGTTCTGACCACAGGTTGCACCCACAGCAAAAAAGTTATTGTAGGCTCAATCTTAATTTGGTTCACTGATAGCACTTAAATGCTCTGAGAGATTCCTAAAACTATTACAAAAACACCTCATTGTCTGATTTGATTTGTTGATACAATAGAAGCTGTTTTGCTGGACAAGCTGTCTTTCCAGTGGCTCACCAATAAAATACACACCAATTCTTGACTTTTATTTCTGGACCCATCAACTTCAATTTATTAATCAGATTTACCCCTCCTGCATTGCAATATTATTCACATGGGAGGAGATGGGATATTCCAGATCCTTGACAACCATATCTTCAAAGCTATTCAAATTCTCTTACTCAATGTACAATTGGAGCATTATTTAAAAAGTAATTTAGAAACATCGACCACAAATTTTACTTCATTATGAAGTGTTTCAAAAGGTTGGTCATATTAATATAGAAACTTACAAAATTCTTAAGGGGTTGGACAGGCTAGATGCAGGAAGATTGTTCCCGATGTTAGGGAAGTCCAGGACAAGGGTCACAGCTTAAGGATAAGGGGGAAATCCTTTAAAACCGAGATGAGAAGAACTTTTTTCACACAGAGTGGTGAATCTCTGGAACTCTCTGCCACAGAGGGTAGTTGAGGCCACTTCATTGGCTATATTTAAGAGGGAGTTAGATGTGGCCCTTGTGGCTAAGGGGATCAGGGGGGTATGGAGAGAAGGCAGGTACGGGATACTGAGTTGGATGATCAGCCATGATCATATTGAATGGCGGTGCAGGCTCGAAGGGCCGAATGGCCTACTCCTGCACCTAATTTCTATGTTTCTAATCCAGCCAGTCTTGATCCACTCAGTTTGTCTACAATTGCAACTGGTCCATGGCAGATGCCATCTCCCTGGCTCTACATTCTTTGCTGCATTATCTGGAGAACAAGGACACTCATTTCTTCCTGCAAAATAATGTAGTAACTCAGCGGGACAGGCAGCATCTCTGGAGAGAAGAAATGGGTGACATTGCAGGTCGAGACCCTACTTCAGACGTATCAATTTATACCCTGGTCATTCCCTCTTTTTCATCTTTTGTGGCAGAAAATACAAAAGCTTAAAACTACATACCACTAGTCTCAGGAACAGCCTATTTCCTATTATCATCAGACTGCTTTGAATGGTCCTGTTAAAAGATAAAAAATGCAGATTGTTCTCCCAATCACATTGTGTTCTTTGCACTTTCTCTGTAACTGTAATGCTATAATACTATAAGTATATTCTGCACTCTGGTATTTTACTCTTTAGTCTGCCTGTCATGTAATGGGTTAATAATACTTGTGTACAGTATGAGTTGACTGGATAGCATGCACATTACGTTTTTCACTATCGCGGTAGGTGTGATGTTAATAAACCAATACTGATCAGAGCGGCTCGGATGCAGCCTTAATATTTTCAAATGTCTTTTAGTGTCACATGTACCAATTAAGGTACAGTGATATGCGAATTACCATACAGCTATACAAAAAAAACGCAACAAGACACACAAATACATGATCGTTAACATAAACATCCACCACAGCAGTTTCCTCTGTAATGGAAGGCAAAAAAGTCCAATCTTCTTCCTCTTTATCGAAGTTCCCGAGTTGGGGCGATCGAAACGCCCGCGTCAGGGCGGTCGAAACTCCCGAGGCTTAGAATTCCCGATGTCGGTCTCTGACTAGAGATCACGTGCTCCGTAATGTTAAGTCCGCAAGCACCATGGTTGGAGCTCCGATATTAAAGTCCTGCCGGCACCCGCGGTGGAGCTCTCAAAATCGGTCTCCAGCAAAGGCCGCCGACTCCTCGATGTTAGACCGCAGTGTGAATGAAGATACGATACGGAAAAGAATCGCCTCTCTGTCGAGGTGGGATTAGAAAATGTTTCCCCCAATCCTCCCCCTGCATACAACAAGCTAATGAACACTAAAAACATACATTTGACACATACCATTGAAAAACAAAGAAGGAAGGGACAGACTGTTGGCACCTACACAATCTGAGATGGAATCACAAGGTTCTAGTGTTTGAACAGCTGACTATAAATCACTGCAGCTCAGATAAGCAGCTAAGCAAGCACTGACCAATGTCTGCCCATTACAAGAATGATCCAGCCGTTCCCCGAACAGAATTATTTTTCTCCAACAATCATTTATCCATTTGAGAATCTGCTTCTCATAAGGTGCAATAGTAAGTTAAAATATAAAGGGTACCAGGATCTGGTAACGGGGGGTATAAAATAATTTAAAAATAAAAACACAGTTGGTATATCCTTTTTTGCGGAGTTTTGTGTTACAATAGAGCGATTGCTTTTCCTTTCTTCTTTTTTTCTTTTCTTTCTAGGGTCTTATTTCCTTTCTTTACTTCCTTCTCTAATTCCTTCCCTAAGGGGCTTTCTTCTCCCAACACTTTCCTGCACCTTCACGATTCTTGCTTACTTTCCTTACTACTTTTATTTCTATCTTTTTTAAAGCTCAAAAAATGAAGTGGTACAACATAATGTAATAAGATATATGTGATGTGTATTAATGTAAGTTACTGTACTGCCAATTAAAAAAAAAAAAAAAAAGAATCTGCTTCTCAGATTTTAGCTGCTCTCTGTGTGAAATATTTTATTTATTACCCCTTGTTGTTTTCCCAGCTCTCTGCAATCCATGTCCTCTAGTTCTTATCCCTTCTATAACCATATAACAATTACAGCATGGAAACAGGCCATCTCGGCCCTTCTAGTTTGCGCCGGCCACTTACTCTCCCCTAGTCCCATCTACCTGCACTCAGACCATAACCCTCCATTCCTTTCCCGTCCATATACCTAACCAATTTATTTTTAAATGATAAAATCGAACCTGCCTCCACCACTTCCTCTGGAAGCTCATTCCACACAGCTACCACTCTCTGAGTAAAGAAGATCCCCCTCATGTTACCCCTAAACTTTTGCCCCTTAATTCTCAAATCATGTCCTCTTATTTGAATCTTCCCTACTCTCAATGGAAAAAGCTTATCCACGTCAACTCCGTCTATCCCTCTCATAATTTTAAAGACATCAATCAAAACCTTCTGTGCTCCAAAGAATAAAGACCTATCTTGTTCAACCTTTCTCTGTAATTTAGGTGCTGAAACCCAGGCAACATTCTAGTAAATCTCCTCTGTACTCTCGCTATTTTGTTGACATCTTTCCTATTATTAGGCTACCAAAATTGTACACCATACTCCAGAATTGGCCTCACCAATGCCTTGTACAATTTTAACATTACATCCCAACTTCTATACTCAATGCTCTGATTTATAAAGGCCAGCACACCAAAAGCTTTCTTTACCACCCTATCTACATGAGATTCCACCTTCAGGGAACTGTGCACAGTTATTCCTAGATCCCTCTGTTCTATTGCATTCCTCAATTTGCTACCATTTACCATGAATGTCCTATATTGATTTGTCCTGCCAAGATGTAGCAACTCACACTTATCAGCATTAAACTCCATCTGCCATCTTTCAGCCCACTCTTCCAAATGGCCTAAATCTCTCTGTAGACTTTGAAAATCTACTTCATTATCTACAACACCACCTATCTTAGTATCCTCTTAGTATTCCTCCAAGGGAAATAATTCCTCTTTATTCACTTTCTCTACAACCTTAATGCCAAACACTTCTAACTCTTCTTGCCATCTTTTCTCTAGCTCAAAGCGTTTCAAATTGATCCAAAGTACTCATTGCTGGTTCTATTCTTTCCCATCTTTTCTGAGACACGTGAAGGGCACCATCAGAATGGACACCAATAATCTGATTGCAGTCAAGCGAAGATTTGTGAACTTCAAAAACCTTCTTGTTTTTGCTTGTTCTTCCTACCAAAGTGCATTATATCACAAACTTCTGCATTGAATTTGATCTGCCATGTGGATTCCCATTCAGTTAGAACAAGGTTCTGATGCAAGATGTCATCTGTCCATGCCTTCCACAGATGCTGGCAGGCCCATTGAGCTCCTCCAGCACTCCCCCCTCCCCAATTTTGTAATCAAAACAATATCCTCCTCACTGTTTACCACTTTTAAAATGCCGGGATCATTGACATTAATTTAAAATGGTATCATTTTCCAACCCTATGCCCCTAACAAGGTCTGGAAATGTGTCAAAATTTTACTTCCCTCGGAAATCTAGTAGTAGGCCCCTATCAGTTAAGACTGACCATGGGTGATGCATCCTGATCAGATGCAAGCCTGGTGATATCATGTGGAAGATCGGCTGTTGCCCATGCAGCACGTCCCCCCTCTCCACGTCGCTGTTCGATCCAAAGGAACAGCAAGGCTGTTACAGGAGCTGCCTGAGCAAGGTTGTAGACAATGACGAACTGCCTTAGGGGCTCCGACTCCGGATTTTCTTGAGGTTTACTCCAGGAGTCTTTTCCATGACTGGATATGGCCACAAGGCAGTGGAGGTTTTAAATCAGAATTTTCCCTCTCCTAGATGGACTGCCTTCCCAGACTGATGAGCCCCATCTGCCCGTGACTCGTGGGGGTGGGAGCGTCTACCTTCCCGTGCAGGTCTATAGCACCTGCCCACTGCCCAGAAATCTAGAGTGCACCCAATCCAAACCTGATTTATTTGCCATATATCTTAATCTACCTTTTTTAATTCCCTTTTGGTTCTTCCATTCAACCTGCTTGATTATTCAACAAGGTTGAGGCTGATTTTGTTTACTTCTGTGCTATTTTCCTGCCCCTGGTTCATTACTAAATGAAAAATATGTCCATCGTTGTCTTGAATATGTATACTCGGCTGAGGCACCACAACCCTCTTGGACAGAGAATTGCAAAGATTCAGTACTCTGCAATTGAAGTAATTTATTCTCAATCTTGAATGGCTGATCACTTATTTTGAGCCTGAGGCCTTCACTTTTACACACAGCAGCTGGATCAACCTTAATTCCACTTCAACTTTGTCAAGACCCATAAGATTTTTCTACATTTAGAATATGTAATTTTTGAAATTTGAGTGTATAGGCCCTATTTGTTTAATCTGTTGTTCAGGATAACTCCACCTTTCCCCCTCCACACATATATAGACACACACACCTGACCCAGGGATCAATCTGGTGAGCCTCATTCCATTCCTTCTATCTCAATTATATTGTTTGTTTGCCAGGGAACCAGACTGATGCATAATATCTCATGTGTTGTCTCACCAATGATTTCAATTATCTTATTTTAAAATGATTTTAGGATGGCTTTATCATGAATAAAGACATTGCCAAAGCACCATTTTGTATTTCTGTCTTTTCTTATAAAGTACATTTCCCTTTGATCCCTAATCAGCCCCAACCCTTCTTAAACCCATTCCTGAAGAAGTCTTTCTGATACCATTATATGATAATTGCCGGTCTAATCTTATGAACAATATTTGCACTTTCATTTTTTTTTATATCCCTGCTGATATCTCTATATTCAGCCTGATTATCTTATGTATCAACTGATCATCTGTCATATACCCCCTTTTATGCTTGATATTATTCTTTATTTTTGATGCCAAGCTTTGGGTTTGGTCTCTTTACTTTTCATCTTGGTGGAATGTACCCAGACTATACCTAAATCATCTCCTCTTTAAAGGCTGCCCACTTTACGGTACAGTTTTGCTTTTTAATCTTTAATAATACTTTCAATACTAAAGTCATATTGAGTCATTCTCCTGGTGATTGTTCCAGTTTCTCCTCTGGTTTCTTTTCAAATCCTAAATTTGTTGGGCAGTTCACCTGACGATGCAAATTGTCACTAGTTCAGTGTTAGAATTGGGGAGGAGGTTGATGGGTGGATAAAATGGGTTAAAATTGGATTAGTGTAAAAATGGGTGTTTATGGTCTACACGACTCAGTGAGGGGCTTTGTTAACATGTGTATCTCTCAATGACTCCATGGCACAAATGTGGACAGAGAGAAAGTAGTTTAGAGACGTATTATACAATAGAAATATCATGCCTGACTGGTGTGCGCTAACTCAAGATGATGAGGATGCTGTTGGTGCCATCTCTATGGTAACTAATGCCATAAATGAAAAAAAAAACAGAAACTTCTGGCAGAAGAACTCCAGGCAGGGGTTTAGAAAGCATATAATGAGTATGCAAGGAAAATAATGTCACAAATGATTGATCGTGCACCTGAGGTGAACCAGCCTTCTCCCTCACCAATAACAGGTAACCTGTGCTCTGGATCCACAACAAACTCAATTCAATTATCTCACTATTAAACATCTGTTAAATTGTTCCTTTACCAGAGAATTCCACAAATTCACAACTCTCTGGGTGAAAAAGTTTTTCCTCATCTCAGTTCTAAATGACCTGCCTACTCCTTATTCTTAAACTGTGGCCCCTGGTTTTGGACTCCACCAACATCGGGAACACGTTTGTTCAATCCCTTCATAATTTTTATATGTTTCTATGAGATTCCCTCTCATCCTTCTAAATTCCAGTCAATACAAGCCCAGTCGCTCCATTTTTTTCATCATATGACAGTCCCGCCATCCCGAGAATTAACCTCGTGAACCGATGCCGCACTCCCTCAATAGCAAGAATGTCCTTCCTCAAAATAGGAGACCAAAACTGCACACAATACTCCAGGTGTGGTCTCACCAGGGCCCTGTACAACTGCAGAAGGACCTATTTGCTCCTATACTCAACTCCTCATGTTATGAAGTCCAACATGCCATTAGCGTTTTTCACTACCTGCTGTACCTACATGCTTACTCTCAGTGTCTGATGTACAAGGACACCCAGGTCTCGTTGTACTTCCCCTTTTCCTAACCTGACACCATTCAACTAATAATCTGCCTTCCTGTTCCACCAAAGTGGATAACTTCACATTTATCCACATTATACTGCATCTGCCATGCATTGGCCCACTCACCCAACTTGTCCAAGTCACCCTGCATCCTAGTGAATGTGTGCAGTGTCATACTCAGTGGTGCTCGCACCTATCTTTAAACAAAACACCCTTGCTATTTCCGTTTGTCCCCAGGGGTCATATCACTTCACTTGTTTGAGGGATGCTCCCACCGGACTCAGCCCCTCATCCAACAACGAAGGACAATGGGGTGGGGTCTTCTCCATAGGGCATTCATTTGGCTGCACCAATCTTCAGTGCTTCAATTAAATCCCTGCGATGGACTTTGTTTCCATCCGCTGGATTGATGCCCTAAATGACGCAAAAGTTAATGACTGAGGGCAATGCCTCGGCCCGCATCACCTGGACATGGGACACGTGCCCGCCTGCAATCAGCGGCAGGTCAAAACAGCGCGCCCCCCCGCCCACTGCTTCCACTCACAGCGGGTTCACGCGCTGTCTCTTGCAAATGGGGACGATGCAACAGCACAAGACAGACACCGCCTGGACGGGCGAACTCTGGACCATGGCGCTGATATTTGGGTGAGTTTTTGCAATGCGACGGTGGCAGGGTTTTGGAGCAGCACCGGGGTTTGCAGTCCCGCTGATGGGCGCTAATGTAGCGGCATCTGCTGGCGCACGCAGGTATCAAACCCGGCGTTCGGAAGCCGCGGTTTACGTGACTCGGGAGGGGCTGCTTGTTTTCACGTGGTTTTGCTTTTGTGTGGCAGGTCAGTGCTGACCACCAATGTGGCCAAACGTATGTGAGAGTCTGTGAACTGAGAAGTTATTTTGTGAATAAAAATACGTTTGAAAACTCAGTTGTCATTCTTGTGACCGCCAAATTGGTGATCCCGATGCCTTACATCAGAGACCCGCCGACCATCGTCAAGTATGAAGGGCTCCTGCTCCACACGTTCGGTCTCAGTCGCAGAGACAGGGCGGGGAAGATCCTAGCATCGACGATCGGCAGCCATCTACCATCTACCATCATGGCGAAGATGTTAGCCCTGATGGATGGGCACCGACCATGTCTGCTCTTCGAACAGGCGTTCCTGGAGCAGATGCCCGACGAAGTCCGACTGATGCTCACTGGAGCTGATTTCAGCGACCCCCAGCACCTCACACAGAGAGAGCCGACAAATTATGGGCACGGGTGAAACCGAGACAACATCGGGAGGAAGAAGAAGCCCAGCCCAGCGCCGAAGAAGCATCACCGTTTCCAGTGGTCTACAGCCGACGTTGTTGGTGCTACTACCATCAGCACTATGGCCCCGAAGCCCGAAGATGCCGGAGCATTTGCTCGTTTCAGGGAAATGCCTCGGCCGATCGTCCATAGAGGCGAACGCGATCGGCACTAACGTGATCGCCATTCCGGCCACTGTTTCCTGGTGGACTCCGGTGCCATTGCCAGCATCCTGCTGCCGAGCGCCCGAGATACTCGCGTCGGTAAGGTAGGACCCGTCCTCTCGGCTGATAACGGGAACGACATTCGCACTTATGGTACGCGGACCCTGGACTTAAATTTCGACTCCTGTCCATATAGGTGGAAGTTCACCGTTGCTGACGTCGCCCAACCGATCCTGGGGGACGATTTCTTGCGCGCGTTCTCCTTCTTAGTCGATGCGCGAGGCGGGCGCATGGTCCCCGTGTCGGACCTATGACCTGCCAAGCCGCGTAATCCGTCCATGCCCCTACAGCAACTCGACGAGGTAGCTGAGATCCAGCAACCTTTTGCAGCCCTGCTTGCCGATTTCCCAGGGTTGCTCATGCCCCGATTCAACGGGGCCGCACCCCGTCATGGCGTGGTCCACCACATTCCCACCGAGGGCCCACCGGTTCACGCCTGTGCACGCCACCTCCTGTCCGATAAACTGCGCATCGCACAAGACGAGTTCCAGCTTATGGAGGACATGCGGTTTGTCCGGCGGTCGTATAGCCCTTGGGCTTCCCCGCTGCACATGGTACCTAAAGCGTCCGGGTGTTGGAGACCTTGTGGTGATTACTGGCACCTTAACTCCATAACCATGGCAGATCGGTACCCAGTCCCGAACATCCAAGATTTCTCGGCGCATTTGGAGGACGGAACCTTCTTCTTGAAGGTCGACCTCATTCGCGGGTATAATCTAATTCCGGTCCATCCCAACGACGTCCCTAAGATGGCCACCATCACCCTTTTCGGCCTTTTCGAATGGCTAAGGATGCCTTTTGGCCTGAAGAACGCTGCTCAGGCGTTCCAAAGGTTAATGAATCAGGTCGGTCGGGGTTTGCCGTTCATATTCTGGTGGCCAGCAGCTCGCAGGCGGAGCATGTCAAGCACCTCTGCCTGCTTTTCGAACGGCTGCGCGAACACGGGTTGGTGATCAACCCCGCGAAGTGCCAGTTTGGATTCCATTCCATTTCATTCTTGGATCACAGCATCACCTGTCACAGCGCACAGCCGCTGCTCGAGAAAGTCGATGCTATCCGTCGCCTGTCCCGAGGCCGCTATCAGTCAAGGGTCTACAGGAGTTTATCAGAATGGTTAATTTCTACCACCAATTCGACCATCACCAGCCGCCATCATGCGGCCGTTGTTCCAATGTCTGGCTGGTAAACCTAAGGACCTGGTCTGGTCCAAGGAGGCGGAGACGGCGTTCGAGGGGGCTAAGACTGCATTGGCCAACGCCACTATGCTGGAACACCGTAGGCGGTCAGCCCAAACGGTCCTCACCGTGGATGCATCCGACGTCGTGGTGGATGCTGTCCTCGAACAACGAGTAGGTAGCTGCTGGGTGCCGCTGGCATTTTTCAGCAGGCAGCTGCGAGCCCCCAAAGTTAAGTACAGCGCTTTCGATCGGGAACTCCTCGCGCTCTACCTAGCGATCCGCCATTTCCGTTATTTCCTAGAGGGGCGCACGTTCACCGCATTCACATACCACAAACCACTCGCGTTCGCTTTGACCAAGGTGTCCGATCCCTGGTCTGCCCGGCAACAGAGGCACCTCGCCTACATTTCCGAATTCACATCTGATATTCGGCATGTGGCTGGGAAGCTGAACGTTGTAGCTGACGCGCTGTCCCGTCCGGCAGCCCCCGAGGTTTCCGCTCTGTCTAGGCGTGGATTATGAGGAGCAGGCCGCTGCCCAACAGGTAGATGCCCGTATGGAGGTTTACAGCAATGCTGAATCAGGACTTAAGCTGGTTAAGGTGCCCTGCAGCGCCGCCGGCGTGCGGGTCCTTTGTGATGTCTCCATGGGCAAAGCCCATTCCCATTGTCCTGCTTGCCTGGAGGCGTCGGATTTTCAACACCATCCACAGCCTAGCACACCTGTCCATTTGCGCCACCTCTGCCCTGGTCGCGGCCAAGTTTGTCTGGCATGGGTTACGATAGCAGGTCGCAGCATGGGCCCACTCTTGCATCCCCTGCCAGACTTCCAAGGTACAGAGGCATGTGCGCCCGCCCGTGCAGGATTTCGCTGTCCCGGACAGCAGGTTCCTGCACATCCATGTCGACTTGGTAGGTCCCTTGCCGTGTTCGCACGGGGCCACTCACCTACTGACTATCGTGGACAGGTTTACCAGGTGGGCGGAGGCGATACTGTTAACTGATACCTCCGTTGAGGCTTATGCGTGGGCTATCGTCTCACATTGGATTGCTCGTTTCGGGATTCCCTCCGATATCACTACTGATCGAGGGGCCCAGTTCATGTCCTTCCTGTGGTGCGGTATGGCACAGCTGTATGGAGCGAAGCTGTATCAGACCACCGCGTATCATCCAGAGTCCAACGGGTTGGTTGAGCGTTTCCACAGGCACCTCAAGTCGGCGTTGAAAGCTCGACTCACCAGCCCAGATTGGGTCGACCAGTTGCCTTGGGTCCTCCGAGGCATCAGAACCACGCCTAAGGAGGACCTCAAAGCCTCCTTGGCCGAGCTGGTTTATGGCTTAGTTTTGCGAGTACCTGGGGATTTGCTGCCCATTCCCCGGGATCAGCAGGTCCCGGCTTCGGCCGTGTTAGCTGACCTTCGCAAGCTGGCGCGCACTTTGGTCCCGGTTCCCACTTCCCGGCATGGGTCGTCCGCAGTGCATGACCCTACTATGTTACGGGATTGTGCTTATGTTTCCCTTCGTAGGGATGCTCACCGCTCGCCGTTACCGCGGGTGTACGAGGGTCCGTACAGGGTGCTGAGGACTGGTACCTCGACATGGGTGGCAAGGAGGTGATCGTCTCCGTGAGCCGCCTTAAGCCAGCACACGTCGACGAGGATAGCCAGGTGGCGGTGGCTAATCCGTGGCGTAGAGGACGTCCACCGGCCATTTTGCCGCCCTCTGCACCTGTTACCACCAGTTATGTTCCTTTTTTTTAATTTTAATTTTTTTATTTTTATTTATTAGAAGCAAATGTACAAGAGTAAAACAAACGGCATATAAAATTATACTGTTAATGTACAGCTTCAATTTTAACTTTTTAACTTTAAAATAGAGGAAAAGAAAAGAGAAAGAGCAAGAGAGCGAAAAAGTGAGAGGTGCAAAGATAGGACCCGTAGACTACCAAAGTAGCGTAGCCAAAGAGTGGGTAAAAGAAAGAAAAGAAGGGAAAAAAAGAACAAATAGAAAAAGAGAAAAAAAAGTGGAGATATACCTGCCTCTCGTCCCTCCCCACCCACCTCACCCAACCCATAGTTGGATGTAAATCCAAAGTTGTGTTGCGCCAAACTATCCTTGTAAGAATTCGGTGAGGGGTGTCCATGTCTTGGAAAAATGATCTGGTTTTTCTGCCAAAACAAGTCTAATATTTTCATGATGTAGTCTCTTGGACATGTTTGTAATCCACATCTTAACAGTAGGGACTGATGTGCGTTTCCAAAATTTAAGTGTTAGTTCTTTCGCCATTATCAGGCCATAATTAAGGAAACGTCTTTGAAATAGTGTTAGCTCAGAACAGGATTCTGACGTACCTAGAGTGATCAGTTCAGTGTCGGGGTCCAATTTTATTTTAAGTGTTTTAGAAAAAATTTCAAAAATTCCTCTCCAGAAATTATGTAACTTTATACAAGAGGCAAAGGAATGGGTTATAGTTGCTTCCTGAAGAAGACATTTATCACAAATAGGAGAAACATTTGGGAAGATCTTATTCAGTTTAGACTTTGAATAATAGAGTCTGGGGCAGCAGGGCGAAGGCTGCGGATGCCAATAGGATTAACAAATTCATCAATAAGGCTGGCTCTAGTCTGGGGCGGAGTTGGATTCATGGGAGGTGGTCTTGGAGGGGAGGATGCTCCTCAATCTGTGGAGCATCTTGGACCATACAGCTCACCCCCTCCATGACACACTGGACAACCTGAGGAGCACCTTCAGCAACAGACTGGTTCCACCAAGATGCAGTACAGAACGCCACAGGAGATCCTTCTTCCTTGTGGCTATCAAGCTGTACAATTCCTCCCCCTTCTGGCGAGGGGTAGACTGACTCCCCCAATCCTTGCACATCCCCAATCCTTTCCACTCATCACTTTAATTTCATGTTTCATGTATTTTGTGGTTTTATGAATTAGCAGATCAATTTCCCTCTTGAGATAAATAAAGTTCTATCGTATCGTACAATAGGTGGTGGTGTCTGGGTGATATGCAACTATGATAATGGATCACCCTACATACACGTAGCTGTCAATTATCAGGTTAGGGTTTAGAATTTAGAGATACAGCGTGGAAACAGGCCATTCAGCTTACCGAGACGATCACCTATACTAGTTCTATTCTACAAATTAAGGACACTGATTAGGGACAATTCACAAAAGCCAATTAAGCTACAAACACGCACGTCTTTGGAATGTGGGAGGAATCCAAGCACCTGTAGAAAACCCACCCAACTCACAGAGAGAACGTACAAACACCGCACAGATAGCACCTGTAGTCAGGATCGAACCAGGGTCTCTGGCACTGAAAGGCATCAACTCTATCGCTGCTTCACTGTGATCTTGGGGATCATCTCCTCTGGTGTGAACAAACGTATTTCTGAGCCTCATATCATCCTTTAATTTATCCTGTGTAAAGAGCTCAAACTCATACAGGTTGAAACACAAGCATCTTTATTTTTTCAGGTCATTAACTACTACGCAGGTCATCACACGTTCACACTGCTACTCGTACTGGTAGACAGTGGGTAGGATCTTACACTATGAATGTTCTAATTAGGCGGCGTTATAATTACTAAGCATTCTAATTGGCAAACATGCTATAGCCAATCTACATCTCTTCTTCTATAAATGAAAAGTAAATAAAGCGTTACCACTACATTGAGTAAATAAATTGTTAAATTCAAATTGCCACATCTAATAATAAAGGGGTTAAAGATAATCACCATGTCTAGCAGGTGGCTTGCTAACCCGTCCGGTCCTCGTACGGTAAGGAGCTGCCTCATCAACCTTTTCCTCCGAAAAGTTGAGGGCGCGTTTCGGTGAGCCCAAGGGGCTTTGGGGAGATACCACAGGGGAAGACCGTCTCGGGGGCACCGGTGAACCGGTTACAAAAGAGGAAGGGGGAACAGACCGACGCAGGGAGTGTGTGGTGGTAGCAGCTACAGGTACTGGAACGGCTGGAACAGCGATCATTTTAAAGTTGAGTGGAGGTGCGTCAGGACCCTGGAGCGCTGGGCGCCATTCCTTCACTGGAAGGAAGTGTTGGCGGCTGCGTCTGTAGATGGTACCACCGACATCGACCAGGTAGGAACGTGGTTCCTTTGCAGGGCCATGGATGAACCCCAGTTTGGTATGTCATTTGTCTGTCTGTAGTCGGACCACTTGGTCTTGGATGAGTGGCTTATCCTCATCCTCCCCCTTGTCTGATACTGATTCCCCATAGCCCAAATTATTCACAAAGCCATCACAGCTCAGAAATGGAGCCCAATAGATTTTTTTACCCAATTCACAAAATGTCATGGTAGTGTAGTAACGAGATCGGGGAAAATACCCTGAAATCACCGTCAGACGGGAAGGGTAGGGTCTATCATTATCACATTGTAAGCACCGATAAATTTACAGAATCATACAGAACGCATGTTCTTGCAAATATAAACGAGTTAATGCTATTCAGGTGGTCTAATCTCAGAATATGAAATAATGCTTGCATGTTATTAATATCTTTAAAATTCTCTAAAAGATAACAGATTTTACTGGTGTCTAAAGAGTGCTTTAGTCTGGGGACAATACAAAACCAAACCAGATCCTTCAGCCCAGCCCAACTTGACCAGGCAGACCTAGATGCCCCCTCTAAGCTAATTCCGCAAATAGTTTACATCCTAAATATTTCATATCCATGAACCTCTCCAAGTGCCTCTCAAATGCTGTTATAGTATCAGCTTCCACTACCTCCAATAGTAGCAATGTTACAAAATTTTGAGATTAAAAAAATCAAGTCTGCAATTTATCTCATCAGATAAAGCATAAAAATAAGTTTAATTTGACACCTAATTCACTTTCATATATTCAGTATTAAAAAAAGATATGGCCATTTTGATACTCGGAAATTAGCATCTTGTTTTCTATTGCTTTTCCATTGACTTAACACAAAAGCTGTGATCGAGGACAGTCAAAAGCCCATAACTTTCTTAAAAATTAAGAGAACGGAATGGCATTTTCGATTGAAGCATTCTGAAACAAATATAAAACATCTTACTTGGATGACCTGAAATTAAAGCATATAATTAGTTAATTACCTAATTGTAGCTAATTACAAAATTGACCGTTGTGACGGAAATAGTAATAAACAGCCAGCCTTGAAAATTCAAAAATGTGATATTCTCAAGATCAGAACTTTAATATTATTGTATTATATTCTGTAAGTCCATAACAGATGGGTAAATAAATAACAATTTCTACCAATAGATCAAGTCTTTATGGAGAAGATCAGTTGCTAGCTGGTACATTGGCATATCATAATCAGTAGCATCATCATATTCCTCAGATTGTAACCAAAAAGCAACTCTGAACACCTTGTTTTTCCTCAACTTTTCAATGTTGGCATTGTAAACTACAAGTTTTTGCTCTTCAAACCGCACATGATGCCTTTCTCTACTTTCCCATTAACAATGTCCTGTAGATTCCATTTCTTAAGAAAAGGATATATTTTTTTAAATAGCCTAAGTATCCAAATAACAAACTAATCCCATTCACACAGGAATTCACAATATAACATGATTTTCAAATCTCACTGTCATGAATTTATATCCCAGATGGAAGGAATTTAATGTTTAATTCCCATAAATTAATCTAGAAGCATCCACCCAATATATAATCAAATTATTGCTTTTTGCACTATACATGTGACTCAAACTGTTGTGAATATTTAGTTTAAAAATAATGATCATGGAGAGAGAGAATAACACAAAATATGGAGAATTTAGACAGCTTATCTACAGAAACAATGGGCATTTTAATAATCTTGCTTCTGGAACGCGATCGATTTAAACGTTGCATTTGCGGTGAATTTGAACCCCATATCAGCAGGAAAATCACTGCCAGTTCGTATGTGGCCCAAATCACATTTTCGCAATTTAAAATTAGATTAAAGCCATCCCAGGAAGCAAGATTATATGTAAAATAACGACTTACAATTTGTTTCATCCCGTTCTTGCGATCCGTCACGTTGTAGGCGTTGAGGGCGTTCAAAGTCGTTTTTTAATTTAATCCAAATATTAAATTGTCCAGCGATTTCTTTTTTTTTAAATATAGTGCGAACGGGAGGCGGATCGATTAATTTGCAGCAGCTAGCAGCCCGAGGAAGTCCGCCTCCGATATGCAGTACAAAACGTCATTTTAATCCTGCCCCCCCTCAAAGGCAGCAAAGTCGCGCACACGGCCAGTGGTAGAACTGCAGTGCCACTGAAGGTAGGTATTGTAACATCGCTACCAATAGCAGCTTGTTCCTCATTCCAATGTTATATAGACTGTGGATCAGTTCTTGTGGACTGGAGGGTAGCTAATGTAACTCCACTTTAAGAAAGGGGGAAGAAAGAAAACGGGGAATTATAGACCAGTTAGCCTTACATTGGGGTCAAGGAAAGAGTGGCCTTGTTTCCACCAATCTTTCCACCACCATGCACAAGAAGCGCAAGACAGACACCATTGTATGCAGATGCTGAGAAGTGTGTTCATCTCTGGCTGAACAACTAATCTTGTGTATGGACTTGATAAGAAGAAGAAGTCTTACACTGGTAGTGGCGAAGATGCTTGAGTCGATTATTAAAGATGTAATAGCAGTGCATTAGGAACGCAGTGACAGGATCAGTCAATATCAGCATGGATTAATGAAGAGGAAATTGTGCTTGACTAATCTTTTGAAATTTTTGAGGATGTAACAAGTAGAAATGGATAAGGGAGAGCCAATGATTGTGGTGTATCTGGACTTTCAAAAAGCCTTTGACAAGGTCCCACACAAGAAATTAGTGTGCAAAATTAGAGCGCATAGTATTGTGGGTAGGGTATTGACATGGATAGAGAACTGGTTGGTAGACAGGAAGAAAAGATTAGGAATTAACAGGTCCTTTTCAGAATGGCAGACAGTGACTATTGGGGTGCCGCCAGGCTCGGTGCTGGGACCCCAGTTATTTATAATATAAATTAACAATTTCGGCGAGGGAATTAAATGTAACAAATCTCCAAGTTTGCGGATGAAACAAAGCTGGGTGGCAGTGTGAACTGCGATGAGGATGCTATGAGGCTGCAGGGTGACTTGGATTGGTTAGGTAAGTGGGCAGATGCATGGCAGATGCAGTATAATGTGGATAAATGTGAGGTTATCCACTTTGGTGGCAAGAACAGGAAGGCAGACTATCTGAATGGTGTCAGATTAGGAAAAGGGGAGGTGCAATGAGACCTGGGTGTGCTTGTACTTCAGTCACTGAAAGTAAGCATTTAGATAAAGCAGGCAGTGAAAAAAGCAAATGGCATGCTCGGCTCGAAGGGCCGAATGGCCTACTCCTGCACCTATTTTCTATGTTTCATTGTGAGAGGATTTGTGTTTAGGAGCAAGAGGTCCCACTGCAGTTGTACATGGCCCAGGTGAGACCGCACCTGGAGTATTGTGTGCAATTTTGATCTCCTTATTTGAGGAAGAACATTTTTGCTATTGAGGTTGTGGAGCGTAGGTTCACCAGGTTAATTCCCGCACTTGGCGGGACTGACATATGATGAAAGAATGGGTCAACTGGGCTTGTATTCACTGCAATTTAGAAGGATAAGAGGGGATCTTACAGAAACATTAAATTCTTAAAGGATTGGACTATCTAGATGCAGGAAAAAAAATGCCCGATGTTGGGGGAGTCCAGAACTAGGGGTCACGGTTTAAGAATAAGGGATAGGCCATTTAGGATTGAGATGAGGAAAAACTTTTTCACCCAGAGAGTTGTGAATCTGTGGATTTCTCTGTTACAGAAGGTCAATTCACTGGATGTTTTCAAGAGAGTTAGATATAGCTCTTAGGGCTAAAGGAATCAATGGATATGGGGAAAAAGCAGGAACGGGGTACTGATTTTAGATGATCAGCTGAATGGCCTACACTTGCACCTTACTTAATGTATACTGACCATCCTATGAGTGAAAAAGTTGTCCCTCAGGTTTGCATTAAATTTTGCCTTGAAAATATATGTCCTTTTGTTTTTGATTCCCCTACGCTGGATAAAAACAATGCATTCATCCTATCTATTCCTCTCATGATTTTATATAGAAGAGCAAGTAAAGATCAACTTGACAGGGAGGGAAACTGTTTTGAATTGAATAATTTAATTGAATTGAATACATTTTATTAGCCAAGTATTTATACATACTAAGAATTTGCCTTGGTGCTTTGCTCGCAAGTAAGAACACGATATACAGTAGACAATTAAAAATAAAACATTATAATTTAAACATGTGAAGAATTAAATAAAATACCACAGCAAGAGGAGACTACAGACTTTCGGCTGTTGAGTATAGCTATTGTGTATGAAAGAGTAATCACAGAAGGGGAGCAGCGAGAGAGGATTTTGAAGAAAGGTCTCGACCCGAAACGTCGCCTATTCCTTCTCTCCAGAGATGCTGCCTGGCCCGCTCTAACTGAGCATTTTGTGTCTGTCTACGAGGGAAACTATTTTGTTCACTTTCCAACTCCCCTCTGCGTTTCCTCGGGACAATATTCCGCCCCGCCCCCGCCATTGGCTGGCAATGGCCTTGGAGTTAATTTGTTTTAATTGTGGGTAAAGTGAAGTACAAGATTAAAAGTCGACCACGGCTACCAGATTATAGATCCTGCTGCAGTTGGCGGCGTGGTTGTGTTCTGGGCTGCAGGATGGTTGCTTGGCTGAGGTTGGTAGACAGGCTGCATTATCCTGGATAATGTGCAACTTTTTCTCCTTACTTGGCAACTTCCCCAATGCAAACAAGCGTTTGATGTGTTTTCTAGGTTGACGTTGCTTTGGGCGTTGTTTATTAATGATGTATGGATGCAACCCTCGCCCCCTGAAGGCAAGTTTTCTTGTACTGATTTATAACGTGTGGGCCACGACCCATTTACTCCTGCACCTTTTTTTATAAACCAGCATATGCAGTTCCATGTTTCTCTCTTCTCGCTCTTATTATTTTTTGTTCTTGTTTTGCTGGTAGGTCTGTTACAGGGTCACTGTTATGGACGCCTCTTTTGGATTCGTCTGAATGCTTCCTTTCTGCAAGACAAGCCGTGGAGTCTCGGAGTCACCGGTAAACCTACAACTAATGTCCACATTTGTTTTTGTTTCTGCTCTGTCCCGTTCTCATTTTATTTTCCGATTACTAGGTTCAGCAGGCGAAGTCTACTTGCTCACCCCGTCGTTCGCAACTGAATGCGGCTACACTGTATCGCAGGATCCGTTTGGTAACGTGCTAGTTCGTGCATCTGTTATGGCTTGTATGGTAGTTAACGAGGTGAGTGCATACACTGTTGCGGAAGGCCAGGGGCGAGGTCGTCCTGATTAGGAAACATAATGAAATTTAAGCGCTCACGGACCAGAATTACTTTTATTAAATTCGGAAACTTCTGTACAACTGACCACGAGATATTGTAGGTAGACAATGCTGGAGAAACTCAGCAGGTGAGGCAGCATCTATGGAGCGAAGGAAATAGGCGACGATTCGGGTCAAGACCCTTCATTTTTGTCTACGCTCCATAGATGCTGCCTCACCTGCTGAGTTTCTCCAGCATTTTTGTCTACCTTCGATTTTCCAGCATCTGCAGTTCCTTCTTAAACAACTTGTAGGGCGTCTTACTGGCTGCAATATCTGGGCTATAGTCTTGTAAAATAGTGGCTTTCGGCATTGGACTGCAAAGCTTAGATGCAAGTCTCGTTACTTGTAGACATTCAGCATTTACTGTCATTACAAGATTTACAGCATTTCAGAATGTGTTCTGCATTCTGCCATTTTTCATGCTTGTTACTTCATTTTACCAAAGTAGTTTTTACATTCCTGAAATTGTACTCTCAGCTTGTTGGCAACTGGGGTCAATAAATTACAATAGTATATAAGTTAAACTGTTATTAAATGCTCTTAGATTGAATTATAATCGTACAGAACAAAAACAAGTCTTTTTGACACAACTTGTCTGTGCTACATTTGGCCCATATTCCTCTGGGTTTTTTTTCCCAACCATGTATCTGTCCAAACGTCTCTTAAATGCCGTTATAGTACCTGCACCCAACCACTTCTGCAATTTGTTCCACACAGACACAAGTTGTCTCATGATTTTCCTATTCATTCTTCTTCTTCTTCTTTCCCCCCCCTCCCCTCCCCCCCCCCCCCCCCCCCCCCCCCTTCATTTTGAAATAATTTTCAGTAACAGCAGAAATCTAATACTTGGCATCATTATTTGCAGCCAGAATGCTCTGACTTGGATGTTTATTTATTTTTTGCTCTTATTTCCAGGGTGATGATTTATTTAGCCTGAATCTACAAATTCAGTTTGGTCCCATGGAGCGAGCATCAACTTACTTGCATACAATGAGCTGTTCCTATTTTCCATGGCAAGCACGAGAAATCTTGTGTGAGCAAAACTACATGGAGGTATGCTTTGTATGAAAGTGACACTTAGATTTATGTACTGTTGTTCAGAGCTGCCATCTTGTCAATTAAAGATATTGCACTAAAACTAAAATTGCCTTCTCTGCTTTCTAATTTTCTGATCTTGCTTGTCCTTGAGTTAATCAATTAATTTGTGATATTGTACTTGGATATTGACCTGTAGAACAAGATTCTCTTTAAAGGGGATCTAAGTCACTTATTCACACTAATAATTCTAATTTAATGTTCATTTTCAATCACATCTCTGAATATAGGTCAAAAGATGGGCACTGCCTATACAGTGCTAAAATGTGCCTCCCATCACTGGTGTTTCATTGAGTTGGGGTCCCATGATGCCTCTGGGAGGCTCAACAATTGATGGGAAATTTAGTTGTACACATTACGAGTTTTGCGGTATAATTGCAACATTTTTGCTTTTTTCTTGGTTAGGTTTCAGTACAAAGAGTAATACCAGGAATTGAGAATGACCACAATGAAGATTGGATGGCAGCAGTTCCATCTGTAAGTTGCTTACTGTTTTCATTTCTCCCCTCTGTTGAGCACAAACTGCTTGCATTAACTTTATTCTCCACTATTTAGGCTCAAGAAGCTGAAAATGCCATTTGGCAAGTTGTATTTCATCTTCCTGAAGGAATGGAGACAATGACTGTCAATGAAACATTGAGTAATCATTACAGAATTGACACTACAGTTTCACGTCTATTGTTAAGAGCTCCCTACAATGCAACTGAAGTTGAACTGTTACTGGTGAGTGCAAAATTGCTTTACAAAAAGTAATTTGACAAATCTATTTCTGCAATAACTCTCTATAATACATTGCTAGGTAGAAAATGTGCCCCATTTCAAGCATTCGATCAACTACTTTCTACAAACAAGAATGGATGATCCTCTTGATTGACACAACAGTGGCCTGTCCTACAGGTGAATATTTTTTTGGTTATCAAGTTTCCCCCTTTTTCCTTACCCCACCCCTCATGTATACAGTTAAAGTGCCACAACCCTTAATGATTTTCTTCTACATGTAATCTAAACCAGCATGTGTAGATGGCCTTTGTGTATCAATATGGTGAACTGATGCCAAGACGTGTTGCATGCAATCTTGATCAATTTGAATTGTGGTTTTGTCCACCAATATTGCTTATCTGGTTGAGTGTTGGACATGTTAGTCATCACCTATAGGTGAAGTATAAAAGCTAAAAGGCATTCTTGCTCTTTAACAGGTGGCACTACTTACACTGAAGATGAGATCATCTGGAGAATACCAAGAGTCATCCCAACACTTTCCTCTCATGAAGAACAGTTCTATGATAACTCTATTGTTTTGGGAGTTAATGGTGTTCCTCTAACCCCAGATAAAATGGCAGAGCTGAATTATCCACTGGCATACAATGACACAAACATTGTTGTCACTATTCCTATTGGAGCAAAAGGTGGAAATTATAAGGTTTGTACACTTATCAGTGAGGTTTTAAATTCGTAAAGTGCAGTTGTGACTGCTACTTAATCCATCATTAACTTGTGTTTTAGAGCCATGTAGTTCAAGGACAGTACGGCATTGTGTACTCGATAGAACTGCTTGCAGAACATCAATGGGAGCTGACCAAATACACAATCATCCATCCAGTTGCCTCTCCCTTCATGCCTCGGCCACCAATTGTGACCAATAGTAAGTATTGTGAGTAGGACTACTTATGTGGAATAATGCAATGAATAATTTTTTTTATTATTTTTTTCCCCTTGCAGATACCATTCCAGAAAAGCGCACATTCAATGTTTCTGTAGGAAACTTCCTTCCTGATGTAGAGCTTGTAGCTTTAACTGTAGGTACACAGATAATCCCAGTGGATGAGGCAAACAAGACTGGGTTCACAATCTATGAAATGCCACTGCCTAACAACACCAAAGTCTACGTAGTGGAAGTTCCATTTGAGAATGAAAATATAGAGCAAGAGGTAAAGTAACCAATCTAACTTTCAAATTCTGAATTGAATGCTTGACTGGATGGTTATCCCATAATCTTTGAGGTCCTACTATTGCAAGGCTACATAACGATTGGTTGAATTCATCATTTGCTGATCGAGTAATCTTGAACTAAGTAAACGCAGTGAAGCTTGTCTCACTACTTTGAGCTATTAAACAAAATTGCAATTAATTTGAGAGTAAATTTGCACTAGCACTAATTCAAATTTTGATTTGGGTTACTTTTGTGTCAATGGGGTAAAACATTGCACACCATCCAACATGTTGATGGTGCCACAGAGGTACCTAACTTTGTTATTAAATCTGCCCTGGTATTGAAACTCTCTTGCTCATAAAGGCAAGGTTGTCATCAGATCTGACTGCTTCAGTGTTTCCATGATGGGATTGCCAGACTTTTTCTCATTTTGCCACACGATGCTGAAAAGGATATTACAATTCTGAATAAGCTTCCCACTCTTGGAATTAAAAGAAACTGCATCACCAAAATATCTATTTCATTCTCTCCTTTTGGGCATTTAATAATGTTTAAAATGTAAATAACTTGGTTGATATGAACCTTGGATTGACTGTTCATAACTTTTGCTTGGAAGGTGTATGATAAAGGATAATCAAAAGGAAAATGTTTGGTCATTTTTGTACAACAAATAAACAACTTGCTTTGACATGCCAAGTGGATCATTTTTGTCTTCCAGCACCTACATACTAACATTCGCCTCTACATATTTGATGTCATCTATATATTCAAAATAATTCCAGAAAATGAACCTTTTCATCAGCATGTAAAAATAGTACATGAAATACCAGATATTGGTGAGTAATCAAACACTTCCTTCCTTCATGTTGAAGCAGAGTTCATCTGTAGTTTAATTATTTTCTCTTTCCTCCAGTATTGCCCAAGGCTACTGGGTACTGTGATGATAAGAACTTGTATCTACTAGTAACTCAAGGAAATTTAGTCGACTATTGGCTTCCATTCATTGATGACCTTCTGATAACACAACAATCTTCACAAAATTATGGATACTTGCTTGTGGATAATGCAACCCATATTTTAATTGGTGTTCCACTTTCTGGAAGGAGTGTGATTTATGAGGTATGTAATTTTTATTTTGTGCCTCCACACTTTTATTTCCCAATTTTCTGAGTAACTTGTTCTCTGGCTCCTCCTCAGGAACTGAGTCTTCAAAGAATTGCAGCAAGACTCAACCTGACATTGAAGGACAAAAATACAATGAAGATTCAGATTCACTTTTCTGTAGCCTGCAATTTTCTTCCTGGAGATCTTGCAGGCACGATTTATTTATTTTTGGGGGGTTTTTCAAAAAAATAAAATGAAGGTGTGTGTTTTTCAAATCTTGCAAGTATCTAACTATTTAATTTCCTTGTTAGTGTGCTTTCCAAATGGAACAATGGTGATCACGGCAGTTGTGGATACACTACCTGACCTGGATCCTGGTAAAATGGTTCTAAATGATGGAAAATGCCAACCAAAAGAATTTAACGATCATAAAGCACTCTTTAAGTTCAACATTAATAGTTGTGGCACCACCAGAACAGTTGAGTGGATGGGAGGCTCCCTTGTACGTGTCTCATTAAGGCTTCCAAAATTCAATAATCCAATTTTTAATTGTGGTTATGTAATATTCTTAGATTCGTGGGAATTACTTGATCTATAAGAATGAAGTTTCATACCCAAGAGAAGTTATTCCTGTGAACTTCCCAGTGATAACTAGAGACCCTGATTATCGGTAGGTTGAATTAGACAAAATCGATACTTAAATGTAGATGCGAGTAGTAACACTTTCTTTCCCCTAACCGTAGTTTAACAGTTACCTGTCGATTTGAAGTGAACAATACTCTGTCTGTTGGGGTTGTGAAGAGATACCAGAAAGATGCCCGGCATCCTGCCAATTTGCAAATAGTGAGGGGTAAGTATGGCTTGAATTAGTGAAGTACTTTGAAAATAACTCTACAATAGACACACTACCACCATGGTCATGGCTTATTGTTGTCACATATATACTGAGATCCAGGGAAAAGTGCTCTCTGGTCAATTATATTGTACATTAAAATTGAATGCTTTGATATATTTAGCTTGCCACAAGGGAATGTATTTTGGTGTCTGTTAAAATATTGCTTTATGCTCCCTTCAATTACCTGTTCTGGAAAAGACATCTATGACACTTTGTATACCAGTCTGTTGTGAATACAGAAGGCTGGCTTGTCAACCTGTTGTGGAAAAATTGTTTATTTCCTCTTCCAGGAGTCAAGAGACCAAGGCATACTTCAGAACTGTACTCTAAGATTTACAAAAGTAAGCAAAATGTTTATTTGCAAAAGCAAGATGAGTTTGCTACTCCCCACACTTGCCCATTTTAAACACAATCCTTCTGTTTCCATAGCTGCTGATTACTTTGATTTTTACAAGGATGAAGAATATCCAGTGGCTTTGAATTGGACACAAACCCTTTATTTTGAAGTTGAGCTTCTGAACAATAACAATCGTCAAACTGACCTGGTGTTAGATCATTGCTGGATGACTACAACTCCTGATCGCAACAGCCTACCGCAATGGCATGTTATCAGGGCTGGGTAAGGAGTGAAAAAGTGTGCATCCCTTGTTACTGTCCCTGGTCCTCATAGAAACATAGAAATTGGGTGCAGGAGTAGGCCCTTCGAGCCTGCACCGCCATTCAATATGATCATGGCTGATCATCCAACTCGGTATCCTGTACCTGCCTTCTCTCCATACCCCCTGATCCCCTTAGCCACAAGGGCCACATTTAACTCCCTCTTAAATATAGCCAATGAACTGGCCTCAACTACCCTCTGTGGCAGAGAGTTCCAGAGATTCACCACTCTCTGTGTGAAAAAAGTTCTTCTCATCTCGGTTTTAAAGGATTTCCCCCTTATCCTTGCTGTGACCCCTTGTCCTGGACTTCCCCAACATCGGGAACAATCTTCCTGCATCTAGCCTGTCCAACCCCTTAAGAATTTTGTAAGTTTCTATAAGATCCCCTCGCAATCTCCTAAATTCTAGAGAGTATAAACCAAGTCTATCCAGTCTTTCTTCATAAGACAGTCCTGACATCCCAGGAATCAGTCTGGTGAACCTTCTCTGCACTCCCTCTATGGCAATAATGTCCTTACTCAGATTTGGAGACCAAAACTGTACGCAATACTCCAGGTGTGGTCTCACCAAGACCCTGTACAACTGCAGTAGAACCTCCCTGCTCCAATACTCAAATCTTTTCGCAATGAAAGCTAACATACCATTCGCTTTCTTTACTGCCTGCTGCACCTGCATGCCTAATCTGTCTAAACTAAATTTGTTTTCTGAACAGTTGTGCAAGCAATGAAGAAATATTTGTCACTACATTCCATCCTGCATCCAACACCACCCAGAACTTTCACCAGCTGAAAAGATTTGAAGTAAAAATACAGAAACTATCTCTCCCACCAGAAACGGTGTTGCCTGAAAAAGTAAGTCTGGAGACTGCAAAACTTCACCCATTTGAATTTAATAGTAAACACTGTTTTGCTTCATCTGTCCACATTGCTGACTTTTCATGTAGAAACCACATGTAGTTTGATTCACCAAATGGATATTGTCATTGTATTTGTAGATATATGGCCACTGCAGTGTTGTGATCTGCATTAATAATCCAGATACAAATTTTTCTTGCGATGGACAATGCACAGTAGAAAAAGGTAATTGATGAGACCTAATGTACATATTGCTTACTTAAATTTGAATTTTCTGTGAAGATTTTAACGTGTTTTTTCCAGGCCAGAGTACCTACCTGAACATGCACAAAGAATATGTGTCACTTGGAGAAGTTTGGCTTTTTGCTGGCAGGTTGGAACATGCAAAAACTGAAGGCGAGTTGACTTTCTTTTTGGAATGGCATATTGCTGAATTTCATGGGCACTTTACAAGTGGCAGTGATTTTAAATTGGCAGTTTTGATTCTGCAAAGCTTGGGACTGACACTACAACACACACTTTATGACCATTCCATATATTTGCTGACATTCCTGCGAAGGCATGCTTTGCTAGACTGCCCATGTACTTCAGACTTTTTACTGGAGGAGTAGCTTTTTCTAGTTATCAATGACATACAATATTGTTTTCTGAAGGTTTGTGCTTTCCGGCATTGAAATTGACTTGTTACTATTGCATTTCTTTTTGGTGGAGGGAAAGCCATCCGAGTCTGATTTGGGGTGGAGAGGGAACTTTCCAAATAAGTGATCTTGCAAACTGAGCACTAAAGAGTGGCTGCAATTGCACACAACCCCATAAAGCAAGTCACAAGTCTGAAATTGGATGAATTTGAATGTACTTTTTTCAGATCCATTGCTAATATAACATTTCAGTGGGTTGGGCAGATGCATGGGAACTGGCATGTGAAGTATGAAAGTATTCAATCTTCTCTTGATTTCCAGGTGGACTAACACGATCGTATTGGCAATGGGTGCTAGGAAGCGGTTTGGCAATTTTCTTGATTGTTGCAATAATTCTTGTAAGAGTGCATGTGTATCATTAGGCAAATAAAAGTATATTGATTAAACTGGCTTCCCTTTAACTGTCTCATCCTCTCCTTCAGATTCTCTGGTAGATACAGTCCATGGTAGCTCTAATACCATATTTTATGTGGATCTCAAATCTCCACTTTGCATGCCCCACTTAATTCCAGGTACTTTTGAACCGTCTGTCCTATGAATTATTGACTAATATGGGTTGGCAAAAGTGGTTAAACTAAATATTATGACATTGCAAGCAACTTACTATTTTTAGGTTTTTAAATAGCTGGGCAAGATTTCTGTAGTGAATGTGTATCCCTACCTGCTTTGAGCAGATTTGATCTGCAAGACTGCACTTGACAAATCTTGTGGTCAAGTCATGAATTGATATATCTGCAAAACTGCAATCCAAATTCTGCACCTCTGACAGTGGAAAATACTAGCTTCATGGTCTTTACCACATCTATCTACCAGCCAGGATCTTAATTGTGTTTGTTAACCTTCAACTCGTTAAAGGAGTTCAACTTTCAATTGAACAGATTATAGGATTGGTGTTGATCTTTCAAGATTACAGGCAAATAACCCTTAATTGGTTTTACTGACATTGGAAATTGTACAAGTCCCATGGAACAATTGTATTATTTTAGTGTAAAGGTTCATGTGGCAATATTGGAGGTGAAACTCTGCTTTGGTTAGATCGGCTTTCAGTATCTTTACTATGAAGCTGTTTTTTCTTTTTAGTGCCTTTTATTTATTTATTTTTTAAATAAACTTTTACCACCCTGTCGTATCTCCTACCCTACAGGACCTTAGTAAAAGTAGTGCTGGTACAACCTAGTGTATCTTGCCATGGCCAAAATTATCATCTGTGACAAATGCAAGTGATCCAGTGTGTTTTTTAAACAAATATGAATTTCCCCTCCTGTGGTGGGAGGAAAATGTTCATATTTCTGCTACCATGCTAGACAATGCAGATTCAGGTCACAGATGCATAGAGTCTGCCATCACATAACCTGCATATTGATTTTAAGCAATCTGCAAAACCTTGTGATATCTAAGTGAATGTTCTCCAATCATTTTTTTTAGTTTAAAATAGACTGGCAAGTGGCTAATTTTGACTTGGTTTTTTCTTCCGAAGAACTTTTTTTTTCCTCTTACACCCCAAAAAAACCACCGTATTTTCCTGTGCCTCCCTATAGTATGCCATTTGTATTGATTCGGCTGCAATTTTGGTTGGGAGAAAGGAAAAAGTGATTAATCTTCATCTATACTCCCATAAATTTGTTCATGAGTTTTAGGAGCAGAATGACACCATTTAGCCCATCAAGTCTACTCTACCATTCAATCATGGTTGATTTCTTTCCCCCTCAACCCCATTCTCTTGCCTTCTCCCCATAACTCATGACGCCCTTGATAGTCAAATACACTCGCCCAATTTTTAATCTTCAATTAAGGTGCTATTTGCAGTGTCTTTTTCTTTTGGTGCCTGTTTATGAATGCAAGATGAAAACAAGCAGCAGTTTTAAAAACATTATTTTAATTCATCCATTTTACTCCATGAAAAGCTCTTCATCCAACATTTTCCATTTATTTCACATTGTTTCCTTATTGATTTAAACATGGGTATTGTCCCAGAAGCTTCTATTTTATTGATTAGTTTTGTCTTTAATTCAATACATCAAATCTTGACGGTTATCTTTCAATACTGTAAAAAATCTTTCTGTTGAGGTATTTTGTTGCCTGATCTTCCAACATAAATTAATTGTGACCCTAGAGAGAGGGAAAAAATAATCACTAAAGCTCTGATCAAAGAGCAAAGCTATAAGATTTGAGTCCAATTATCAACCATTCTATTGTTGCATGTTTTATGTACACAGTGATTAATTGTTTTTGCAGTTCAGCCCACGAGCAGTATTCTTTGATAGAATTTGGTATTGTATTGCCGGGACATCAGATTATCTTAGTTTTTTTTTTGTTTGGTCTAAAGTCAAATGTTTTGGGGGAAACTGGGCGATTTTAAAGGTTGGTCTAATGACAAGGATAAAATCATCCAAACCTACCACCTCTTTGTGCTGACAGTTTTCCTGTAAAAGGGGCAGGAATTTAAAATTAGCCATTTGCAAAAGACCCATATTTGAACACGTATAATTAATGAACATGCGCAATTTAAAAGATTAATCTCTTTTAGAATGCAATGTTCCAATAGTATGTTCTTTTTGCCCATTGCTCCTCTCCCAGTCTGCAACGTTTGCCATGGATTAAATGCTGGTGGTGGTGAGGAGCGGGTTTCTCAATTTGAATAGCTTGGGAGTCGTTCTTAAGGGGCCATGTTGGAGACTGAATTTGCTTGTGGTCAAGCCTGTGTACCTGACATTTATTTTTGTGGTGGTAAAATCGGCTTGCCGATTTCACTTGAAGTCTTTCACTTCAAACTAGTTTGGCTAACATAAATGCAAAGTGTACTTTTTTTTTGGGGGGGGGGGGAAGCTAAATAAAAGCAAATCATGGCAGCTGTGTTTGTGGATCGTTTAGCTTTGACTCAAACATTTCATCCTGGACCAGCAACCTTGTTAGGCTCAAAGCTAGAGTTACTCAGCAGGACAGACAGCACCTCTGGAGAGAAGGAATGGGTGACATTTCGGGTCAACTTGACTCGACCCGAAACGTCACCCATTCCTTCTCTCCAGAAATGCTGCCTGTCCTGCTGAGTTACTCCAGCTTTTTGTGGCTTGGGTTTAAACCAGCATCTGCAGTTCTTTCCATCCACCAACCTTGTTTATCTGCATCCAACTAAATCGTACATTCTGCTCTAGATTTACAGTGAGGTCTATTCTCCTACACCAAATATGACCCTCCGCACCCCGCAGTGAACCAGCCTGAGCAAGTGAACTGCTGTCCAGGCACAACCATGCCAGCCTTTGGCAGGGGCTGAAGCCATTCGGTTAGAGCTGACAAGGTGCTTTAATCTGACATTCTGGGTTCCATCTACAATAGGTTGGATTAGATTCCGTGAGTAGTTGAGAGATTGATGTTCTGAAACGCCAGCTTGAGCAAGATCGGGTCAGCAATGGTTACAAAAATAAATGTCTTGTCGATCAATATTATGCATGTTTCCAGGATTTTAAATGAATTATGTGTTGGAGTTCCTTTTTAGTGCAACTTTGCATCACATGTTAGACATTGGGTATCTGGACAGAACTCTAACATACCTGGATAATCAATTCTGGCAAATGAATGGTCTTTATGATTTCTTGTGTGAAAGCAGGTAGAGCAGTAGTCAAAATTGTCACATTGGTTGCACACAAATCTGGTGCCTATAATTGGGTCTATTCCACAACCGTCACACCTATTTTGATCATGGAAGAGAATCCGGTCACTGCAGTTGTTTCTATAAATTCTTTAACATGTGCTTCATTATTAACGCAACACAATTCTATGTAATGAGAGATTGCAGTTAGTCATTGTATACAAAAACTTTTTTGGCTCCAATTTTTAAAATGTGTATATAACTTCCTCCGAAGCACAAACATCATGCGATTATTGAAGTAAAGAGAGGATTGCCACAAAAGAAAAATAAGGTAAAGTTTTCATTTCTTATCACGAACATGGGAAAAGTTTTTTATTTTTTTAGTGTTGCATTTCACTTTTCATAGATCCAAAAATAAACTAAATAACTAATAATTTGAGAGCACTTACAAAATGAAGAGTTCAGTAATGTTGTGTATCCACCCATAATCGATATAATCTGTTTGTGGAATCCTGAAGTATTAAAAATTGTTAGTGACATATTATTCCAATATAAATAAAACGGATGGTGTGCAATTTCTTACTCTGGAGTTATTAACTTCAGCATAAAGATATTAAGATGCATTAAATGTGTGAAATTTGACTTTGTAATTATTGGATGTTCAAATAAAGCTTTACAGAAACATTCTTTGTTTAATTTTTTTTTTGTGAAATTTAGACTGAGAAAATTGCAATGATTCACAACATTCTTCAGTCCAACATCAGAATTAGTATTCCAAAGATGGATTCTTTTCTCTGGAGCCACAGAGGCTGAGGGGGAACCAGTTTTTAAAAATAATAATAAAAAAAAAATAATTAAAAAAAAGGAACCTTTTTTTCCAGGGTGGAAATGGCAAAGACATAACTTTAAGATGAGAGGGATAAGCTATAATGGAGATGTGCAGTGCAAGTTTGTTTTACTCTTGAGTGTAGTGGGTGCCTGGAAGGTGCTGCCATGGGTGGTGGAGTAAATTGATACAATAAGCATATGGAAATTCAGGGAATGAAGGGATATGGATAACATGCAGGCAGAGAAGATTAATTTACCTGGCATCATGCAAAAACAACAGATGATGGTCTATATCCAAGATAGACACGCAGTGCTAGAGTAACTCAGCGGTCAGGCCCATCCGACCCGAAATGTCACCTATCCTTTTTCTCCTGAGTTGCTGCCTGACCTGCTAAGTTACTCCAGCAATCTGTGTCCATCTAACCTAAGATCATGTTCAGCACGGGCATTGTGGGTCGAAGGAATGGTTCCTGTACTGTTCGGTAAATGGAAGAACACAACTAAATAAATTTTTATTTTCTCTGTTTAAATTTATAATGAAAAGATCTGGTTCCTCAGTGACAGTTGATAGAACATCTTAACTTTCCTATTGCCTGCAGTGAATGCATCAGATACAGTTGTTGATAAGGCTTGTCGATTGATTTTTAAATTTATCTTTGCACATTTAAAATCATGGAATTTTTTTAATTTTTAATAACATTAAAATCTTTATCATAGTAAAATTGAGCACAATTCAATGAAGCATATTTTTGCATAAATACTTTGTAATTCTGTAATTATGGCAGTATTTGTTAATTCTCAATTTTGTTTATTTTTTGCACTATTAAAATGTATTTCCTAACTTTTGGATGTCTTGATCAATTGATTCTCAACATTGATTTGATCAGAGATTTGCGAGAGATAGAAATCGATATAGTTTGATAAGCAATCAAACTAATATCGATATATCTCTCGCAAATCTCTCATTCAAAGGTTTGAAGACAAACTTTGCTGCTATTTTCATGTAATTTTAAAAGGCACTTCATATTTTAGAAATATTTGGTTAATTTCTTGAAGTTTTTCTGTTTCTATCAAGCCAGAGAAATTGTATTATTGCTTGGGCTTAACTATTTACATATATGGAATTTCGCTTTTAATGTTTTCTGAATTTATTTCTATTTAAATTATTCCTGGAATCACCTCATTTGTTCAATACTTAAGAATTGAATCTGGATGATAGTAACTTAAGACTTTACCCTGATGTCCCATTAAGGATTAAAGTATCTGCAATCTGAAATGGCTATGATTTGGATTCTTCTGCATGCATTACCGTTTTGGTTTGCTTCGGATGGTTTATTTCCTACATACCAGGACCCCCTCAGCTGGTCATTCGCATCTTTCAACTAGACTTAATTTATACTTAATTTAAGTCTCAAGTAATATGCAGATTTGAACAAAGCACATAGTGCTGTAGGAACTCAGTAAGCCAAGCGGCATCTGGGGAGGGAATGGCCAGATGATGTTTCAAGTTGGGACCCATCTTCAGACTGACTTCAGAGTCTGAAATGCCACTACTCATTCCCCCCTCATACGCTGCCAAAACCACTAAGTTCCTCCAGCTCTTTGCTCATTCCAGCATCTGCAGTTTCTTTTTGTCTCTGTTTGGATGTAGATATTCATCTTTCATTACAAATGAAGCACCAATCACACAGTATTTACTTAAACCCTTCATAACACAGAACTTACTTGCTTTGCTTCATCCTAGCTTGGGCATTTTCTGAGCATAATAGATGTCTTAATGCTGTTTTCTGGCCCAAGCTTATGTTCATGTTTTCAATGTCATTCCTGGTCAGGCTATTTATGCCTTCACGTGTGAAAAGCACCTGGTGTTTTAGCTGATTAATTGTGTTATCGTTCAGGTAATGCTGTCGACACCAATCCTCCATGTTGCTCATCAGCCTATGAGAGTTAGCACAGGAAGCTAAAGTACTGCAAGTTTATGCTGTAAATAAACTTTTTTCAGATGGATGCAAAGTAAATAAAAGTTGACTTTCTTCCACAGGGCTTGTATTCACTGGAATTTAGAAGGATGAGGGGATCTTATATAAACATAAAATGATTGGGGATTGGACATGTTTCCTACATCTAATGTGTCCAATCCCTCAATAATTTTATGTTTCTATAAGATCCCCTCGTCCTTCTAAATTCCAGTGAATACAAGCCCTGTGGAAGAATGTAAACTTTTTTTGGGGGAGTCCAGAACCTGGGGGCACAGTTTAAGAATAAGGGGTAGGCTATTTAGAACTGAGATGATGAAAAACTTTTTCACCCAGTGTTGTGAATTTGTGGAATGCTCTGCCTCGGAAGGCAGTGGAGGCCAATTCACTGGATGCATTCAAAAGAGTTGGATAGAGCTCTTTGGTCTAGCGGAATCGAGGGATATGGGGAGATGGTCGGTACAGGGTGCTGATTGTGGATGATCAGGCATGATCAGATTGAATGGCGGTGCTGGCTTGAAGTGGCGAATGACCTACTCCTACACCTATTTTCTATGTGCATTCCATTTTAGCTACACTGACAGCTCACTCCAACTGCATGTCTGGTTTGTGTGACCTCTGCTCCCTTGAAGACCAAGTGCAGCCAAAATCATAGAAACTGCCGTAGACTCAGATTCAGAAGAAATACAGCAAGGGCACAAAACCCTTTTTTGTGCCCTTTCACCAGCATTGGCATCAAATTGTACTGGATACCCAGCTGTACCAAAGCTGAGTAAAGGCGAGTAGGAAGACAAATGGTAGCAGCAGCCAGGTTCGCCATGATCATATTGATAAATGGCCTACTCCACCTAATTTCTATTCTTTCAATATGTAAAATGGTGTTAGTGCTTATAGAAATCAATCTGTTTGGGAGAGGGTGGGTATGTTTTACTGAAATCAGTCGTGTGATACAATGTTAGAAATCTCACATAGTATAACGCTCCATAGTTACTGTAGTCATATAGCACTTCCAACAGGCCCTTCAGCCCAAATCATTCATGCTGACACAGATGCCCCATCTAAGTTCATCCCATTTGCCAGCATTTGGTCCATATCCCTGAAAACCGTTCCTATTCACATATCTGTCCAAGTGTCTTTTAAATATTGTTTTTGTACCTGCCTGAAGTATCTCCTGGCAGTTCATTCCATATACCCACCATGTGAATTGGAGTGAAGGTTATTACTGTATGATTTGAAATCTAGCCCCCAGCCGAGTGTTTTGATGATATTCTGTGTCAGTCCAGTGAAAATTTAAATAATGGTGCAATTAAATTTTAATACTTAAATTTTGGTTAACCGTCTATATTGGTCATAATATCCTTCTTTCATCTCCGCAACATCGCCAAACTCAGACCCTCTCTCATACCGCCCGCTGCTGAAAGACTCATCCATGCCTTCATCTCCTCCCGACTGGACTATTGCAACTCACTTCTCCTTGGTATCAGCTCCACCTACATCAACCGACTTCAACTGGTCCAGAACGCAGCCGCCCGACTCATCACCCACACCAAATCCTGGCATCACATCACTCCAGTCCTCAAACAACTTCACTGGCTTCCCATCTCCCACCGGATCACCTACAAAATCCTGATCCTCACCTACAAAGCCCTCCACCATCTGCCCCCCCCCCCCATATCTCACTGACCTCCTCTCCCCCTACCAACCCTCACGGTCCCTCAGATCCACATCAGCTGGTCGCCTCTCTATCCACAAGTCCAACCTCCGCAGTTTTGGGGACAGAGCCTTCTCCAGGGCAGCTCCCAGGCTCTGGAACTCCCTCCCCCAACTGATCCGCAATTCCGTGTCCCTCACCATCTTCCAGTCCCACCTCAAGACCCATCTCTTCACCTCTGCCTATCCTTAGCCCCACGTGCCGTCCCTTTTCATCTGTGCATTAATTGCCTCGTACTGTGTTTTGTATTGAATTCTGTATTTACTTTGTGTGCTGGTCATGTCTCTACTATTTATTTCATTCCCCTTGCATGTTTTTCCTCTACCTGCTAATTTTTTGTAAGGTGTCCTTGAGACTCTTGAAAGGCGCCCATAAATAAAATGTATTATTATTATAATGATTTTAAGGAAGTATTTTGAACAGAGTAATTTGTGGTCAAGACTGAAAATATAGGAAGTCATTGTGCTGTTTATGAGACACAACAAAATTCATCAAATTGACAGGATTCCATAATTCATATTTTTCCCCCATGTCCTGACTTTTATGTATTTAAAAAAAAATTAAAAAATGGTTAATCATCCACCTATGTTGTTGCCTGAAATGATCTTCAGTGATTATAAACACAGGATATAGGAGCAAGAGTGGACTATGTGGCCCTTTTGGGTCGTTTTAATTTTTTCTAGCATTCTATTTTTTGTATGTGTAAGTGTTCTCGGGGCCCCACTGAATATCAACACTACTCAATCTCTCACTGTTGAACAAATACTCTGCTTTTCACTAATTCAACAATGAGGTTGGCCTCACATTTTTCCACCTTGTGTTCTGTCTACTCGGTATCCACTGAAGCCCCTTTTTATTCGCCTCTGTACTCACAATGCGTCTACATTGGTGGCAGCAGGAAAAACGTGGTAATTTGCCTCCTCACCCGCAATTGATAGCAATTGGGAAAAGTTGATTCCCAAAACATTATTAACAAAAGATAGAGGCTGGTGAAAGATGGAACATTTTCCCATTTTTAATTGATTTTCATCTTTATCAAAGTTTAATTCTGAGCGGAATTGTTTGTTGGATTCAGAGATATGCTGAGCACGTACAAGGGAAAGATGTTGAGAGAGAGAAAATATCTCAGCCTGTGCCATCCATTCTTTGACGGGGAATGTTAAAAGGGGTTAATCGGGTTGGAAAGCAAGGGAAGGAACACAACACTGTTCAGAATGTGGCAGGAATGGAATAGGAAGAAAATAAGAGTGATGACTGTAATATGTAGAGTCATTAAATCATTGTGTCATATGGCTCTTTAACCCATCCATCCATCCACACCACCTAATCTAGGCACCATTTGCCCACATTTCATCCATATCCCTCTAAACATGATGAAATATTTTTTCAATTATGTTATTCCACTTGCCTCAACCACACCCTCTGTGTGGAAAAGGTTGCCCCACGGACTCCTGTTAAATCTTTCCCCTCTCGCCTTAAACCCATGCCCTCTAGTTCTTGATTCCCGTACTGTGGGGGGGGGGGGGAGACTGCATGCATTTATCCAATCCATCCCTCTCGTGGTTATATACACCTCTATAAGATCTCCCATCTGTCTCCGACGCTCCAAAGAATAATCCTAGCTTGCCCAACTTCTCTGTTTCACTCAGTCCTTCTAACCCTAGCAACTTAGTCTGACGACAGAGACTTTTCTTGTCTGAAGAAGGAACCCAAACGTCGCCTGTCCATTCCCTCCACAGATGCTGCCTGGCCCGCTGAGTTATTCCAGTTCTTTGTAGTTTGCTCCTCGTAAATCTTTTCTGCATCTTTCTAGGCCAATGACATCCAACGTCTTGCTCGCCAGAAGACTCATTGCTAATGCCTCTGATTCCTTTCCACACATCTCTACAAACCACCTACTTGTCTCTCGGCAAACAGCTCTTTAGCCCATGAAGCCGGGTTAAACAGTGCACCCCTTACTCTGTTCAGAGATAACACGGTAACGTGGATATCTACCCGAAATGGACGACTATATGCAAACAGACGGAAGGTTTTGTCCCTTTATAAGTGGGCTCTTAAATATCGAATGCAGTGGGTGTCTGTAAAATTGAGTTGTCAGAAGAGCCGCCAAAGCTCGTTGGCTGACAACGTCCAAGTCGCTGCTACAACTCACTGTGATCGCAGGATCGGCTCCTTTTCCCCAGGCACCCACTCTCCACCTGAACGACCTGCACTCGTTTCCAACAACACCGCGCTAAACTCCCGTACACCAATCCACGCTCAGCCCGTTCACATTGCAACTCCAGGTGACCTTAAAGCGAGTCTTTCAAACAAAAGTATCCAACATCCGCTTTCACTAAACGACTGCGCTAACTTTCATTTTGACATAATTGAGGATTGTCGACATTTAGACCGGCATATCTGCATTCCAGCTGTTTTAAAGAAGGATTTGTATTCATTCTGCTTCAAATCAGTAATTCAAGCCTTTCGCGAATGTACCTTTCTCGGAGCAGGTAAACGGGACAATGCAAACATCTACAGACGCAAAGTGCGAAGATGTGTTTTTTTTAAAAAGTCACCCCTCGGGTCCGTCCTCCTCTTCCCCTCACCTTAAACCTATGTCCTCTGGTTCTCGATTCCGCGACTCTGGCAAGAGATTGTGTGTTTACCGCATCTATTCCTCTCACGATTCTGTACATCACCCCTCATCCCCCAATGCTCCAAGGAATAGAGTCCTAGCCTCCCTATAGCTCAGGCCCTTGAGTCCTGGCAACATCCTCTTAAAACTTCTCTGCACCCTTTCCAGCTTGGCAACACCTTTCCTACAACACGGTGCCCAAAACTGAATACATTACCCTAAATGTGGCCTCACTTATGTCTTATAAAACTGCAACATGACCTCCCAACGTCTATACTCGCTGAGCAGCCAGAGGTCGTCAAATACATTGGTATCAACAACATGGGTTGTCAAAGGACCGAAGTCCGACGGAGTAAATATAGAGATTTGGAGGTTGAGAAGCAGGATCACAAAGATAATACATAAAACAGTACAGCACAGGGCCAGGCCCTTCGGCCCACAATGCTCTTGCAGAACATAATGCCGAGTTAAATTAATCTCCTCTGTCTACATATGATCCATATTTCTCCACTCCCTGCTTTTCCATATGCCTATCCAAAAGCCTCACAAATGCCACTATTGTATCTGCCTCAGCCATCACCTCTGTCAACGAATTCCAGACATCCATCGCTCGCTGTAAAGGAAAAACACTTGTACCATATTTCTCTGTTAAACCTTCCCCTTTTCACTTTAGTCTGACAATTGCACTCTGGCAAAAAGGTTCGGACTGTCTACCCTATCTATGCTTCTCATAATTTTATATATTTCCATCAGGTCTCCCCTCAGCCACTCTTATGCCAAAGAAAAAAAAATCCTGATTTGGCCATCCTCTCCTTCTAGCGAATGCCCTCTAATCCAGGTAGGTGAACCGCTACTGTACCACCTTCAAAGCCTCCACATCCATCGTGTAATGGGGTGACAGTGAGGAAAACTGTGACAATAAAGAAGAAACCAATAACCAATTGCTCAACCAGTAGTTTGGAACTGGAACTCCTGGATGTAGAAATGTCTATTAAGTCTAATGTACTTGGCTGCATAGTTGAAGGGTCATAATCTTCAAGGTTGTGCACATAGAAGCAGGTAAGTGGGATTCAACTAAAGTCAGTTACTGACTTGCATGTTCCCAAACGACCAAATGGTTTGTTAAGTTGAGATTTCTGATGATTTACTGGTAAGACACTAGACAACAGGTGCAGGAGTAGGCCACACGGCCCTTCAAGCCATCACCGCCATTCAATGTGATCATGGCTGATCATCCACAATCAGCACCCCATTCTTGTCTTCTCCCCCCATCCCCTGACTCCGCTATCTTCAAGAGCCCTATCTAGCTCTCAAAAGTTTCCAGAGAACCGGCCTCCACTGCCCTCTGAGGCATAGAATTCCACAGACTCACAACTCTCTGTGGAAAAAAAAGTATTTCTTCATCTCTGTTCTAAATGGCTTATTCTTAAACTGTGGCCCCTGGTTCTGGACTCTCCCAACATCGGGAACATGTTTCCTGCCTCTAGCGCGTCCAAACCCTTAATAATCTTATGTTTCAATAAGATACCCTCTCATCCTTCTACATTCCAGATTATACAAGCCCAGCCGCTCCATTCTCTCAGCATATGATAGTCTCGCCATCCCGGGAATTAACCTTATGAACCGACGCTGCACTCCCGCAATGGCAAGAATGTCCTTCCTCAAATTTGGAGATAAAAAATGCACACAATGCACTCCAAAAATGCACTCCAGGTGTGGTCTCACTAGGGCCCTGTACAACTGCAGATGGACCTCTATACTCAACTCCTCTTGTTATAAAGGCCAACATGCCAGTCGCATTCTTCATTGCCTGATGTACCTGCATGCTTACTTTCATTGACTGATGAACAAGGATCCCCAGATCCCGTTGTACTTCCCCTTTTCTCAACGTGACACCATTTAGATAATAATCTACCTTCCTGTTTTTGCTACCAAAGTGGATAACCTCAAATGTATCCACATTAAACTGCATCTGCCATACATCTGCCCATTCACCCAACCTGTCCAAGTCACCTGCATTCTCATAGCATCCTCCTCACTGTCATCCAACTTTGTGTCATCTGCATTTATGTAACTGACTTACCAGTTTTATTTTGGAAAATAAAATATTCTAAATATGTTTTTAAGTTTAAAAAAAGATCACCACATGGTTAACAACATAATGGTTAAGTAACTTGCTGGGTATTCAGAAACCTATGCTTTAGATGTAAAGATGCCAGGTCAATTCCTATTATGGTATATACATTTAATTCACATAACAACTCTGGAATAAACAGTAATGACAATTATGAAATTAGCAGATTGTCATAAATTGTAGGGAGAGAAATATGTTATCCTTATTCCTGGACAATATGTGACTTCAGACTCTAATCCTGTGATGGTAACTACAATCCAAAAATAAGAGTGATCATTTGGACACCATAGTAATTTTCATTGTATTAAATTTCACAGCAGATACAAGCAATATCAACTTCAACAATCAACCCATACAAAATATTTTTTTAGAAGTGTATTTTTGATATTATTTACTTAAATTGTGCAAACACAAAACTAATGTTTGTGGCCAAACTGCGATGTTTCACTGTTTTCTTCCTTTCTTTTTATCTATTAGTGTCTGATCAAGACTCAGTCTCGCATCTATAAAATCTGGATTCAAGGCCAATGCTTTCTTGAAGTCTTCCAATGCCTGGTCAAAAAATCCTACAAAGGAAAATGTTGCAAGTAAGTTCAGTTTTCTATTTGTTAAAGTTTAAAAAAAAAAAAATGTAAAGTGCACAACTTTCACAAGAAAATGCAGAATTGAAATGTGGAACCAAAATAAGCAAAATTAGATTACTAATATAGGCTGTAGAAATAAGGTATTGTAAATGCTGGTTAAAACACAAAAGGACACAACGTGCTGCAGTAACTCAGCAGGTCAGGCAGCATCTGACCTGCTGCGTGCATGTTGCTCTACTTACTAAGTTACTCCAGCATTTTGTCTATTAATTTAGAGATACAGCATGGAAACAGGCCCTTCAACACACTGAGTCCACGCCGAACAACAATCACTGGTACAAGAGTTTTATCCTACACATTAGGGACAATATACAGAAGCCAATTAACTTACAAACCTGTATGTCTTTGAAGCCCATGTGGTCATGGAGAATGTACAGTACAAATTCCACACAGACCGCAGCAGAGGTCAGTTTTGAACCTGGGTCTCTGATGTGGTGAGGCAATGGTAGGTTGATACTTCAGATGAAGTTACTGGCCTGAAAAGTCAACTTTCCCAGTGTTGTGTTTAAAATAATTACTAAAATCTTCTGTGTTAAGATTTGATGTAACAAAACAATAATATGTAATGAGAGATTATCGATTATTTTAATCACTCTGAACGTAGTTACTCTCAACAGATAATATGGTGATGATAATCACACAATAATGAGATGCAGTAAATTCCCGAATATTGATAAAGTAACACTGACCTTCACTGTACCTTAATTGATACACGTGACAATAAACTGACCTTTGAACTAAATTACAATGTGTGTGATTGAAGATAATTTGTGACGTACAGAGAACCCTGAAAATACTATCTGCAAGAGATGTCCGCTGTTGCAAAAGCAAATTATATACAAATATTTAAAAAATGAATTGAGTATTCTTTATATGAAAATGCAAAACTAATGCAACAAAACGATCCATTTATCTTAAAATTATATTTCAAATATTAAATAGTGCATCTCCAACAATGGTGCACAACTCTACCTCATTGTATAAACCTACTTACCTTCACTGGATGTGTAGGAAGGAAATGCAGATGCCGGTTTAAACCGTAGACACAAATGCTAGAGTAACTCAGCGGGACAGGCAGCATCTCTGGAAAGACGGAATGGGTGACGTTTCGGGACGAGACCCGAAACTGGAACCCCGAACCTTCACTGGATAACACTTCTTTGTAGCCTCTAGGTGGCAGACTATACACTTGTCACAATATGTCCTACATTATAAAAGCTAATTCTAATCTGTACAGTGTATAGAAACTAATGCAAGGGTCATAAAGTTAAAAACTAAACTAAAATGGGAAGAGTGACAGAAAAGTTAAACTAACAGATGTTGATTATTTCAAGAATTTAATATTTCTAAGACCAAATTAAGGTGGATGTATAAAAAGTAACTCCAGGTTACAACCTGCAAGAATTGAGTAAATGTTCTGAGCTCATGGTTAATGTAGAAAGAAAAAAGCATCAAGGTAAATGTATTTAGAGCTTGTATACAATGGAAAACTTAAGTGAAGTCAGAATCTTAGAAATATTGATATGTGGAAAGAGAAAGATGGACAGATGGAAGCTCGAGGATTGAACTGGTGTTCGTAAAAGTGGTAGTTTACTTGTTGTCTTAAGCTACTACACAATTGTTGGAGAACCTTGGATGGATTCAACAGTGGCTGAATGGGAGACGCCAGAGAGTAATGGTGGATGGCTGTTTGTCAGGTTGGAGGCAGGTGACTAGTGGGGTGCCTCAGGGATCTGTGTTGGGTCCACTGTTGTTTGTCATGTACATCAATGATCTGGATGAAGGTTTGGTAAATTGGGTTAGTAAGTATGCAGATGATACTAAGATAGGTGGTGTTGTGGATAATGAAGTAGATTTCCAAAGTCTACAGAGAGATTTAGACCATTTGGAAGAATGGGCTGAAAGATGGCAGATGGAGTTTAATGCTGATAAGTGTGAGGTGCTACATCTTGGCAGGATAAATCAAAATAGGACGTACATGGTAAATGGTAGCGAATTGAGGAATGCAGTTGAACAGAGGGATCTAGGAATAACTGTGCATAGTTCCCTGAAGGTGGAATCTCATATAGATAGGGTGGTAAAGAAAGCTTTTGGTATGCTAGCCTTTATAAATCAGAGCATTGAGTATAGAAGTTGGGATGTAATGTTAAAATTGTACAAGGCATTGGTGAGACCAAATCTAGAGTATGGTGTACAATTTTGGTTGCCCAGTTATAGGAAGGATGTCAACAAAATAGAGAGAGTACAGAGGAGATTTACTAGAATGTTGCCTGGGTTTCAGCAACTAAGTTACAGAGAAAGGTTGAATAAGTTAGGTCTTTATTCTCTGGAGTGCAGAAGGTTAAGCGGGGACTTGATAGAGGTCTTTAAATTGATGAGAGGGATAGACAGAGTTGACAAGCTTTTCCCATTGAGAGTAGGGAAGATTCAAACAAGAGGACATGACTTCAGAATTAAGGGACAGAAGTTTAGGGGTAATATGAGGGGGAACTTCTTTACTCAGGGAGTGGTAGCTGTGTGGAATGAGCTTCCAGTGGAAGTGGTGGAGGCAGGTTCGATTTTATCATTTAAAAATAAATTGGATAGGTATATGGATGAGAAAGGAATGGAGGGTTATGGTCCTGAGTGCAGGCAGATGGGACTAGGGGAAAATAATTGTTCGGCACTGACTTCTGGGGCCGAGATGGCCTGTTTCCATGCTGTAATTGTTATATGGTTATATGGTTAACCTTTATTTTATGAGATGAATGTTTGCATCATAGATCAAGCTATGCTTGAGGGGAGTTGTGGAAGATAAGACAGTTTAAAATAATGCAAGGTACTGATCATTTTGGAGATGGGTTCAGCAAAAAGATATGCAAGTTCCAGTTAGGAACAGAATAAGATGTAGAAGCAATAAATGTGGAGTAATTAATATAACAAAAATACTTAGTGGTTCCACTATTGGGTATTGGTGAAGACAAGACAGGAAAGTAAATAATTCATTCTCTATGCCTTTGGGTGTCTATTCCCAGCTTATAGAAACTTACAAAATTCTTAAGGGGTTGGACAGGCTAGATGCAGGAAGATTGCTCCCGATGTTGGGGAAGTCCAGGACAAGGGGTCACAGCTTAAGGATAAGGGGGAAATCCTTTAAAACCGAGATGAGAAGAACTTTTTTCACACAGAGAGTGGTGAATCTCTGGAACTCTCTGCCGCAGAGGGTAGTCGAGGCCAGTTCATTGGCTATATTTAAGAGGGAGTTAGATGTGGCCCTTGTGGCTAAGGGGATCAGAGGGTATGGAGAGAAGGCAGGTACGGGATACTGAGTTGGATGATCATCCATGATCATTTTGAATGGTGGTGCAGGCTCGAAGGGCCGAATGGCCTACTCCTGCACCTAATTTCTATGTTTCTATGTTTCTATCTCTCACAAGCTCCCTGGGGCTTTCTAGTAGAATTGTGTTCATGTCTTTCACATATCAAATAGTGTGACATTTTCTAGCAATTTACTTATTTCTGATAAACCTCCACAATTAATTTATCAACAACTTTCTTAATTACCTTTTGTGGTTGGGGGTTAACCACAGATCACAATCTTTGTGTGGCATTTGTTGAATGTATTGTATCAGTCATTATCATGTATGCTCGTTACTCGAGTTCCAAGAACAAGGAATGTCATTGCATCTTAGTGTATATGATGATAAACTGATCCAAATCTGATTCTGGACATGCATCAAGTATCAGACCATTTGTGGAGACCCATTGACTAAATCAAATCGCTTTTTCCAATACTTTCTTGGAAACGATCAAAAATAAATATGTGGCCAAGCTGAATAAAAGGTCAACGATAGTTTTGTTTTTAATAACTGGACTAGTTTGTGGTGTCAGAAGAAATCCACTGATGAAACTAAATGGAATCATCCATAAACCCAGGTCTAAGCTATTATCTTCCTCAAGAATACTGAATGTATTTCTGAAGAAAAAAATGTATCAGGTCACCAGTCTAAATAATAGGATGATGAAATGCTCTCTTAAAGCCTCTAATTGTGAGGATGTTGAGGCATCTGGAAGATGGCGTGCTGACTAACCAGATGCTCACTATTTTGCCAATAAACTGGAATTTTATTTCAAATGATATAGTTCGTAAACTTAAACTGTTGAGGAAATTGCTAAAGGAAACATTGTTGACAAAATCTCTATTTCTCTTTGCAAGTTGATTGTCAAGGCCAATATTGGAGTTCTTTGCTGAGCCTCATATCAAAGAGGTTCTACTCCAACACCCACATAAAGATAAACCATACTTCAAGATTCTGCTGGCAATGGGAAAATTACCTGAAAAGTAATCAAGAACACAAAGTTTTTCATCAAAGCTAGACAAACAGCATGATTGTAAGTACAAATTAAATACCCAACTTTAAAACAGTATATAACATATGCCTCATAGAAAGACAACTGATCTAATGTCACTAATCTATTAAGGAAACACATACAGACTCAAAAGAAAAACAAATATTACCTAATCTATATTTTATTAATCCTCGATTATAATATGGAACTTCAAAGTCTTCCTTGTGTTCAATTGCTAATGTGTAATCATCCATAGCTTCATAAAAGTCTACTCTTAAGTACTTGATCTGGCCTCTGTTGTTGTATGCATTAGCCAAGTCCTGAGCACAACATTTGCTGCATAACAAAGAACAATACTACAGGTTACAGAGATGTTATCAACAACAATTTTGTGTTCTGATTTGAAGTTATTAATGGCTGTAAAATCATATATAGCATGTGTGCTTCCCATAAATGAAGTAGCTCAAACATGGATGGGTTGTATGAGGGGTGCTGCCTGTCTAAACCAAGAAGCAGCTACATTTTAGATGTCTTAAAATAATCAACTGCATTATAATCTGGGAATGTCAAGCGTGGTATATTTCATGGAAGAACAGTAGAAATTATATTATGATTTATTCTACTTGGTGTGTGACTAACAGAAACTTAAGAATGAGCCGTTGATCAGAATTAAAATTTTAAAATTCATTTATACAGGTAATAAAAGCAAAAAAATTGGAAAATGAAACAAACTGATGGAAATACTCATCAGTTAAGGTAGGATCTGGGAAACATAGAAACATCGGTGCAAGAGTAGGCCATTTGAGCCAGTTGATCATCTAAAATCAAGACCCCGTTCCTGCTTTTCCCCCATATCCCTTGATTCCTTTAGCCCAAACAGCTAAATCTCTGTCTCTCTCTTGAAAACATCCAGTGAGTTGGCCTCCACTGCCTTCTGTGGCAGAGAATTCCACAGATTTACAACTCTCTGGGTGAAGAGGTTTTTCCTCATCTCAGTCCTAAATGGCCTACCCCTTATTCTTAAACTGTGACCCCTGGTTCTGGACACCCCCAACATCGGAACATGTTTCCTGCATCTAGCTTGTCCAATCCTTTAAAAATTGTGTATGTTTCTATAAGATCTCCCCTCTTCCTTCTAAATTCCAGTGAATATAAGCCCAGTCGACCCATTCTTTCATCATATGTCAGTCTTACCATCCCGGGAATTAACCTTGTGAACCTACGCTGAACTCCCTCAATAACAATAATGTCCTTCCTCAAATTATGAGACCAAAATTACACACAATACTCCAGGTGCAGTCTCACTGCAGAAAGACCAACTTGCTCCTAAACACAAATCCTCTTGCAATGAACATGCCATTAGCATTCTTCACTGCCTGCTGTACCTGCATGCTTACTTTCAGTGACTGATGGACAAGCACACCCAGGTCTCGTTGCACCTCCCATTTTCCTAATCTAACTCCATTCAGATAATAATCTGCTTTTCCTGTTCTTGCCACCAAAGTAGATAACCTCACATTTATCCACATTATACTGCATCTGCCCACTCACCCAACCTATCCAAGTCATCCTGCAGCCTCATAGCAGCTCACACAGCTCACACTGCCACCCAGCTTTGTGTCATCCCCAAACTTGGAGATGTCACATTTAATTTCCTCGTCTCATTCTGTAATATATATTGTACATAATTGGGGTCCCAGCACCGAGACTTGCGGCACCCCAATAGTCACTGCCATTCTGAAAAGGACCTGTTAATTCCTACTCTTTCCTGTCCGCCAACTAGTTCTCTATCCATGTCAATACCCTACCCACAATACCATGTGCTCTAATTTTGCACACTAATCTCTTGTATGGGACCTCTCCAAAGGCTTTTTGAAAGTCCAGATATACCACATCCACTGGCTCTCCCTTAACCATTCTACTTGTTACATCCTCAAAAAATTCCAGAAGTTTAGTCAAGCATGATTTCCCCTTCATAAATCCATGCTGACTTTGACCGATCCTGCCACTGATTTCCAAATGCGCTGCTATAACATCTTTAATATTTAACATCTTTAAAAAAGGCTACCAGCCTTGGGGGGCATCTACCACACACAGTGCCCCAGGAAGTCCGTCAGCATCCATAAAGACTCCTCATACCCTTGAATGGACTGTTCAAACTACTTCCCTCCGGCAGACGTTACAAGGCCTTCTACACCCGAACCTCCAGACTCAGGAACAGCTTCATTCCCAAAGCTATAGAGGCTCTGAACTGGCCCTGCTGAGAGCCCCCCCATGGACTGTCTCCCTCGGATGGTCACGTCGCACAGACACATCTGCATTTTAGTCTGTTTGAACTGTTTTGACTATTTTAGTTATTTTTATAAACCATGTTCTCGGGGTATCTAAATCTAAATGTTATTAGTTATTTAAGTTATGACATCGGATGGAAGCTGCATACCAAATCTCGTTGCGCTTATGTGCAATGACAAAAGATATTATTATAATAATATTATTATTATTATAATCGACAAGCATTTTCCCCACTAACGATGTAAGGTTAACGTCTATAATTCCTCGTTTTCTCTCTCCCTCTTTTCTTAAAAATAGGAGTTACATTAACTACCCTCCAGTCCACAGGAACTGATCCAGAGTAAAGAGAACATTCGAATATGATCGCCAATGCATCCACGATTTCTAGGGCCACCTCCTTGAGTATTCTGGGAAGAGTTAATGGCCCTGGCTTGTAACCCATGTGAGTACAGAGAAAATTGCAGAGGACGGTGAAGAGGAAAGGGACAAAGGTCAATGATTGGAAAAAGGGAAAATGTTATAACGTAAAATTAAATTGTACAGGGGCAATTCGTGGCACAAAAACAAAGCCTACATAAGTATAAAGAGAATCATTAAATCTTTATCAATACTTGTTACTGGTATCCAAAATTGTTGGATTTAATGTGCCGGCGAAAAAATTGTTTTCCTTACAAGTTGTTTAACCAACTGATACTACTCCAGCACTTTGTCTTTTTGTTTTGTAAACTGGTCACAAAAACTGGGAGTTGGGTTTTCCGATTAATGCCATCGTGATACAAACAGTGTTAAGGTCCGTGTGTCTAAGTGGTTTAAAAAGTACACTGATCTACAGAGGTTTTGTAATTCGGTGGGATGTGATGTGATGCGGTGATCCCATGATATTAAGCGACCGTGCACTGACTTTATTTCACTCCTGCGGTGTTTGTTTATATTGCAAGAGGCGGAGAGGTTGCAAGGAAAGGCCCGATCAAAGGTCTGCTGGTCACTAAATGCCCCGCTGGCCGAGCGATGCTGCCTGTGCCCCGAGTCTCACTCACACTCTCTGCTGCCGCTCTCTGCACATGTGAATGAACCTGGAGTAGCTTTCCTCTGCCCGCATCAAGTCCTGCCTCTGGAACTGCAGGTTCGCTTCTGCCAGGACGGCCCGACACTCCATTCCCCACACAACCCTTCCACAGCATTTACTGCTCCACTTCCTCGCATTGCTCCGCCCAGAGCCCGGCAGCCGTTTCAACGGTGGGTGTGGCGAAGTCGGGGGGAGGGGAACAGTGGGGAGGAAGTAGGGTATGTTTGTGTATCTATGAGGGGTTAGTGGGAAAGGTTAAAATACGGCTGTTACTTCTACTTGGAAATAATGAAACTGCAATTCACTTGTGCACACCTTTTTTAATTAAGGTTTAAATAATTTGCCTTCTATCAAATTGTTATAACAACACTTTTTAAGATATAATAAATTACATTTCTCTGTACCGCTGCTTCCATGAGATGCATTGGAAAAAAATACATTTTCAGTAAGAGATGGAGACAGATAAATTCACTGGAAATATCAGTGATTATACATCAGGCATTTTAACTACTGTTCAGTGGAGAAATAAGGCTAAAATTGGTTAGCCTCTGCCAATTTACCCCACAGGGTTATGACATAGGGGACAGAAATTGTGGTTACTGATATCCTGTTCATGAGCACAATGTTTACAGACGCCACACATCCAGAACTGGTAATCTGCAATTGGCCGTCCTGTCACAATACACGTCGGAAGTTTTCCTTCTCCTCTGTGAAAGAAAGAATGATTGACATTTTCATTAAAAATAAGTTTTAATCAAATGCTGTCCAATGGTTGTAGTAATACATAGTCCACTATGTATTATATGGACGTAAGTTTGAAGAAAGGTATAGAACGACCAGGGGCGCCATACGAGTGGCAACCCCATCAACAGTCTGTCTTTTTTAGTCTTTTTAACATTTTTTATTGTCTTAAAAGTTTGTGTAAATGTTCTCCAGTTTTATGTGGGGGGAGGGGGAAACTTTTTTTCAGTTTCTTACCTTGCCGGAGATGCGATTGTTTTCCGGATCGCATCTCCAGTCACCCTGTGGCCTACCATCGATGGAGCTGGAGGACTCCTTGGACTGACTTGAGCCCCACCTTGGGGCGTGGACTTAACATCGGAGTTGATCCCTTGCCTGGGATCGCTCCAACCACGGCCTGCAGACTTATCATCAAGAGCTCGCAGTCTTGGGAGAAGCCGAGTCGGGAAGCTCCAACGATGCAGAGGCTCGACCAGCCCCGACGCGGGTTCCGATCGCTAGGAGCTGACATCCCTCCGATGCAGGACTTGAGCACCCCAAAGTAGAGGGCCCGACCACCGACTACGGGAGTCAAGAGCGTCCCATCAACGGAGGGCTCAAGGCCCCTGACCATGGGAGAGCATAGAAGGGAAGAGATTTTAACTTTTTATCGCCATCCAGCACAGTGAGGAATGTGGAGGAGTCACTGTGGTGGACGTTTATGTTAATGTATTTTGTGTGTTCTGTTGTTTTTTATTTGTATGACTTGGCAAATGAAATTCCTCGTATGTTGCAAAACAGACTTGGCTAATAAAGTATTATTGCGATTGAGATGTCTCTTTGCCTCACCTCTTCCGCAGCAACTAGGGCAGCATGGTGGGGCAGCAGTAGTTGTTGCCTTGCAGCGGCAGAGACCCAGTTTTGATCCCAACTATGGGTGCTGTCTGTACAGAGTTTGTATGTTCTCCCCCTGGCCACGTGGGTTTTCTCTGGGTGCTCCAGTTTCCTCCCACATTACAATGATGTACAGGGTTGTCAATTAATTGGCTTAAGTAAAAATTGTAAATTGTCCCTAATGTGTAGGATAGTGCTAGGCAACAGGGATTGCTGGTTGGCATGGTTGGCCAAAAGGCCTGTTTCCATGCTGTATCTCTAAACTAAATTACCAAGCTGCACTTTTTTGAAGCCTCTTCCATGGCAATTAAGCTCCCCTTCCATTAAACATTAATTTCACAGTCATGCTGACTTTCACTGATGATTTATTATCATTACAAATAATCAAAAACATTTCAGTAGAATTGTAGCAATGGTTTGCACCTTTTAAAATATTTGTATCTTTCTGGCCATCCTTCAATTTACTCAGTTATCTTTCCCTCTACTGTTTTCGTTTCTATTTTTTATTAATAAGGAATCTAAATTATACTTATAAGCAGAATCAAAATGTTCCTGCAATATTTTTCTAACAAATGTTTTGTACTCACCCTTCAGGGATACTGTCAAAATCAGATTTCTTGCCATCTTTCGGGCTGTGCTTGATGAAGATCTCAAGGGCCAAATCCTCATACTGCTGTCTCTGTTCTGATGTCAACATGTCTAAAGATTCAAGCTTGATAAAAGCTTTGGAACATGTCCCAAAGGCCCGATTAGCACAAGCAGACAGTGCTAGTAAAGAATAAATTTCCACCGATGGGATTATGTCTTCATAGTCCCGCAAATGAAGTGCTGCAAATTTACAAAATTAGATTACATTTGGTTTCATGCCAACCTATTCATTACAAGGAAAGAAAATTAAAATCTGTTTTTTTTCATGGGATAATTTACAACAGAAAAATAGGATATGTATGTTTATTGATGTTGTATTACACCAATTTTGCTATTAATGCTAGTCAGATTTTCCACAGGATCCAATCTCTCGTCGATAGGTCAGGAAATTAGGAAGTAAAAGGAATGCAATTTTTCCTTTAATTTTAATATAAATGAGTTCTGAGAAAGCATTCCTGATTGACATACATTTAGATGTTCAATGTTCAAAGCTGTGCTCTACAGTAAAGAAAACAAATGTCATGCACATAAAACCTCAAGCAAACATTTATTTCTTAGTTCCAGCCGTTTTTAGTTATGGTACCTGCCACTTATTCACTTGGATGTTCCGTTTGGATCTGTAGTGGCCAAAAATGCAGCAGACTGCTTAACAAAATAAATCGGTGTCTCCATGATGGTTTACCAGAGTAAAATAGGACAATTGATAAAAAAATCCATTTGACATTCCACTGAGGTGGAAAGGCACAATATTAACAGCATGACAGTACTGTAGAAGGTACTCAAAGCAGGAAATGTATAGTGCTAACAGAACACATAATTTATTCTGCAAATACTTCTTTCACATCGAGACACAAATGTATAAACTGGAGCTAACCACAAGATTTAAAAAAAGTTCACATCCTTTCATACATCACCATCTTCTTCATATTATGTATAAATCTGAACATAAAATATGTCCCTTTCCCGATCCTTAGGGAAATCACTTGACCCAGTTTTCAACCAGAAGTAAATCTGCCTTGACTTGCCTTAATCATAAACCCACAGTTTACTCAACACTCAGATTAAGACTGTAATCAGGAAATAAATGAGAGCAATTTAAAGTTATTGTTCTGCAACCTTTTGCCTTAACAAAATATTATATACAAAAGCTTATTTGTATAACAAAACCAGAATTTCTAATTTTAGTTGTAGAATTATTTCCAAATCCACAGCAGATTCTTCTAATTGCTTCTATCAATCTGCTATTCTCACATTTCCTCACATATTTTAGAAATGAACCTTTATTTTGAATCTTCCTCGAGATATTTAAGAAAAAAACATAAATATGTGAGATAATCAACATGTCAGGTAACATCTACAGAGGGGAAAAAGAGAGTTATTATTTCAGGTTGATGACTTGTTCAAGTTAACAGAGGCCATGTTGGGCTGATGAAATAATAAATAATATTTCAGAAGTAAATGCAGATAGCGTTGCTGAAATGCAGAATGAAAGATCATTGCAGGATCAAAAAGTGCAGCAAAGCCGGCAACAGTCTGGTTAAGGAAAAGGAATGGAGCATCCGACAAGGGAATTATGTGATTGGGTCTGATGACAGACTGAAATTTGCAGATGAGACTGATGTGTGGGAGGATTGAGGGTGCAAGTCTGAGGAGCTGGAGATGGGGAAGAGAATAAAATGGACCATTTGTAGAATCTTGTTAATCATATTAATTAATATAATGAAAGAAAAGTTGGGTGAACCGAGTTAGGATACGAGGTGAGAATGACAGTGAAAAACACATTCTGCTCTATGACTTGACGTGAAATGAAACCCACCAGGTCAAATTTTCCCAAATGAATTCAAAATGAAATAGAAGAGACAGCTGAACAGATGGCCTTAATCTTAATGACATTCCATAATTTATTTCATCTTGTTGAAGGTTGAGTGGAGCTGGCAAAGAGATTTTTTTCAGAAACATACTGGAATAGTACGCAGATTTAGAGAAAAGATGGGCCATGGTGTTTGACTTGGCCCAGACAAATGTTGCAAAGACAAAACTGCTCTACACATTCAAGCCTTTATCCTGGGACATAAATTAAATTAAGATTGCCTTAAGCTTTGGAGTTGTTACCATAAACCTGTTCATTCACCTTTGAGATTCTCCTAAAACAAACCTTTTTTGATCAAGCTTTAGATCAGCTTTAGGGCGGCACAGCAGTAGAGCTGCTGCCTTACAGCATCAGAGATCCAGGTTCAATCCTGATCACAGGTGCTGTCTGTGTGGAGTTTGCAAGTTATCCCTGTGACCACGGGGGTTTTCTCTGGGTGCTCCGGTTTCCTCCCACATTCAAAAGATGTGCAGGTTTGTAGGTTAATTGGCTTCTGTAAATTGTCCCTAGTGTGTAGGATAGTACTAGTATATGGGTAATCGTTGGTTGGCCTAGACCTGGTGGGCTCCAGGGTTTGTTTCCACGCTGTATCTTTAAACTAAACTAATCATATCTCCTGCTAATCTCAGTGACCCCACATGGCTAAGTGGCAAGATTCAATAAAAATGGCATCAACATGAGGATAAAATTGGGTAGGTTGAAAGTAATTGAAGCAATAAAAAAAAAAATCACAAGCTTGAAATGCCCAAAATGAAATCCAATGCTGAAAGCGCTACTTATTGATCAGGGAAAGTTTATAAGCACAGTAATTATAACAATAAATCCAAACCTCTTCCGATCCACAATTATACAAGCGAATTTATCAGCTCCATATTCTCCAAAAATGTTATTTATCATCTTGCAGACTGCATAAATACCAAGCATATTATAGAAACATAGAAATTAGGTGCAGGAGTAGGCCATTCGGCCCTTCGAGCCTGCACCGCCATTCAATATGATCATGGCTGATCATCCAACTCAGTATCCCGTACCTGTCTTCTCTCCACACCCTCTGATCCCCTTAGCCACAAGGGCCACATCTAACTCCCTCTTAAATATAGCCAATGAACTGGCCTCGACTACCCTCTGCGGCAGAGAGTTCCAGAGATTCACCACTCTCTGTGTGAAAAAAGTTCTTCTCATCTAGGTTTTAAAGGATTTCCCCCTTATCCTTAAGCTGTGACCCCTTGTCCTGGACTTCCCCAACATCGGAAGCAATCTTCCTGCATCTAGCCTGTCCAACCCCTTAAGAATTTTGTAAGTTTCTATAAGATCCCCTCTCAATCTCCTAAATTCTAGAGAGTATAAACCAAGTCTATCCAGTCTTTTCTTCATAAGACAGTCCTGACATCCCAGGAATCAGTCTGGTGAACCTTCTCTGCACTCCCTCTATGGCAATAATGTCCTTCCTCAGATTTGGAGACCAAAACTGTACGCAATACTCCAGGTGTGGTCTCACCAAAGACAGCTGCACTCTCACCTGGAGCAGCGGGGGAGCTACGTGCGGATGCTCTTTGTGGACTACAGCTCTGCTTTTAATACCATCTTTCCCCACAAACTGGTGGACAAACTGGGGGACTTGGGACTTCCACACTCCACCTGTACGTGGATAAATAGCTTCCTGTCGGGTCGCAGCCAGAGAGTCAGAGAGTCAGAGTGGGCCATCATACATCCACGGCCCTCAGCCTCAGTACCGGCTCTCCACAGGGCTGCGTACTGAGCCCCCTGCTCTACACCATCTACACACATGACTGCACCCCCGCCCACCACAGCAACACCATTGTCAAATTTGCGGATGACACTACGGTGGTGGGACTCATCTCCGGGGGGGACGAGTACGCCTACCGGGATGAGGTGGAGCAGCTGACAGTGTGGTGTGAAGAAAATAACCTGCTCCTCAACACCTTAAAGACAAAGGAAGTAATAATAGATTTCAGGAAGAATAAAACGGACATGGTACCATTGACTATCAGAGGGGACTGTGTAGAGAGGGTGGCGGATTTCCGCTTCCTGGGAATCCATATTGAGGAGGACCTGACGTGGAGCGTGAACACCACTGCGCTGCTGAAAAAGGTCCAGCAGAGACTGCACTTCCTGAGGGTGCTCAGGAAGAATAACATCACTCAGAGACTGCTGCTGTCCTTTTATCGGTGCTCCATTGAGAGCATACTAACATACTGTGTATGCGTGTGGTACACCAGCTGCACAGCGGCTCAGAGGAAAGCGCTCCAGAGGGCCATTGACAACGCCCAGAGGATTGTCGGCTGCCGTCTCCTTACCTTGGAGGACTTACACAGTTCCTGCTGCACCAAAAAATCCCAGAATATCATAAAGGACATTTCCCACCCCGGACACTCCCTGTTTGAACTGTTGCCGTCAGGCAGACGGTACAGATCTACAAGGACAAGGACAAATAGACTAAAAAACAGTTTTTACCCCACTGCTATAAAAGCACTAAATGTAGCCGCCAAGGAACGCAGGGGCGATACAGACTAAGGGACTGTGGTACACTGTGAAATCGACAGAAGGATGGAGGGTTGGGTGTGTATGCGTGCTTTGTTCGTGATATTTATTTAGTTGTTTATCTTTTAATATTTTACCTTGTATGTATCGTTAGCTTTTAGAAATGTTTGAATGCTGCACTGACTGGCTGACATTTTAAATTTCGTTGTACATGGTTCATGTTACAATGACAATAAAGAAACTATTCTATTCTATTCTATTCTATTCTGTACAACTGCAGTAGAACCTCCCTGCTCCTATACTCAAATCCTTTTGCTATGAATATTATATGGTGTTAACCTTTTATATGGTGTTCATGTTTCCATTTTAGATGGTTCAAATACATTTTTGTCAAAACACATTTCTAGATACAGCCTTTGGGAAACTGTGCTGCTGGAAATTGGATTAGAAAACTCCTGAATGTTGCAAGAACCACAATCACTAGCATATCCATCATCCCTTATTGCTTATTTAAAAAAGGCTAATATTTTTTGAAAGTGTTATGTTGGGCAGAAATTATGATGAAAAATTGAGAGGGTATATGTGGGATGACAAGAAAGTAACGACAGAACATAAATTCGATCCATGCTCACCAAAATTTTGTTTGAAAAATTGTTGATATTTTGACTCTTTATAGCTTGTCCTTTTCTTTTTGTAAGAGAAAATGTATCTCAGGCTAGTTATACAAGGAAAAAAATGATTGAAGGGAATGTTACAGGAGGTTCCTGATGTACTGAACTGAAGCCGTCAAGGAGTACTGTATAAATATAATGATTAAACTGCCTGGAAATGTCTTTCATTACCTATAGTATGCCCCAAACAAAATCTGTTACATTAATTGCTTGAGCCACCATCCTTTTCATGAAACAAAATAGCCAATGTGTTAAAATCATAAATATTGTGGTTTTAAGGAGAACACGGCTATTGCTGGTAGCCTCACTTGCTGTCTAAACTATACTATGCTATAGTCTGCCCTTCCATTTGCCTAGCTATATTTTCAACACATGCAAACAGGATCACATCATTTGATTAACCAAAATGTGGGCCACTGAGGTACTGTGCTAAAGAAGGGTTTTGGAGTATATCTTCAGAGGTCATCTGGCCTGAGAGAGATACAGGATAAAGGAAATAATGTTTAGTGCAGGATAAAGTCTTGGGTCTCCAATAATGTAAATGGTAGGTCAAGACCCCTCTCTGATAGGATGGTTCAGTTGCCTGATAACAGCCCTGATTCACTGTCCCTGAATCTGGAGCAAAGATCTTTGATCTGGAGGTATGAATTTTCACACACCTGTATCTCTGCCTGATGGGAGATGGGAGAAGAGGAAGTGACCAGGGTGAGCCTTGCCCTTGATTATGCTGGTGACCTTGCCGTGACAGTAGGGTTGCCAACTGTCCCATATTAGCCGGGACATCCCATATATTGGACTAAATTGGTTTGTCCCGTATGGGCCCACTCTTGTCCCATATTTGACTGCTACCTCTCTGGTCGAGGGGGCTGCAGGGGACTGTACAGCCCGGCCAGCTGTGGACCTTCGCTTACCGCTGACACCACCACCCCTCCTTCTCATGGCCGATTATCGGTGGATGGGATACCGGACTTTGCACGCGACGTCGCACGCAAAGTCCAGCACCAGGGCCAAAACTCCTCAGCTGGCCAAAGCCGAGTTGGTCAACGAATTGCTGTCAGGAATTTGTCCCTTATTTTGACCTTTTGTCCCTTATTTGGGAGTGAGAAAGTTGGCAACCCTACGTGACAGTGTGCTGTTTTTCCAATGGAAACTAATCAGTTATGAATGGGATCCTATGCAGTAGAGACAACTGCAGCCCATCTCAAAATACAATGGCAGGCAGAAGCAACAGCAACTCAAAAGACTTCGATGGAATTTCTGGATCAGGGCATGATTCTGGATCACTCCCTGCCCCCAAATGATTGAATAATGCATGCCAAAAATAGGTCAGTTTTGTTTGATATCAAATTACACGTACCCGTTTTCATAGCAGCATCTACATAGCCTTCATAAAGCTGACGTTGGGCGAGCAAAAAAAAGTGATAGGCTTCTGCTCCGCGCCAAGCATTGTCAATGATACGATTATCTGAAAATGAGGCATCTTCTTCAAGTAACCCAGCCAGAGCTGTGGTAGCCTGTAACCATAAAAATGTATTGTTAAATGCCCAAATCCAACAATTAATTTAATAGATGCTGCCAGGTATTAACAGCATCTTATGGCTATTTCGGATTTCAGGTATTTCCAGTATATTGATTTTCACATTGAAATTTGGGCTGTTAACTTTATAAATTGGTGAAAAATACAGTCAATCTGTAGGGTGGTGCGGCAGTAGAGTTGCTGCCTTACAGCGCCAAAGACCCGAGTTTGATCCTGACCATAGGTGCTTTCTGCATGGGAGTTTATACGTTCTCCTCGTGACGGCAAGAGTATTCTCCAGGTGCTCCGGTTTCCTCCCATGTTTCAAAGAAGTGCGGGTTTGTAGGTTAATTGACATATGTAAATTATCCTCATCCTGTAAATGGGTAGGATAGAACTAGTGTACGGGAGATTGTTGGTCTTCGCGGACTCGGTGGGCTGCAGGGTCTGTTTCCACGCTGTATCTCTAAACTAATCATAATCCAGAATTAATATCAATTTGGAATGCATTACCTCGGATCTTTTGCCTTTTAATTTTGCTCTTTGTGTATTCTTTATCTGTTCATGGTAATCTTCTATGAGCAGTGCTGCGAGTACATAAAGTTTTTTAACACGTAATGGTTTGGTTCTCTTTTTTGCCTCTTCCTCAGCAATCTAAAAACAAAAGCAATGTAATTAAATTTAGAAGAACAAAAAACCTGCAATAAATAATCTTCTAAATGTACTAAAATATAAACTGGGCAAACGGGTGTATTTTGTAAACTCCCAATCACCACTCACAAGACAATTCACAATATTAATAGAGTATTACATTAAGCTTGGTTAACGGTAAAGTGGTGGCCATCATTTTTTTTCTTTGGCTATTCCCTAGGATAAAATGACTTGATTCCACTCCAGTTCTTTAGGTTTTAAAGGAGCAGATTAGGATGTGTTTGTAAGAGCAAAGTAGTCAGGGTTGTATTGCACTCCTGTCATTTTCACTGGTCTTCTATGTGCTCCTGATAAAAAAGACTCAAGAGGTGCCCACTGCCAGGCTGATTGCTCTTTTTCCATAAGGTCAGAAGTGACAGGAGCAGAATTATGCCATTCGGCCCATTAAGTCTGCTCCACCTTTCAATCATGGCTAATCTATCTCTCCCTCTTAACCCCGTTCTCCTGCCTTCCCCCCCACAACCTCCATGTTGTACTGCCATGGGCCAGGGACACCCACAAGCTTTTTTTTGCTTCCTTGGATGATTTCCTTTATACGTACCTTAATCTCTTGCCATGACAGAGCTCAGATACGAGTGCATGTTTTAGGAGTCTGCTGGTGTCAAGGAAAGAGCGTTCACGTTGCGGCCCTGTTTCAACCAATCTTTCCACCACCACACACAAGACGCACAAGAAGCGCAAGACAGACACCATTGTGCAGATGCCGAGAAGTGTGTTCAGCTCCGGCTGAACAACTTCTAATCTTGTGTGTGGACTCGATAAGAAGAAGAAGGAGTCTGCTGTCAGGCATGAAAGCAAAATGACCTACCCATCGGAGACAAGAGTCTAATTAAGTAGGATCTTTGGTTCCATCCTACGTAGGATGGAACCAAAGATCCTATAGCAGAGCAAGATGGGTTACTCTCACGCAAAAGTGTAGTACGCTCATGGGCGGATTCATGGGTGATTTTATGACTCATTTTAGCAACCTGCCTCCGCCATCTTGTTCCGCCATCTTGCTCAGCCATCTCGCTTCCGGCCAAAGATTGGATCAGCAGCGGGGAGAGGGAGTGTGGGGCAGCGGGAGAGGGAGTGTGGGGTCCGGGGCAGCGGGAGAGAGAGTGTGGAGTCCGGGGCAGCGGGAGAGGGAGTGTGGGGCAGCGAGAGAGGGAGTGTGGGGTCCGGGTCCGGGGCAGCGGGAGAGAGAGTGCGGGGCAGTGGGAGAGGGAGTGTGGGGTCCGGGGCAGCGGGAGAGACAGTGCGCGGCCCGGGGCAGCGGGAGAGGGGATAAGGCCTAGTGTGTGTGAAGTTGCGGGGAGGTTTACAATGTTTCTTATTTACAATGTTTCTTATTTAATGTCCCGTGTCTAGTCTGAAATAAAGTTCATTATTGGATCAGAATATAATTGTGTGTGTTATATGATTATATACATTTATATAATTTTCATGTATGTGTGTTTATAAACATTTTATTCTTTAACAAGAATTAACAGAATTATGAACTAACAGAATTATGAATCTAACCCTATATCACACACACAAACTTCCCCCGCAACGTCAATTACCCTGCGAGTCGGGTCGGTTCCGGTTACTACAAAATCAACTCAAACACTGTTTGTGAACCATTTAAAAAGAAATGATTTAAAAAACATTAAAAAAGACAATTACCAGAGTCAAATTTTATTCTTGACAAGAAGCATGAACTGACAGATTTATGAATCTAACCCACACAAACAGTTGCCACGCAACATTGATTACAGTGCGAGTCGGGTCGGATCAGGTAGGCTCAGGTTGCTAAAATGGGCATGGAAAAATGCCCAGGATCCCCTCCATAGCGTACTACACGTCAGCCCATTGCATTTAGCAGGAGTAGCCTATCTTGCTCTGCTATAAGATCTTTGGATGGAACTGCAGATGCTGGTTTAAACCGAAGATGGACACAAAATGCTGGAGAAACTCAGCTGGTCAGGCAGCATCTCCGGACAGAAGGAATGGGTGATGTTTCGGGTCGAGTTCCTTCTTTCCTCATTCTGAGTTACTCCAGCATTTTGAGTCTATCTAGTCTAATTAAGACCTTGTTGCTTTGGGCGGGATATTAATCCTGGTTTATCCTATCAAACTGTATTGGAATCCTTGGCACACTTTGAGCTGCCTATGATTTGGAGGTAGTCTATGGTTTGGAGGTAACCAATGATTTTGAGGTTGACTATGATTTGGAGGTAAACAGGAGCACTCGGTTCATGGAGCTCAATAGATCATGAACGTTGTGCCCACTTAAAGCAATGGTGAAGTTAATCACCAATATTTGCCTCAAGAACAACAAGGGAATCAGTTATCACCTGTACATTCTTTTGCAAATGTGCCAGTCTGACATGAAAAAAAATCATGGAAACTCCACTGCACTGATACAAAATTTTGGAATATTTTCTCACTGATCCTGTACCATACTAATGACAGCAGTTCAGGGTGATAATTCACCAACACCTCCTGAAAGGTAATTAGTGACAGGCAATACACACTGGCCCTGCCAATTCTGTCCCATAATCCAGAATGCATACAAAACCTATTTTTCTGTTCAAAAGACTCATACATAACCGCTAGTCACATATAATTTGTGCATCAATTAGTCACAGTGAAATGATATTCAACATGCATCATTTGATTACCACATCGTGTCAAAAGATAATGCATTTAAATTGGACAATAGTACGGTACAAGATCTTCACAATTAAATTAAGAAATTCATTTAGTGCTACATTTCTAATATTTGCTCATGTGACAAGTTAAATAACAGTGTTAAAATACTTTAATTACTTCCAAGAAATCAAACATATGTTCAGTTATGCAAACAATATGAGATTGCTGCTTTACCTTAAACATCAGCTTTGCACCATCGAGAAAATGGTGGGCCTTTCGATAAAGCTCAATGGCTTCCAAGATTTTATTCTTCTCCAACAAGTGAGACGCATACTTTGCCAAAAGAGATCCAATTTCTTTCATATTGTGATTTTTGGCCAGCTCAACAGCCTTATTCCACTGATTTGTTTTAAAAGAACGCAACAAATATATTAGTTATTCCTTCTGATAAATCAAATGCATCAAGACTTAGCGATCAGACATTATTCCTTCTTTCCTTCTCTATCACATCTAGATATCTGGCAAGAAATTGGAGCTATTCTTCTTTTGGCTTGGCAAGGCAAAGCCAATTACAAAGTGGGACAGTGATAATTTCCAATCCTTCATTTGGTTATTGTGTGTATATTATAATTTGTACTCAATCCATATCAATCATTCATTCTTAATCTAGAAATAGACTGGAACTTTTCAACACAAGAGCAATATCAAGTACAATTATTAGAAATTTACAGCAATATAAACAAAGGAAATGCATTAGAATTACTGTTCGCAAAACTGAAGACCTTTGGTCAATGCTAGTTTTTCATACAGAGAACAGTATGCAGTCTTCAGAGGCTGATGAACTCTTTTTGCAGATGGGGGTAAAGCTCAAATATAACAGAGAAGCAGGAGAAAAAAACCCAGAAACTAAAGAGACTGATTTAATGTGCAAAAACATTCAGATGCAATGTAGCACAGAAAGTGGAGACACAAGAGACTGCAGATACTGGACTCCTGATTAAACAACCAAGTGCTGGAGAAATTCAGCAGGTCAGACAGCATTTGTGTAGGGAAATGGAGAGTCTGAAGAAGAGCTCCAACCCAAAACTTCAAGAAGCAGTTTGAAACAAGACCACCACCGATTTTCCAGCACCCTTGGTTCCAAACTTTTCTGGTTTATCTGCTTTGCCAGACCAACAGAAGTCATGGCCTTTGGGATCTGAGATACCGGCCCACAAAGTCGGTCCCGGAAGTCGGCTATGGGAAAGGATCTTCTGGCTCCGGCCAGGTCAGAATTCCAGAGCCCTGGCTACAGGCCGCAAATTCAACCCGCCAATCAGCCCTGGAAGTCGGCTCTGGGAACGGATCTACCAGCTCCAGAGCCCTGGCCACAAGGGGCACATTCGTCCTGCGGAATGGCTGCGGATGTTAGCTATGGGGACATCTCTTGGCTTCAGCGGTCCGAAGTTCTAAAGCCCCCTGCTCCAGGGGGCAAATTCAAACCGCCGATCAGCGCTGAAGTCCCAATGAGGTAAAGATCGGCTGTCTCATCCAGCCTGGGTGCCACATTTTTGCGAGGACTTCTTGGGGTGGGGTGGGGGGGGGGGGTTGTATAGTTAATTTAAAAGGGGAAGCGGCCACCAGTTGCCAGAAAAGATGCGGCGGACCTGTATATTATTTTCAAAATCTTAAGTTTTGTTGAATTAAAGTAAAAACAAACTAATTTTAGTGGAAGAATAATTCCTCATCAGAAGACTGGTGATTGACAAAAATAAAATTGGTGCTTTGAGAAAACTTTATAAAGCATTATAAGCAAGTTGTTTGTTTTTGGATACACTGCCTCTTAATGGAAGGAAACATTTGTAACATTGTAAAGATTGGATAAATAACAGAATATAAGAACAACCTCTGAAGAAGGATGACAAGGCTGAATTTTATAATGAGATTAAACATTTATTTTTTAGTAAATGTAAAGTTAAAATTAAGATACTTATTTGGAAAACAATAGCACAAAATTACAACATAGCTGGTCTTTATTACTATCCTACCTGATTCAGATGGATACAAGTTTCAACTGCAGCTTTGGCTTGGTTACACTTCAAGAATGCAGATACAGCTTGCTCACACATACCTACAGTAACAAACATGTGAGCTATTTCCTGAAAAAAAAAAATCAAAGAATTCACAGAATCTTGTATAAACCAAAATGTCTGAACAACTGTTTAAAAGAAACTAGTATAGATTTTGATGGATGAAGAAAATTATTTCCAGCATCTGAAAGTAAAAGGAAATCAATGGAAAAGGAGATAAAAAATAAATGTGTAGAAAGGAACTGCAGATGCTGGTTTACAAAATGCTAGAGTAATTCAGCGGGCCAAGTAGCATCTCTGGAGAAAACGCATAGGTGATATTTCGGGTCGAAACCCTTTGTCAGACTGCAAAGTAGTAGTGAGAGAGGATGTTGCAAAACTCCTGTTGGAGAGAGGAGAACATCTTAAAAGTAGGCATAGCTTGAGGAGATTTCGCAGTGTAGCAGCCAACATTGTTAGGAAGGAACCGTTATGAAAGACACCTATGAAGCTTGGAAGAGTAATGTTATGTTTTTATCATAGTAACATTAACACTGCAGATCATACATGGAGCAGTGGCAGTACTTAAAGCAACCTACACAGCCAGCATTGCATCCGGGTCATAGAAACATAGAAAATATGTGCAGGAGTACGTCGTTTGGCCCTTTGAGCCAGGACTGCCATTCAATATGTGGATAGGGATTATACACAATCAGTACCCGTTTCTGCTTTTTCCCTATATGCATTGATTCCGCTAGCCCCAAGAGCTATATCTAACTCACTCTTGAAAACGTCCAGTGAATTGGCCTCCACTGCCTTCTGTGGCAGAGAATTCCACAGATTCACAACTCTCTGGGTGAAAAAGTTTTTCCTCATCTCAGTCCTAAATGGCCTACCCCTTATTCTTAAACTGTGACCCCTGGTTTTGGACTCCCCCAACATCGGGAACATCTTTCCTCCATCCAGCCTGTCCAATCCCTTAAGAATTTTATATGTTTCTATAAGATCACCTCTCATCCTTCTAAATTCCAGTGAATATAAGCCCAGTCAATCCATACTTTCATCATATGTCAGTGCCGCCATCCCGGGAATTAACCTCGTAAACCTACGCTGCACTCCCTCAATGGCAAGAATGCCCTCCCTCAAATTAATAGACCAAAACTGCACACAATACTCCAGGTGTGGTCTTACCAGGTCCCTGTACAGTAGGACCTCCTTGCTTCTATACTCAAATTCTCTCACTATGAAATCGGTTAAACTCCAAGTTACATGATTCGCTGTTCCCACTGACATGACAGCTTACATCACATCCCCTACTTCCCCCATCTTGTGTGGATAGAAGATCCTTCTTCCTTTCCAATTTCTCTACCAATGCATCTTGCTCTCCCCCATGCTTAGGTACTGTTAAATATGCCATTTCCAATTATCTCAAACCACTCCCCATTTTAAATTGCAGCTAACAAAAAAGTTAACAACTAATTCAACCAGTCAATTAAAATTAACCACCAAATATTACTGTTTAACAAACCTATATATCAAAATCACCTTGTTTGAATAATTTATATTGATTTAATGAGTAACATACAAGCTTTCACAACATTCCCTTTGTATCAATGTAACAAAGAATTAAATTATGATATTTTTCCAAATAATGAATTGATCATTTATTGGATTGCACTTGTAATTTGATTCACCAGTTACCACAACATTTTGCCTTCTAGTACTTCTTTTAAAATGTAACATACCTTTGAATTTACTTCACAGATTTATTTTTTCCTACTTTTGCACTGCGATGAACCTGAATATTTCATTCCAACAAGAATACATTATTTTCACTTACTGGAAGCAGCTTATTATTTTCTGGAAGGGCATTGGCCAGTTTATCTAAACCATCATAATCTTCAAGCATGTAGTAACACTCTGCCAGTCGTTCCTGATTCCGACCCTGAACGTAATATTGAACGGCATTCATCCTGCAAATATCAAAATAACTTCAAATTGTATCCTTTCTGAATGATCTTCTTTAGTAAACAGTATCCATTTAAATATTTGGCCTCAACTATCAAAAAATAACAAAATGCATTTTCTCCAATAATATTTGTGTTATTTCATTACATCCTTATAGATACAAATTTTGGTGAAATGTAATATATTTGTTAATTTTTTTAACAACTTAGTTGTGCCAATTAGCAATCCTTTATTCCCTGGGGCTTGTTTGATTGGAAAGCTATAGTGGGTGTAGAAAAATAGTGAATTTACAAATTCTATTGGGAAAGGCTATACGGTGAAATTGACAACAGATGTGCAATATGGAAGAGTAAAAGGTGTTGGAATGGCAGCTAACACGGAGCAATGATCTGCAACTGCCAAAATTTATTATATGAAACTGCAGGGAAACAACATTTCATTCAGACCTTTTGGTCTGAATGACAAATAAATTCAATTCAATTCAAATATATATGGTTCCTGAAAGTTTTAAGTTATAATGGACAACTGGCAAAACTCCTATCAGAAGACAAATAGAATGTGGGGAAATTGTATAAATGCCTGATATTGACCTCTTTGTAGGCTTTCTATTAATCATGCATAGATTTGGTAAGAATTTGACTATACAGCACCAGAACTTCTTATATTTAGTTTTATTTAAATTATTTAGTGTAAACATCTTGTTACCACTTCTGGCGATCTGCAAAATAGTCTCCAATAGCATTGTAAGCCTGCTCAAGCAAAGCATCGTCAGCGTCACCAGAACCAGTCTTTAGTAATTGCAATACTCGAAACCAGTCTCCCAACTTGATCCTTAGATCGATGGCCAGATCTCTAAACGTAGGATTGACAATAGTTACATGGAGTACATTCAGCATTAATGAGTACATTCAACATAAACTTGATTCACCCATCCCAAAGCTAATCAAATAATTAAGAACATATGAAATTGGGGTCAGGGTCCAAAGGTGTCTCAACTTAACTAGTTTCCTCCCACATACTTTATATCCCTCTTGTCCCCAAATCTATCATTGTCCTGATAAATTTAATGACCTAGCTGCCAAACCAGTAGAGAATTCCAAACATGCATCTGAAGGATACTCATCAGTACAGTAAACACCTTCTATCCATGTTTAGATACATCCTCTCAGCTTCTTCAAATCTTCCAAAGTAAGCTGCAACTTCTGCCTGTTTCATGGATTCACTCTGAAGATTTCCTAGACGTTTGACAAACTCAATCCCCTGGTAATCTTTACATCGGACAAATGCTTGCTCCGCTGTTTTGAGGTCAAGTCTCTGTAGAGCAGCTTCTGCAAGTAGGCGCCTAAGATACAAGATAAAGCCGCTCATTAGCAAGCAAAAAATTAGATACATCTATTTATGTACCAGTATATATATTTTACAATATTAAAAATGTACATAATTGTAGTAAAGTGAAAGTTCATTATCATTTATACATACAAGCAAAATAAAAAGCATAACTATTAGTGTATTTTAAAATAACCAATAATTTGTTACAATGATATACTAGGTACTATTATGCATTCAACAGCAAATATGCATTTGAAAGAATGTTAGAAGTAATACATTTATACAATATTGTCTCCAATGGCTACATACTGTACAGCAAATAAAAGAAGGGAACTGAATGACTGCAATTAAATAATTTTGTCCTTGTATGCTGGTTGCCAAGATTTTCTTGTGATCGTTCACACTTCTCTCACTTATTTTTCCCATTTTCTTATTCAGAAACAAAGGTGCATTTGTACTTACATTTTTTTAAACATATTCCATTACAGTTATTTATATTATAACTAATTAGTTTACAGTGCCACAAGGTATGGCCCTCCACTGCCATTAAAAGGACAATAACATATGGTCAATTTAAATGTTAGACTGCCAGCACTGCCCATGCTCCACAAATTAATAATTTAAAAAAACCAAGTCAAATATGGTTTCTTGAAGGATTCATATCATTGGCATGAAATCATCAAATTCCTTACAGATAAAATACACACATTCCAGGCATTATGTTAAGGACAAAATGTACATGACTTAGTTCTTCCTTAACTTGTATTTCCAGACATCTATAAACTCCCAGTTCTGGCATCAGATTCTTGGGCTCATCTTAAAATGATGTATGTGGTCTCGGTGCTGGAGGAAGTTCCAGGAATTATTGTAGGAACTGCGATGTCTTTCCAGACCATTATGGTGTATGCATTGGAGAGGGCAAGTCATGGCTTCATCATATACATACTATCCTTGGCCATTCTCATGGAAGAGGCTGAGCATCTGGAAGGAGTTGGCTAGACAAGTGATTGTAGGGCATGTTCTAGATCACTATGACAACAGCCACAGGTCAGTGGCGAACATTGTGCTTGTGTAGCCAGTCAGATGAGTTGCTTCATCCAGGGTGGTGTCGAGTTTTTGAGTGTTGTGGAAGCTATATTCATCCAGGAAACGGGAGGGTATTTCATCACAAACCTGGCTTGTGTCTGATAGAAACTGAAAGGCGAGTTGTTTTCCACAAGATACAAGTCTCTGACCAGCTCATTTGACCACAATGGGTCCTGTCTTCATGGACCTGGCCCAATGCCGAGTTTTCTCCAAGGCATTTAATTTATCCAGGGGATAAGACAGTGGGATGAGTTGACTCGCTGCATCAGAGATCTTCAGGATGTAGCTTCATTTGTAGAGCAGGAAAGCAAGGTCCGCAAACTCACCTCCCGCTGTCTTGGAAATAACCAAATATATGGGACATGGCAACTTCAACGCACAGACATAAAGGGACGGCTGCGGGTGGTGGTGGATGTTATGGTTGCAGAGGGCATGTGGTGTTGGCGAAGGAGGACACGGGAGACTACAGCTGCCAGGGTGAACAAGTAGATCGAGTGTTGATTGTGGCAGCTGCATGGAGCAGCAGTGGAAGGAGCTGACGCCATTGCACAGGGCCAGATTAACTCCTGCTTCATTGATCCAATGCTGCCAGGTCATGGAGCTTCAGTGAGGAAATAACAAATTGCTTATCTCCTTTGATTAAAGTCGGACTTTTCAGACAAGATGGCACCGGAACGTGACCACTCTCTGCATGTTGCTCCTGAAGAGGATCTATTGTACTCATGCGTAGTATAACTACTGGATAGCATGAAGAACGAGCTTTACATTGTATCTCTGTACATGTGACAATAAATAAACAACATACCATCTGTTAAAAGATTTTCAACAGTTTTTAAAATGCACTACGTCAATACAAGTAATTTGTTCATCTAATGTAATGTTAACTCTCTACTTGAGTTCTCTTATCATTTAGTTTGCCGTGAACAAGGCAGATAAAGTTGATTTTTATTTAAAGGGCCGTGCTGAACTATCATTAGTACAGATTTGTTATTGATTCAAGTAGATATTGTTTGTAGGTTAAGCCCAATGTTATTTTGATAGCACTTCCCTTGAACCAGTTCTGCATTTTAGAGAATTATTATTTTTTCCAGAAAAACCTTGCCTAATTCAAAAGGGACAGGAGTCACAAGGAAAACAATGCTGGGAATGTATTTTTGGACCAGTCTTTGTATACTGCAGAAAAAGACAATCATTTTCATCATCATGCCCAAACAATATCCTGCCATCATCCACTTCCTGCCTACCCTCACGCCATGGGATGGCTACAAAATGGTTGTATATGAGAGCAGCAAAAATACACTTGGTTGTAAAATTTGAAAAAAAATAAAATATTAGTAGTGAACCATTTATTGTCTAGATATACTTCTCACCAAAGTCTAGGATGTGGGTTCTCCTCGATGAATGTGCAGGCATCTTCAATGCCTACAGTCTCAATCAGGCTTCGACTATCACGTAGTGAACGGATTTCAAAATTGATCATATAGTCTTTGTTGGGTTGGCTTGGCTCCTGAAAGAATAATAAAGGCAATGTGCATTGAGTTAACAGAATCCACAAGATGAATAATCACCAGTGAGATTTTTCTTGATTAAAACTACTCTGACTGCAGAAACAGAAAATGATGTATTAATGCTGCGTGGTAGATATGGAAACAACTTCATTATGCTGATTACGCTGTTGATGGCCTTCGTTAGTCTTTGGTGGGAAGATAATTGCTCCTCTTTGTTAGAAATGGAGAATGGGGAGAAGGGGAGAATGGGGAGAAGGCAGGCACGGGTTATTGATTGTGGACATTCAGCCATGATCACAATGAATGGTGGTGCTGACTCGAAGGGCTGAATAGCCTCCTCCTGCACCTATTTTCTATGTTTCTTTGTTTAATGCAAGAAGGATAGTTAAGCAATAATTGATTCCTAATGCTGACTGAAAGCAAGAAAAAGTGGGAAATATTTCAGTGTCACGTTAATGCTTTTCAAAGGTTTCAAAGATCTTTCATTGTCGGCTGTACCAATTCAGGTAGAGTGATATTCATATTACCCTACGGCCATACTAAAAAAAAAACAAGACAAGAGCGGTGCAGGCTCGACCGAATGGCCTACCCTGCACCTACTATGTAAAAGTTACCATAAACATCCACCACAGCGGATTCCACATTCCTCACTATGATGGAAGGCGATAAAGTCTAATCTTCTTCCCTCATTTTTCTCCCACGGTCGGGGCAGTGGAACCATCCGGCAGGGCGATCGAAGCTCCCGCAGCCGGCGGTCGAAGCCCCCTCGTCAGGACGATCGAAGCCCCATGCGTCGGGGTGATCGAAGCTCCTGCTGCTTGGAGCTCCCGAAGTAGGTCTCTAACCAAAGACCGCGAGCTCCACGATGTTAAAGTCCGCAGGCACCCATGGTTGGATCTCCGAGATCAATCCTCGGCAAAGGGATCGCACGCTCACAATGTTAAAGTCATGTAGGCTCCTGTGTTGGAGCACCCAAAGTCGGTCTCCAGCAGAGGCCTCCAGCTCCTCGATGTTAGGCCGCAGTGCGGACGGAGATACGATACAGGAAAAAAAATCACATCTCCGTCCAGGTAAGAGATTTTTAAAAAGTTTCCCCACTTAAAACAAACTAAAGATTACTAAAACATACATTTAACACATACTAAAGAAACAACAGAGAAGGAGGGGACAGACAGTCGGCGAGGCAGCCATTGCTGGCGCCACCCAGTGCTTTTGTGAGGCATGCTGATAATAATTCCAAAGAAAAACATCTTAAGCACTGTAATCAAATACATGTCTTAAAATTGCACTGTACTGTAGATCAAGAAACTGTGTAAATTGGTCATAATTCAATAAAGAAACAATTGCTGATGAATACAAAATTGTTATGCAGTGAGAGCAACATCACTTCTGCACCTGCTCAGCAGGTTGGTTAGGCTAGAGTAACCAAAAATTGGAAATAGCACCTGGAATCACATAGTTGAATCCAGCAATAAATCCACTTCCTATAGAAATCTAATGCCTTTCCACTGCCCGTTCAACGTTAGATCGAACCTGACCACAGTATGTACCATGAGTACCACAGTTATTTTTATTGGCTTTAAATAGGGAGGAAAAGCAGGATCAGACTTTATAATGGGAAAAGGTTACACAGGCCCTGAATTTCATATATTAGCCTACTATTTTCAGTCATTCAGAGAACAAATTCTGGAGTATGTGCAGTACTAAATGCCAATGCCTCATCAGAATATAGTTCCAAAAGCTAAATAAAAGTTGGTATACAACAATAAGAATTAAACCATAGTCTGCAGAATGGCAGCTAAGTAAGAGAAGGAAGTAGCACTGATTACTTGTGCAACATTAGCAGGAAATCAGTAAATATACACAGACTGCACTCAGCAATACAATATATATTGTGCAGAAAGGAACTGCCAAATACTGGATTAAACCAAAGGTAGACACAAAATGCTGGAGTAATTCAGCAGGTCGGGCAGCACCTCTGGAGGGAAGGAATGAGTGACGTTTCGGGTCGAGACCCTTCAGAATGAACCAATTCCTTCTCTCCAGAGATGCTGCCTGTCCAGCTGAGTTAGAGTAACTCAGCTGGACAGGCAGCATCTCTGGATGTCACATTTGGTGTCTATCTTTATTACAATATATATTCTTCTCTAGAAGATATGATTCTGCAACGACACTGGTACATTCTTAATTCAGCAGTCTTTGTATTAAATACCTTGCTCTGCCTCCTATTGTAATCAATACACACAAAACACCTACATTCAAATCAGAATTGCCAACAGCTGGTATTGAGGAGGCTACTCGTTATCCACCACCTACACAAGCTCCTTGAGATAGCTATCCAATTAGCTCTACTTTCCTGCTCTTCTCCCTTTCCCTTACCATTAACTCTGCACCCCCCCCCGCCCAAATATAAGGGCAGCTTCTCCTTGACTGAGGAGAACAGCTTTTTTTGTACTGTGGGTTTGCAGTATGCTGTAATGGAACTGCAAACTCTGAAACAGTAATGTTTGGTAGAATGTGTGAGCAAGTTCTTTACAATAACATCCCCATTTGCACATGGCCTTCAGGTACTGTGCAAAAGGTTTCCCCACTGAAGTTGACAACCTGGTGCTCAGAAAACAATCTGGCTCTGAACACCAGGAAAACAAAAGAGCTCATTGTCGACTTCAGGAGGCACAGCACCGACTTAGCCCCCCTACACATCAACGGCGAGTGTGTGGAGAGGGTCAACACCTTCCGGTTTCTCGGTGTCCATATCGCTGCCGACATCTCCTGGACGGACAACACGACAGCGGTCATCAAGAAGGCTCAGCAGCGGCTGCACTTCCTGAGGGTCCTCAGGAAGCACAACCTGGACTCTAACCTGCTGCTGACCTTCTACCGCTCGTCCATCGAGAGCCTGCTGACATACTGCATTACAGCATGGTATGGCAGCTGCACCATGGCAGACAGGGAGAGGCTTCAGAGGGTAACCAGGACAGCGCAGAGGATCATTGGCTGCCCTCTCCCCTCCCTGATGGACATCTACACCTCCCGCTGCCTTAGCAGGGCAAAGAAGATCATCAAAGACAGCTCCCATCCTGCGTTTGGACTGTTCGACCTGCTGCCCTCTGGAAGGCGCTATAGGTGCATCAAATCCAGGACAAACAGACTCAGGAATAGTTGCTTTCCGAGAATTATATCTACCATAAATTCAAATTCACACATGCACTGACTACACCGCCCAACACGGACTTCCATCTGTATATATGTATATATGATATATGTATATATGTCCCCCCCCCCCCATCTCCCTTCTGTTTTTTTTTCTGTTTCTTGTTTGTTGTGCTAAATTGTATGTATGCACTGAGTACGAGCAGCTTTCAGTTTCACTGTACATGTATAGTGACAATAAATGGCATATCTATCTATATCTACTCCCTTTACAACAATAAGGGAGAGGGCCATAACTCCCCGGCATCCAATAAACTGGGGTTGATTCTGTATAGTCTGACTTCAATATAGTCTGTATGAAGTTTGCACATTAGAAACATAGAAAATAGGTGCACGGGGAGGCCATTCAGCCCTTCGATCCAGCACCGCCATTCATTGTGATCATGGTTGATCGTCCCATATCAATAACCCGTGCCTGCCTTCTCCCCATATCCCTTGACTCCACTAGCCCCTAGAGCTCTATCTAACTCTCTCTTAAATCCAACCAGTGACTTGGCCTCCACTGCCCTCTGTGGCAAGGAATTCCATAAATTTACAAATCTCTGGTGAAAAAGTTTTTTCTCACCTGTCTTAAATGACCTCCCCTTTATTCTAAGACTGTGGCCCCTGGTTCTGGACTCACCAACATTGGGAACACCTTTCCTGCATCTAGCTTGTCCAGTCCTTTTATAATTTTGTATGTTTCTATAAGAATCCCCTTCATCCTTCTAAACCAGTGAATACAAGCCTAGTCTTTTCAATCTTTCCTCATATGACAGTCCCGCCATCCCAAGGATCAATCTCGTGAACCTACGCTGCTCTACCTCAATCACAAGGATGTCCTTCCTCAAATTAGGAAACCAAAACTGTACACAATACTCTAGATGTGGTCTCACCAGAGCCCTATACAACTGCAGAAGAACCTCTTTCAATACTGAAATCCTCTTGTTATGAAGGCCAACATTCCATTAGCTTTCTTCACTGCCTGCTGTACCTGTAAGCTGCCTCTCCCAGTAATTGCAAGGGTTCCCCCTAGACATTTCAGTTTCCTCCCACATCCCAAAGGACATCAACATTGCCAAGACTTGAGGGCCTGAGCTATAGGGAGAGGTTGTGCAGGCTAGGACTTCATTCCTTGGGGCACAGGAAGATGAGAAGTGATCCTCGTATAAGATAATGAGAGGAAGAGATATGTTGAATGCAGAGTCTTTTACCTTGAGGAGGGAAATCAAGAAACAGAGGACAAAGGTTTACAGTGAGAAGGGAAACATTTAATAGGAGCCCGAGGGGCAACATTTTCATAGAGGGTGGTGGCAATATGGAACAAACTACCTGAGAAGGTAGTTGAGGTGGGTACTATCACAATGTTTAAAAGACATTTGGACAGGTACATGGATACAAATGTGAAGAAGGATGTAAGCCAATCACAGGAAGGTGGGACTACTGTAAATGGGACATCTTGGGTCTGCATGGCAAGTTGGGCCGAAGGGCCCGTTTCCAGTTTCCATGCTATATGACTGATTAATAGCTTGGTTAGATGGCTACTGTAAATTGCCTCTAGAGCGGGTATCTGGTGGGAGAATCAGGGGTTATTAATATACGAGGAAATAGATTACTAGGAAGTAAATTGGGGAATGGGATTATGCTGAGATCGGCATAGATTCAATAGACTCTCTAGAATACTCTCTAGAATTTAGAAGATTGAGAGGGGATCTTATAGAAACTTACAAAATTCTTAAGGGGTTGGACAGGCTAGATGCAGGAAGATTGTTCCCGATGTTAGGGAAGTCCAGGACAAGGGGTCACAGCTTAAGGATAAGGGGGAAATCCTTTAAAACTGAGATGAGAAGAACTTTTTTCACACAGAGAGTGGTGAATCTCTGGAACTCTCTGCCACAGAGGGTAGTTGAGGCCAGTTCATTGGCTATATTTAAGAGGGAGTTAGATGTGGCCCTTGTGGCTAAGGGGATTAGGGGGTATGGAGAGAAGGCAGGTACGGGATACTGAGTTGGATGATCAGCCATGATCATATTGAATGGCGGTGCAGGCTCGAAGGGCCGAATGGCCTACTCCTGCACCTAATTTCTATGTTTCTATGTTTCTATGTTTCTAACAGGCCAAATGACAAAGAAAGAAGCCATACGGGTATATAACAGAAAAATGATTTTATGTTTGATTCTTTGTGTTCACATTTTATGTTCCTTCGTTTGTGTTCATGCTTTGTCTAACTGCAATCTTACATTATCAACCAGATTTTTTTTTAACAGCTTTACTCTGTGGCATCAATGACATCATGCTATCAAAGATAAGAAACTGCTGGAGGAAGTCAACAGGTGAAACAGCATCTGTGGAAGCAAAGAGATGGTCGACACTTTGAGTCAAAACTCTGCATCAGCACTGAGAGTGTTGAGGCAAGGTAGCCAATATAAAGGGTATGAGAGGGAAAGATGAAATTGGGGTTGGTAGGCGATAGGTGAGGAGATGGATAGTACGCAAAGGGGGGAGGGGGAGATTTGAAAAAGGTGGTAGGTGATACGTGGAAAAAGATAATAAACAAAACTAAAGGTCTGAAAAATGTGTGCAAAGTTGATCCCCAGGGAATATTTCAGGATCATGGCTATCAACTAATGACCTGACCTACTATGCTGTGCCATTTCAAAGTTTGCACATGAGCAAATAAATATAAAATGAGTTGAAGACATAAGAAACTGCAGATTCTGAAATCTTGAGCAAAACAAAGTGCTGGAGTAACTCCGCAGGTCAGGCAGTATTTCTGGAAGAACAGGTAGGCAACATGTCGGGGACATTCTTCAGACTGATTACAGTAGGGGGAGAAAGCTGAAAAAGAGTTGGGGCCAGGCCAAAGTCTGACAAGTGATGGGGGGTTTTGACTGGCACATGCTAGAGATGAAAAGACAAAAGGAGAGAAGCAGAGTGAATTGTAAAGACTGAAGGAGGGAAATACAGTGCCCTCCATAATGTTCGGGACAACCAATCATTTATTTATTTGCCTCTGGTCAATTCTTGAGGGGCCAAGTCAATCACCCGATCTGAACCCAATGAGCATTCCTTTTATATGCTGAAGAGGAAACTGAAAGGGACTAGCCCCCTAAACAAGCATATGCTAAAGATACAGGCCTGGCAGAGCACCACCAGAGAAGACACCCAGGAACTGGTGATGTTCATGAATCACAGACTTCAAGCAGTCATTGCATGCAAAGGACATGCAACAAAATATTAAACATGAATACTTTCATTTACATGACATTGCTGTGTCCCAAACATTATGGTGCCCTGAACTGGGGGATCTATGTAGAAACATTGTTGAAATTTCTACATGGTGAGACCAAAATGTATAAAAATGGCCTTTATTAAAATCTGACGATGTGCACTTTAACCGCGTGATTTTGTCTATTACAAATCTCAAATTGTGGAGTACAGAGGCAAATAAATAAATGATGGGTCTTTGTCACAAACATTATGGAGGGCACTGTAGGTGGATGGGTACAGGGGTGGAGGGGGAAACGTGGACAATGTAGTGGGAGAAATGGATGTGTGCCAAGGTGGGGTATGCACAGCAAACAATGACAGGAAATGGGGAAGGATGGTACTTACAATTGATAATTCAAATGTTAATATTGTTGGGTTATAACCTACCCAAGTGGAATATACGGTGCTGTTCCTCTAGTTTGCTCTAGTTTACCTTATTCTGGCAATGGAGGATGCCAAGGGCAGAAAGGTCGGTCTGGGAATGGGAAGAGGGTTACAAACTGGGTGATCCAGCAGGCCTTGGTGGACTGAGTGTGAGTGTACGACCAATAAAAATGAGTGAGGTGTCCTATCAGAGATATTGCCTTTGTCCCATCCATGCCTCCTCTGCCCTCCTTGCAACTTCAAACTAACTTTCTTTTCTGCTTTCCTATTTCCCATGAAGCCCATTCGACCTGAATCTTTTATTCTGTTTCTACTTCTGCAGATGCTACCTGACTTACTTGTATTTTCAGCATTTTCTATTTTTGTGCAAATTGATTACGCTAATGCTGATATTCACAAGTACTCAAAAATACCTGTGAATATCAAAAATAGTAAAGATTAAATTGAAAATAATAATTAATATATTTAAACAAATATATTTAACTGAAGCAAATAAAATAGGGTCTACGTACCATTTTCCTGGCAGTCATTTCTTCCTATAGATTTCAATGAGGCTGCTGTCCTTGCACTAGTCTAAGCTGGCACAGACTCAAAGGACCGGTTTCATAGCCAGAGTACTGGAAAATCTGGAAGATTTGGGTGTCCCACTGAACTCCACAAGGAGTCAATCAGTGCAACAGTGTCCTGGGCTGGTAGTCAACAGGAGTGAAAAACTGTAGTTCAACTTGTACTAAAAAATACTGACTTTCTGCTCAGCTAAGTGCTTAAAAGCTATCAATTCAGCTCTTCCTTGGCTTTCACTTTTTAAAACTCTAATTTAATTTATTTTCCTACCAAAGTGGATTAGTGACTGGCCATATCATTGTATATTTATTAGCTCATCTGCAGAACAACAGACAGCCAACCATGTCATCTCTGGGTGCCCGTTCTATCACCCACCAATTGGAGCTCAGGGCCTGGCAGACATTGACGTAGAGACAACAAACTGGCTGCTCAACACCCGGCTTGAGGTCTAACTATTCCTTTGGTTTTTGTTTCATTCGCAAGAAGCAAGAAGAAGCTCATCTGCAAACTTTGAAATCGCACATCTCTGCACCAAGGCCAGTTCACTCATTGGAAACCATGTTCCTACATCTATTCACAGCTGAACAACACTGTACACTCTGGCCAGACTTGCAAAACAACTGCCCACAATGCCGTCTAGATTTTTATCTTTCTATCCATGTTGGCACTTCTTTTAATCCCATGATTTTTAATTTCTGTCCTTTCTCCTTTTCAGATTCAGATCAGATTCAACTTTAATTGTCATTGTCAGTGTACAGTACAGAGACAACGAAATGCATTTAGCATCTCCCTGGAAGAGCGACATAGCATATGATTTGAATAAATATTTACATTAGCATATATACAGACATAGTGTTTTTCCTGTGGGAGGAGTGTCCGGGGGGGGGGGGGGGGATTGGTAATCACCGAGGTACGTTGTTGAGTAGAGTGACAGCCGCTGGGAAGAAGCTGTTCCTGGACCTGCTGGTCCGGCAACAGAGAGACCTTTCATCACATGGGTTTTAAATTAGCACGGAAAAAGGCTCTTTGGCAGAAATTGTCCCTTCAACCCAACTTCATCCCTCTTAACTGTGAGGCTTTGAACACATGACCTAATACTACCAAACTATTTCTTTTGCTGGGTTTTTAGCATACCACCACACTCTCCTGCAAGTTTGATATGACTGATTGAGGTTGAGAATTCAAAACTGTCCAGTCAGAAAGAGCCATAAAACAACAATGATCTGACCATAGGATGCAATGGGTAAATATTAGATAAATCAAAAATGAAAATGGAAAAATATTATAAAAATCTTCTTTGTTAACATATCTTTGTTAACTTTATATTTGTTAGCATATCACCTAGTGCAGCATGGGTAAGGTGGAGTTGCTGCCTTACAACGGTAGAGTTTCTGCCTTACAGCGCCAGAGACTCGGGTTCGATCCTGACTACGGATGTTGTCTGTACGAGGTTTGTACGTTCTCCCAATAACCGCATAGGTTTCCTCCCACACTCCAAAGACGCACAGACATGTAGGTAAATTGGCTTGGAATAAGTGTAAATTGTCCCTCGTGTGTGTAAAATATGCGGGTATTGCTGGTCGGTGCAGACCCGGTGGGCCGAGGGTCCTGTTTCCGCGCTGTATCTCTAAACTAAACTAAACTAAACATTATGTTAAATAGCTTCCTAATTGTTTATTTGATTCACTTGATAAATATTACACCAAAACTTACCTTCAGAATTTCATCCAAAAGTACAGACTTGATTTCCAAATTTTCAAAATTGCATATATACCCAGATGTTTGAATTGGTTCCTATAAAGATGAATAGTAAGATGCCAGATTTAAAACATCAAAACTCCAAAATTCATTTTTAAACTACAACTTTCTACACATTTCAACTGATTACCAACTACATTTTCATAACACAACCTGTCCCAAATACATCAAAAAAACATTTGGAATGCACAATGATAAAATCAGTAACTAACATATTCGTTAACCTGTTGACTGAAAATTAACCAAAATTTCCATCTCACTATGCCATAACAGGATTTTGTTTTTAATTCAAGAACTGTCTGTGATTCAGAAGAATCTGCAAACTAGTCCAATGACAATTAGTTTAACTTGTTCCTCTTTGGCGCTTCTGTGGCATAATTTCCATTGAATTTCCATTTCAATAGATGTGTCACACAAGCGAGAACCTTTCAAGGTGCTGATAAACATGATTTATTTCCCCTCAAAACAAAGCTTCTGAAAATTGATGACCAGAACTAGAACTAATTATATCAATCAGTCTGAAGAGAGGGTTTTGACCCAAAACATTGTCTGTCTATACCCTCCACAAATGCCACCTGACCCACAGAGTTCCTCCAGCACTTTGATTTTTGCTTAGTCCATGCACTTATTTGGACACCTGGTACTGTACGTAGATTGTTGCATTAAGTTATTAATGTTACTTTTGTATTATACTGTGTCTCGGGGCAAGCTAGAGACAATTTGCAAGAGACTATGGACAGGATTGTCACCAGTGGAAATGCAAACATTTGAGAGATTGCAAGGGTGATTTGGAAATCATGCTGGTTCAAGTTACAGTTTAAGCTGCATAAGGTTATCTGAAATACAAAGGTGTCAGTCCATAATATGTTACATCGGATGATTACATTCAATTTTTTTGTACAATCTTACAATGTTTATAATGTAAAACTCCCTATAATATTCATTATAGTTTTTACTTAGTTTTAAAAATCGTTTTAAAGAATAAGAGCTCTGGATCATGCTGTTCCAAATCTGATTTTACCCTGACATGACAGGTTCAGACTAAACTCAGAATAGGTATCAGGGAGAATCCTTACACTGTCTTACCTTCAGCTATGTCTTTATCACATTTTCCTTTTTTCCCTGTCCTATAAAGGCATATGGCATTAGTCTGTTTCATTACCACACCTCTGATCAGAACATCATATGCTGCTTTCAGGCAAAGTAGCAAGTTAAGCAGCAACTATGATACACACAAATTAAATATTTGCTGCTCGTTACCGAATGGTGACTGTTCTGTTGAAAACTTACCACAAAATTATGCTTACAAACTCCTTGCTATGTCACTTGCTTTTTCATGTTTCTGTTCATCGCCTCTCAGATCCATCTATCTTTGCCTTTTGTACTGCTTCATTTAAACTCAATGCGGGCACAAGGAACAGTGTCATATATTTTTATTAGGAACCTGATTCCCTGTACTTGCTCCCCTCCCCTCCCCGATGAATCCTTCCAGCATTTTGTTTTGGTTTTCTGAAATCTCACATTACTTTTAAGTTAAGAGATATATAAAGCAATTTGTATGAAACAATCACCTCAGGGTCCAAGTTTCTGAAAACATACATCCTGGTCTTCTCCATCATGGCAAACAAATCTGGGTTGTCATTTGCCCACTTCATATCCCAAACATCTTTCCGCTCAAATTTCATCTCCTCGCCCACTACTTGCTGTCCCGTACTATCCATTATTCGTGTTTCAAGGTCAAAGAATGTCAAAATACCTGTAATATCAATGATGGCAAGGCGGCTAGACGGACAAAAAATATATTATTAGTACATCAATTTAATATTATTCAATTTGTTTATATCACTACCATTTTGATATATTTCAAACTACTCCAGTAATATGATTAACTTGGAGTTGGATACAGCTTTACCAAAAGGTTCAGACTGCCACTTCTAGCACCTACAGTAAAGTAAAACATCCTGAGGTATAAAATTTAAATGGAAAATATTGCAACCAAATTACGCAACAATTAAAAAAAAAAAAAAAAAAATTATTATCAATGAGTTCAAAAGTTCCTTTCCTTACAGAAAATAAATATCCGTCAAAAATAAAAACAAAATAAATTCCTAGATAACCACCATACCACAATAACTGTAACTCACAACTTTGCCTACAAATTAGATTGCATTGCGTTATGCTTTTTTGTGATACATCATTCATAGGAAAACTGTTCATTGTTACTTGAACTCGGGTATGTATATGGTTCACAATGTCTTTGATTTTATCATTCCAGGTTTCTCCGTGCACCTGTTCCATCATGAACAAATGCCCTTTGATCTGTGCAGTGGAATCCAGCAAAGTATAGCACAAAATCTGCAGGATGTTGCTTCTGGGATTATATTTACGCTGGATGCCTTAAGAGTTTATTTCCCGAAAAATAATCTCCCGTAAGAAATGACAGAATTCTACCCTTCGCTCTTGTGTGAGAAACTCACCTGGAATTACAGTTCAATGACAACTGATAACTTCTGCAGTTCAACTGATAGTTTTGAAGCAGGCTAACATTTGGTAAACTGTATTTATGAAGTTTTCCTGATTCACGACCCTGGAAAACATAAATCAATGTAACTCATTTTGTTCATAACTAGTCAAAACTATTTCATTCCTAATATTCTCTGCAGCAGGTATTTTGTTTTCATTTACACTTCCTAAATGACACCTCACGATCACCTTGTCTTGGGTCCACATCATAAGGATATAATGGAGAAATCCAGTGTTTACACTTCAAATATTTAGAAAATTGGACAAATGATGGGAACAGATATCTTTGGCAAAATAGTGAATCTGCCTTATTGTTCAAATATGAAAGATCTTTAACGCATCACAACAGTAGAACTAAGCTATGATAGCAATTTTTGATTACACCCATGCTGCCTGGCTTTCATAAGAGATACCATTTAGCAAAAGAGATACCATTGTGTTAAACCCTTCACTTACTTCACAGCACCAGTTTTGAACAAATTTACTTGGTTTACGCATTACCACTTGGTCTTCCCAGGGAAATAAACGTTCTCCACATTTAACAAATCATTTTCTTCGATACAAGCAAATTAACCTTTAACTGCACTCTTTTATTCCAATATTCGTGTACTCTTTTCTGGATTTGTCAAGTTTTTATTTGAAACACCAGGAACTGGATCTCCAGACATGCCTCACGTTCAATGTTAATGAAAAACTTTGATTTCTAATAACAAGCATGGAGTGCTGGCTCCAGATCAAGGTGAATATAACAGCTTTTCTGTCAGTAAGAACCACATTGTGTCATATGGGGGCAAATAGTATGTGCTGGAATATTTTTTTTTTAAATCACCTGCAAGCAGGACTGCAATCTGCAAAACATTCTTCACTCATGACAATTGGCCTGTGCACATTTTTGGTACCTCCCTCCCTAGCATGATCCCTATCCAGAAATATACAATGATAGTCTGGTTATTTTGCAAGCTAAATATCTATTGCCACTCACCCCACCTTTAAAAAAGGCATTAATTACCAAATTTGTGCAACTCAATCAGCAACATTAATCATGGAAGAATAGGGATAAGAACTTTCAATATGTACGAACATATTAATTACGTTTTATATTAAAAAGAGTGCCATGTTAAAATACTTCTACACTAAATAAACAAATGTAATCACCATGATCAATATCTTATCAGATGCCGTGATGCAGCAGATCGCATCCTTTGTTGCCTGGAGAAAAACAGTACAAAAGGATTTTATACCATAAATTTAAATAATTAAATCATATATATTCATTTACTCCCTATTAATGTTGCGTTTTCTACATTTTCACAAATAATGCTAATTTCAGATTCAGATAGTTACTAACAGGCAACCCCTATCACATTAAGAAACGCAAGATGAAACCGATATAAATGGTGTGTTTGGTTATTTACGTTTTTCCATATCAATTCCAAAAGAGCAAACAGCGAGGAGTTCTCAAGAAGTATATCGGGCTTTGTGTGACTTTGTGTTAGAATTGCTCCATAAGAGCAAATTTTATTTCATATTTGCTTTTTTTTTTGTGAATGATTTGTGAATTCCTGGAAATCGATACATATCACAATTTTTCATAATGTGATGTACAGATCAATTTCTGTTACCCAAACAGCTGTAATGCAGGAGTCACTGTTAATGCTCAAACTTAAAAATCAAGCCAGGTTTTAAACATCACAAGCAATGAACATGAACAAAATAATATACTATCCTTAATAAAAGTTTAAATTATATTCAGAATAAATTACATTCTCGCTACACCTCAGCAATGCTGCAAATTAGATATATTCCACAAAAACGGATAACACTTTACAGGAATAAATGAATCCACGTAGACATGGACAGCGGTAACAATTAAGGCAGAATTAGCAAAAGAAGGTTACAATCTGTGAAAAGAATGTTGATTAAATTCAGGCTGTAATCCCCATTGAAGAGAAAAGCAACCCTTAGATGGGTGCTGAAAGACTCCATGCAAACATGTGTGCTAAACATGCAAACAGCAAGGAGTGAATCCGTTCTCAGGAAGTATATCAGGCTTTGTGTGCCTTCACTTTGTTTGATTGTATAAGGCATTCTAGCAATCCTCTTTAACAGCTCAACTTAGTGATGGTATATGGCACTCTAATATTTCTAGTATAATTTCCAAATATGCAGGATGCCCTTCAATCAAATTAGAAAGAAACACCTACTGAAAAAGCTCTACTGAAATCCAGGCTTCCATCTCCTGTAATTGATGTTTCATCATCGATGTGATAAATTCTATCAGGAAAAGAAATAGGCAAATTTCTGTTACAAAATAATCAAGTTAAAACATTCAAAACAAAAACAAATATGAGTTATTTTTGGAGAAATATAATTGGAAGGGTGCCAGAGTATAACAAAATATCCTTTTTTGTTAAAGATGCTTGATTGAAGTTAATATCTGCCATATAAAATTATTGTCTAATTATAGCCTATATTTGCCCAACAGCAAAAATAAATCAAACTCAAAGCATTTTGTCAAACTTACAATTTATAAAGAAAACAATAGAACAACAGCATCTAATCCTCCAACACTTTCGCCACCTCCAACGGGATGCCACTACTGGCCATATCTTCCCATCTCCACCCTTTCTGCTTTTCGCAGAGACCATTCCCTCTCTTACTCCCTGGTCAACTCATCCCTTCCCACCCAAACCACCCCCTCCCCAGGTACTTTCCCCTGCAACTGCAGGAGATGCAACACCTGTTCCTTGACCTCTCCCCTCGACTCCTTCCAAGGACCCCGACAGTCTTTTCAGGTGAGGCAGAGGTCCCACTTGCATCTCCCTCAACCTCATCTACTGTATCCGCTGTTCCAGGTGTCAACTTCTGTACATCGGTGAGAGCAAGCGTAGGCTCGCCGATCGTTTCGTTGAACCCCTCCGCTCAGGCTGCCTTAACCTACCTGATCTCCCGGTTGCTCAGCACTTTAACTCCCCCTCCCATTCCTAATCTGACCTTTCTGTCCTGTGCCTCCTCCGTTCTCAGAGTGAGGCCCAGCGCAGGAACAGCACCTCATATTTCGCTTTGGTAGCTTACACCCCAGTGGTATGAATAATGACCTCTCTAACTTCAAATAGCCCTTGCTTTCCCTCTCTCTCCATCCCATCCCCTTCCCAGTTCTCCCACTAGTCTTACTGTCTCCGACAACATTCTATCTCTGTCCCGCCCACTCGCCTGACATCCGTCTGAAGAAGGGTTTCGACCCAAAACGTCACCCATTCCTTCTCTCCAGAGATGCTGCCTTACTCGAGCTGAGTTACTCCAGCATTTTGTGTCTACTTTCAACTTATACCAGCATCTGCTGTTCTTTCCTACACAATAGATTCATTATCTGATTAAAGCTCGATGTCGTAACACAAAATAACAATTTATGTATTTCATAAGAGAATTTCACAACGGGGGGAGGGAAAGAAAAAGATATAAAAGATCACAGGGATATTGGGTTCAACCAGAATTCTCAAAAATGAGCAACATGGAGTCAGACTCAAAACAAAATAAGGATTGGAACTTTGCTTGAACATGCTGACTTGTATGAGCTACCAATACACTTGTGGGAAATTAATTTGTAATTTACATATTAGAGTAAAAGGATATTTGCCTTTATTTTAACACATTTTTTTAATGCTTCTCACCTGATATTTGCCTTTATTTTAACACATTTGATTAATTGCTGCTCACCCGATAATTAAAAATAAGAGCAAAAGAACTGTGGTGCAGTAGGATGCAGTTAGCAAGCACCAAGCACAACAGGCTACACTTGCTTGATCCCTAACTTGAACACCCCAAATACCTTCTACTCCTATTTGATTATTATCTGGCACTTCTCAACATGCAAACAGTGTAACCCATAACATAATCCATAAATTGCCCAAGGGTAAAAACCCTGTTTAATGGGAATTTGTAGTTAAATGACAAGAGACATTCAGGAATATTATTCCTCTCATAGCACAGGCATACCCGATCTTGCCATTATCCATGTTGGACACATGTTGATCTTTTAGTGGGGTTATTGGCCAATGTTTAGGAAAGAGGCACAGTGACTGTTGCTACTATTGAGTTACATTTGCATTGCTGTTATTGTTCTGGCAAGTCAAAATTAGTTGTATCTCTAATATCTTATAATACTAACCTTTCTCGACCCTCCTTTCTTGTTGGTGCCACTTGGTTGATTTCCATTGCAGTCAGTTTCTTGGCCACACGATACTGCCAGATATAGAATGCTTCTTTGGAGGCCACAATGACATGTGTCTTTGTCATGGTTACAAACAAGGGATCTGTTACAAAAGTGATATAAATTTAATACTAAAAAAAGTCAGATATTAAACATGGCACAATATCATTTAATGATAGATACAGTATAGCAAAGGTAATGCATATTTAGCTCACTTTCCCTACTAGATGTTCAATCCTCAATTCAGAAAAAATAAATAAAATTAACCAAATTCCCCATGCCCTACTAACTGCTACAAATATATCATCAGAAAAGGTTATTATCAATGTGCTAAACAACTGATAAATACAGCAAAACATTCTGCTAGCAAGATAAAATTATGAGGAATTATAGCATTCAAATGCTTCTGGATTAAGCATTTTTATAAATGTTCTTTAGGAAGTTCAGGGGTAGGAAATAAAATGCTTGGAAATTTTGGAATATGTGTTGTATTTTGATGGCTTTCTTATCAACCTTAAGTGCTTTTCATGGTATCATTACAATTTTAATACAATTATGGGATGTATTAATTATTTCAAAATATGGTTCTTTAATTTGCATTAAATTTTGATTTGCCAGAATAATAACTACAATAAAAATCACATTTAATAAAACAACTTGTTATTTTTGAATGCACGTTTTGCCACAATGAAAAAAAGTATAACTCACTTTGTAATCCCTTTCAAAATTTTTTGTTGAAATTTGACTTTCATTTTAAAATATATCACAGAATTTTATAAAATTCCAAGAAAGTTTCAAAAAAGTATCCTTAAATGCTGGAGCCCAAATATGCCTAGATATGGAATTGGCCAGGCTTCAAATGTCTGTGGCTTAGAATTCCAGCATTATGTCAGCTAAACACATCAATTTTTTTAAACATCCGAGAACTCTTGTGCACGGATAGATTAGCGCACTGAAAAAGAATTTTGCAGGATGTCACTGAGACAGAAAAAGAGAATACTTGGCTGCATCTAAATCATGCTGTTGAAAGGTCTCACTGTAAAACGTAGACTAGTGAAATAACAGAAGTCATTCATTGCTCAAGACTAAATGTAGGCTCAACCTCACATATTTACCTTTCAACCAAGTTAAATGTATTTGGTAATCAAATGTCTGCAGTTAAATGGTTCTCTCATAATGCTGAGCATCACTAAAAGTCATCTTTCAAGGCAGAAGAAATGAGCTGACTGAAAATTAATCCACATGAATCTATAAATAACATATTATGGGTCTGGTTCCTCTAGATAGAAGTGGACAATTCAATTTATCAATGCTTTGAAATTTTCAAACATATGTGACTTCAGAATCATTTTCAGGATTGAGAATGATTTGTTTCTAATCTGTTTGAATTCTTATTGAATAGAAAACTTTCATTGAAAATTAATGTCAACATAATATATGTTCCACTGTTATTAAAGATAATTCAAACTGATTTCAGAGAAATGTGAAAAATATTAATGGTCTATATGATTCTGACTGTAGCACATTCAGAACAAAGAACAATGCCATTTGCATGCACACATTCTACCTGTCAAATGATAGATTTCATGACCTTACAAAAGATAGAGTAGCATAGCGAAGCAATGGTAGAATTGCTGCCTTAAACCACACGGTCACAAGGAAACTATACAAACTTCGTACAGACCCAGGTCCGATCATGACAATGGGTGTTATCTGTGCGGAGTTTGTATGTCCTACCCATGACTGTGTGGGCTTCCTCTGGGTGCTCCGGCGGAATTTGCACACACATTCCAGACGTGTGGGTTTGTCGGTTAATCGGCTTCTATAAATTGCCCTTAGTAGGTAGGATGCGAAGCTGGGATAACATAGAATTAGTGTATAGGTGATCGTTGGTCGAAGGGCTTGTTTCCACACTGTATCTTTAAACTAAAATCAAAAGAGCAGAATGCTGTTCAAAACACACCACAATTAACAGCACTCTTAATTAATGCTGGGAAGCAGAGTCTAATGTTCCATTTTCTACCAACACAGAGCAGCCTGAATATAGTAACACCAAGAATATGTGACACCTTCCATGAAAACTCTTTACATGGAAAATACAAAAACACTCCAGATCCCTGCACTAGCTACAAACCTATCCAGGTTCCTGACTGCTGGCATTCCAGACCCCAATCCTGGCTTCAGCTGCAAACCCAGCCTACGTTCTAAACCCCTGGCTCTGGTTGCATGAGTTTCTTGCCTTCGAGCTAACAATGAGTGAACCAGACCATTAGGATTTCTGAAAAATCAGATGCCAGTTTTGTCAGAGTTTTAACAAATCTTTATAGGTCGCAAAGAAAGAAAGTAAGATCAAACAAGCCCAATGGAATCAATACCTTTCATAACTTAAAAACAAATTCAATTTGTGTACTCACCAATATCGATATATTTTGAATCCAAGGGAGTTCCAATGGAATTACACAGTACAAGCACATACTAAAACAAGGGAATAGAAGGTAAAAATAAATACTTTCAAAATATTCAAGTTATGTAATTGGAAAGTTAATTAACAGCAATTATGCAAAATAGACTGACAATCAGAACAAACCCACATATATTAATATTACTGTTTTAAAATCTCGGTTTTGGAAATGATTACCATAGCACCTACAGGATCCACCTCGTTCTCATCCTTCCAAGAGCAGCACAGAAACAGAAAACAAAAAAATCTTATCAACCAATGACAAGTATATAATTATGGAACAGATAAAGATATTATAGTCTTATAGTTGCTGTTGAAATGCAAAACATAACCAAGTATTATGACATATGAAATAATCAATATGTTCTGATAATGTGCTGTTCAATAATTCAGAAATTCTCAAGGTTTTTTCATCTAGCTCAGTAGGTTACCCATGTTCCCTGTAGGCACAAAGCTGGGTGGGTGGCTGTGCTGCAAGGAGAATGCTATGAGGCTGCAGGGTGACTTGGATAGGCTGGGTGAGTGGGCAGATGCATGGCAGATGCAGTATAATGTGAATAAATGCGAGGTTATCCACTTTGGTGGCAAGAACAAGAAAGCAGATTATTTGAGTCGAGAACTTTCTTCAAACTTCTCTCCAGAGATGCTGCCTGATCCGCTGGGTTACTCCAGCATTTTGTGTCTACCTTCGATTTAAACCAGCATCTGCAGTTCTTTCCTAATCATTATTGGAATGGTGTCAGATTAGGAAAATGGGAGGTGCAACGAGATTTGGGTGTCCTTGTACATCACTCACTGAAAGTAAGCATGCAGGTACAGCAGGCAGTGAAGAAAGCAAATGGCATGTTGGCCTTCATAGTGAGAGGATTTGAGTATAGGAGCAAGGAGGTCCTACTGCAGTTGTATAGGGCCCCGATGAGACCACACCTAGAGTATTGTGTGCAGTTTTGATCTCCTAATTTGAAGAAGGACTTATTTCTATTGAGATAATGCAGCGTAGGTTCACCAGGTCAATTCCCGGGATGACGGGACTGACATATGATGAGAGAATGGATCGACTGGGCTTATATTCATTGGAATTTAGAAGGATGGGATCTTATAGAAACATATAAAATTCTTAAGGGATTGGACAGGCTAGGTGCAGAAAAAAAAATTCCAGATGTTGGGGGAGACCAGAACCAGGGGTCACAGTTTGAGAATAAGAGCTCGGCCACTAAGGACTGATATGAGGAAAATCTTTTTCACCCAGTGAGTTCTCTGCCGCAGAAGGAAGTGGAGGTCACTTCACTGGATGTTTTCAAGAGAGAATTAGATATAGCTCTTAGGGCTAATGGAATCAAAGGATATGGGGAGAAAGCAGGAATAGGGTACTGATTTTGGATGATCAGCCATGGTCATATTGAATGGCGGTGCTGGCTCGAAGGGCTGAATGGCCTACTCCTGCACCTATTTTCTATGTTTCTATGACCCATTTCCTCCCTAAACTTACCAGGATGACTGGAAAATTCATTACACTAACGTATAACGTCTAAAAAATGAATTTAAAATGTATTGAGGTACTGATAGGTGTAAACCCGATGGTCTGGAAATTTGCCAATCGGCACCACCAAGTCTAGATTAACAAAACTTTACTGCAGCTATCGCATGAAAAGTCGATATTAGTCCTGTCCTTAAATTTTGTTTATGCATCAGGAACATGCATATAGTCATTTAATTCTTTACAGTCTTATCCAATGATTGGTATTGACTGATCTGACTGGCCCAAAGCCAGAATACATGTTCCACTGATGATCCTCATTATGATAGACTAAAACAAAATTCACCAAATCGCTTACCCATGTCATATTTTGTGTCAGTTATTTTAGGGCTCTTTCTACTTTACAAAATAATTATTTAAATAAATCTCTTTATCATTATGTCAGTGCCAGCGAGCATAGCATTTTTGCTGCCCTGCAGTGAAAACTGTTGTAATTTTCTAATTCCCACTTTAAATGTTTTAAGTAGTTGTCAAATAGGGCTCATTAATATATTATCAAAGTCGACCGCCTCGAAAAGTATTCTATTTCTCTTCCAAATTCTCGTCACCTTTTTCAGTACTGCTCTCCATTGTGGATGGTTTCTGCCCCTTTGTAATGCATTGAGCAAAGGCAGTTAAAACTGTAGCAATAGGAATTATCAGGAGGAAACAATTATTGAAAGGATAGGAGTGAATACACCAGACATATGAAAAAGCAATTTGAAAAGGCAATAAATATTGAATAAGCAATAAATATTGAAATTAGCATGGGAAATATTTAATGAATCTAAATATAGTAATTTGGTCCCAGCTCCCAAATGCACAGATCAAATAAAAAATAATTATCTGGGTCAAATGAGTACGAGAACACCCAGAAAAAATAATGGTGATCTTGACTTGGATCACTGAGTATGGAACATATGTGGGAACCCCAAAGAAATATGAACAGATAGAGGTACTGCCATAACATTTTCATTAAAATCTTAAAACATCAATGTCAGGCAGTCAGCATCTCCCCCCCCCCCCATCCCCAAATAATCCAATAATCCTCACCTCACTATCATCGCCAGAATTCTTAAAGAGGATTGAGATATTTTTAGCTCCACAGAAGCTAGGAGTTTAGATATAGCTTGGGAGAGAAATTCCTGATGATCCCATGGTTGGGCACAAGCAGTATACATTATGTATATTTATTTTAATATCTATATTTATACATCCGTTGGGATATTTGAAGCTTGCATTCCTCTCAGTTTAGAGAATTAACCATTGTCCTATATCTTGCCATTCTCAGCTGTGATTATGACAACACATAACTTTTACTGCAGGAGTACTCTACTTGACTCTTCAAACCTGCAGCACCCTTTCCATTATTTTCTGTATCTCAACAATTTGCTGTTTATTGTGCCACACCTTGCAAAGATTTTCCAGTACACATTTTGAATACACTTTTTTACTTTATGAAGAAATGCCATCTAAACAGTTGATTAAATAGTTCAGTCACAATACTAATGGTCTCCTTTTGAGGGTGTTAAATTTATATATAATGCCAAAAACGATAATTTCTTACCTGAAGAGAACTCTCATCAGCCTTAGTTGCTAAAATACAGAAGTCACCACATGTGGTTATTGAAATCAGACTCTTTACATACTTTATATACTTTTCATTGTTCTTGGTGTCCCAAAAGACTACACAGTATTCCAAGCGATCAGGTCTGGTGTATGCATATACTACTGTGTTGCAACAATAACCCCACTGCCAAAAGATAAAAAGAATCAGTACAATTTCTGAAAACAAACCAGCTTATTATTTAATAAAACTGTGCTGTTTTACCCTCATAAATTATTTTTAAACGTGCATCAAAAGATTGTTTGTGTAATTCTGTTAATCAACTTTTCTTCTCTTCAGTTTCTTTATTTTGCATTGTTTGCATTTCTAAATTTATAACATTGTGCTTCGCATGACTAGTGTAAAAGCATTTGTTACAAGTTTAAATATTCTCAAAAAGCCTCTTAAGTAAATGTTATTAAAATTCTTCTTGATAAATAAATATCAATCAAATCATTTTCATGCACTAATTTTGACTTTCCTACTATTTCAGCCATGATCATATTGAATGGCGGTGTAGGCTCGAAGGGCCGAATGGCCTACTCCTGCACCTATTTTCTATGTTTCTATGTTTCCTTGACTTCACTTCAGAGATATGGTGTCTTGCTGCAACTCAAGATAGTCTCAACAATGCTTTATGTATTAGTAAATCTCATCTCTCCTTTTATATAGTCAATTGTGATAATGATAATGAGATTCGAAAACATTAAAAAAGTTAAAAACAAGAACTGCGAATTAAAGACATCTGAAATAAAACAGGAATGTCAAAAAGCCTGTCTCAATTGGGACTGTTCATTCAAATTGAACAAGGCAGAAAGAAGATGTCTAAATAGGCCTCCTCTTCCTTTCTTTTCTCCCCCCCCCCCACCCACACCCTCACATCAGTCTGAAGAAGGGTTTTGGCCCGAAACGTTGCCTATTTCCTTCGCACCATTGATGCTGCCTCACCCGCTGAGTTTCTCCAGCATTTTTGTCTACTTTCTAAATATTTTGTTTTGGTCAGTCTTATAGAAGGAATCCATTTCAGCAATCGGTTATGCCAAAGGATCTTCTGAGAATATTAAATTCAGTAATCTGTGCATTTTCTTCATTTTCTGTTTGTATTACATTTTGCCCTAGAAATTTCCCATTCATCAGCTTTATTAACAAACATGCAAACATTGTTTTCTAATATAGAACATGATGGTTGAGTGTGGAAGAAAATATTAATATCTTTTCTTACTTAATTTTGATTGGAATTGAACAAGGTAACGAAAGGGTGGCAATTGGCATCTCTCGTTGACCAGGTGCAGAAGAGGTTCGTGGGAGTCGGCAAAATAAGATTAGACATATAACCTCTTGACTAGGAATGTATTGAAGGGTGGATAGTTAATGTAAACATGAAATAGTAGTTGGAGATAAGGAAGCTTGTTTTCCCCTGTGGGAAGTTGCAGTAGACCACCCGCGGCCCCTACTGCTAGTAGCATAGAAATGTTGCAGTAAATGAGGGGTTTATGATTGGCTTGGAAAGGGGATGGTGGCACAGTCTACCTAAAGGCGAGATAGAATAATGTCAAGATGTCCTTGTATTATGTTTGACTTGTATTAACCATCTGTTAGTGATTAAGAATAACATAAACAAAACTAATGTTATGACTAATGAAATAATTGGTACCCATGTAGTAGATAGTAATAACAGGATAAAGTATATTTTGTAGTGTTATCTAACTTAGAACAAAAGTTGTTTACTGCACAGTCTAACTGTCGGCTAAATCTGCTGTGAATTCAGAGAACTGGTGAGCAGTTAACTGCCGCCACCTCTCCATGATATCATGCAATAAAGTCTCTTGAAGCAAACCTGTAAAGTCTCTGCTTTTCATTTTCCTTTAATTTCCCTCTAAATTAATTTCTTCCATATTCTTCCATATCCACCAGCCAGAAATTCAGTGAGTACTTCAGAACATGACCTGTACTTGCATGGATTAGTGATTTTGCATCTCAGTTTATACGTAACAATGTTAATCCCTATGGAATGCCTTTTTTAAAGATTATTTCCAGGGGAAATTAATCTGAACAATTCTGGATTGGACCCGTCACTGCGTCAACTCAGTTCAACCAGGTTTTGGCAAAGCTTGTTACTCCACCTAAGTAGAATTTAAATGGGTACAGCTTGAGTCGGTTCCAGCCCAATGCTGGAAAGTCAACAGCAGTCAAGGGCAGCCGTAGGCAATCTCCTTCACTGACCGGGCATTTTAATTGGCTCATTGGAGTTTTCAGGACCAAGGAAAACCGACCGGTAATTTAAATGCCCGCTAAACTTTATTATAAGTTGTCTGGCTTCTTAAAAGTGCCTCCACTCCTTCTCCCCCCAACCCCCCCCTCCCGCGCTCTCTAAAGGACTAACCGTACACTGTGCAGCCATCTTTTACCTTCCTGTTCATCGCGGGTGTGAATTTCAGACAGCGCTCCCCCGCTTTCCCTGGCTCCGGCCTTTGCAATGTGTGTGTGTGTGTGTGTGTGTGTGTGTGTGTGTGTGTGTGTGTGTGTGCGTGTGCGGTTGGTCGATCCAGCCCGCGGTTTCATCGCTGACGGTTGATCTAGCTCGAGGTTTTCCAGGCGAGTACCCTCGAGCTTGAAGGTCGAAGACAGTCACTGTAAAGTCGTGTCAATGGGACAGGCCCTGAATTATTATGCCTTGTATTTCCAAGAACACGCTATTGAAAGCAAGTTACTTGAAATTACAAGATCTTGTTTGTCTTATAACTGGCACAAAGTCACTGTAAACTATCTTTTTCCAAATGCATATTTGATTCACTCATTATTTTTCAATTTAATACAGATGAGAATCTTCACTTAATCAGTTCAATGAGAGACTGGTTGACCAAAGGTATTCCATCGTCTCAAATTTTACAAACAATTTTCACAAATAATAAGCTACCTACTCTTTTGTTTTGCAAAATTTGCAAAAGTACTTTGCATCACATATTACCACAATGACTAATACCTCAAAAATATGTCAGCCTCAGCAAAGCAATTGCTTCCTTTTTAATTCTTAACCATCAAATGTAAGCATTCTATTTGAAAAAAATAATAAACACCTTGTCTACCTCAAAATGCATTTAAAACATATTTGAGTCAAGAGGTTTTACCTTGTAATCGGGTCTAATGTTGGCAAAATAGATAAACGAATCCACAGCAAGTGCGATTCTCAGCCCTCCTCCCTCCCACGATGCTGCATACATCTGTTTGCCAGGAACTTTTAATGTACGCAAATGCTTAAAGAAATGGGAAAGAGGAAAATAAGTTAAGAATTATACCATTCCTCAAATTTCAGGGAGGCATTTTTCTTCTGAGAATTATGTCCATCTGAGTTATTTTGTATACAATATATCTGAGTGAGAAGCTTTTTCAAGGTCTAAAGAAGCATGTTTCACCTGACAAACTTCTTTATTTCCTTTCTGAATCTCCACCACACTTCTAATCCTTCACATTTTATCTACATCTTTAAAAACCCAGTTCTAAGTTTCACTTCCTTTATACACCACCAAACCTTTCCATTATGGCTACTTTCAAGTTGGGACAGTGGTATCAAATGAAATTGCTACAAGCACCTTAGTATACATGTCACGGTAGTGCACAGAGATCACTGAGTATATACAATGACATGAAGACAGACAGAAAATGCTGGAGTAACTCAGCGGGTCAGGCAGCATCTCTGGAGAAAATCTCCCATCCCAAATTTCCACTGTTACTGATTGATAGCATACTCTATCCCTCTCAATTATCTGCCTGATCTCATCCAGTATCTGCTGTATCTCTTCTTCTTATTTCCAACACCGTCTTCCCCATTCTCTAACACCCATAACTCTATCTGAACACCTCATTCAATTTCTTCCCCTTCCAATGACCCAACCCATCCTCCCACATAGTCTTCACTTCCACTGCAAAAAAAAAACAGTATTATAGATCAATATAATGGGTTATGTTGCCACGGTTGTTGTGTAAGGTGGAATATGCCTCCAGCAGGCCACACTAGGAATTGCAGTAGATCAAATCTAACTCAAAGACCTTTGTCTGATTGTGAAAACATTTCACACCCAATCACTTGAGATCCTGGTCTTTTTAATTAAATATAGAAGAGGATTTTTATATTAATGAATTAATTGTCATTTGACAAATTATTTATTTAGTTTACAGTAATTTCATTAATCCAGCACTGTTGGAATGCTGTGGTGCCAGACTAGGAGATTTTCTGGACTATTAGATGTTACTCATGTTAATACCTACTAATAGACATATTTATTTCATTTTATTTTTATGTTGTAAAACATTAAAATATACTTTTCAGTTTTAAAATGAATGAAGAGACTGAGCATGGTGATTTTTAGTGAAATTTTGAAGCTGGCGAGTTTCAGCTTGTTTTTCAGTGGGTTTCTGACCTCCTGTGACCTGTAGCCTATTACCCAGCATATTAGTCTGGACTCTTGGTTTCATACCACACATCCGACTTGCACTCCAGAGCCTTCCCTGCAAGCTGAAAGCCAAACACTGAAATAAGGAGTGACCCAGTAAAACTCACTGGACTTTCTAAACAATCAGAAAATAGATTAATGGAATTTTATGGCATTTTAATGGAATTTTCCGAACAGACATTGTCTTTTTCTAAATGACCAGTTCTTTCTTAAATAGGTAACTATAAGTTTCACCAAATAAAATAATGATAAAGAGAAAAGTTCTCACCTCACCAAAAGGAGTATAGAACTGCACAACATTGATCTGCTTGTCTTGACCAGGACACATTTGGGAACCAGCCACAGCCAACACACTCCCACAATAGTTCCACTGAATGCCAACCACATTTATACCAGTATCAAGCAGGACAGGATCTGGTAGGGAAAAAAAATCACAAAATTCCATTATCCACACTATACACAAGATAGAGAATCCACCCAAGCTGCAATCAGGAAATTGCAAGCAAAGTTACTCTCTTTGAAATACAGTTCAAGTTTCCAATGAGATGCATTAGAAAACTACATATGTAAAATCTAATGCTGAAATAAGACAATTACACATTGCAGTTCCGTGATTTACAACAATGCAACAATGTATTCACCTAAAAATAAGCATTCTTCTGTGAAATCATTGAAAATGACCAGGTTGAGTTGGTTTGAAAAAATATTTAGCCATTCAGTCATTTGTAGGTGTACACCAGTTAGTGTTTTGTTTTAGAAGGAACTGCTGATGCCAGAAAATTGTAGGTAGACAAAAATGCCGGAGAAACTTAGTGGGTGAGGCAGCATCTATGGAGCGAAGGAAGGAAAAGGCGGAGACAGTGGGCTGAGGGAGAGCTGGGAAGGGGAGGAGAAAGCAGGGACTACCTGAAATTGGAGAAGCCAATGTTCATACCACTGGGGTGTAAACTGCCCAAGCGAAATATGAGGTGCTGCTCCTCCAATTTACGGTGGACCTCACTCTGGCCATGGAGGAGGCCCAGAACAGAAAGGTCGGATTTGGAATGGGAGGGGGATTTGAAGTGCTGAGCTGCCAGGAGATCAGGTTGGTTATTGCGAACCGAGCATTGGTGTTGGGCGAAGCAATCGACAAGCCCACGCTTGGTCTCACCGATGTGGAGCAGCTGACACCTAGAGCAGCGGATGCAATAGATGAGGTTGGAGGAGGTGCCGCACCTGGAAAAACTGCTTGGGTCCTTGAATGGACTCAAGGGGGGGGGGGGTAAAGCGACAAGTGTAGTATTTCCCACGGTTGCAAGGGAAAGTGCAATGGGAGAGGGTGGTTTGGGTGGGAAGGGATGAATTGACAAGGGAGTTACGGAGGGAGCGGTCTCCACGGAAAGCAGACAGGGAAGGAGATGGGAAGATGTGGCCAGTGGTGGTATCCCGTTGGAGGTGGTGAAAATGTCGGAGGATTATTTGTTGTATGTGACGGCTGGTAGGGTGGAATGTGAGGACAAGGGGGACTCTGCCCTTGTTACGTATGGGGGGATGGGGAGTAAGAGCAGAGCTACGGGATATAGAAGAGATCCTGGAGAGAGCCTCATCTATAATAGAAGAGGGGAACCCCCGTTCCCTGAAGAATGACGACATCTCCGATGCCCTCATTTGGAACACCTCTTCCTTGGTGCAGATGCAGCGTAGGCGGAGGAATTGGGAGTAGGGGATGGAGTCCTTACAGGAAGCAGGGTGGGAAGAAGTGTAGTCCAGATAGCCATGGGAGTCAGTGGGTTTATAGTAGATGTCGGTCAGAGATACGGACAGAGAGGAAAATGACACTTGTTAGCCTCACAGTGGCATGGGGAATCATGTTCATTCTAGTACAGTACTTTAGGACACAATAGATCTCCAACTCCAAAAATGCTGTGGCTATGGGGAAGCATGGGGTGTGGAATGTATTCACCACTTCATCCAGCAGGTAGACAGAGAAGGCTAGGCCACCAGAGTTTGTATCCATCCCAACTTATGCGTGATTGTACTTACTCTCATCGTGCTCATGGCGCATTATCTGACAACGACCATTGTCTAAACAGATCGCCAAGCAGGGACAATCTGGTTCAACGTAGCCTTCCGTTCCAGAATACCAATGGATACCAACAATACTGACGGCACCAGTGACATTAATAAGGCATTGGAGTAAAAGCTTCACCTAAACGTTTAAAGATATATTGAATACATTGGTATCATATTACAGATGTACAAGGAAAGCATAAATAATTACAATATGAAAATCCTCTCAAATTTTGCTGCAGCGCAAATTAAATTGATATATTTTGCAATTGTACTCGTCTATGTGAATAATATAATATCTGCAGTAGCTGAATTACAAATTTTAAAATGGAATATTCCTTAATAGGACAAAATATAAATTATGTTTCACCCATTTACACAAAATAAAGCCCTCTTGACAGTAAGTTCTGCCAATCTGAATGATCCTAAAACATTACAAATGATTAAAAATATATGTAGCACATTTAGAATTCAACCTATGAAAATTGAAATAAACCAAGTAGGTCTATAAAAATGTCAACAACATTTAATAATTTGAAGGAATCATAAAAAGTAGTTAACGTACAATAAAATTGCCTTGGCTGTCATAGATGTGTATTTCTCCATTAGCCATGCCAAATATAAGAACCTTGCTGTCTGGTGACCAGGCAACTTGACTGAGTTGGAGGCCCTTCAATTCCTTACCCCAGATTCGGTTACCTAAGAAAGCACAGAAAATTTTTATCCATCATTAAGAAAATGTTAAGCAATGAGATGCTCTTGAAATTATTAAAACAAACTTTAATTTCAAAGATAAATCAAAATTTATATCTCCTTGCAGTTAGTGCTATATATATATATGTAGGTTGGCTGCCCCTATGGATCCAATGATGACGATGACTAACATTCTTTCACATGTCTAGTGCCGGTATGCAAAGCCAAAGTTCTTACCATAGTTGCAAAAAAGGCAACATTTATAATACATCAAAGTATTTTGAGAATAATTATGTGCTTATTTTCTTAATGTTGGTTCATTATATGTAATATGTATTAACTGACAAATTAATTAACCAATATCTATTGCACCTTTATTCTAAAATGAAGAGTTTAAATGAAAATACATTATCCATGAGAAATCATCAGATAAATATATTAAAATCTTTTACATTTTCTTTGTATAAAAAATACATTACCATCCACAGAACCCACAATGACAGCACCATCTTCATACACGATGCAGATTTTCTGTCCATCAACATTCCAACTCATACCACGAACAACAGATTTATTCCTATTGTTGATCATTTCCTCATACCAAGAACCTGAAATCAATTCACAAGGTCTACTTTCAAAATATCAATAGCAGTAAAGAAATACTAGGAAACTGCTGCAATGGTCACCATCCAATATATAATATCAATCATATAATATTGCTACTTGTTCGACATTTTCTTCCAAATTTTAAATATGCATTGTGTTTTTATTCATTTATTTGACTGCAGACCCGACTTGATCCATTGATATGGGATAATTTGGACTTGTCTATTGCATGTTATTTTTATTGTTTATCACACATGTAGCCCAGTACTGCAAAATCACTGTGTTGACACCTCAATTACTTTTTAGGGATTCCTGCTATGGCTCCTGACAAGATCCTCCTGTGCTTATTAATCAAACCAAAGTTGACATCTGATTTGATTATAGCACTTTATGAAAATGAGTTTAGAATGCTTACAATACGTACCTGTAATCACTCCAGAGTCAATCTAGGGAACCAAAAGAGAAGTTAACTGACCTTTATACAGCATCCACACAATAATAAGACCATTCTGGTCGCTTGTTGTCAATTTCTGGTACTGCTCATTCCAAGTCACCACTTGTACAGCACCTAACAACAGAGTTTAATTACTTTAACAGTCCAACCAAAGATAATTTTCAACCAAAATCTTCATTACTCAGGAATTTAAAAAAATGATCATTTATATTAAAATAAACCTTATTAAAATCTTTTAAATTAGTAACTAGATATAGTGAATAGAAACAAAAGAACAGTGAAGGCAGTATTTGGCAGGTTTGCCTTCATCAATCAGACGCTTGACTACAGGAGTTGGGACGTCATGTCAATAGTCAATAGTCAATAGTCAATAGTCTATTTAATTGTCATTTGGACCCCTGGAGGTCCAAATGAAATGCCGTTTCTGCAGCCATACATTACACACAAATAGACCCCAGACACAACATAATTACATTTTACATAAACATCCATCACATAGCTGTGATGGAAGGCCAAAAAAACTTATCTCTCCACTGCACTCTCCACCCCCCCCCCCCCGATGTCAGAGCCAAAGTCAAAGCCCCCGGCTGGCGATGGCGATTGTCCCGCGGCCATCAAAGCCACGCCGGGTGGCGCGAGGCCGCACACCGGGCCCCGGCGTTAAAGACCCCGGTGCGCGCCCGCAGAGTCCCGCAGCCACTCCAAGCCGCGCGGGGCAGTGGTGTTAGGCCCCGCTCCAGGAGCTCTTCGACCCCACATCTCGGGCGGGAGAAGTCGCCGTTGCAGGAGCCCCGAAAAGCGGTCTCCCTCCAGGGATCCGCGGGCTCCCGGTGCCGCCGTCCGCAGACCTGCAGCAGCAGTCCCCGCACCAGCAGCAGGCGGCCGGCAGCAGCAGCAGCAGCAGCTGCAGTAGCAGCAGCAGCAGCAGCAGCAGCGGCAGCGGCAGCGCTCCTCCACCGCTCCACCCGCTCCGGACTCGGCCAGCCCCGCGACGGCGACGGTGAGTCGTCGGCACCAGAGTCCCCGGCTTCTTCCTGTTGGAGGCCGCTCCTCGTTGCGGCCCCAACGACAACTGAGACCCGACGAGAAAAGGTCGGGTCTCCAGTGCAGGGAGAGATTCAAAAGTTTCCCCCCGCCCCCCCACACACACACCCCAACATAAAATAACAAAAACTACATAAAAACACAGACAAAAAATAATAAAAACGCGGACAGGCTGCAGAGGCCGCCGCTGACCAGAGTCGCGCCGCCTACCGGATGTTGCAACTATACAAGTCAATAGCAATGTCACATTTGGAGTATTGTAGTATTGTGTGCATTTTTCTGGTCGCCTAATTATAAGAATATAATTAAGTTGGAAAGGGTGCAGTAAAGGTGCATAAGGATGTTACCCAGACTGGATGGTGTGTGTTATAAGGAGAGAGAGTGGGTAAGCTGGGAACTTTTCCCCTGGAACATGGGTGATTGAGGAACAACCTTCTAGAGTGCATAAATCCTGAGGGGTGTTGATAAGGTGGAGAGATACAGCCTCTTTCTCAGGGTAGGGGTGTCTAAAACTAAAAGCCATATTTCATAATTAAGTCAAAAAATCTACCAGAGAAAGACTCAATACTACAAGCAAACTATCGATTGTACCCGTCAAATTTTAAAAAACATTATTTTCTCATTACAACAATAAAGTAACAAGTAACGTGATCATTTATATGGAATTGAATTAGAACTAAGTTAGGAATGATGTGCCAAATATCTTAAAAAGTATACCCATTACTTTTTTATGTCCACTTTATTGCTGCTGACCAATATAAACAACTGCAACAGTTATAAACCTATAATGTCCATTAGTGCAGCAGTTTGGAGTGTACTACAAAATAAAACAATAGTTTAAAATTGGCATCAACACTAGCAAATCAATTAATTTTGGTTTTACATTCTAACAGTTTTGCAGAACTTAAAATGTTATTTTATAAACAGCCAACAAGTGAGAACTATACATTCTATACCAAGCTTTCATTTTTCACCAAATATATGGAATGAAAAGAAAACTTACCACTGTGTCCTTCTAATGCCTGATTCATAGAAAGGTTGCTAGGTGCTGCCAATCCTTTTAGTCTTGTATCATCTACAGAAACCCATAATGGCTAAATTAGAAACCAAATGCCATTTCATACTACTATTTTAGGTGGCTGTAAATGGAGTTATACAATGAGATAATAGGAGTAGACTATGAAAATCAAGAGCAGACTAGAAGCATTCAAATGGATCAAAAGTGCCAAGTGCATTCTCTCTCCTTTTATTTCTCTCCGAACCACAATTGTCTGTGATTTCCTCTTTGGAGTCAAACTGAAAATTAGACCTAAAAATTATTCTGTTCCCAGATCCACTCTCCCACATTACACAGATTTTCTGTGTATAATATTGACAGATACCCTAATCAACAATGATCCAAAGCAGCCACTAAATTCGTACTGTGTATATAACACATACATAGTCATAATGCAACCAATGCTGGGAGTGTATATTCTAGTAGATGTTCATTGCACCCAAAAATATACGAAACTGCCTCAATTTTCCAAAAGCAAATAACTGCAGATTCTGGAAATCTAAAATAAAACAGGAAGTACCAGAAATACTCAGCAAAACAGGCAGCACCCATGAAGAAAAACAATACTACAATTTCAACTTGGTGATCTTTCATCCAAACTGTCAAGAATCAAAATGAATGTTGAAATGAAAGGTAATTGCGCTGAAAGCTTCCTTAATTTCTCTTTTCATAAACTGCTGAGTATTTCCAACATTTCCTATATTTATTTCGAGCCCAATTTCTTGTCTTACAATCCAAACCTTGACTTTTAAGTGAAACAACTCTTTTCATGCTGAAAAGGTAGATCACTTGAACACCAAATTAGTTTTGTCTCTAGACACATTTCCCACACACATTTAAGAGATCATAAAATGATTGTGAATAACAAGATTCTTTCAAAATGTTATTGCACGCTACTTGGCGTTCAAATTTTCCCTACCTGTCTGTGTTTCAAGCTTCAGCACTTTTAAGAGACCATCTTCACCACCACAGGCAATAAATCCTTGGTCTTTATTCCAGGAAACACATCTCAATTGAATGTTACTTGGAATGGCAATCTGAATGAAATACAAAAGTGGAACATTGTACAATAAATTAGATTGGCATGGATTAAATAAAGTAATCAAATTACTGCAGGTGCTGCCATCATATGCTGATGAGCACCAGGGCATCTTTACACTTGCTGACCTACTTTGGTTCTTTGTTGCCCCAACTCTGAAGTTAAAACACTCATGTTGGTCTCCACTTCACATCAACCTTGATTTTCAACATTACCCAGCCATTTATCCATTCCTGCAATGTTTACTTTTCCAACTCACCTGTCAGTAAAATAACTTTCTGACAAATAATGTCACATGGTTTTAAACTCTTCTCAAATTTTGCCAATTTAGGGTGGCATGGTGGCACAGTAGTAGAGTTGCTGCTGCAGCATTAGGGACCCAGGTTCGATCCTGACTACGGGTGTTGTTTGTACAGTGTTTGTATGTTCTCTCTGTGATCGTGTGGGTTTCCCCGGGATCTCTGGTTTCCACCCACACTCCAAAGCCGTAGAGGTTTGTAGGTTAATTGGCTTGGTATAATTGTATAAATTGTCCCTAGTGTGTAGGATAGTGTTCATGTGAGAGGATTAGGTTTTGTGCTATATTCCGAAACTTAACAAAATCCTATTATCTATCTTTCTTTGTCTTTAAAAGTCTTCTTAGAAGTTATTTTCCAAAGTTTTCAGTCACTTCTTTTAAGTCTGTCATTGTGGTTTAGCGATAAATTCAGAATCTGAATCAGTCTGAAGAAGGGTCTCGACCCGAAATGTCACCCATTCCTTCTCTCCAGAGATGATGCCTGTCCTCCTGAGTTACTCCAGCATTTTGTGTCTACCTTTGATTTAAACCAGCATCTGCAGTTCTTTCCTACACAAATTCAGAATATACATTCAAGCAAAAGTCAAGTCAAGAGAGTTTATTGTCATGTGTCCCAGATAGGACAGTGAAATTCTTGCTTTGCTTCAGCACAACAGAATATAGTAGGCATGAATACAGAACATATCAGTGAGTCCATATACTATTATATAAATATATATACACATCAATAAATAAGCAGGTAAAGTGCAAATAAACAGATAATGGTCTATTAATGTTCAGAGATTTGTTTCAGTTGAGTTTAATAGCCTGATGGCTGTGGGAAAGTAGTTATTTCTGAACCTGGACGTTGCAGTCTTCAGGCTCCTGTACCTTCTACCTCAAGGTAGCGCGGAGATGAGTGTGCGGCCAGGATGGTGTGGGTCCTTGATGATGCTGCCAGCCTTTTTGAGGCAGCGACTGCGATAGATCCCTTCGATAGTAGGGAGGTCAGAGCCGATGATGGACTGGGCAGTGTTTACTACTTTTTGTAGTCTTTTCCGCTCTTGGGCGCTCAAGTTGCCGAACCAAGCCACAATGCAACCGGTCATCATGCTCTCTACTGTGCATCTGTAGAAGTTAGAGAGAGTCCTCCTTGACATACCGACTCTCCATAATCTACTCAGGAAGTAGAGTCGCTGATATGCTTTCTTGATAATTGCATCAGTGTTCTCGGACCAGGAGAGATCTTCAGAATATTGCTGTGATTCTGACTGGTACTGCCAAAAACAGGACATCCAGCCAAGTATTTATAGGAAAGGGATTGGAATTTATTTCGTCTTAACTGCACTTCAAGCCTGAAGTCCAACTAACATGATATTGTAGTTGACATGGGTGAGTTGGGCCAAAGGGACTGCTTCATGTTATGACTCTTACAGGTTTCATTTGCAAATAAAAATTACAATGAAAGAAAAAACATTTCTCCAAAACCACATACACAGCAAGCCATCAACACATTGTACATCTTTTTCAAACCGTGTTTACTTCTTCCTGCACATTTCTAAGTTTCTTTGGCTGCTCATACCCAGTAAACATCTACCCAATCGAGCAAGATTTTGTCAGTTTAACGGGGCGAGGTAAGATAAATCGGTCGACAGATGAAGAGGAACAATCATAATGTATTCTATTGTGTAGGGAGGAACTCCAGATGCTGGTTTAAACCAAAGATCACAAAATTGTGGATGGAACTCAGCGGGTCAGGCAGCATCTCTGGAGAAAAGGAATAGGTGATGTTTGGGATGAGACCCTTATTTCAACTCATATTATCTACTGATAATGTCTCATATTGTTGAATTTGAGAGTTGTTTATAAACTTGAACAATGCCCACTCTCGAGGTAAGGATACTACGACCAAGACTGTCTTAGGGTTTCGATCCGAAACGTCACCCATTCATAAAATAGACACAAAATCCTGGAGTAACTAACTCAGCGGGACAGGCGAGCATCTCCTGAGAGAAGGCAATGGGTCACACATTCCTTCTCTCCAGAGATGCTGCCTATCTTCGGTGTACACCAGCATCTGGAGTTCCTTCCTACACGGTTTCATGAATTGCATTTCAAAGTAACTCCGAAAACATAAACAGTTTGGTGACTGAGAAACAGGCTGGGTGGGCGGAGTGTCGGCAGTGGGCATGCGCTGCTCTCCCCGCACCCGGGACTGTCGCCGCCGCAGCTTTGTCCGCGTCCCGCAACAGCCCCGTCTTGTCCGTGTCCGCGTCCCGCAACAGCCCCGTCTTGTCCGTGTCCGCGTCCCGCAACAGCCCCGTCCCGCAGCTTCAATCTAGCCTGTCGGAGGACAGCGGCGGCAGCCTCACCTTCTTGCACAAATAGATAAACATGGTAGCGCTCCTCGATCACCGGCCGCGCCTGTCGTCGCTAGGCCCCGTCTCCTGGCAACCACGGCCGACCAATCACCGCCCAGCGGCTCGCTGTTGTCCAGCCAATCAAAGGACGAGGAGGTAGGAGGCTTCTGGCCAACCGGCGGGCAGCATGGTTGCCATCATTCTGTCCATGGGCTGAAGGGCCTGTTTCCACACTGTATCACTCCATGTGGCATTGGTTCGTCATGGAGTGATACAGTGTGGATACAGGCCCTTCAGCCCAACTTGCCCACGCCAGCCAACATGTCCCAGCTACACTAGTCCCATCTGGTCTTGGTTCATATCCCTCCAAACCTGTCCTATCCATGTACATGTCCAAATGTTTCTTAAATGATGGGATAGTCCCAGCTTCAACTACCTCCTCTGGCAGCTTGTTCCATACACCCACCACCCTTTGTCTGAAAAAGTTACGCTTCGGATTCCTATTAAATCTTTTCCCCTTCACCTTGAACCTATGTCAGGGCTCTCGCTTAACTTTTTTTCCCTGTTGCCAGCCGGGCAACCTTGCAAGCTTTTTAGGTTGCCAAATTACAGTTTAGGTGGTCATTTAAGATGGCTTGCATGACGTGTGCTCGGACCAAGTGCGTAGTCACCAGTCGGAATTATGCTCACTGAAGCATTCACATATTATTACTGCTTCAAATAAAGTCACAAACTAACAAATTCACCAATCAAGACATGATATATACCACAATGACATGTGGCAAAATTATAATACAGTATCTCAACTCTTTTTACACATTGCAATTAATGCAATTTTTATTATTTCTTTCCACTTCCAAACAAAAATGTGGTTGGATTATTCAGCGTATGATCAACCTGCACAAAGGTCCGCGAGCATTGCCACTTTCATTTCACTGCACATCTCGTATGTGTATGTGACAAATAAACTTGACTTGACTTGACTTGACTTGACCTGTGTCAATAAATCCTGGACCTTGATAACATATATGCTTAACCATAATTGCTACAGATTGGTGCAAGTATGTTTTCTGTGAAGGACCGAAAATTATCATGACATGGCCATAGCATGGGTCGTTATAGCTATTGGTACAGAAATACTCTCGCTTCCCACATAATTCATCCACAACAAAATATACAGGAATTTTCTAAAGGCATTTTATGATAATAGCTGTTAAAACTGACTATATCCATCTGACAGGTTAAACATTACACCAACTAACAAGAGATGGCCAAAGGACATAAATGCAGCAAATGTTCTTTTGGTAATATATTTAAAGGTGTCAAGATGCCACATTACCGGACATTCAGATCAGATGTATGTGTTGTGAACAGCAAGAAGATACCCAGTTTGTAAGCAACAATTTTTTTTTAAATTGTTGATAAATGCTTTTTCCATCATTCCCACTTCAGAATTAACTTTAACATTTCAACTGAAACATCTCCCGACCAAATTTGTGATGTATATGACTGACTGTAGAAGTAAAACCCGGATAAATCCAACATATAGTTAGTGAATGTTGCTCAATAAATAACTACAGCACTGATAATCCATATTAAGAGCAATCATAGAAACATAGAAACATAGAAATTAGGTGCAGGAGTAGGCCATTCGGCCCTTCGAGCCTGCACCGCCATTCAATATGATCATGGCTGATCATCCAACTCAGTATCCCGTACCTGCCTTCTCTCCATAACCCCTGATCCCCTTAGCCACAAGGGCCACATCTAACTCCCTCTTAAATATAGCCAATGAACTGGCCTCAACCACCCTCTGTGGCAGAGAGTTCCAGAGATTCACCACTCTCTGTGTGAAAAAAGTTCTTCTCATCTCGGTTTTTTAAAGGATTTCCCCCTTATCCTTAAGCTGTGACCCCTTGTCCTGGACTTCCCTAACATCGGGAACAATCTTCCTGCATCTAGCCTGTCCAACCCCTTAAGAATTTTGTAAGTTTCTATAAGATCCCCTCTCAATCTCCTAAATTCTAGAGAGTATAAACCAAGTCTATCCAGTCTTTCTTCATAAGACAGTCCTGACATCCCAGGAATCAGTCTGGTGAACCGTCTCTGCACTCCCTCTATGGCAATAATGTCCTTCCTCAGATTTGGAGACCAAAAATGTACGCAATACTCCAGGTGTGGTCTCACCAAGACCCTGTACAACTGCAGTAGAACCTCCCTGCTCCTATACTCAAATCCTTAATAATAATAATAATAATAATAACTTTATTTGTTAAGCACCTTAAAAACAACCAAAGCTGACCAAAGTGCTGTACAGAAAAAAGAAAACAAGCAAGACATCATAAAACAGGCAGAACAACAGAACATACAACTAACACGAGGCGCATAAATTACATACAAAAATCCAAACAATAAATTAAAAAACATAAAACACGAGTACGAACAACGCAGCAAAACGAAGCAAATAAAGTTAATAAACAATTCAACACCTCACTGGTCTACAAAGGCCATGGAGAATAGATATGTCTTCAGGAGTGACTTAAAAACAGCTAGAGAAGGGGCCTGTTTAACGTGCAGAGGCAATTCATTCCACAATCTCGGAGCCGACACAGCAAAGGCACGGTCCCCTCTGAGCTTCCGCTTAGTCTTTGGCTCAATCAGGAGCAGCTGATCATCTGACCTGAGAGAGCGGGAGGGCGAATAAGGGTGAAGAAGCTCAGATAGGTAGGACGGGGCAAGACCACTTAGAGATTTAAAAGTAAATAAAAGAATTTTAAAACGAATCCTATACTGAATAGGCAGCCAGTGGAGAGAGGCCAAAAGGTGTGAAACATGATCATGCTTTCAGGTGCCAGTCAAGAGACGAACAGCTGCATTCTGTACCATCTGGAGACGGGCGATGGAGGACCGACTAACCCCCAGATACAGTGCATTGCAGTAATCCTGCCGGGTGGTAACAAAGGCATGGATTATCTTTTACAATGAAAGCTAACATACCATTTGCTTTCTTTACTGCCTGCTGCACCTGCATGCCTACCTTCAATGACTGGTGTACCATGACACCCAGGTCTCCCCCTTTCCCAATCGGCCACCATTTAGATAATTGTCTGCTTTCTCGTTTTTGCCACCAAAATGGATAACCTCACATTTATCCACATTATACTGCATCTGCCAAACATTTGCCCACTCACCCAGCCTATCCAAGTCACCTTGCAGCCTCCTAGCATCCTCCTCACAGCTAACACTGCCCCCTAGCTTAATGTCATCTGCAAACTTGGAGATATTGCCTTCAATTCCCTCATCCAGGTCATTAATATATATTGTAAATAGCTGGGGTCCCAGCACTGAGCCTTGCGGTACCCCATTAGTCACTGCCTGCCATTGTGAAAAGGACCCGTTTACTCATACTCTTTGCTTCCTGTTTGCCAGCCAGTTCTCTATCCACATCAATACTGAACCCCCAATGCCGTGTGCTTTAAGTTTGTATACTAATCTCTTATGTGGGACCTTGTTGAAAGCCTTCTGGAAGTCCAGATACACCACATCCACTGGTTCTCCCCTATCCACGCTACTAGTTACATCCTCGAAAAATTCTATAAGATTCATCAGACATGATTTACCTTTCGTAAATCCATGCTGACTTGGTCCAATGATTTCACCACTTTCCAAATGTGCTGCCATCCCATCTTTAATAACTGACTCTAGCAGTTTCCCCACTACCGATGTTAGACTAACTGGTCTGTAATTCCCCGTTTTCTCTCTCCCTCCCTTCTTAAAAAGTGGGGTTACGTTTGCTACCCGCCAATCTTCAGGAACTACTCCAGAATCTAAAGAGTTTTGAAAGATTATTACTAATGCATCCACTATTTCTGGAGCTACTTCCTTAAGTACTCTGGGATGCAGCCTATCTGGCCCTGGGGATTTATCGGCCTTTAATCCATTCAATTTACCCAACACCACTTCCCGGCTAACCTGGATTTCACTCAATTCCTCCAACTCCTTTGACCCGCGGTCCCCTGCTATTTCCGGCAAATTATTTATGTCTTCCTTAGTGAAGACGGAACCAAAGTAGTTATTCAATTGGTCCGCCATATCCTTGTTCCCCATGATCAACTCACCTGTTTCTGACTGCAAGGGACCTACATTTGTTTTAACTAATCTCTTTCTTCGATCGGTGTGGATTGGATAGATTGAGGCAGGGGAATTAGTGCGTGTTGGTTGGAGTAGGCAAAATTGTGAGGGGAGAACGCGGGGATGACAGTGGGTTGAATGGGGGGAGATCTGTGCAGGATGGATAGGGGAGCTGTGCTGGATGAAGGGGAGGAGCAGTGCAGGATGGATGGGAAGGGGGGTTAGTACAGGATCAATTGGGGGGACCAGTGGTAGGATTGATGGGGATTGGCAGGAGAATCAATGCGAGGTGGATAGGGAGATCAGTGCAGGATGAATAGATTGGGGGGGGGAGCAGATGAGGAGGGGAGCACAGGGGATGTCAGTGAGGACTGAATAGAGGCAGTAATGGGGATCAGTGCGGGATGGAGAGAGGGAAGGCCAGCGCTCCTTGGACAACATCTGTCAGGCACGGAAATCGCAATCAAAATATAGAGGGGACGGGGGGACAGAATATCTTAGCGCATGCGCACACTCACACGTGAGGATTCGGAGGCCCCGTGAACTGTTAATTCAGCTCAATCCAGCGCTAAATGCAGCTCAACTGCCTGTCTCGCCTACAGCCCTGTCTCAAGCTGGCAGGACAGGCACAGTTGAGCTGGGTTTAGCGCTGCTTCACTGCGCTGGCTGTGGGCCTAGGGGCACCGCTCCCGTCTGACTCCCAACGCCTCTGGCCACCCGCGGGTGGGAACGGGGATGGTCCAGTGGCGGTTCGGCAGTGTTTGCAGCGCCGGATCGGTCCTGGCTGCAATGCAGGGCTGCTGAGAGTGTTTTGGCACGTCTCCCTCCTCCAATCACCGTGCTCTATCCTCAGCCCCCCGCTCCCTCCCCTTCCACCTCTGACCAACACCTCCCTCCTCCAAGGGTTTGCTTTGAAAGCAGAGTGACAGCAGCGGCCGCTAACAGGCCGGGCGGGGTGCAGGAGCAGGAGGAGGGGGTGGAGATGGAGATGGAGCCGCGGCCGCTGCTGCTGCTGCGCGGGGCCCGTCATTCGCTCCGACCCTCCGTCGCACCACACTTCGGTCTACGGTATAAACCAGGTTGCCAAGCCGGGCAAAATGACTTGCCGTTTAGGTTGCCCGGCTGCATTTTGAGTGGTCAGTGGCACCTGGGCAACTGTTAATTTCAAGCCCTGTATGTCCTCTGGTCCTCAATTCCCTTACTCTGGGCAAAAGACTGTGCATCTACCCGATCTATTCCTCTCATGATTTTGTACACCTCTATAAGATCTTCCCTCATCATCCTGCACTCCAAGGAATGGAGCCTACTCAGCCTCTCCCCATAGCTTACACCCTCTAGTCCTGGCAACATCCTTGTAAGTCTTTTCTGAACCCTTTCAAGTTTGACGATATTTTTCCTATAACATGGTGCCGAGTACTGAACACAATATTCTAAATGCAGTCTCAACAACGTCTTATACAACTGTAACATTACCTCCCAACTTCTATACCAGGGCTGCCAACATTGGGGGTGAGAGTTGATGGTGATAAATTGCGAGGGAGCATAACGGTAGGGGGTTTTTCCATTTTTCAGCTTGAAATTGTGCAATCTGGTGTATACTGTAGTGAGTCTTTTAACTTACACTTGAATGCAACATTTATGCTTCAAATTGGATTAGGTATGAATAAGGTTAGGCTAAAGTACATTCCTAATTAAATTCCACAGTACAGCCAGGCTCTGATCAACAGGTGCAGCACATGAATGACCTTAGTATATTCATGTATGGAAATCAGATTATAATTCATGCTGTTATGCATATATATATATATATATATATATATATATATATAGAGAGATAAATAAAAACATAGAAACAAGGCAAGAGGAGTCAGACTTCCATCACTGTTCTGCACAAATAAATCATTCATCCTTACCCTTTGACTATAGGGAGCAAGACAAAAATAATGCCACATATTCTACCGTATATGGTTCAATGAAATTAAGATATATATGTAAAACATATATATGGAAACAGGTCCTTCAGCCCACCAAGTCCACACCGACCAGCAATCTACCATACACCAGTTGTATCCTACAGAGAGATTTAGGCCATTTGGAAGAGTGGGCTGAAAGATGGCAGATGGAGTTTAATGCTGATAAGTGTGAGTGCTACATCTTGGCAGGACAAATCAAAATAGGACGTACATCGTAAATGGTAGCGAATTGAGGAATGCAGTTGAACAGAGGAATCTGGGAATAACTGTGCATAGTTCCCTGAAGGTGGAATCTCATGTAGATAGGGTGGTAAAGAAAGCTTTTGGTGTGCTGGCCTTTATAAATCGGAGCATTGAGTATAGAAGTTGGGATGTAATGTTAAAATTGTACAAGACATTGGTGAGGCCAATTCTGGAGTATGGTGTACAATTTTGGTCGCCAAATTATAGGAAAGATGTCAACAAAATAGAGAGATTACAGAGGAGATTTACGAGAATGTTGCCTGGGTTTCAGCACCTATGTTACAGAGAAAGGTTGAACAAGTTAGGTCTTTATTCTTTGGAGCGCAGAAGGTTAAGGGGGACGATAGAGGTTTTTAAAATTATGAGATGGATACAGAGTTGACGTGAATAAGCTTTTTCCATTGAGAGTAGGGAAGATTCAAACAAGAGGACATGATTTGAGAATTAAGGGACAAAAATTTAGGGGTAACATGAGGGGAAACTTCTTTACTCAGAGAGTGGTAGCTGTGTGGAATGAACTTCCAGTGGAAGTGGTGGAGGCAGGTTTGATTTTATCATTTAAAAATAAATTTGATAGGTATATGGACGGGAAAGGAATGGAGGTTTATGGTCTGAGTGCAGGTAGATGGGACTAGGTGAGACTAAGTGTTCGGCACGGACTAGAAGGGCCGAGATGGCCTGTTTCCATGCTGTAATTGTTATAGGGTTATATTATATGGTTACATGCCAGGGACAATTAACCTACAGAAACCAATTAACCTACAAATCTGCACTTCTTTCGGATGTGGGGGAAACCGGAGTATCCAGAGAAAAACATGTGGTCATAAGGTGAATGTACAAATACTGTACAGACAGCACCCATAGTCAAGATCCAATCTGGGTCTGTGGTGCTGCAAGACATCAACTCTACCGCTGCGCCACCGTGCCACCCCATTAAATTTTTTTTTCCGTAATATATTTATTATGGTGTCATGTCAATAAAGATGAACACATGATTCTCATTTCTGCCCATAAGGGGCTGTCCCACTGCGGCGACCTAATTGGTGAGTTTAGAAGAGTTTAGGAGGGTTTGAAAAAATGTAATGTTAAAGACCTTCGACTATGTAGAAGAACGCCTTCGACCTCCTTCGACTATGTTGAAGATTAGCTTTGACTTGTTTCCTGGGAGCTTGATCCCTGGGATGGCGGGACTGTCATATGAGGAAAGATTGAAAAGACTAGGCTTGTATTCACTGGAGTTTAGAAGGATGAGGGGAGATTCTATAGAAACATATAAAATTATAAAAGGAATGGACAAGCTAGATGCAGGAAAAATGTTCCCAATGTTGGGTGAGTCCAGAACCAGGGGCCAAAGTCTAAGAATAAAGGGGAGGCCATTTAAGACTGAGATGAGAAAAAACGTTTTCACGTAGAGAGTTGTGAATTTGTGGAATCCCCTGCCTCAGGGCAGTGGAGCACTAATCACTAGATGGATTTAAGAGAGAGTTAGATAGATCTTTAGGGGATAGTGAAATCAAGGGATATGGGGAGAAGGCAGGCACGGGTTATTGATTGGAGACGATCAGCCATGATCACAATGAATGGCGGTGCTGGCTCGAAGGGCCGAATGGCCTCCTCCTACACCTATTATCTATGTTTCTATGCTTCGGGAAAATTGGATACCGAATAGTGGAGAATGAAGGTGACCTCTTTCGATCTCCTTCGACCTCCCTTCGACCTCCCTTCGACTATGTTGAAGACTATCTACGACTACCTTAGACTACCTTCGATCACCTTCGACTACCCTCGAATACCTACGAATAACATGCCGACCTACTACGACCTACTAAGACTAAACCTACGAGTAAAAAAAGTATCGATTTTTTTCCATGGCGATCTTTGTTTACTCGTGGGCATTTTTCAACATGTTGAAAAATACGCCACGACCTAGCTGAGGCCTCCAGTACGCGGGGACTACTCTCGAGCAAGAAGGAGAGTTACAAAGACCTCCTAGGATCTCGTGTTGACCATGCTGCGAGTATGAGTCGAGGGCAAACTCGCCAGAACTCGCGGATTAGATCGCCGCAGTGGGACAGCCCCTTTAGTTGGATAACACACAACTCCAGTCATCATGTTTTATGGTTGGTTTTCAACCCCTTCAGTCTGAAGGTCTTGACCCAAAACATCACCTATTTCTCTCCAGAGATGCTGCCTGTCCTGCTGAGTTATTCCAGCTTTTAGTGTCTATCTTCAGTTTAAACCACCATCTGCAGTTCCTTCCTACACTCTTTGTTAAGCGAAACAGGTCCTATTCTCATAATATTATTCACCTCAACTAATTCTTTTTTCTTCATCTCCATTGATGCAGAAAATACAATCCCAGTTATCAGATCTTTCTTCAAAGTGAAAAAAAAATTCCAGCTTTGCCAATATGTCCATAAATCGCCCCTGGATCCTCTGCAGAGCAATTGCACCCTTTCTACAGTGTGTCATAGTCTTACAGCATGGAAACAGGCCCTTCGTCCCAAATTGTCCTTGCAGATCAAGATGCCCCATCTAAACTAGTCCCATTTATCTGCATTTGGCCCATATCCCTTTAAACCTTGTGTGTGGCAGCGTGTGTGTAAGGGTGTGTGTTAGGTTGTGTGTGAGAGTGTGCGTCAGTGCGTCAGTGAAGCGGCGACAACACCCGGAGTGAGCGGAGACTTGGCGATGTCCGGGAGCGATTTCCCATTTCCCTCTCTCCCCCCCCCCCCCCCCCCCATCTATCTAGAGCGGTAGACAAAATGCTGGAGAAATGCTTGAGTCTGAAGAAGGGTCAAACTCATAATTAGATGCTGCCTCACCCGCTGAGTTTCTCCAGCATTTTTGTCTACATTGCCATTTTAAATAGTGTGCGATGGGCTTAAGCCAATTAAATTGCTCGTTCTTTACTGAAAACCCGCCAACAGAAAACTATTCTCATTGGTGAGTGTGGAGGAGTGTGACTTTATTTATATATATATTTTAAAATTTGAGCATGAGAACTTCTGTCATCAGCGTGAGAGCGTGAGAATTTTGTCAAATGCGTGAGTCTCATGCTCAATGCGTAAGAGTTGACAGCCCTGTCTATACTCAATACTCTGATGTAGGCTAAAATGCCAAAAGCCTTTTTGGCCACCTTATTTACCTGTGACTAGACCTTCAAGGAACAATGCACTTGTACTCCTAGATCCCTCTGTTCTACAACACTACCCAGAGGCCTACCATTGACTTAGGTCCTGTACTTCTCTGTATTAAATTCCATCAACCATTCCTCCGCTCACCTGGCCAATCGATCCAGATCCTGCTGCAATAGTTCACAACCATCTTCACTATCTGCAAAACTATCCACTTTTGTATCATCAGCAAACTTGCTAATCTTGCCCTGTATGTTCTCATCCAAATCATTGATGTAGATGACAAACAGTAAAGGGCCCAGCACTGAACCCTGCGGCACACCACTTGTCACAGGCCTCCAGTCCGAGAAGCAACCTTCCACCATCACCCTCTGCTTCCTTCCATGGAGACAATTTGCTATCCATTCAGCTATCTCTCCTTGGATCTCATGCGATCTAACCTTCCAGAGCAGCCTACCATGAGGAACCTTGTCGAATACCTTACTGAAATCCATGTGCACAACATCTACAGCTTTACTCTCATCAACCTTTTTGGTCACGTCTTGCAGGTCCCGAAGAGCACAGTGGCCTCCGTCATTCTTAAATCTAAGAACTTTGAACCACCAGGACTTCATAGAGCTGGCCCTCCAGTCAAACTGAGCAATCGGGGGAGAAGGGCCTTGGTCAGGGAGGTGACCAAGAACCCGACGGCCACTCTGACAGAGCTCCAGAGTTCCTCTGTGGAGATGGGGGAACTTTCCAGAAGGTCAACTATATCCGCAGCAGTCCACCAATCAGGCCTTTGTGGTAGAATGTCCAGAAGGAAGCCACTCCTCAGTAAAAGGCACATGACAGCCCACTTGGAGTTTGCCAAAAGGCACCTAAACCGGATTCTCTGGTCTGATGAAACCAAGATTGAACTCTTCGGCCTGAATGCCAAGCCTCACATCTGGAGGAAATCAGGCACCGCTCATCACCTGGCCAATACCATCCCTACGGTGAAGCATGGTGGTGTTAACATCATGCTGTGGAGATGTTTTTCAGTGGCAGGGACTGGGAGACTAGTCAGGATCGAGGAAAATATGAACGGAACAAAGTACAGAGAGATCCTTGATGAAAACCTGCTCCAGAACATTCTTGACCTCAGACTGGGGCGGAGGTTCACCTTCCGACAGGACAAAGACCCTAAGCACACAGCCAAGACAACGCAGGAGTGGCTTTGTGACCTGCCAGAGCCCGGACTTGAACCCGATCGAACATCTCTGGAGGGACCTGAAAATAGCTGTGCATCGACGCTCCCCATCCAACTGACAGAGCTTGAGAGGATCTGCAGAGAAGAATGGTAGAAATGACCCAAATACAGGTGTGCCAAGCTTGTAGCGTCATACCCAAGAAGACTTGAGACCGTAATCGCTGCCAAAGGTGCCTCAACAAAGTACTGAGTAAAGGGTCTGAATACTTATGTAAATGTGATATTTCAGTGATTTCTTTTTAATTACATTGCAAAAATTTCTAAACACCTTTCGCTTTTTTATTATGGGGTATTGTGTGTAGATTGATGATAAACAAAGTGAAGTTAAATAAATTGTTCGGCAGACATAACACTGGGGGAAAAGAGTAAAGTCAATGAACTCAATTTGTATGGGTTCTACAAAGAGTGAGTGATCTGCACAAATAGATTATTTCCTCAGTTTTGAAGACTAAAATATATCCCTATGTATCCAACATCAGACTTAGGCACTCCAGATTCTGCATCCATTTTAGAATAAGCTGTAACGTTACAAAATGTGGAAAAAGTGAAGGGGTCTGAATATTTTCTGAATGCACTGAATGTCTTTGCACCAATCCAGCCTGTGGTTTTCCACCTGCAATAGATATTTGATACAAAAACAATGATTCCTCGACTTGTGGAGCTCATGATGTTGCTGCATCAAAGTAGATATAAATTCAGTTTGGTTTATTATCACATGTACCAAGGTACACTAATTAGTCAGCAAAAGCAAAATCCTGCAGATGTTATGGAATCATAGTCATACAGCGTGGATACAGGCCCTTTGGCCTAACGTGACCACATTGACCAACATGCCCAAGAAGATGTGTAGAAAAGTAACCCCTGCATGTCACACCCCCCCCTACTAGTTTCACTGCATCCTTGTATCTATCTCTTCGTCATCACCTTTTCCCCAGCCAACAATGGGCCAGTGTGGACTCCACCCCTCCCTGGTCATCTGTTGCCGCCCCCTGCTCTGTTCTGGACTTCTCTTACCTCTAGTTCCTTCCCCTTTCCTTTCAGTCTAAAGAAGGGTCCCAACCCAAATTGTCACCAAACCTTTATCTCCAGAGATGCTGCCTGACCCGCTGAATTACTTCAGCACTTTGTCTCTATTACCAACTAGATGTTGGAAATAATAAGGGAAAAAAAGGGGGAAAAAAAATCGAGAAATAATCAGCAGGCAAAACAGCATTTGTAGAAAGAAAAAAATGTTAATATTTCATCAGAACTCGGAAAAGTGTGAATTGAAACAAAAATCTTCACACAATTGATTCGCACCATATGGACATTGTCCCTTCACCCCACCAAATCCATATATACCATCAAACACTCACACTAATCCCTTTTTATTCTCCCCACATTCCTATCCACCTCACAACCCTGATTCTATCACACACATACACAGTAAGAAGAATTTAGTCAGCAATTAATCTACCAACCCAAACATATTTGGCATGTGGGATAAACCAAAGTGCCCGCGGGGAAACACACAGAGTTGCAATGAGAACATGGAAACTCCACATAAGCAGCACAAATTGTCAGAATTAAACCCAGGTCATTTAGAACTGTGAAAGAGCAACACTTCTAGAGGAACCACAGCCCACCCAAAGATATATAGATCAGATATTACAGGAAAGGTAAGGGGAAGGCGTAACAGATGGAAGGAACAAGACAATGATCCATAATACTATATCTATAATAGATATCCTGTACCCCCTGTTCACGCACGACTGTACTGCTAAGAACAGCTCCATCATCATCTTAAATTTTGTTGACGACACGACCATCCTGGGTCTCATCACAGACATTAATGAGACGACCTATAGAGAGGAGGTAAAGGCACTAAACAGCTGGTGCCAGGAAAATAACCTGTCTCTCAATGTCAGCAAAACTAAAGAGACGATCGTGGACTACGGGAGACAGTAGGGTAGTGGACACCGCCCCATCCACATCGGTGATGCTGAGGTTGAAAGGGTCAGCAGCTTCAAGTTCCTCGGTGTGCACATCACTGAGGACCTCTCCTGGACACTGCACACGGACACAATAACTAAGAAAGCCCGCCAGCGGCTCTTTTTCCTGAGAAGACTGAAGGAGTTTGGCATGAACGCCAGCACCTTCACAAACATCTACAGTTACACCATCGAGAGTCTGCTGACGGGCTGCATCACAGTCTGGTACAGGAACTGTTCGGCCCACAGCCGCTAATCACTACAGAGAGTGGTGAAGGCAGCACAGCACATCACTGGCAACTGTCTCCTGGCCATTCAGGATATTTTCCACAGGCGGTGCCTGCGGAAGGCACACAGCATCATCAAGGACCACAACCACCCAGCACCCAGACTGTTCTCCTTGTTACCGTCAGGCAGACGATACAGGAGCATGGCTGCACGTACCACCAGACTTAAGAACAGTTTTATCATCATGCCATCAGGCTTCTGAACTCATAAACACATCATATATGTTGATTATTTTATTTATTATTGTCTTTTACCTACCTATGTCACTCTTATCTTATCTTTTTTTTACCTTAATTTTGTCCTTGTAATATCATTGCTGAGGTGACCCGTTGTCTTGTCAAACACATTTCATTGTACCGTTGACCCTGTGTTAACCTACATATGACAAATAAAAACTGAACTGAATACAAAGATCTCTAATACACATCAGTCTGAAGAAGGGTCTCGACCTTCTCTCCATAGATGTTGCCTCAACCGCTGAGTTTCTCCAGTATTTTTTTGTCTACCTTCGATTATTCCAGCATCTGCAGTTCTTTCTTAAACAAAAGATCTGTACTAGAGTGTCAACTAGAAGAGACTGAATGAATAAAGCAGTAGTAGTGCCAGCTGAAGCCAGGCGGTAAATGTTTGGAGAATGTGTTAATTGGAGGAGCAAAATGACATTTGAAATACCAGGAAAGACAAAGATTCAGATTCAGATTCAGATTCAATTTTAATTGTCATTGTCAGTGTACATTACAGAGACAATGAAATGCATTTAGCATCTCCCTGGAAGAGCGACATAGCAAACGATTTGAATAGATAATAATAAGCATATAGACAGACATAGTGTTTTTCCCGTGGGAACGGTGTCCGGGGGGGGTGGCGAATGGCGCTCACCGAGGTACGTTGTTGAGTAGAGTGACAGCCGCCAGGAAGAAGCTGTTCCTCGACCTCGAAAGGTCCCAAATGCTGTAAACATGTAATATATAACAGGAATGACTGATTATTTGAAATTGTTGAAATCATTATAGAATTTGGTGGGCTGTAATGTGCCAAGCTAGAAGATGAGCTTGTTTCATTTGAATTGTATAGAGATCAAAGGCAGAGAGATCAAATTAGTAGGGAGTCAGATAATTAAAGAACAAGCATCTTAGAAGCTCAGCATTACAACTGTGGACTGAACTGTCACAAAATCTTTTTTTGGTATCCCCAATGTAAGGAAGACTACATTGTGGGCACAGAATACATTCTACCAATCTGAAAGAACTGCTGTTTCCCCTGGAAAGATCATTTAGGTCCCTAACATTGTGGAAGCCGCATAACATCTATGGTCTGAATGATTTTGGAAATTTATCCAGATCAAAGATGTTATACAGCTTCTATTTTCTTGTCAACATATTTGCATTTATTTTACCAGTTGACTTATTTATTAATTCATCTGCCCATCTATTTATTGTTTGTTTCTTTATTTAGTTGCATGTCCTTTCTCCAATTCTCCATTCAGAAAATAAAACGATTCAAGAAAATTGAGAAAATCAGGGAAATACAGGTCAGTTAGCCTAATATCCATTATCTGAAAATTACTAGAATTAGTTATACACTGTAGAGAATATATATGATGACAGAGCACTGAGAAAACCATGACTTGATTAGGGAGAGTTGGCAAGATTTTAACACAAGAAAAATATTTTCCTGTGAAATGAAATGAATATAATCCCCAAATGACAAGGTATAATAACAATGAAGACAGGCTTTTTATACATATTTAGAGAACGGTTTGGTGTGTGTGCTTACTGATTCAAAATCCTGACAGGATTCTTGCAGAAGCAACAGATTATAGTAACATTTAAGAATAAAACAGGCACACAATTCGTTTATCTCCTTTATTGTTAAACGTGTGTTTTTGATCTTGAAAATAGTGAATAAAATTTCATTCAAATATAGATTATGCAATTTGTTTATCATCACTTTATATCAGTGATCAAAATACTGTTAAACAAAACATTACGTTTAAGGCAAACCAACAGAAAGTACTCATTTTGTACATGATATATTGCGCATTTGTTTACTCATAATTAATTTAATCAACCACTAATTTAGTTATTTATTAATTGTGTACAAAATACTATTATAATAGTACTGAACTAATGTATCACAGTAGTAACCTCCAGTACCTTCATTATTTGAATCAATGCAGTGCGTAGTAACGCGAGTTAGAAAGATGTGGGTAGTACACTAGCTTCTATTTATTTCCCGAATATGTTAATTTTCTAAACCTTATTACAACTCTTAAAAGTTTATTTTTATTGGAGTTACAGATATCTAAGGAGATTATGAATATAATAAAAAGTTGGGAAAGAGCATTGTTCAATCAATTGTCATTCCGCTGAACAGTTGTAACAGGCTAGCACACACACTCTTTAAACAGAGCGTACACGTTCAGTTTCGACCCAGCTCATATTCCATCATTTGCATCTTTTTTGTCACTTGATCTAGTGTGAAATGGTTAAGGATAATTACATTGGAAATGTAAAATAAGTTCAATTGTTATGTACAATATCCTATTCAACCAAATATTTCATAGTGCAGATATGAAACACTAACAAGATGACACATTTTTTTCCTTCAGAGTCTTCCAATTTTAGCTACCTTAACTAACTTCTGTAAAGATGTCAAAGCAGGACAACACAAAACCTGTTACACCTGTAATCTTTAATTTCATCCCTTGAAGTAATGCAATTCACAGAAAGAAATGAATCAATTGTGAATTCTACCAAGAAATACCACCAAGCATCATTAAACTAAACATCAACTTGAGGGTTGCTAAGTTTTAGGAATATCCTTGTTCTGAGGATACAGTGGTTTGTTACATTTATTAGATTGAAGCGATATTATTTTACTATATATTGTTACTTCAAAAACTATTTACAGCAACTGATAGATTTACTCATACAAACTAGTTACCTAATCGTTAAATGATCAACAACAAATAATCCAAATGGAGATAACAAATGAAGCACCAAAAGGATATGTTTGCTAGCCAGTGTTTCAAAAGTAGATTGGACACTCCTTTGGAATTCAAGAAGAGCTTCACACTTGCATGGATCTTTAATAGTGACTTTTCTCTGAGCTTCCTCTGCAAAGTAAAATTGTAACTTATGAGTACAGGCATAATTAAGATTCCATCTTGGTATCAGTGAATAATTTAGTTGCTCCATGAAATCCAATTGCACATGTTTCAATGCTTCCAAAATAAAGATTATTTACGAATAAATTATGTCTATGGAAGTATTTTACTGTCATAAAATAACAACTTGAGTGAAATAGTTACAGAAAAAACTATCGACAAAAACTGTGTTCAAATACCATGCAATATTATAAAAGCATTCACTGTGCATTACATAGAGAAATAGATAATTCCAGGTCAAGAAAATATGTTAATAATTTTTATAAAACACTCTTTTATTTTATCACTAATCTGAAAAATCAATCAATATGGCACCCATAAACTATTTCATCCACCTGCACTAAAACATGTTTAATCTGCTAATGTTCTGACTATTAAAATGATGAATGTAAAATAGTTGATTTCTATCTCACGAAGCTATCATTCCTGAGACTATTCTAAACCATAACATACATAACATACCTGGTTAAAAAAAAGTAAATATCAAATACTGCAAATGGTACGTGACGTACCTGCACAAGTTTTCTGATCCTCGTTTAGCAGATAACCAGAATGGCATTGGCAGTAATAGTTTGTGGCAGTGCTTACACATATCTGCTCACAGTTATGGTTTCCGTTTGCACACAAGTTCAACCCTGTAAAATTGATTTGAAATGATCCAATCTTAAAAAAAAATCAGGAAAAAACGCAGTATTTTGATGAAAACAATAATCACAAAGGTCCAGATTTGATGGGGAAAGTGAGCACACATCTGCCATAGTTATCAACATTTACCTGTGTGTACATGAACATTCTAATCTGGCGCCAGTTGCTCATGAATTTATTCACAACTGCATAGCAATTTTTTGAATTGCAGAATTTTGATTCTGGGACAAAAATAAGTACTGGTATATTTAGATCATTTTCAATAATTGAAAACTTTAACATCTTCTGGGGCACAGATGAGTTTCTCTTTCAAACCTGTTAATCATTGGAAAAGAAAAAAACAAGGAAATGCAGATGCTGGTTTACACAAAAGCATACAAAGTGCTGGAGTCAGACAGCATCTCTGGAGAACATGGATAGGTGATGTTTCAGGTTGACACCCTTCTACAGACAGATTGAGGACGAGGGAGGAAGAAAGCTGGAAGAGAAGAAAGGCAGGACAAAGTGTGGCAGGTAATAGATGGACACAAGTGTGGAGTTTTCTTTGATAGGCAGATGGTTGGAATAAAGGCCAGAAATAAAAGCAGGATGTGTGAGACAGGCAGCATGAAGAATTCTAAATTGTGAAGTCAGAGGAAAGCTCTTGTATGTCAAAAACATTCAGAAACATTCCAGTTTTTTGTCAACCAGCTTAGGAACTGGTCAAAAGGTTCATTCAACAGATTTTTTAGGGAAAAGTTTGTGCTGGCTACCACTGTTCCATAACTATGTTACTGTTAGTGGGCTGTTAAATCAAATGGAATTATCATGAAGAGATTCTTGATAGAGAAAATATTAGCAAATGAAAAGTTCCATAAAATAGGAGAAAGCAAAGTAAATTTATGTTTAGTCCTAGAACCTCAAGTATTATCAACTCCACGAGGTGGAAATGAATGAAATTTCACAATATTCTTTCATTCTATGTAAAGACACATTCAAACTATCTGATCTTACCTTGAGGATATTTTTAAGGCAAAGATAGATAGATTATTGATTTGTACATGTGTCAGGGGTTATGGGGAGAAGGCAGATGAATGGGATTAAGAGGAAAAGATAGATCAGCTATGATTAAATGGAGAAATAGACTTGATGGACCTAATGGCCTAATTCTGCTCCTATCACGTATGAAACATGAGCTGCAAAGTTAAAACACACTGAAGATGTCACTTTAGTGGTTTGAATAGAAAAGTAAGATATTAGCTCAGGGAATAGTCGCAGTATTGGTTATGTACCACCCCCACACACAAATCTTATCTGCTATTCATCAGGATAACCTTCCACTTGTCCTTGACAGGCAAAAGAATGAATGATTGATTATTTTCTACATTTTGTGGACAGTTAATGTTCAAGCACATTGTAAACTAACTATAACTTCAAAGGATCATGCACATCCTTCATGACAATCAGCCCCCAATGATGAATAACTTACTTGAGCAGGACTTTTGATCCTCATTTAATATAAAACCTTGATGACATTTGCAGTAAAAGCCTGTTGCAGTTGTCACACAGATTTGCTCACAGTCATGGTTTTCAGTGGCACACATATCCTCATCTGAAACAATTCATTGAGTGCAACATAACCATAAAATAGTTATTTAACCATTTGTGCTACATTTCAATGGAGTCAATATTTAACATCCTTCATATAAAACATTGTTAAAATTCATCCCTTCCTACACAAACCACCCCCTCCCCGGGTACTTTCCCCTGCAACCGCAGGAAATGCAACACTTGTCGCTTTACCTCCCCCCTCGACTCCATCCAAGGACCCAATCAGTCTTTCCAGGTGAGGCAGAGGTTCACTTGCACCTCCTCCAACCTCATCTACTGCATCCGCTGTTCCAGATGTCAATTTTTCTTCATCAGCGAGACCAAGCGCAGGCTCGGCGATCGCTTCGCTGAACACCTCCGCTCAGTCCGTGTTAACCAACCTGATCGCCCGGTTGTTCAGCACTTCAACTCCCCCTCCCATTCCCAATCTGACCTGGGCCTCCTCCATTGCCAGAGTGAGGCCCAGTGCAAATTGGAGGAACAGCACCTCATATTTCGCTTGGGTAGTTTACACCCCAGCGGTATCAACATTGACTTCTCTAATTTTAGATAGCCCTTGCTTTCTCTCTCCTTGCCCTCTCCCTTCCCAGTTCTCCCACATCCTGCTGTCTCCGCCTACTTCCTTTCTTTTTCCAGACATCAGTCTGAAGGGTCTTAACCCGAAATGTCGCCTATTCCTTCTCTCCATAGATGCTGCCCCACCCGCTGAGTTTCTCCAGCATTTTAGAATAGAATAGAATAGTTTCTTTACTGTCATTGTAACATGGACCATGTACAACGAAATTTAAAATGTCAGCCAGTCAGTGCAGCATTCAAACATTTCTAAAAGCTAACGATACATACACGGTAAAATAATAAAGATAAACAACTAAATAAATATCACGAACAAAGCACGCATACACACCCAACCCTCCATCCTTCTGTCGATTTCACAGTTACCACAGTCCCTTAGTCTGTATCGCCCCTGCGTTCCTTGGCGGCTACATTTAGTGCTTTTATAGCAGTGGGGTAAAAACTGTTTTTTAGTCTGTTCGTCCTTGTCCTTGTAGATCTGTACCGTCTGCCTGACGGCAACAGTTCAAACAGGGAGTGTCCAGGGTGGGAAATGTCCTTTATGATATTCTGGGTTTTTTTGGTGCAGCGGGAACTGTGTAAGTCCTCCAAGGTAAGGAGAGGGCAGCCGACAATCCTCTGGGCGTTGTCAATGGCCCTCTGGAGCGCTTTCCTCTGAGCCGCTGTGCAGCTGGTGTACCACACGCATACACAGTATGTTAGTATGCTCTCAATGGAGCACCGATAAAAGGACAGCAGCAGTCTCTGAGTGATGTTGTTCTTCCTGAGTACCCTCAGGAAGTGCAGTCTCTGCTGGACCTTTTTCAGCAGCGCAGTGGTTTCACATTTTCTGTCTACCTTTGATTTTTCCAGCATCTGCAGTTCTTTCTTAAACATTATGTTAAACAATATTTATGCAGAGAATTGGAGCAAATCTTCAATGAATCCCCTTAAGAGAATGTAATAGTCCTTCATATAGATCACGTAAGTAGAATCGTTTACCTGTCATGTCAGAGGCCAGTAAGAATTCTATACATGATTCTATCCCCTGAACCTGCCGATATCAATATTGGGACTGATATGCCAAGGGGGAAAACATGAATTTAATGACTTTGTTGGTATTTGGTTTCCTAAGTAAAGAAGGCTGAAGATTTTGGAAGAAGAACTGCACTTCCATTGAATAGCAGAGGACATTTGAGGGACTTTTATTATTTCCTTATTCTACCCCTATTATAGTATCCTCTGGTCATTCAAAGTGACATTCATGATGTTTTTTGGATCTGGGAATAATAAGGAAGTTCAAATGAATTTTTGAATTTGAGAAGACACTTGAAAATAAATTAAAAGGTGCATAAAATAAAACATCAATCTATAGTCAATGCCAGAAACTTATGTAACTCTCATTCTAATCTAACAGAAATGAAAAATAGCATTGAATTCATCTCATTTACCCTCTTTTTAAAACAAATCTCACTCAATTTAATTTTGATCATCCCTGTTTTACCCCCAGATGAAAAAACCCCATCAAAAATGTAATTTCTCATGGCCTGAATGGAAGACAAATTAAAGGAAACCTTAAGGGAGGTAGAACAAAAATCCCTACAGGTCTCATTCGATGTTCAATAAGGGTGTGGCTGTACTACAGAACTCTACTTTCCCTTCATATCACTTGACCTTCTTGCACAGCAAACATATCGGTAAGTCTCAGACATGGATAACAATTAAACATTAACAGTTGTCCATTGAGGAGGAATCAAGATTCCCAACCCTCTTAGTGCAGATAACTCTCCTAATTTCAGACAATTTGAACTTGCTATCAACTCATGCTCAAGGAGAGGATATCTAAGCAACCACTTTGAGGTCCCGTCCCCCATGTTATACTTATCATTTGTCACTCTTTCAGATTCTAAAAAAAAAACCACCTTTCTCAAATTACCTACATGCAACAAGGCAGGGCTGCATATTTTAATCCAGTGAACATATTAAAATTTCTAAAATTAATATAACCTTTCCTTTGTCTAGGTAATTAAATTTGCACATGTTGATCCAAGAGTGATCTCAATATATAACATGGGATATTGTCTCTGTTTTAGCCATTCAGTCAATTTATGTTTGGTGCCAGACCTAAGAGAGTCAAACTATAGTCTGAAAGTAGAAATCTTGCCGAGTTGACGAAGAGGTGTAAAGCAAAAAGATTACTTTGCATAGTTTAGTAGTAAAGACAGATTTTAAACCTAAAAAAGTGTTGACAAATGGAATTCTTATGGAACAATTCATGCCCAACACAACAGTGCAATCAGCCACAATGATAAATTACTTACTTGAGCAGGTCTTTTGATCCTCATTTAATATAAAGCCTGGATGACATTCACAGTTATAGCCTGTTGAAGTTGGCACACAGATCTGCTCACAATCATGGTTTCCAATTGCACACATGTTATCTCCTGAAACAATTCATTGATTTAAGGAAGCAATATTTATGTACAGTTTATTTCACCCACATTAAACCATTGAAAATAATTTATGTCAACAATGTGAGAAGCTTTTCAATAACTCCCCACAAGAGGTTAATAGTGGTCTCTCTTCAAAATCACATGTGCTAATGGGTTTTTCTTAGAGATCACTCTATATACTAGGTCATGCCAGAGGCCACTAAGAATCTTGCACATAATTCAATTTTCGGAACCTGTGGATATACATTTCAGGAATCACAGAGGTGGATATAAATTTCAGAACTGATGCTCTAAGATAGAACACATAAATATGATGATTTTGGTACAGTCCCGAAGTAGAGCAACCTGAAGACATTTGGATACTGAAGATATTAGCAAATAAAAAGTTTCATGAAATAAAGTCATTCACTCAGTTCCAGAACTTCAACTAGCCATTTTATTGAAATAAGATGGAAATGAGAGGAAATCAGTTCAATCTACCTCAGTCACCCAGTTCTTTCATCCAATGCAAGTTTACATTCATTCTATTGTTCTCATATCCAAAAAACCCACCAATTTTGCCATTTCTAATTACCTGAATGGAAGACCTTAGCAAACTGTTATAGAGGTAGGACTAACAATGCCTGAAGTCTCTCCTGCCATGAAATAAGAGATTTTTCCCTTCCTTTCTCCAGAACCATTTATTTCAATCTACCCAAAATCTGTCAATTAACTTAAATCACAAATGACAGCTGAGCATTATTGTTCTAGTGAGGAGGGATCAAGATTCATAACCCTCTTTGTTAAAAAGACTCTTTTTATTTCAGATCTAAATGAAACCTCAACTACCATATGACTATGACCAATAATTCTAGTGCCATGGGCCACTGGGCAAAAACTCTTAGCAACCATCTTCATGCCTCTATTATACTTATCACCTAGATTGTATCACACTCTTCCAAACTTCAAATAATTTCATCCCATTCTACTCAAACTGTTTCTTTAAGAGTTCAGTTCACCTTCAATTGCAGAGTTCAATTCAGTAACCCTTGTTGCCACATTTCTAAAGTAAATATATCCTCCTCCTATGGTATGAAGACTAAAACTGCACATTACCCCAAGTGCAATCTCAGAACTTAGAATTTTTTAGTTGGGTAATTAAGTTGATTACTTAAGTATATTTACATTTTGTGGCAGACCAAGAAACATTCATACAATGATCATCAAATACATTCACAATGTGGAAACAGAAATCTTGTCAAGAGCTGCAAAAGAAGCTTAGAGCAATTAGTTTACTGTGCGTATCATGAGAGCAAAGATAGTTTTCAGAATCCTAAATTTTCCACAAACAATGATTACATGGAATAACCATGTCCATCATGACAAGGCAATCAGTACCATTGATAAATTACTTACTTGAGCATGTTTTTTGGTCCTCATGTAATATAAAACCAGGGTGACATTTGCAGTCATACCCTGTTGATGTTGGCTCGCAGATTTGATCACAATCATGGTTTCCAGTGGCGCACATATCCCCCCCTGAAACAATAATGCGGAATATAACTATGAACTTGTGATGAAAAAAACATATCAAACCCATTGCTACATTTAATGGAGACACCTGTGGATGTAAATTTCAGGACTGAAACACCAAGATAGGAAACAGAAATGGTATGATCTTCGCAAGTAGAGAGGCCCAAGGAACTTTAAATAGCAAGACATTGATAAATTGAAAGCTGCATAAAATGTTCTCTGTGTCAAAACCACCTATTTTTATTTATAGATGGAAATGAAAGACAAAAGTTTCACTCCACCTTGTTTACCCTCTATTTTTGGCCCCAAAAATTTCATAAGCAACCTTCTTGATCTTTTCTATTATCTTTAGATCTAATAGTCACCAATGTCTGACGCAAGCTCACCACCAATGTTATAAATCAACTTTCCTCTCTTTATAAATGCTATTTTATTGCTGTTGGGTATTTTGAACACTCTCGTGTTTCTTATTTCCAAAAATTGCTGTGCTCCAAAATGTTCTTCTGGGCTTTTTTCTCCCTCTTTATTTTATTAAGTCAACAACTCTGGAACCATGTGTTACCTGGACAATATTAGCTTCAACCCTATCACAGACCTTCCCTTTGTTCCCTCTGCCCTTTCTCTCTCTACATCTTTAAGCACAATTGGATCTATTTTTCCCAGTTTTGATGAGAGGTCATGCACCTAAAATATTAACTCTGCTTCTTTCTCCACGGAAGCTGCCTCATTCCCTGACCATTTCCAGCAATCCCTGTTTTTATATTTTATAGGATTTTCATTGTTTGAGCAATTCAGTGCAGAACCTTACAACAATTCATTGACAAATATATAGACTAATTGAATCATATACTTATTAAAACCCTGATCTTGTTAGTGTGTATATGTGTGTATATGTGGTTGGCTTTACATTTTCGCAAAAAAAAACTACGCGGTCACGATTACATTTTTACATATTCTGGTTAATATTTTTCCTGTCAAGGCTGGGATCACCTTATCGGAACATTTCATGCTTTATTTCTCGACATTACTGATTAAAATTTAAAAATATTAAAAGACTTTGAAATTAAAAACAACAGCTTCAAATTATGACGTCACAATGGCTCAACAAGCAGAGACCCTGTGTGTGTGGAGGGTGGTTATGTGTGTGAGACGCCACAGGGCCCCCCCCCCCCCCCCCCCCCCCCCCCCCCCCCCCCCCCCCCCCCCGCCCCCCCCCCCGCGCGCATTGAGGGGATGGGACACAACGGGTCCCCCTTGGTCTAGTTACTGATTAAAGTTTTTTTTAAATCAAGTCTCAATAAGGATTTCATTCTATATTTGACACGTTATTCACAATTAAAGCTTTAAAAATGCCAACTGCCAAAAGTTTTATACATATTCTGATTCACAATTTCCCCCACTAGGCAGAGAGCACTTTCACTGAACATTTTATGCTTTATTTCACGACTTATTACTGATTAATTACCTTGAATTTCAAACTGACTAGCTTCAAATGATGACGTCTTTGAATTTCAAACCGACCAGCAACAAATTATGATGTCACAATGGTTCAACTAGAAAGGGGGAGGACGAATTGCTATAACAACAAGCAGGGCAAGTGCAATTGGAATTTTTTGAAGTCACAATGGCTCGAGGGGTAGGGCGAATTGCAATAGCAACACGCAGAGCAAGTGCAATTGGAATTTTTTTTAAAGATCACTGATGAGGAAGGCAAGGGGAGTGCTGGAATCTTAGGTTCAGGAACGGCTTGAGTTGGAGGACCATGCCTCTCGTGGGGGCTACGGGTAGGGAACGGGTGCGTTGGGGGAGCAGACCCAAATGGTCTGCAGTTGGACTAGTAACCACATAAACCTTTACAAAGGCTGGAGGAAATGTAAAGAATCATGAGATTATTTTGCAGATCATGAGGGCAAGGTCAGGTTTCATGTTCCGACAACTTGCTACAAGGTATGATCATATAGATCAAACCATAACGACAATAAAATCAACAGATAAATGACTCACTTGAGCAGGTCTTCTGGTCCTCATTTAATATAAAACCTGGATGGCATTTGCAGTTGTAGCCTGTTGCAGTTGGCACACAGATTTGCTCGCAGTCATGGTTTCCAGAAACACACATATCCTCTCCTGAAACAATTCATTAAGTGTAAAATAACCATAAACTTGAAGGAAAACAAAAAAACATCATTGTTCCATTTAGACAATTAACAAGTTAAATTGAAAATAATTAATGTGAGAAATGTTTGAATTACTTCTCATGAAAACATAATAATAAACTGTTGAGATCACATGTACGTTACAATGTTTATAGACTATGTCACTGAAAATCACATTTTACCATCTTGTCTATTCTCTGAACCTACCAAGATTCAACAAACCTCAAGATTGACACAAACAAAATATCAGGACTGAAAATAGAAATAGGGAGTCTTTGAAAAATTTGATAAAGGAGATATTAGAAAATTAACTCTAACAAAACATCAAATCCACAAGTGAATCTCTTTCGCCACCTCATTCACCCACTTCATTTGGTCCATAAATAATTACACTTGTATCATTTGGTCTTCCCTACTTCCCCAAGGTCTAAAAAGCCCCAATTATGTCATATCTAATGACATGAACAGGAGGCCCATTGGAAACCGTAGTAGGGGGTAGGACATATGGCCGCTCAAGCCTCCTATGCCATTCCATGAGGCCACACTTGCTCTACAGAAACTCTACTTCCTCTTCAAAACACTGTATTTTCTTGCAAACCAAATTCCAAGAGTCAGCCATGATTGTCAACCAAGCGTAGAAAGGTTTTCAGTTAAGAAGAATCAAGTTTCACAATCCTCTTAGTGAGTAAGTACTACATCACCAATGGTGAGAAAATGATTTGCGTCCAGACCGCAAGAAATAACCCAACAACAACCCTTTACATTTTTCTTAGATTCTAGAGTTTATATGGCTATTCTACTCAAATACACATGTCTCATTCATAGAATTTAATCTAGTGAATCTCTCTAAGCAAACATATCCTTAACTTGGGTTTGGTAAATAAAATGGTTGCTTTACCTCCCCCCTCGACTCCATTCAAGGACCCAAGCAGTTGTTCCAGGTGCGACAGAGGTTCACCTGCACCTCCTCTAACCTCATCTATTGCATCCGCTGCTCTAGATGTCAGCTGATCTATATCGGTGAGACCAAGCGTGGGCTTGGTGATCGTTTCGCCGAACACCTCCGCTCGGTCCGCATTAGCCAACCTGACCTCCCGGTGGCTCAGCACTTCAACTCCTCCTCCCATTCCGTATCCGACCTCTCTGTACTGGGCCTCCTCCACGGCCAGAGTGAGCAACACCGGAAATTGGAGGAACAGTACCTCATATTCCGCTTGGGGAGTCTGCATCCTGGTTGCATGAACATTGAATTCTCACAATTCTGTTAACCCTTGCTGTCTCCTCCCCTTCCTACCTCTCCCTCAGCCCCCGGGCTCCTCCTCCTCCTTTTTCCTTTCTTTTCCCCGCCTCCCCCCATCAGTCCGAAGAAGGGTTTTGGCCCAAAACGTTGCCTATTTCCTTCGCTCCATAGGTGCTGCTGCACCCGCTGAGTTTCTCCAGCACTTTTGTGTACCTTCGATTTTCCAGCATCTGCAGTTCCTTCTTAATTACTCCATAAGTGACAGGTAGTATTCTCCATGTCTGGCAATTCAAACATTTTTCAGTATGTACACACAATATGTGAGCATAAGTCTTGACAAGACTTGTTGAAGAGGTAGAGATTTATTATCACTATTTCACTAATCAATGTGGAGCAACATGGCCATCGTGAAACATTAATACCCTTGGTGATGAATGACTTACTTGAACAAGTTTTCTGATCCTCGTTTAACACAAAACCTGGGTGGCATCTGCAGTAATAGTTGGTGGCAGTGTTCAAGCAGATTTGCTCACAGTCATGGCTTCCCGTGGCGCACTTATCCACTCCTGAAAGTTTACATGTGATTTACTACATTTTATCTGTAATATTTGTAACAAAAATTAACTTAGAAAGTTATTTGTTTGTTCTAATAGAAGCAATATCCACAAACAAAATATTAAAGTTGCCAACATATCAGGTTTCATTAACGATATTTCATACAGAAAACATGAGCTGCACTGCAATTAGTCTACAGAGATTGTGGCTTGTTACAGATTGCTCACTATCGTTATCAAGCTGCATTAGGAATCAAACTTCATCTTAGGGTGAAAATAAAAACTGTGATGGAGAAACTAAGCAGGTCAAGCAGCATCTCTGGAGGGAATGGAGAGACGACTTTATGTCAGGACCCTTCTTCAGACTGATTGGAGTAGAGGGGAAGAAAGCTGGAAAAGAGCGATAGGGGTAAGCCAACACTAGAAACCATGACCAGTGATAGATGGATATAGGTGAGGGGCAGGGGGGCTGTGTGGGGGTGTGAGGCCAGGGAAAATGATTGGCAAATGGGTAAAGTAAGTGACAAAAGCTAGAGATGAAAAGAAGAAAAAAGGATGTTAGATAAGGAAAGACAATGAGGGGTGAAATGTAAAACTGGAGGAAGGGACATGGGTGGAAGGAGACAAGGGGAGAGGGCGTGGAATATCAGGTGCTCTTTTTCCAGTTTGCGTGTAGCCTCACTTTGGCAATGTAGGAGTCCCATACAGAACGTTCAGAATGGGAATGGGAAAGAGAGCCAAAATGATTGGTATCCGAAGGGTTCCCACCGGCCTTGATTGAGAGAGCTTAGTGTTCAGTCAAACAGGCCACACCAGAAACAGCGAAAGCCATAGCTGATGTTGGTGCATGAAAATCTCTGCTCACCTGGAAGGGCTGCTGGAGTCCCTGGATGGAACTGAGGGAGGGGGTGCAGGGATATGTGTTACATCTTCTGCGGTTGCAGGGGAAAGTGGCTGGGATGCGGGCAGGTTAGGAGGGAAAATATAAGTGAACCAAGAGCTACTGAGGGCGTGGTTTCTCTGGAAAGCAGAAAGGACTGAGGATGGAAAGATTTGAATGCCGGTGGGATCACGTTGAAGGTGGCGGAAATGTAAGTGAATGATGTGTTGGATGTGGAGGTTGCTGGGGTGAAAGGTGAAGAGCAGGGGAGCTATCCTTATTCTACCTGGGGAAGGATGGGGATCGAGAGCAGAACTGTGGGATATGGAGGAGACATGGATGAGGGTTCCATCCACAACAGTCGGGGGGAATTCATGTTAGTAACTCTAGCAGTTCTGTTCTTGCTCCCCCTCCCTCAGGCAGATCCCACTTGGTTTGGTTATAACCCAATGATATGAACATTATTCCCTAGAAGTAGTACACTCCTTACAGTCTCTTCCCTGTCCCCCTCTCGCCCCCTGCACCCCCCTCCATCCCCCACTACAGTGTGCACCATCTCACACCATCTCAATCACCCTGCTCCTTTCCCTTCTTCAAATGCTCATCTCCTACCCCCGAGTCCCACATTTCCCTTTTATTCCCTTCTATCCATATCCATCCCTATGTCCACTACATCACCAATTTTGGTGTCTTCTCAAACTTACTAATTGTGGCATTTACAGTGGCTTGCAAAAGTTTTCATACCCCTTAAACTTTTACACGTTTTGTCACGTTACAACCACAAACGTAAACGTATTTTATTGGGATTTTATGTGATAGACCAACACAAAGTGGTGCATAATTGTGAAGTGGAAGGAAAATTATACATGGTTTTCAAATTTTTGTACAAATAAAAAACTGAAAAGTGTGGCGTGCAAAAGTATTCAGCTGAGTCAATACTTTGCAGAACCACCTTTCGCTGCAATTACAGCTGCAAGTCTTTTGGGGTATGTCTCTACCAGCTTTGCACATCTAGAGACTGAAATGTTTGCCCATTCTTCTTTGCAAAATAGCTCAAGCTCAGTCAGATTGGATGGACAGCGTCTGTGAACAGCAATTTTCAAGTCTTGCCAGAGATTCTCAATTGGATTTAGGTCTGGACGTTGACTGGGCCATTCTAACACATGAATATGCTTTGATCTAAACCAATCCATTGTAGCTCTGGCTGTATGTTTACGGTCGTTGTCCTGCTGGAAGGTGAACCTCCGCCCCAGTCTCAAGTATTTTGCAGACTCTAACAGGTTTTCTTCCAAGATTGCCCTGTATTTGTCTCCATCCATCTTCCCATCAACTCTGACCAGCTTCTCTGTCCCTGCTGAAGAAAAGCATCCCCACAGCATGATGCTGCCACCACCATGTTTCACAGTGGGGACGGTGTGTTCAGGGTGATGTGCAGTGTTAGTTTTCCGCCACACATAGCGTTTTGCATTTAGGCCAAAAACTTCAATTTTGGTCTCATCTGACCAGAGCACCTTCCTCCACATGTTTGCTATGTCCCCCACATGGCTTGTGGCTAACTACAAACAGGACTTCGTATGGTTTTTTTTCCAACAATGGCTTTCTTTTTGTCACTCTTCCATAAAGGCCCAATTTGTGGAGTGCACGACTAATATTTGTCCTGCGGACAGATTCTCCCACCTGAGCTGTGGATTTCTGCAGCTCCTCCAGAGTTACCATGGGCCTCTTGGCTGCTTATAGGAGTATAGGAGCAGGGAGGTTCTACTGCAGTTGTACAGGGTCTTGGTGAGACCACACCTGGAGTATTGCGTACAGTTTTGGTCTCCAAATCTGAGGAAGGACATTATTGACATAGAGGGAGTGCAGAGACGGTTCACCAGACTGATTCCTGGGATGTCAGGACTGTCTTATGAAGAAAGACTGGATAGACTTGGTTTATAGTCTCTAGAATTTAGGAGATTGAGAGGGGATCTTATAGAAACTTACAAAATTCTTAAGGGGTTGGACAGGCTAGATGCAGGAAGATTGTTCCCGATGTTAGGGAAGTCCAGGACAAGGGGTCACAGCTTAAGGATAAGGGGGAAATCCTTTAAAACCGAGATGAGAAGAACTTTTTTCACACAGAGAATGGTGAATCTCTGGAACTCTCTGCCACAGAGGGTAGTTGAGGCCAGTTCATTGGCTATATTTAAGAGGGAGTTAGATGTGGCCCTTGTGGCTAAGGGGATTAGGGGGTATGGAGAGAAGGCAGGTACGGGATACTGAGTTGGATGATCAGCCATGATCATATTGAATGGCGGTGCAGGCTCGAAGGGCCGAATGGCCTACTCCTGCACCTAATTTCTATGTTTCTATGCTTCTCTGATCAATGCTCTCCTTGCCCGGCCTGTCAGTTTATGTGGACGGCCATGTCTTGGTAGGTTTGAAGTTGTGCCATACTCTTTCCATTTTCGGATGATGGATTGAACAGTGCTCCATGAGATGTTCAAAGCTTGGGATATTTTTTTATAACCTAACCCTGCTTTAAACTTCTCCACAACTTTATCCCTGACCTGATTGGTGTGTTCCTTGGGCTTCACGATGCTGTTTGTTCACTAACAAACCTCTGAGGCCTTCACAGAACAGCTGTATTTATACTGATATTAGATTACACACAAGTGGACTCTATTTACTAATTAGGTGACTTCTGAAGGCAATTGGTTGTACTGGATTTTATTTAGGGGTATCAGAGTAAAAGGGGCTGAATACTTTTGCACGCCACACTTTTCAGTTTTTAATTTGTAAAAAAAATTGAAAACCATGTATCATTTTGCTTCCACTTCACAATTATGCGCCACTTTGTGTTGGTCTATCACATAAAATCCCAATGAAATACATTTACGTTTGTGGTTGTAACGTAACAAAATGTGGAAAAGTTCAAGGGGTATGAATACTTTTGCAAGCCACTGTACATTCTCATCCGAATCATTAGTCCCTGCTCTGATTCCTGCAGCACATTACTGGTTACAGGTCTCTCATCTGAAAATTACCCTGATGAAGTCCCAACTCTTCTGCTCTCTGCTCCTTCCTTCCACAGATACTGCCAGGCCTGCTGAGTTCCTCCAGTACTTATTTTTTTTGCTCAAGATTTCATAATCTGCAGTTCCTTATCTGATCATCTTATGCTGTGAGTTTTATCAGGTTCTCTATTTCTTCGTTCCATAAAGTTCTCTGACCAATTTTTTGATTGCCTGTCTTAACTTCCAATTACACTGGTATTGATGATGTTTCTGGTAAACAGCTTGGATTATAATATCACATCAAAGGTATGACATAACAAACTGGTTGATATTATTGAATATCGGTATTGTTTTGGATTTGTGCCTTCTGACTATTTCCTTTCATACTCTGACATTAATTTAAATTAATTTAATTTAAATTATATAATGAAACATAGAAAATATGTGCAAGAGGAGGCCATACGGCCCTTCGAGCCAGCACTGCCATTCATTGTGATCATGGCTGATCATCCACAATCAGTAACCCTTGTATGCTGTCTCCCCATACACCTTGATTCTGCTAGCCCCAAGAGCTCTATCTAACTCTTTTTTAAATTCATCCAGTGAATTGGCCTCCACTGCCTTCCGTGGCAGAAAATTCCACAAATTCACAATTCACTGGGAGAAAATGTAGTTCTCATCTCAGTTTTAAATGGACTCTCCCTTATTCTTAGACTGTGGCCCCTGGTTCTGGACTCCCCCAACACTGGGAACATTTTTACTGCATCTAGCTTGTCCAATGCTTTTATAATTTTATGTTTCTATAAGATATCCCCTCATCCTGCTAAATTCCAGTGAATACAAGCCCAGTGTTTCCAATCTTTGTGGATGATCAACCATGATCACATTAGGCAAAATCTTGCCAAAACCTACATAAGGGAGAAAGAATGAATGATGGAAATAGGCAACGTTTCGGGCCGAAACCCTTCTTCAGATTGAAGAAGGGTTTTGGCCCGAAACGTTGCCTATTTCCTTCGCTCCATAGATGCTGCCTCACCCGCTGAGTTTCTCCAGCATTTTTGTCTACCTTTGATTTTCCAGCATCTGCAGTTCCTTCTTAAACAAGAATGAATGATGATTGATTTTCACATCATAAGGGCTATGGCAATATTCATGCAAATATCATCAGCAACAAATTGCCTTGAAGACAGCATGACAAACTCATAGCAATATGTAACTTACTTGAGCAAGTTTTCTGATCTTCATTCAATACAAAACCTGGGTGGCAGTTGCAGTAATAACCAGTTGTCGTGTTCACACAGATTTGCTCACAGTCATGATTTCCAGTAGCACAGTGATCCACTTCTGAAACAGGCAAATACATTGAATGATGTCTTCCATGAAAATTGGTGAATAGGAATAAACCAAATCTATTGTTGTATTTTTAATGGTGGCAAATACTCACAATCAGAATGTAACAATCAAAAGCCAATAAGATAGTTTATAAAATATGATGTATGGGTGATTTGCGAAAAGATTCAATTACTGTTTCTCGGTGGTGAGCTGTTTTGTTTTTTTTTATTTTATTTTTATTAGTACAATAAGTTACAGTAATACACACCACATATATCTTATTACATTTGTTGTGCCCCTTCATTTTTTGAACTTTAAGAAAGATAGAAATAAAAGAAGTAAGGAAAGTGAGAAAGAGTTGTGAAAGTGCAGGAAAGTGTTGGGAAAAGAAAGCCCATTAGAGAGAGAGTTAAAGAAGAAAGTTAAGAAATAGACCCTAGAAAAGAAAGAAAGAGAAACAATCGCTCTATTATAAAAAACTCCGCAAAAAGGGATATACCAACCATATTTTTCATCCCCGTTACCAGATCCTGGCACCATTTATTTTTTAAATTACTATTGCACCTTATGCTTCTAGTAAGCTCATAAATGCAGACCACGTCTTTTGGAAGTGGTCTGTTTTGCCTGCGAGGAGGAGTCTCATATCTTCCAGGTGTAATGTTTCGAACATGTTTGTAATCCACATTTTTATTGTTGGTACAGGAGCGTTTTTCCAGAATTTGAGTATAAGCTTTTTTCCCGTTATTAGCCCGTAATTAAATAAATTCTTTTGAAACACATTTAGTTCAGGGTTACCTTCCATTATTCCAAAAATAATCCATTCTGCTTTTGGTATCAGTTTTATTTTAAATAGTTTTGTGAAAATTTCAAATATTTTATTTCGTTCCAGAATTTTTGGATTTTATACAAAAAAGAAAAGAGTGCGTTATGGTAGCTTCTTGAGTGACATTTATCACAAATGGATGAGATGTTAGGGAAAAGTTTATTTATTTTGGTTTTTGAATAGTATAGTCTATGTAATGTTTTGAATTGAATTAGAGTATGTCTTATGTTGATCGAGCATTTATGCACATATAGTAAGTGTTTATCCCAGCTCTCTTTTGAAATTTTTATAGCTAGTTCTTGTTCCCAGTCTCTTCTAATACCGTCAGTTGTAGGTATTTCTATATTTAAAATAGTGTTATATAAGTATGATATTAGGTTTGCTGATTCTGCCTTTGTCTTCATTGCTTCATCCAGTAAATCTGGAGGCATGTTATGATAGTCTTTTGTGTATTTTTTCAGATAGTCACACATTTGAAGATATTTAAAATATTGATTATTTCTCAAATTATATTTCAGTTGTAATTGTTGAAATGATAATAATTTTCCAAATTCATACAAGTCTCCGAGCGTTTTGATTCCTATTCTTTCCCATTGTGTAAATGATTTATCTATAGTAGAATGTTTAAACGACGGATTATTGACTATTGGCGATAAAAGAGATAGATTTCTTAATTTTAGATTCTGGTTTATTTGTTTCCAAGTTCTAATTGTGCTATGTATAATTGGATTTTTATTGTAATTTTTGTTATTCAGATTCATTGGTGAGAGGAGAGTCGCTCCTATATTGCACAGAGAGCAGTCATCTCTCTCCATTACAATCCAGTCCACCTGCTGGGCAGAGTTGTCCAGCAGGTGAATCATATTTTTAATATTTACTGCCCAATTATAGTATATAAAGTTAGGGAGTGCTTACTTGAGCAAGTTTTCTGATCTTCATTCAATACAAAACCTGGGTGGCAGTTGCAGTAATAACCGGTTGTCGTGTTCACACAGATTTGCTCACAGTCATGATTTCCAGTGGCACAGTGATCCACTTCTGAAACAGGCAAATACATTGAATGATGTCTTCCATGAAAATTGGTGAATAGGAATAAACCAAATTTATTGTTGTATTTTTAATGGTGGCAAATATTCACAATCAGAATGTAACAATCAAAAGTCAATAAGATAGTTTATAAAATATGATGTATGGGTGATTTGCGAAAAGATTCAATTACTGTTTCTCGGTGGTGAGCTGTTTTACAAAGTATTTTGTAACTAATGAAAATTTAACAAACTGCAGATGCTGGAAATCTGACACTAAATGAGAAAATGCTGGAAATACGCAGCAGGTTTGACAGTATCCGTGGCAAGAGAAACAGTTAACACTTTAGATCTGGGCCCAGTTCTGATAAAGAGCCCTGGTCTTGAAACGTTAAATATTTCTCTTTCCACTGATGTTGACCCATCTGTCGAGCATTTACAGCATTTTCCTTTTTTACTTTCATTACTAAATTGCTGGCTGAGCCGCTGCAGGTGGCATTAAGGATCAACTAGGTAGTGTGTGCTTCAAGCTTAAAGTAACTCTCTACTTTTATTCCCCTTAGAGTCATAGAGTGATACAGTGTGGAAACAAGCACTTTGGCCCAACTTGCCCACATTGGCCAACATGTCCCAGCTCCACTAGTCCCACCTGCCTATAGAGTCATAAGACTAGAATTATTAAAAGGCTTGTAACATCAACTGTCAAAGGCCGTTACGATATTTTGCAGCAATCAGTTTATCTGTCCATCTACATCCAGAAAAGGATGTGCTAGTGGTCAGAGTCAGTGGGCGAGATCCAGGAAAAAACGTGAAAAATCACTCAATATCTTTTGAACTAATACCTTCCCTGTTTCCATCCCACAAGCGATGTGAACATCCATTCATGGAAATTTTCTACTGAAGGAATGCAACAAATAACTGTGCCTCTGTTTACCAAGATTATTATCATGAATTAATATAATAATTGCATTTTTATATTAATAATGCAAGAATCTTCAAAATACTTTAAAAAATGTGAAAGGCTGCAAAGATTAATTGGAGTTATTTTGATACAAATTGGCTGGTACGTTAATTGGCTGCTGTTAATTACCTCTGGTGTAGATGGATGACAGGTGAAAGGAGAATGTTCATGGATATGTATGAAATAATAAATTACAAGGACTTAAATTGGAGAATAAAAGTGCTGGGAATACTTTGTGAGCAGGCATTGAACGGATGGGTTGAATGGTCTAACTTAATGTTGAGTGAGGACATGAAATATTATCAAAGAGAATGGTCTCACAGATAGTCACCAAGAATGTGTTTTATTAGAAATTAAATTTGCAGTCCAATATTTCCTTGCAAACCCAACTTTATACATTTCAATTTCAGCAAAATGCATAAATTCACAAAGCTTGGATTTAATGACAATTTAATGGATAAATATTTTGTGAGGTTTAAATGGAGTGTTCTGCAGATATTGACAAAATCATATTGCAGTATTACATCGTGAGAAGTGACCATTTGGCCCATCGAGTCTATGTTGACTCCCAGAAGAGGAATCCCATCAGTCTCATTTCCCCCTCTAATTCTCTGCAGCATACTCTCTCAAATGCAAATTAATTCCCACCGATACTCCTGTAACACACCTTCACTGGAGCAATTTACATAAACCTACCATTTCACTGCACTTCATTGTGTATGTGACGAATAAATCAGACTATGGATTATTGATATCTTTGGGACGTGGAGGGAAATGGGAACATGCAGGGAAAAACCAAAGTAGGGGGAATAAAACACTTAGATGTATGTTCAACATCTGAGATCAGGATTGAATCTAATTTGTTGAAGGTGTGAGGCATAAACATTAATTGCAGCGGCACAGCATTACCCCTAATATATTTTCAGAAAATAAATGACAATGAAAGAAAATTTCTACATTTCCAAAATCTTATGCATCATCAACAATAAGATAGAAATGAGAAAAAAAATGAACACATCCCCACACACCTTCCTCTTCTAGCTCACGTCAATGGCATAATCTAAGCATAATTACGCAGATATGTAAAACCAGGTCATTCTTGTTTAAGAAAGAACTGCAGATGCTGCAAAAAACGAAGGTAGACAAAAATGCTGGAGAACCTCTGCGGGTGAGGCACCATCTATGGAGTGAAGGAACGGGTGACGTTTCGGGTTGAGACCCTTCCTCAGACATTCTTGTGGTCAGAATAGGAGAATGGGATTTGCTGTATTTTCAGTATTTATGTGAAAGAAAATGTAATACTTTATACTTTTTTGATTTTTCCATATGTTGGAACAAATAACTTGTCAAATTAAAAAAAAAAAACATGTCCTTCTGAGGGCAATCCATTCAACATCTGCTTAATATATTCAGCAAGTGGCGAATCTTTCATAATATAAACTCACAGTATAAGAACAAAAAGACGACCTTAGCAAAAGTCATATAGGGAGGAAAGATTGCTTGACGATTAATTTTCACATCACAAAGACAAAACTCGAAATCATCCAACTGACAACAAAATATTGTAATAGTATTTACGGAATCGCCAATCGATATAGTAACAGGCACAAAAAGCTGGAGTAACTCAGTGGGACAAGCAGCATCTCTGGAGAGAAGGAATCGTTGACGTTTTGGGTTAAGACGTCTGAAGAAGGGTCTCGACCCGAAAGGTCACCCATTCCTTCACTCCAGAGATACTGCCTGTGCTGTTGAGTTACTCCAGCTTTTTGTGTCTATCTTTGGTTTAAACCAGCATCTGCAGTTCCTTCTAACATGATATATTGATAAATGGCTTACTTGAGCAGGTTTTCCGGTCTTCATTCAACCTAAAACCTGGACGGCATTTGCAATAATAACCAGTCGTTGTGTTCATACAGATCTGTTCGCATTCATGGTTTCCAGCAGCACAATTAGCCACTCCTGAAACAGTTTCATTAACACATTTTATTCATTAAACTAGATGATTAAAAAATGCTACATTTATTACTGATGATAGACATAAAAAACTCAGCAGATTAGGCAGCATCTCTGGAGAGAAGAAATGGGTGACGTTTCTGGTCGAGATTCTTCTTCAGACTGAGAGTCAGGAGAAAGTGAAACAAGAGATATAGACCGGTGATGTAGAGAGATATAGAACAAATGGATGAAACATATGCAAAAAAGTAAAGATGGCAAGGGAAACAAGCCATTGTTAGCTGTTTGCTAGGTGGGAACGGGGAGCTGGTGTGACCTGGGTGGGGAGGAATGGAGAGAGTGGAAATGCAGAGGTTACTTGAAGTTAGAGAAATCTTGACCTACCTGATCTCCCTGTTTTTTTAATTTATTTATTTATTTTTTTTAAATCTTATTTATATAGCACATTTTTAGTCAACTTGCATTGACCCCAAAGTGCTTCACATAATTACATTACATTTTACACATAGGCAAAGGTGGGTGAAGTGTCTTGCCCCAAGGACACAACGACAGTATGCACTCCAAGCGGGATTCGAACCAGCTACCTTCCGGTCGCCAGCCGAACACTTAGCCCAATGCGCCATCTGTTGCCAAATGTCCTAGGCCTCCTCCATTGTCAGAGTGAGGCTAAATGCAAATTGGAGGAACAGCATCTCATATTTTGCTTGGGCAGCTTACAACCCAGTGGTATGAACATTGATTTCACTCCAATGTCAAAATGTTTCTTAAATTTACTTCATAGGCCAAGTTTTAAATCAGTTTCCCTAATATGTCAGTATGTGGTTGGATGGTAAAAACTTTAACCACCGTGTAAATTATAGTAACACGTTTAAACTCTCATATCAATGCAAATTGCTTTGATAGTGTTTATTGATATAATTTAGGACATATGAACATTGTTACCTTTTTCAAATGTTTATTTAGATATTTCATTATTTTCTTCAGTGTGTGGTGAAAAAATAATTGTTCTATTGAAATATTTAATCTTATCTGTGATTTAGTAACATTTTCATGGATCTATTTAGTTGTTTTTCAAATTTACAATGGGACGAAAAGCAAAAGATAATAACTAAAACCCTAGGTTACAAGATACTAAAGGCAGCAGTTATCAATGACCCCCCCGCAGTGTAACACATGACATTATTACATGGTAAATCCAGCAGCGGAGATATGTTACTCACTGGAGCAGGTCTTCTGGTCTTCGTTCAATTTAAAACCTGGATGGCACCTGCAGTAAAAGGCTGTTGTAGTGCTCACACAGATTTGCTCACAATCATGGCTTGCAGCGACACACATATCAACACCTGAAAGAGTGTAAAAGTATTTTTAATGAGCAATAACATGTGATGGAAATACAACTAGAAAAAGCACGTCTGGTACTTTTCAGTTTCCTATCGATCAACATCAAAGAATCCCCATGGTATCATTGGAGACACAGGAGATTGCAGATGCTACAATCTTGTTCAAAAATCAAACTGCTGAAAGCACTCAGCAAGTCAAGCAGCATCTGTGGAGGCAAGGGGATGGGCGACAATTTAGGTCGTAACCCTGTATCATGACCAGAAAATCAATCATCTCTTTCCTTCCACAGATGCTGCTTGACCTATTGTGTTCTTCCAACAGTTTGCTTTTTGCCCCATGAAAACATTGCTTACACTCCAGTGGTACATACTAGTGCCAATAACCTTTTGCATTGATTTAGTTTGACAATGGCTGTTTAAGTCATAATCTGACATTGATTATTTGGTACCTATAAGGACTATTATGGAATAAATACAAATAAACTGTTGACAAATAGATATAAAAATCTATGTTCTTTATTTGGGTCATCCATTTTACAAATTTTAGGCAAAATGCGTTTTGTGTCTTTGTATAAATAGATTTGGCACCTGTTACCTTTGTTTTAAATGCTACAGGTTTGATCTAGTTGCAATCATAGCAACCAAAGTTTATGTGTATGCCTGTAGCTTGTGCTGTAAGTCACCACGCTGAGAGCATTAGCAAGCATACAGCTCATACCCATCCGAAATATGCAGAACAAAACGATCAGATGGTTACATGAACAATGGCGGACCCGGCATGGGGGGACCACCGTGAGGGAGGGGAATGAACAAGGGAAGCCCTGGTGTGGGAGGACCGACCATCGTGAGGGGGGGGGGGGGGGGGGGGGAGGGGGGGGGAGGGGGGAGGAGGAGAACAAGGGGAGACCTGGTGCGGATATTCTGTAACTTTGTCAGCGCCATTTTTGGGTGATTATTTGCATACTTTGGGTATGCAAGCAAAGAATTTCACTGGGACTTGTCAAATGTGACAAGAAAATGTTCATTCATCATTCAGCACATAATGATGATTTGACACCAGGACTGCTATAGATAGCTCAGCACTCTACTTTGTTTGGCGGTACAGGATGAAAACAGGCCCTTCGGCCCACTGAATCCATGCTGACCATTGATCACCCATTCACACTAATTTTATGTTATCCCACTTCCTACACACATTAGGGGCAATTTACAGAGGCCAATTAACCAACAAGTCCACATGTCTTTGGGATGTGGGAGAAATACGGAGGCACCGGGAGGAAACCCATTCAATTACAGGGAGAACGTGCAAGCTCCACACCTGAGGTCAGGATAGAACTCAAGTCTCTGGCGCTGTGAGGCATGGGCTCTACTAGCTGTGCTGCTGTGTCGCCCTTACACAGTTAATGCCCCTTACACAGTTGGACATTGGTTCAGCAGCGAAAAATCCTCAACCAGCACCATTTAGAGGGAACATCCAGACTGTTGGGTTACTTTCCACTGCATGTGCATTGTCCCTATGAGATGATGCTTTCAATAGTTCTCTGGTGTCTCTAGAAAGCAGATGCTGAAGAACGGTCTGGATGGTTGTCGATGTTTGGATCGAGACCAACTGTGGCTGCAGCAGGTGACCATGGCAGTTTAGTTTAGTTTACAGAGCGAAAGAAAGGCACTCCAGCCCACCACGTCTGCGTGACCAGTGATCTCCGCACATTAACACAATCCTACACACAAGGGACCAATTTACAATGTTTTACCAAGCCAATTAACTTATAAACCTGCACGTCTTAGGAATGTGGGAGGAAACCAGAGCAGCCGGAGAAAGCCCATACAGGTCATGGGGAGAACGTACAAACTCAATACGGACAGCACCGATTGTCAGGATCAAACCCGGGTCCCTGTAAGGCATCAACTCTACTGCTGTGCCAGCATGCTGCCCCTATGACAGTCGAATGAAGCAAAGTGTCGGGTGGTTTACACGGGTGAGGTCCTGCCTTAAGATCGATTGACAAAATGATCTCTCGTCCAGAGCCATCCTCCTCGCACTTCTCTCAATTGTTCCTACTTTCTGCCTTCTGGTTGCAGAAGACATTTTCCAGAATGCTGCTTGAACTAGAGGGTATTAGTTACGGGGAGAGGTTGAACACACTTGGGTTGTTTTCTCTGGAGCATTAGAGGCCGAGGAGAGACCTGATAGAAGTGTGCAAAATTATGAGGCATATATACTGTAGGTTAGACATTCAGACCTTTTCCCAAGGGTGGCAAAATCAAATATAAGAAGGGCATAGTTTAAAGGTGAGAGGGTAGAGTTTAAAGGAGATATGCGAGGCAAGTATTTTTTTACACAGTGTGGTTGTTGCCAGGAAGACGCTGCCAGTGGTGATGAAGGCAGATACGATTGTGACATTGAAGAGGCTTTTTGATAGGCACATGGTATGCAGGGAATGGAGGGATATGGATTGTGTGCAGGCAGAGGAGCTTAGTTTAACTTGGCGTCAGGTTTAACACAGACATTAAGGGCCAACATGTTTATAGGCAATTAACTACTAAAATATCCTAAGGTGAGCCCAAGCAGCGGTTACTGATCAATTACTGTTTCCACAGGTGATATGTAGTAGCCAACTAACTTACCAGCTCCTCAGTAGGAAGTGGGAAGAAAATGAGGCAACTCATCTGCACTAACCCAATCACAGAGAGAACATGCAAACAGATGGGAGGTCATGTTGCAGTTGTATAAGACGTTGGTGAGACTGCATTTAAAATATTGTGTTCAGTTCTGGGAACCATGTTATAGGAAAGAATGGTGCAGAAATGATTTATGAGGATGTTGCCAGGACTAGAAGGTGTGAGCTATAAGAAGAGGTTGAAAAGGCTGGGTCTCTATTCCATGGAGAGCAGGCGGATAAGGAGGGATCTTATAGAAACATAGAAACATAGAAATTAGGTGCAGGAGTAGGCCATTCGGCCCTTCGAGCCTGCACCGCCATTCAATATGATCATGGCTGATCATCCAACAGTATCCCGTACCTGCCTTCTCTCCATACCCCCTGATCCCCTTAGCCACAAGGGCCACATCTAACTCCCTCTTAAATATAGCCAATGAACTGGCCTCAACTACCCTCTGTGGCAGAGAGTTCCAGAGATTCACCACTCTCTGTGTGAAAAAAGTTCTTCTCATCTCGGTTTTAAAGGATTTCCCCCTTATCCTTAAGCTGTGACCCCTTGTCCTGGACTTCCCCAACATCGGGAACAATCTTCCTGCATCTAGCCTGTCCAACACCTTAAGTTTCTATAAGATCCCCTCTCAATCTCCTAAATTCTAGAGAGTATAAACCAAGTCTATCCAGTCTTTCTTCATAAGACAGTCCTGACATCGCAGGAATCAGTCTGGTGAACCTTCTCTGCACTCCCTCTATGGCAATAATGTCCTTCCTCAGATTTGGAGACTAAAACTGTACGCAATACTCCAGGTGTGGTCTCACCAAGACCCTGTACAACTGCAGTAGAACCTCCCTGCTCCTATACTCAAATCCTTTTGCAATGAAAGCTAACATACCATTCGCTTTCTTTACTGCCTGCTGCACCTGCATGCCTACCTTCAATGACTGGTGTACCATGGCACCTAGGTCTCGCTGCATCTCCTCCTTTCCCAATCGGCCACCATTTAGATAATAGTCTGCTTTCCCGTTTTTGCCACCAAAATGGATAACCTCACATTTATCCACATTATACTGCATCTGCCAAACATTTGCCCACTCACCCAGCCTATCCAAGTCACCTTGCAGTCTCCTAGCATCCTCCTCACAGCTAACACTGCCCCCCAGCTTAGTGTCATCCGCAAACTTGGAGATATTGCCTTCAATTCCCTCATCCAGATCATTAATATATATTGTAAATAGCTGGGGTCCCAGCACTGAGCCTTGCGGTACCCCACTAGTCACTGCCTGCCATTGTGAAAAGGATCCGTTTACTCCTACTCTTTGCTTCCTGTTTGCCAGCCAGTTCTCTATCCACATCAATACTGAACCCCCAATGCCGTGTGCTTTACGTTTGTATACTAATCTCTTATGTGGGACCTTGTCAAAAGCCTTCTGGAAGTCCAGATACACCACATCCACTGGTTCTCCCCTAAAAAGTGGGGTAACGTTTGCTACCCGCCAATCCTCAGGAACTACTCCAGAATCTAAGGAGTTTTGAAAGATTATTACTAATGTATCCACTATTTCTGGAGCTACTTCCTTAAGTACTCTGGGATGCAGCCTATCTGGCCCTGGGGATTTATCGGCCTTTAATCCATTCAATTTACCCAACACCATTTCCCGGCTAACCTGAATTTCACTCAATTCCTCCAACTCCTTTGACCCGCGGCCCCCTGCTATTTCCGGCAAATTATTTATGTCTTCCTTAGTGAAGACGGAACCAAAGTAGTTATTCAATTGGTCCGCCATATCTTTGTTCCCCATGATCAACTCACCTGTTTCTGACTGCAAGGGACCTACATTTGTTTTAACTAATCTCTTTCTTTTCACATATCTATAAAACCTTTTGCAGTCAGTTTTTATGTTCCCTGCCAGTTTTCTTTCATAATCTATTTTTCCTTTCCTAATTAAGCCCTTTGTCCTCCTCTGCTGGTCTCTGAATTTCTCCCAGTCCTCCGGTATGCTGCTTTTTCTGGCTAATTTGTACGCATCATCCTTCGCTTTGATACTATCCCTGATTTCCCTTGTTATCCACGGATGTACTACCTTCCCTGATTTATTCTTTTGCCAAACTGGGATGAACAATTTTTGTAGTTCATCCATGCAGTCTTTAAATGTCTTCCATTGCGTATCCACCGTCAACCCTTTTAGAATTAATTGCCAGTTAATCTTGGCCAATTCACGTCTCATATCCTCAAAGTTACCTTTCTTTAAGTTCAGAACCATTGTTTCTGAATTAACAATGTCACTCTCCATCCTAATGAAGAACTCAACCATATTATGGTCACTCTTGCCCAAGGGGGCACGTACACAAGATTGCTAACTAACCCTTCCTCATTACTCAATACCCAGTCTAAAATAGCCTGCTCTCTCGTTGGTTCCTCTAGAGGTGTACAAACTCATGAGAGGAATAGATTGGGTAGAAGCACAGAGTGTTTTGCCCAGAGTAGGGGAATCAAGGACCAGAGGTCATAGGTTCAAGGTGAAGGGGAAAAGATTTAATAGGAATCTGAGGGGTAACTTTTTCTCACAAAGGGTGGTGGATGTATGGAACAAGCTGCCAGAGGATGTAGTTGAGGCTGGGACTATCCCATCGTTTATGAAATATTTAGACAGGTATATGGATAGGACAGCTTTGGAGGGATATGGATCAAGCGCGGGCAGGTGGGACTAGTGTAGCTGGGACATTGTTAGCCAGTGTGGGCGTTGGGCCAAAGGGCCTGTTTACACTGTATCACTCTATGACTCCACACAGACACCACTTAAAGGGCAGGTTTGAACTTGGTCGCTGGAGCTGTGAGGCAGCAGTACCGTGATGCCCTAACTTTCAAAGTACCATGGACAACAAATCATCACCAAGAAATGCAGATAACACAATTATTTCATTTAATCCACATTTGCTGAGTCTATTCCCTCCACTAACTGCTTACCACAAAGTGTCTCCTTGAACTTGGACGTCAGTTTCTCAATCACACCGTATGTCTCCACATAGAAGACATGATCATCTAGGGGATCACTGGCCATTTGTCTGAGAGACATCATGTCAGCCCTGCCCACACCAACCGCATAGATCTCAATGCCAGCTGCCCGAGCCCTTGCAGAGATTTCTGCCACCTGATCCTGCGGCCGTCCATCTGTCACAATAATGGCTACTCTGGAGATGCCACGGTCCTTGGGCCTTGCTCCTGCAATGTCGATGAAAGCCTTGTCCATGGCACCCTCGATGGCCAAGCCAGTCATTGTGCCAGTTGCAAGTGGATCAATTTGAGAGACTGCGCGCTTCATGTCTCGTTTGTTAGTGTAAGTGTTCAGCATAAACTCAATCCTCACTGTGCTTGCATAGTTGATGACTGCCACGCGGGTTCTATCAAGTCCAATATCCAATGTGTCAACCATATGGCCCAGGAAGACTTTCACTTGCTCAAACTCGTGAGGTCGGACACTACGAGAGCTATCGATGATAAAAACCACATCTTGGGGTTGACTTCTACATTGTGATTCTGTGGGGGAAATAACAGACCATATAAAATACAATGGAAATAACCACATAAAATGTCTTTGAACATTTTTCAAAACATACTTCCATATTTCCAATAAAATTAATATAAATAGCATATGATTTTGTGTGCTGGTGAGTTTCTTAGAAACGAGGTGATGACCATCGGGAGGAGAATGGGGAGAGCAGGGTAGAGATAAGATTTTGCCTTCCATCACAGTGAGGAGGAGATGCACTGTGATGGATGTTTGTGTAAATTATGTTGTGTCTTGGTTGTTTTTCTTGTTTGTATGACTGCAGAAACCAAATTTCGTTAACATCCTGGTGAATCTCCTCTGGTCTTCAGCATTATCACATCCATCCTACATCTTGATGACCAGACCACAACTGCACGCAAATGCAATGTACTTCAACATCTTAGCTGTTAACATTGACATTACCTTGCGTTCCCTGGTTCTTTACAATAATTTTTTTTAAAGCAAATTGCAAATCTACAAAGTTATTAGTAACATTATTAATAACATTATTCTTCTCATATTGGACATGTTCCAGTAGTGTTTTGGGAAGAAGGAAGATAAGTCAGTTTTATATGCTACAATATTTTCTAAATGTATTTCTTTGTACAAATATACATAAAGTGTAGGTAAAATATCCGACAAACCTTTTTTGAAGTAAAGTTTATAAATGACCACTTTTTAAAAATTTACTATTAAACAGAATAGGAAGCAAGCATTGGAGTGGGATTAGAATATACACCACATATGGGGAAAAAACCCACACAGATGTGGCCTGATTCTGTGTAGAGACTTTCCATAATTCTATGAAAAAACATGTGCTGACAATAAACAGAGAGAGTGTGTCCATTCATAGAGTTGGGCAAAACCTGTTTCTCAGATGTGAAAGAGAATTGCCAAGAAATCAAATAGAGATATTTAGAAGTTCCATATTTACCTACAGAATGTGGAATTTGCAACCATTAGGAGTCATTGAGCTATGGATGCATGTGAGAGGCCGTTGGATGAGCAGAAGAGACTGAAGCTGGTAGAATTAGAATTATAAATAATGGGAAATGGCTCAAGGTGATCATAAACTGTCTCAGTGTAGGCCAGTTAATGCAAAATAACTGCAGATGCTGAAAATCTAAAATAAAAATAGAGACTTTGCTGATTCTCAGCAAATCAGGCAGAATCCTCGGAGAGAGAAAAATTATTATTGCTGCAGGTCAGGAAAAAATAGCAAACAAATATGTTTTAAATTGTAGAGGGGTGGAGAGAACAAAGGAATCGTCTGTGGCAGGGTGGGGACCAAGAGAGACTAAATGACACAAATGGTGCTGGTGTCAGCTGTGAGAAGGTCGTGAAAGGTTATTGGTCACAGGCAATGTGGCCAGAGCAGATGTAAGAGGAAGGAGATAAATGAGAACAGGAGAAGAGAGAGAAACAGCAATGCTGTAACTGTGAGATACACATCACTGCAACTTCCAGAAATCTGAAATTAACAAAAATACTAGAGATACTCAACAGGTCAGAAAGTTTCAATGAAGGAGGGAAATAGAATTAGCATTACAAGCTGACGATCTTTCATTAGAACTTGTCAGATCTGATACAAATCTGGAAGGCCTGTGTATGTCTCTTTACTGCTGCTGGGATGGTCAAGGCAGCTTAAGGTGACAAGAAGATTTATCAAGTTAGATTGTTCTTGTCATATTTGGAACAGTACTCTAATTGTACAATAAGAATGAGCATTTTTTAACTGATGCTGTTAATGTTGGAATGTTAAAGGCATGCTCTGACTTCATAAAACATGCATATCTGGAATTCAATATTTTTGTTGGTTCTATTGATGAATACTAACCATCTCCTCCTTAACATAAGTGGTTCAAAGATGACTAAGGTAAATTAAAAAATGTAAAGTCATTCAGATTTTCAAAGATATACTACTGACAGACCATTTCGTGAGTCATGTCAAACATATTTAAATTTAACACATTTGTTTTATTCAACATGAATGAATGCATTTGAGAGAAAGTTCTACAAACTGGGTACCAAAACTTCAATGTAATCAAATGAAATTCCAAGTATTAAATTTAATTTTACAAATATTAGTAATCAGCCTGAATATCTTGACATGATAAATTACATTTTGGTGCTTTACAATTTTACAGTGACATCAATATTTAACATCACATCAAAGAAGAAATGGTACGCGAATGGATAGGACAGGTTTAGATGGACTAGTGTAGATTGGACATGTTGCTCGGTGTGGGCAAGTTGGGCAGAAGGGCCTTTTTCCACACTGTATGATTCTAGGACTATGATTCTATGAATGGTTAACAAATACTGATGAGAAAAATAGGTACATACAGAAACAATATCCCAGCTCTGAGGAAACCTGTGAAAGGTCTCGTCGTTTATGAAGGAATCCCAGAGGGCAGGGCGCAGGAAGCTTCACAGTTGGTTTGGAAAGAGTCATTGGAATATTCTGAAGAGCTGACTCAGAAGCAAAACTAAGAGAGATTGGAATTCAAGCAGAAGCCATCTGTGGTTTGCACTGGAATAACAAATTCCTCCTGGTTCTTGTCATTGTAATTTGTTCCATGGACACACCACCTCTATTTTGCAACTATGCCTTAAGAGTTACAAGTCCTTTCTGTAGAAGAATCTTTAAAAAAAAAAAAGAATAAAATGCGGCAGAGGCCATGTAGATATTTTTAATACCAGGTATAGCGTTTGAAGTTAAGTGAGGGTTGAAGGAGATTGATGAGGCCTGGATTGCTGGGGATTTGTCGCAGGGCGGATAGGAATTTGGCTTTGAACGAACAGTAAAACAATGCTCGCCTCTGTACAGCGACCACCACATTCTAAGATTATGACATATACTGTAAGTGATAACATGTCCAGTGGTTTGTTTGAGAAGAAAAGACATAGATCTTCACCTTCCTTCTCAGAAGCTGTTCATATTGTTTGTTGAATTTTTAAAACATAAAGACATACCAGAGTCCAATTTCAATTTCTGTTGCACAGCATTGGCTCAAGGTTACTGAATTCATAATGACAGTAAAGCTATGATTGTCCACTATTACCACTGTAAGTCTGATGGCAACTTCTAGAAACTTAGAAACATAGAAAATAGGTGCAGGAGTAGGCCATTCGGCCCTTCGAGCCTGCACTGCCATTCAATATGATCATGGCTGATCATCCAACTCAGTATCCTGTACCTGCCTTCTCTCCAAACCCCCTGATCCCTTTAGCCACAAGGGCCACATTCTAACTTGCATAACTAAATGTGGAAAACTAAAGGCTGCAGTTGAGGTTACTTTGCTTCTCCATACATTGAACAATTTATTGCACAAGCTAGGAGTCTCATTCTCTCTCATGAAAAACAATCTTGAAATGATGCTTCACATTTCACCAAACATAGAAACATAGAAACATAGAAAATAGGTGCAGGAGTAGGCCATTCGGCCCTTCGAGCCTGCACCGCCATTCAATATGATCATGGCTGATCATCCAACTCAGTATCCCGTACCTGCCTTCTCTCCATACCCCCTGATCCCCTTAGCCACAAGGGCCACATCTAACTCCCTCTTAAATATAGCCAATGAACTGGCCTCAACTACCCTCTGTGGCAGAGAGTTCCAGAGATTCACCACTCTCTGCGTGAAAAAAGTTCTTCTCATCTCGGTTTTAAAGGATTTCCCCTTTATACTTAAGCTGTGACCCCTTGTCCTGGACTTCCCTAACATCGGGAACAATCTTCCTGCATCTAGCCTGTCCAACCCCTTAAGAATTTTGTAAGTTTCTATAAGATCCCCTCTCAATCTTCTAAATTCTAGAGAGTATAAACCAAGTCTATCCAGTCTTTCTTCATAAGACAGTCCTGACATCCCAGGAATCAGTCTGGTGAACCGTCTCTGCACTCCCTCTATGGCAATAATGTCCTTCCTCAGATTTGGAGACCAAAACTGTACGCAATACTCCAGGTGTGGTCTCACCAAGACCCTGTACAACTGCAGTAGAACCTCTCTGCTCCTATACTCAAATCCTTTTGCAATGAAAGCTAACATACCATTCGCTTTCTTTACTGCCTGCTGCACCTGCATGCCTACCTTCAATGACTGGTGTACCATGACACCCAGGTCTTGCTGCATCTCCCCCTTTCCCTTTCCCAATCGGCCACCATTTAGATAATAGTCTGCTTTCCTGTTTTTGCCACCAAAATGGATAACCTCACATTTATCCACATTATACTGCATCTGCCAAACATTTGCCCACTCACCCAGCCTATCCAAGTCACCCTGCAGTCTCCTAGCATCCTCCTAACACTGCTAACACTGCCCCCCAGCTTAGTGTCATCCGCAAACTTGGAGATATTGCCTTCAATTCCCTCATCCAGATCATTAATATATATTGTAAATAGCTGGGGTCCCAGTACTGAGCCTTGCGGTACCCCACTAGTCACTGCCTGCCATTGTGAAAAGGACGTGTTTACTCCTACTCTTTGCTTCCTGTTTGCCAGCCAGTTCTCTATCCACATCAATACTGAACCCCCAATGCCTTGTGCTTTAAGTTTGTATACTAATTTCTTATGTGGGACCTTGTCGAAAGCCTTCTGGAAGTCCAGATACACCACATCCACTGGTTCTCCCCTATCCACGCTACTAGTTACATCCTCGAAAAATTCTATAAGATTCGTCAGACATGATTTACCTTTCGTAAATCCATGCTGACTTTGTCCAATGTTTTCACCACTTTCCAAATGTGCTGCTATCCCATCTTTAATAACTGACTCTAGCAGTTTCCCCACTACCGATGTTAGACTAACTGGTCTGTAATTCCCCATTTTCTCTCTCCCTCCCTTCTTAAAAAGTGGGGTTACGTTTGCTACCCGCCAATCTTCAGGAACTACTCCAGAATCTAAAGAGTTTTGAAAGATTATTACTAATGCATCCACTATTTCTGGAGCTACTTCCTTAAGTACTCTGGGATGCAGCCTATCTGGCCCTGGGGATTTATCGGCCTTTAATCCATTCAATTTACCCAACACCACTTCCCGGCTAACCTGGATTTCACTCAATTCCTCCAACTCCTTTGACCCGCGGTCCCCTGCTATTTCCGGCAAATTATTTATGTCTTCCTTAGTGAAGACGGAACCAAAGTAGTTATTCAATTGGTCCGCCATATCCTTGTTCCCCATGATCAACTCCCCTGTTTCTGACTGCAAGGGACCTACATTTGTTTTAACTAATCTCTTTCTTTTCACATATCTATAAAAACTTTTGCAGTCAGTTTTTATGTTCCCTGCCAGTTTTCTTTCATAATCTATTTTTCCTTTCCTAATTAAGCCCTTTGTCCTCCTCTGCTGGTCTTTGAATTTCTCCCAGTCCTCCGGTATGCTGCTTTTTCTGGCTAATTTGTACGCATCATCCTTCGCTTTGATACTATCCCTGATTTCCCTTGTTATCCATGGATGTACTACCTTCCCTGATTTATTCTTTTGCCAAACTGGGATGAACAATTTTTGTAGTTCATCCATGCAGTCTTTAAATGTCTTCCATTGCATATCCACCGTCAACCCTTTTAGAATTAATTGCCAGTCAATCTTGGCCAATTCACGTCTCATACCCTCAAAGTTACCTTTCTTTAAGTTCAGAACCATTGTTTCTGAATTAACAATGTCACTCTACATCCTAATGAAGAACTCAACCATATTATGGTCACTCTTGCCCAAGGGGGCACGTACAACAAGATTGCTAACTAACCCTTCCTCATTACTCAATACCCAGTCTAAAATAGCCTGCTCTCTCGTTGGTTCCTCTACATGTTGATTTAGATAACTATCCCGCATACATTCCAAGAAATCCTCTTCCTCAGCACCCCTGCCAATTTGATTCACCCAATCTATATGTAGATTGAAGTCACCCATTATAACCGTTTTGCCTTTGTCGCAAGCATTTCTAATTTCCTGTTTGATACCATCTCCAACTTCACTACTACTGTTAGGTGGCCTGTACACAACACCCACCAGCGTTTTCTGCTCCTTAGTGTTTTGCAGCTCTACCCATACCGATTCCACATCCTCCAAACTAATGTCCTTCCTTTCCATTGCATTAATCCCCTCTCTAATCAGTAACGCTACCCCACCTCCTTTTCCTTTCTGTCTATCCCTCCTGAATATTGAATATCCCTGGATGTTCAGCTCCCAGCCTTGGTCACCCTGGAGCCATGTCTCCGTGATCCCAACTATATCATAGTCATTAATAGCTATCTGCACATTCAACTCATCCACCTTGTTACGAATGCTCCTTGCATTGAGACACAAAGCCTTCAGGCTTGTTTTTACAACACTCTTACCCCTTACACAATTATGTTGAAAAGTGGCCCTTTTTGATTTTTGCCCTGGTTTTGTCTGCCTGCCACTTTTACTTTTCACCTTGCTACCTATTTCTTCTACCCTCATTTTACACCCTTCGGTCTCTACGCTCACACATTTAAGAAACCCTTTCCCTTTAACTCCATCCTCCACTGTCCCATTCAACACCCCACCCCCCTTATTCAGTTTAAAGCCACCCGTGTAGCAGTGGCAAACCTGCCTGCCAGAATGCTGGTCCCACACCTGTTAAGATGCAATCCGTCCCTTTTGTACAGTTCCCCCTTACCCCAAAACAGATCCCAGTGATCTAAGAATCTAAATCCCTGCCCCGTGCACCAGTTCCTCAGCCACACGTTCAGGTCCCGTATCTCCCTGTTCCTGCTCTCGCCAGCACGGGGAACTGGAAGCAAACCGGAGATAACAACCCTGGAGGTCCTGCTTTTCAACATTTTTCCGAGCTCTCTAAAGTCACGCTGCAGAATATTCATCCCCTTCTTTCCGACATCGTTTGTGCCGACATGCACTACCACTTCCAGATGTTCACCTTCGCCCTTGAGGATTTTCTGCACTCTGTCCGTGACATCCTGGATCCTGGCACCGGGAAGGCAGCACACCATCCTCGCATCCCGTCTGTTGCCGCAGAAACCCCTGTCCGTACCTCTCACGATGGAGTCTCCCACTACAATGGCCTTGCCTGCCTTAGGCCTTTTTGGTTTTGGCTCAACAGCCCTATTCGCATCACAGGCCAGTCCGCCGCTCACGTCTTCTGTCCCAACAGCTTCTAAGCGGGTGAACCTGTTTACAAGAGGTACATCACCCGGGGACGTTGGCATTCCATGCTTCCCTCCCTTTCTCACTGTCTCCCACCTTCTCTCTTCCAGTACCTTAGGTGTAACAATCGTACTGTAGGACTTGTCGAGGAACGACTCCGTTTCTCGTACGAACCGGAGGTCATCCACTTGCTTCTCCAGTTCCCCAACACGGCCCTTCAGGAGCTCTACCTGGATGCACTTTTCGCATTTGTAGCAGCCAGAGGCACCAGCGGTGTCCTTGACCTCCCACATACTGCAAGCATCGCACTGAATCAGCTTGCCTGACATCTCCTTCTTTGGTCTCTACCTCTCAAGCGTATTGCGTGGTCTCCTCTCCTCAGCCTCCTCGCCGAAGACTCTCGAGCCAAAGACTCACACTTTTCTCACAGGGCACTTCCCTCACTCACTGCCGCTCGCAAAGAGCTGTCCTGCTTAAATTGACTGATAAATTGCCTGATTTACCAATTTACAGAGCAAATTCCTCAGTTTTCAACTGTTTTCACCCCTCTCCTCCCACTTGGGCTAGAGCCAATCAGTCGTATCTCTTGCTAATCTGTTGCTGCTGTTGTTCCTCCCAAATCTACAGCAGTTCTGAACAAAGACTGTGCGTCCTTGGCCTTTTAACTGTTTTCACCCCTCTCCTCACACTTGGGCTAGAGCCAATCAGTCGTATCTCTTGCTAATCTGTTGCTGCTGTTGTTCCTCCCAAATCTACAGCACCAAACACATGGGCTCTGTAAGCCAAGGCCTGTTGCACATCCGCGAGACCAAGCATAGACTGGGCGACCGTTTCCCAGAACACCTACGCTCGGTCCGCCAAGTTCTACGGGATCTCCCGGTTGCTAACCATTTTAACTCCGGTTCCCATTCCCATATTGATCTTTCTGTCCTACGCATCCACCATTGCCAGGTTACCACATGAAAACTGAAGGAACAGCATCTCATATTCTGCTTGGGCAGCTTACACTCTAACAGAACAAAGATTGAATTCTCCAATTTTAGGTAACTAATCTACAAATAACCCCCACCCGTTACATTTTCACCTTCCTCCTCTGTTCTCTGTTCTGTGCCCCACTTGGATTTGCATCCACTTCCCCCCTCCTTCACCCCCCTCACACCCTGTCCCCTTCCACCTATAGTTCTTCTTCTAGCTTCACAATCCCCCCTCACCTGTATTCACTTATCACTTGCTAGCCTTTGTCCTGCCCCACCTCTCTTCCAGCTTTCCCTCCCCCACCACAACCAATCTGAGCAAGGGTCCCAGCCTGAAACATCACCTATCAATGTTCTCCAGAGATGCTGTCTGACCTGCTGAGTTACTCCAGCACTTAAGGGCCCGTCCCACTTGGTCGACATTTGCGCGTCACGCAGGTGGTGCGCGAAGATTTTGTGAATCCCAAAATCCTGGTGCGCCGCGCGCGACCGCTCGCCACTGCCTACGTCACCGTGCACTATGCATGTATAATGCACGCCATGCGTGAATCATGTGCGCGTCATGAAGCGCGTGTCATGTGTCGTGACGTGTAAATGACGTGCAAATTACGTCCAAGTGGGACAGGCCCTTTAGTGTCTTTTTATGTCATTTTTGTCTCTTTTATATCCCCTTCCAATCTGATCTATCTATTCCTATTCTTATATTATTTCCTGCATATGATATGGATGGCGTTTATTCTTCCAGTTTAGACAGTGTGGCTTACGGATGATTTACAGTCTGGTTTATTGAAGAGTCTTCATGGTGTTTTTGGTTTATTGACATACACCACAGTTGGCCGCCAAACTGAATCTAATGCCAGATTAGGGAAAATCTCTGCTCGCTGGGCCTCAAACATTGTGTGGGCGACTGTCAGCGGGAATGATGAGTGCCACTCCTTTCCAACTGGAAATAAACTCCTGGCCAGATGTATCCTTATTTTAGCTTCCTTGTTTGGATCAGTCTGATTGATTGAAGAGTCCTGCTACATTTTTTCCTTCCCTCAGATCCCACAGATCTCCTGGTGCAGACAGCAAGTAGTTTCCACTCAATGCCTCAGCACCTACCAGCAAGAAGAATGGGGAGCGCTGTCCCTTCACTGTTAACACGGAAATCTGGCCAGGTAAAGAAACATATTTCTAAGGCTCCTTGGCTGCTGCAAGGGAGAATTTCTGTGGGTGTTTTGAAACTTGTCTGTAATAATTTTAGTGGAGGATTCACCAAATTGTTTATATCTTTTTGCTGGGCTCCCACATCTCTTCTGCCAAAAATGCAACGTGCAAACGGGGGAAACTTTGCAAAAATGCTCATGGGAAGATTCTGCTTATATCAGGCGGAGACACGAGTTGGTGCCAAAAATCAGTAGACATTTGTGTGTGTCTTTATTTTACTGCAAATAAACCGTCATTGAAGATAGAGACAAAATGCTGGAGTAACTCTGCAGGACAGGCAGCATCTCTGGAGAGAAGGAATGGGTGACGTTTTGGGTTGATACCCTTCTTCAGACTGGGACTCAGGGGAGAGGGAGTCTAGGAGTGTATATAGGAGGGTAAGGTATGAAAATGACAGATCAAAGCAGAAGGTTATAAGGAAATGTAAAATGGTTCATTGTTAGCTGAGGGGAAGGTGACAAGGAGGCACACTATCAGTAGAATTAATCAAAAGGACAGTGGAACTAGTCAGGGAACTAGGGTGGGGGAGGGACAGAGAGAGAGGGAAAACAAGGGTTAAAGTTAGAGAAATCAATATTTCATACAGCTGGATTAGAATACTGTGAATGGGAAGCTGATGCACAATTCCACATTTTAAATAGTTACTTGCCAAAGAATGAAAAATATTGCTATCTTAGTGTTTCATTTTGCCTCTTACTTTAAAGGTCTTGCAAGAAAAATATAAGATTATTTCAGAGTGTGTTTCTTTGTGCCTTAGTGCTGCAGAATGATCAATTAGTTTCATCTGAAAGCATCATAGTTGGATTAGGTGGGGATGGGGTGTGGAGGTGGGAGGGTGAGTTGGTGAGGGGAAGGTGTCAATGGAGAAACTAGGGGAAATGGAACTGGAAATGTAAAAGTCATTCAGATGGTAAGAAATATTTGAGAGGATAGACTGCAAAGGGGACAAAAAGAATGATACAAATTGAATTAAAAAAATAAATGGTGGAAATCAAAAAAGGGAAGTTGTGCAAATATTGAAAAATAAAAGCAGACTAATATTCACAATGTGACAATAGTTTTCCTATGGTTTTGTGCGGTTTTCCATGGGTATGTCAAATTTGGATCAAACTTTACCAGGAGCAAACTTGATTCAGCCTTTAGTGTTTTATAGAGAAAGAGAGGGCCACTGAACAAGGGAATCACTGAGGAAATAAAGAAAATTATAGAAAGAATGGGGTAATGGTTCTGCAGTTTATCAAGTCACAATGATTTTCGAACGAAGATCAGCCTTTGGCTTTCTCCTGTTATTAGCAGACAGTTTTAATGCCAAAATATGCTTTAATTAAAAACAACATCATATGCATTATGACAAAGTCAAATAAAAGTGACTATATATAAATGTGACTATATATAGTAACTATAAATGTATTATGTATAAGAGTCCTCTGATCAGGTCTCCATTGCTTCTGTAGGAGAGAATTCTACATGTTCACCACCATCTGAGTGAGAGATTTCTCCTGATCTTGATTCTTAATGATGTATCATTCATCTTGAGGTTGTGATCCTCGCTCTGGACTCCTCCACCAAGGGAAACATTCACTTGGTATCTATTATATATCCAGTTCAGTTGGATTCCCACATTCTCTTGTGTGCCCGTGGACACAGCGTGCACCAGTCCAGTCTATCCTCGTGCGTCAGTCCTACCATCCTGCAATCAGTTTTATAAACTTTGTTGCTCTTCCTCCAGGGCAAGAGCACCTTTCTTCAGGACAAGAAACCAAAGCCACAAAAAAAAAACTCCAGATGGGTTCTCACCAAGATGCTCTGCAGATGCAGCGAGTCTTTCAGGTTCTTGTACACAAATCCTCATGCAATGAGTTTGACTCAATCCAATAGAGTCAAACTCTCATTGCAATGAGTATTAGCTGCACCTAAATGCTGGCTCTCCGTGACTGGTATGCAAAAGACATTAAAGTCTCCTTGCACCTTTCCTTTTCACAACCTAGCACCGTTCACTCAGAATGAAAACTGATAATCTCATGTATCCATTTAAAACGGTATCTACCCTACATTTGCCCATTCACCCAACGTATAAATCACACCAGAGCCTCGTTGTATCTTCCTCACAGCTCACATTCACATTTATAGACTAAATTTAATTTTAAAGTATTTCTAAGACCTAAAAAAAACCGACTAAAGATTTATTTTGAAGCATAATTTAATACATGCATTATTGACGAAGTCCCTTAAATCAACTTCAAGGTGAATGATATGAATGGCATTTCAGAGCATGAAGAATTGCACTGTGATTTTTCCCTGATTGTTACCAGCAGCAATTCAGAAACTGGTCATTCTACAGGGCAATTTCATAAAGCAGTTTGTAAAATGATTTGGAATTAATATCACTTGCTTTACATTAAATCTTCAAAAAAGTGGATTCTGCTTTAATCAATGTGATCAGAATACTTTACACTAGCTGTTAAGAATGGACCCATGGAATCAAGAGAACTATATTAAAGTACTCAGAACAGGTCCTACAATTTTATTTGGGATCTTTGCACGGAAAGACAGTTTGATTGGAATGAAGATGAACAAGAAATGAAGGGAAGTGAAGAATTCCACAAATATGTGCAACGTAATATTGAACCTGTACTTGTTTTAAACGATCTTGATCTGTTTGCCTGCAGTCTACAAATTAAATTACCACCGAAGCTTTGTAATTACTCTACCCTTCAATTCTTTGTATATTGTTATGTTCTGACATGATAGTGGAGGGTAGTTAGAGTCGTGAATGTTATGCATTTTTAAAGTAAATGTAAGAAATAATAATTGTCGATACCAGAAGAGAAAATGTGCATAAATATACAATGGAAGATGTTAACACTCATGTTTTAAATCACAAATTCAGATACATATAATAGTGCAATTCACAATTATAAACGTGGATAAAAACCGAAATAGTTACATTACACGAAATATTGAGTATTAATAAATGCGCTGTATTGACGAAATTTGGATACCCGTGCGTTAATTTCGGTTTGTAGATTCAAACGTATTTAATAATAATCAATTTCTTACGTTGTAATTCGTTTTACTTAGAGATTTATTTGTTCAGTAGCCGTTCTGTCCCATTAATGCTCCAATACATTTTACAAGAATCTGCATCCTTAACTAGTTGTGTAAAGCTGGTTTCAAATAATCGTGTCCACATCATAACAATTGAATCAAGCACCAAATGCAGGGAATCTTAGCTGACTTATTTATTACAGTCAAGGGAACTATCCGGAGAATTTCACTATACTTTCCACTGGACAGGTGGGAGAGGGAAGAGGGAAGCTTTCTGTTACATTTATTTGGTACCTTGTCCGACGTTGGCGTGTTGTGCGAGAGCTGGATTTGTGTATCTGTTGGTCGGCGAGAGCGGAATCCTCCGGGCTGGAGCCCTGTAACGTCGGTAATTGTACGCACGAACTTGGACGATGATAACTAGGGCACAGTAGAGAAGACCGCACCACAACAGCTTCATGGTAACAGCAACAGCTTTTCCTCGCAGTCCTCTTAGTTTTCACGAGTATGTACCGCACATACAATTTGCAGCCGGTCTGAGCAAACTTAAAGCTCGCAGTTTGAACCACGTGTGAAATATTGAACCAATCGCCAATATATCTTCCAAAGGCTAGGGGTAATAATATGGAGCATTATCGAGTTTATGATTCATGTTCACAGTGGCCACGCCCCTCGGATCATTGGCAAACACACGCTTAAAGTTTATGGGCTTCCTGTGTCTGTCACTGAAGGAGAGAAGGGTGAATGGGGACTGAGCCAGAGACGGAGACGGAGACGGGGACGGGGATAGAGTGGTTTGGCTGAATGCCGCTGAGTGAATGGATGGGAGTTGGACTTCTTGTTCCTTGTCACTGAGGGCAGCACAGAGGCGCATGTAGTGGAGCTGCTGCCTCACTGAGCCACAAGCCCGGGTTCGATCCTGACCTCGGGTGCTATATCTGTGTGGTGTTTGTGCGTTCTCCCTGTGACCTCGTGGGTTTTCTGCGGGTGCTCCGGTTCCCCCTCCCCCCCCCCCCCCCCCCCCCACAAGACGTGCTGGCTTGTAGGTTAACTGGCCTCTGTAAATTGCACCTCGTGTGTCGGGAGTGGATGCGAAAGTGGGATAACTGTCACATGTATGTTGGAGGCTCCCCTTAAATAGAGCAAAAAGGCAGAATGCTGGAGGAACACAGCGGGTCGGGCAGCATCTGTGGAGGGAATGGCCGGGTGTCGTTTCAGATCGGGACCCTTCTTCAGTCTGAAACATTGTCTATCCATGCCCACCATATCGTTTCTCCAGCACTTTTTTTTTGCGCAAAGTTCCAGAATTTACAGTCTTATGTCTTCTCTGATAAACGTTGCATAGGTGTGTGAGATGCTGCTCGTGTGTCTGGCCGCTCTTGTGAATACAGTATTTCCATCGATGTGGGTGTGTGCCGCCGTGTGGTGCGTGAGAGATAGAAAAATGCCCATTTGGATGATGTGTCTGGAAACGAGAGACTGCGGGTGTGTGCAGTGTGTGTGCCATTTGTGATTTTGCAAATATTTAAACCACGCATTAAAAGTGCGGTTCGGCCGTAAAAGTGCATACCTGCTGCATGGAAACGCCGAAAGAATAAACATTGTCGCTGGTGTGAAGCCACACTATCCTTCGTTGTGCGAATACTACAACAACCAGTTTTTAGTTCATCGGCTGCTTTTGTGAATAATGTGTTTATTTTGATGACCTAACTTGTTTTTTAAATAATTTGCAATGAAAAATCTCCTCGTCACCATTTAAACCCATTTGACTAAAATAATTGCAGCCGTGTGATAACATATGACGATTAAATATAAAAGCTCTTCTCCTAATTTGAGGAAGGACATTGTTGCTATCCAGGGAGTGCAGCGTAGGTTCACGAGGTTAATTCCCAGGATGGTGGGACTGTCATATGATGAAAGAATGGAGCGACTGGGATTGTATTCACTGGAATTTACAAGGATGAGAGGAAGTCTTATAGAAACATATGAATTTATTAAGGACTTGGACACCCTAGATACATGAAACATGTTTCCGATGTCGAGGGAGTCCCGAATCAGGGTCACAGTTCAAGAATACCAGGTAAGGTAGGTCATTTATAACTGAGATTAAGAAAATCCTTTTCACACAAGAGAGTTGTGAATTTGTTGAATTCTTTGCCTCAGAAGGCAGTGGAGGTCGATTCACTGGATGCATTCAAATAGAGGTAGGTAGAGCTCTCAGGGCTAGCGGAATCAAGGGATATGGGGAGAAGGCAGGAACGGGGTACTGATTGTGGATGATCAGCCATGATCACATTGAATGGCAGTGCCTGCTGGAAGGGCCGAATGGCCTTCTCCTGCACCTATTGTCTATGTATCTGACAATAATTGTCATTTTTTAAATCTTTTTTTAAGTTGGAGCATGTTTTATTTTTTTTCTAATAAAAATCTGGAATCCTGTGACAATGGAAATGTTTATTTCTTATGCAACAAGGTGGTTAGCTGCTATACTGACGTTGGTATCGGTACTGTATTAAAGATATTTCACCTTTAATGAGACGGCCCATCACTTTTTAGTTTAGAGATAATGTGGAAACAAGCCCTTTGATCCACCAAGTCGATGCGGACCATTGACCACGCGTGCACTAACCTACACACCAGAGGCAATTTTTCAAAAGCCAATTAACCTCCAAACCTGCATGTCTTTGGAATGTGAAAGGAAACCTGAGGACCCGCAGAAAACCCATGCGGTCACGGGGAGAACGTACAAACTCCGCACAGACAGCACCCGTGGTCAAGATCGGACCTGGGTCTACTACCGCTGCCCACTTGATCAAAGAATGGAACAAATGCCTCCTGCATCTGCTGCTGCAGCAAGTAAACTACAAAGAAACATTTCTGCAGAAATCTACAGGGTAACCATATTTTCTGAACACTGAACATTTTCGGAAACACTGCATGGAATATTAAAGAAGACAGCACAGAAACATTCATTGTGCTGTGTTTGATGCAAACAACGTTTGCCAAGTAAATTAAAATACTGATGTATATAAAATGTACGTCTCACTGTTGAATGTATTTGGATAGTTTATATTTAAAGGAATGGATGGATAGATCAGATGAATGGCTGGCTGAAGAGATGGTGCGAGGGGGTGGGATACAGGCTCTTGGATCACTGGCATGGTTTCAGGGGAAGATAGGACCTACACTAGAGGGAGGAGTGGCACCTAATGCAGGCAGGACAAATGTCCACCGGGCAACAGGAGCAAACTTTGCGTGGATGTATGTGAGCTCACACATGAATACCTAGCATCAGTATTCAGGAAGGAAAGATATTTTACACTTTGAGGACTCATCTAAGGGGAAGGTAAAATTACTCGATGCCTTTGTGGGATGAAAGGTTGATGGGATTTATCCCTATGGTGGGCAAGGGAAGATATGTCATGCTTTGACAGAGATTTTTAATCCCTCTTCTTCTTTGACCAAATGTGCCTTATAATTTGTTGGCATCACTTCTTCATTACTTACCCAATCTGCTCTTGTTTACTCCATGCCCCTTATTCTCTTTCACTTTCTCCATACTCTGCGCCTTTGGCTCCTGCCACAGGCTCAGCAAGATTTTATCTTCCCCTACATTGACCTTTAAACAAGCAACTAGCTGATAAAAATCTGCTAAGGAAACATCCATTTGCTAATTTATACCGTTTTCCAGCAAAAGAAGGGTCGACCAGAAACGTCACCTATTCCTTCTCTCCAGAGATGCTGCCTGTCCCGCTGAGATACTCCAGCATTTTGTGCTTACCTTAGATTTAAACCAGCTTCTGCAGTTCTTTCCAACATGCTTATGACGTGATTGCATAACTTGTTGGCACTCACTATCTAACTGAAGATATTGATATTTCTGCTTAGACAATGTAACAATACTCAAAGAGCCATGGCAATTGCTGATTTTTCTTTAAAGGCATGAAATGATGATGACATTCATCACAGAAACAACAGTATCAAGGATGATGAGAGATGAGCCAAATTATATCATAACCACATAATATAACCATATAACAATTACAGCACGGAAACAGGCCATCTCGGCCGTTCTAGTCCGTGCCAAACACTCATTCTCCCCTAGTCCCATCTACCTGCACTCAGACCATAACCCTCCATTCCTTTCCCATCCATATACCTATCCAATTTATTTTTAAATGATAAAATCGAACCTGCCTCCACCACTTTCACTGGAAGCTCATTCCACACCGCTACCACTCTCCGAGTAAAGACGTTCCCCCTCATGTTACCCCTAAACTTCTGTCCCTTAATTCTCAAGTCACGTCCTCTTGTTTGAATCTTCCCTACTCTCAATGGGAAAAGCTTATCCACGTCAACTCTGTCTATCCCTCTCATCATTTTAAAGACCTCTATCAAGTCCCCCCTTAACCTTCTGCGCTCCAAAGTATAAAGACCTAACTTGTTCAACCTTTCTCTGTAACTTAGTTGCTGAAACCCAGGCAACATTCTAGTAAACCTCGTCTGTACTCTCTCTATTTTGTTGACATCCTTCCAATAATTAGGCGACCAAAATTGTACACCATACTCCAGAATTGGCCTCACCAATGCCTTGTACAATTTTAACATTACATCCCAACTTCTATACTCAATGCTCTGATTTATAAAGGCCAGCACACCAAAAGCTTTCTTTACCACCCTATCTACATGAGGTTCCACCTTCATCTTAGAGGGAATGCAACATCAGAGACACAAAGTTCTTGGGAAATGCAAAGATATGGGTGAACAATTTTCCACCATAATCTCTGTGTGGAACCGTTATATTTTGTTCATTCTTCAACAGGGTGAGCAAAATATTAATCAAAAACGGCTTCTATATATTTTTAAAAGGCAGATTTTAGCTCTTCTAGCATGTTATTGGCAGAATGGATTCAAACTGATAGTTGTGCCCTTGACAGCCTAAGCCCACAGAATTTTGCATGCAGTATTTGTAAGTTGAGGTGAGAAATGATTCCATCCATCAATAATACAGAAAGAGATCAACTGTCATTGGCAGGTAATAGCAGACACTCCTCAGTTTAGTCTGTACCACCTCCAAAACAATTGTTTCAAAGTCTCAATATCTTGTGCAAAATATCAACATAAAGAAACTCACCTGTACCTTATATGATGTGTGTACATTAGATATGATTCTTCCCATTTTAATTTACTCGTTGTGAGCTCATGACTTTAACTTAAATACTTCTGACTGACATGGAGCTGGTTGTAAATTCTGGGGCAGATTGGACAACCATTACTGAAACTACAATTTTAACTTTGATGTCAGACTGTTTTCCCCATAGCTCATTCACAATCACGCACCCACAGTTAGTGTAACATGCATCCGACAATAGAGAACACAGCATATTTAAAAAAAATATTATTCCTGATTAATTCAGATATCATAGCCGGTAGACCACTTCACGATCATTTCAGTTCATGCAGTATTTTCACTATTACCAGCATTTACCTTCCTTATAAATTATCATGCGATTTAGAGCATTCTAACTGTTAAATTGGTTTATAGACAATAGATGCAGGAGTAGGCCATTTGGCCATTCGAGCCAGCACCGCCATGCAATGTGATCATGGCTGATCATCCCCAATCAGTACCCCATTCCTGCCTTCTCCCCATATCCCCTGACTCCGCTATTTTTAAGAGCCCTATCTAGCTCTCTCTTGAAAGCATCCAGAGAACCTGCCTCCACCTGAGGCAGAGAATTCCACACTCACCACTCTCTGTGAGAAAAAGTGTTTCCTTGTCTCCATTCTAAATGGCTTACTCCATATTCTTATTTAGTATGTTGTATCCAGCCTGCCCTCCTCCTCTGACAGAGAGGACTGAAGTAAAATATGCAGTACTCCAAGGCTCAATGAACAGAAGGAGTAAGTGATTCACTTCCTGTCCGAATAGATCACTTAAAAAAACAAAAAGACAAACTGCTGGAAGAACTCAGCAGGTCAGGCAGCATCTCTAGAGACCATGGGTAATGTTAAAGTCACATTTATTCATCACATGCACCAACTAAGGCACAGTGAAAAGAATTTGCCATGCAGCGATACAGTTGAAAAAAGAACACACAATACACAATAGAATTTAACATAAACATCCACCACAGCAATCTTCACTGCGGTGGAAGGCAACACAGTTCATTCAGTCCTCCTCCTTTGTTCATCCATGGTCGGGGCCATAAACCCTCCGTAGTCGCCGCTATGGACAGACGGATGTACAGGCCCTCTCGTCGGAATGATGGCAACTCCGGCATCAGGACGGTCGAACACATTCCACAGCTTGGAGTGCCTGAGGCGGCCACTTTCTTACCAGAGACTGCGGCTTCAGGATGGTATAGGCTGCAGGCCGGCGGTCGGAGCTCTTCCCCGGCGATCCCCGGCAAGGGATCCCAGACTCCAATGGTAAGTCCACGCCACAGCCGCGGCTAGAAGCTTCGCAGACCACAGCCCCATGATGCCAAAGTGACCAGGCCAGCAATCGGAGCACTTCTTTCTGGCGACCTCTGGCAAAGGTTCGCCCCATTCTGCGATAGAAAAGTCCACGCTGCGCCCGCTGTTGAAACTCCGGGCCCGACTCCGGGAAAGGCCGCTCCAATCCAAGATGTTGGGCCGCGAGGGAGGTGGGGCAGCGCCATGGATAAAGTCGCCTCTCCGTCGTGGAAGTGACTGAAAAACTGTTTCCCCCTTTTCTCCCCCACCACCCCCCACATAAGACATACCGAGAGACATTAAAACAAACATTTGGACATACTAAAAAAAACAAAAATAGTCGAAATAACGAACACGCTGCTGGCAGGGCAACCGACTTGCAGCACCCCCAACCGACCAGTGAAGTTTTGGGTCGGTACCCATCTTCGGACTGACCTGCTGAGTTATGTCAGTTTTTGTAAACCAGTATCTGCAGTTCCTTGTATCCATGCTTAAACGAACAATCCTATCTTTGAAACAAATTATGCCTCGTGAGACAGTGATTCACAATCAATATGAATAAGCACATTTAAAAAAAAGATTGATATTTTACACCCATATCTGAGCAGGATCACCTGAATATATAAATTAAGCCTCTGGTTTGGGAAATTAATCTAAAATTCGTCTGCACGAATTCATGTGAACATTTGGCGCTGTGATTTGTGAATTTACAAAATGGCCCTGTTCCTCCAAAGCTGCATGTTACAGAAATCTGCTCCCCAGGATTTTGCATAGATCGATGAACTTCATCTTTGAATGTGGTTTTACATTGCAGTTGCAAAGCCACAGGTATGATAGTGACACAAACAGATTCATACATTATGTCACATCGAGACAGTCCATTTGGCCCTATTACTTAATACCCTGCACTCACATCATTCCTTCTGTAGATCGTTCTTTTCTCACTCATTATCTGCTTAGCTTCCTTCGAAGTGCCCAAACCATCTCAACAAATAATGGTAACAGTATCATTTCTAAATGCTCTCTGGGTAAGGCAATTTCTGCTGAACTCCTTACTGAATAATTAAGAACTGCATTTATTAACATTCTTGGTCTCTCCCAAACCATTTCTACACCTATCGCTCCTGTCATGTCAATATTAGCTATTTTTATAAAGAGCACTGTAATGCAATGGCGTTGATCTCTAAACTATTGCTGAAAGCATAGATGCATTGTACATCTTTATCCTTTAAAGTGGAAATAAAGGACTATTATATATTTGAACATAAACAAGCTGTTTTTTAGCCTAGATCATGAGTCAGCTCAGTTCAGCTATTCCTTCATCAGAAGACAAGGAGGAAAAAAAATCAGGTCACACCAAATAAATCTCACACATAAGCTGTAGCACCAATGCATACACATAAACAGTATTTGTATCCTGTATTGTAGATACTGTACTGTTTTGTATGCTGTTATCAGGCAACCAAACCATCCGACCACAACTAGAGAGCAGTCCTGAACTACTATTTACCTCATTGGAGACTCTCGGACAATTTTTGGCTTTATCTTGCACTAAACGTTATTCCCTTATCATGTATCTGTACACTGTGAATGCCTCGATTGTAATTACCTATTGTCTTTCCGCTGACTGGTTAGCATGCAACAAAAGCTTTTCATTCTACCCTGGTACATGTGACAATAAACTAAACCGTATTCTTTTCATCATAGCAACAAATAAACGCTTCAGATAACTACATCAGGAATAAATTACCTCTGTTGGCGCCTCTTAAAATAAAATATATGTGGAGTGAAATGATTTCAGAGATTTGAACTGCAAATCAAGTGAGCAATTCTATCAGCTTTTAATGTATTCTTCCTCTTCATTTGCCTGAAACAAATATTTCATCAAAACTGAAGATCTAAATCCATGACCAATTCAATGTCCAGCGAAAGTATACAAACTGCTCAGGCGGTTCCACCGCATATTGGCACTCTGGGAAGATGACTAGGCTTTGTCTTCCTGTGAAATGAAAAGAATTATTAAAACATTGCTGAGTTGTAATAAAAAGCAACAATGGGTTTCAACAGGGAACAAAAAAAATATCTAAACTAACAAATGACAGCAAATGTACATAGCATTTCTCCATAACTTCCAAAAACTTAATACAGAACACCAAGGTTATCCATGGTCCACAAGGTTGTTCTCTCCAAAACTACTTTGAATACTACTAATAATGTATTTGATGCACTTGAGCTGGTGAGTAAAAATTAGCTCAGAGTTCCTGTTCATAACTGACCATAAATCAGAGAAGCCTTCTGGAATCTGTAGAGATTGACAGGCATCATAGCTGAGTCAACTGGGGGTTAGGCTTCCATGGGTTCATTAAAGCTGCAGAATCTAATATGAAATTCGTCAAGTCATCCGATAGCCTAGCATGCTCCAATCAACTCAAAAACCAGCGAGTCTCACAATTTTAGATTTTCATTCAACCCCATCCATGTAAAACTGATTTTTTTATACTGATCATTAATAAGTTTAAAATACCATGGAAACTTAAGAGGTGGAGGATTTCGTAGTTATCTAAAATTGGAGAATTCAAAGTTCACACCGCTGGCTTCTAAGCTACCCAAGCAGAATACGAGGTGTTGCTCTTCCAGCTTGCATGTGGCCTCACTCAGGCAATGAAGGAGGACCAGCACAGAAAGGTCAATATGGGAAAGAGGTGTTAAAATAGTTAGCAACCGAGAGATCTGGAGGAACAAAACAGTTGCCAAGTCTACACTCTGTCTTGCCGAAGTACAGGCCATATCGGGAACAATGGATACTAGAGGAGGTATATGTGAACCTCCGTTTCACCTGGAAAGTTGTTTGGGGTCCCTGGAAGGAGGTGAAGGAGGCAGAGGGACAGGTGTTACATCTCCTGTGTTTGCAGGGGAAAGTACCTGGGGGAAGGGGTAGTTTGGATGGAAGGGATGAGTGAACTGTTTCTGTGGAAGGCAGAAAGGGGTGAGGACTGGAAGATTTGAGTGGTGGTGGTGGGATCACGTTGGAAGTGACGGAAATGGCGTAGGATAAAAGCTGGTGTGATGAAAGAGAAGTCTATCCTCGTTCCGTCCAGGGGAATGAGAGCAGAAATATGGGACACACAGGAGATGCGGGTGAGGGATCCATCCATGACAGCAGGGGGAAAAAAAATAAATCACATTTACTAAAGAACATCTTGGTGGTCCCAGAATGGAAGGCTTCATCTTTGGAGCAGATGTGGCAGAAACAGAGAAATTGAGAGTAGGGGAGTATGTCTATGCAAGAGACAGTGTGGGAAGATATGTAGTCCACATAACTGTGGGAGTTGGTAGGTCTGCAGTAGACATTAATTAATAGTCTGTACCCGGTGATGGAAAAAGAGATAAAAAACAGGGAGCGAGGTGTCAGAGATAGTCCAGGCTAAGTGAGCGCAGGGTGAAAGTTAGTGGTAAAGTTAATGAAATTAATTTGCTCTGCACAAGTGTAAGAGGGAGTCCCCAATGCAAACGTCGATGTAGCAGAGAAACATAGGGCATGGTGCCAGTGTACATTTAGAATAAGGACTGTTCAACACAACCAACAAGAAGGCAAGCATAGCCTTCTTTGGAGAAAGCGAGAGGAGCCAAAGAAGTTATTGAGAGCGAGGGCATATTCCGCCAGGTGGATGAGTGTTAGTACAAGGAAATTGACTGGGTTTCTGTTCAAGCTACAAGTTTCAGTTATCTGGACCACATGTCCTCCCAGCCTGCCTCTAGCAAAGACCCTATTGAACTTTTAGATGTCCTTGGTCTATTGTAAATGTGATTTCCCCCCCTACGGTCATAGATGAACCCCTCGTTCGTGTCTCCTCAGTGTTCCTTAGTTCTGCTCTTGCTCCTCCTCCTTCAAGACAAAACTAGGATAGAGATCCCTTGGTCGTTTCCTTTCACTCCAACCACCACATCAATCCCTTTGTTTCACACAGCCTGCATTTTCATTTCTGGCCTTTATAACCATATAACAATTACAGCACGGAAACAGGCCGTCTCGGCCCTACAAGTCCGTGCCGAACAACTTTTTTTCCCCTTAGTCCCACCTGCCTGCACTCATACCATAACCCTCCATTCCGTTCTCATCCATATGCCTATCCAATTTATTTTTAAATGATACCAATGAACCTGCCTCCACCACTTCCACTGGAAGCTCATTCCACACCGCTACCACTCTCCCGAGTAAAGAAGTTCCCCCTTATGTTACCCCTAAACTTCTGTCCCTTAATTCTGAAGTCATGTCCTCTTGTTTGAATCTTCCCTATTCTCAAAGGGAAAAGCTTGTCCACATCAACTCTGTCTATCCCTCTCATCATTTTAAAGACCTCTATCAGGTCCCCCCTTAACCTTCTGCACTCCAGAGAATAAAGACCTAACTTATTCAACCTATCTCTGTAATTTAGTTGTTGAAACCCAGGCAACATTCTAGTAAATCTCCTCTGTACTCTCTCTATTTTGTTGACATCCTTGCCCGCCATCTGCCTATCAATCCCATCCCCTCCCCTGTATCAGCCTATTACCAATTGGACTTTATCTGTCCCTCCTCTCATCCAGATTTTACACTTATCACACCCATCCCCCACCCCCTCAATCAGGCTGAAAGGTATCAACCAGAAACATCTACCCATATTCTCCAGAGATGCTGCCTGACCCATTGCGTTACTGTACCATAGTGGGTTTTGTCTTATAAGCCAGCATCTGCTGTCCCTTGTATACACCTTTACCAATCAGTTTGCTTTCTACTATCCACAGTATTCGTTCTTGTCACCTTGATACAAGATTATCTCCAAAGTTGCACCAAGTATGGGGAAGGAATTTTTCAGCACAGGATTGTTGGGGCTATGAGGGAACAGCTATGCCTGTGCTGAAAAATTCCTTCCCCATACTTGGTGCAACTTTGGAGATAATCTTGTATCAAGGTGACAAGAACGAATACTGTGGATAGTAGAAAGCAAACTGATTGGTAAAGGTGTATACAAGGGACAGCAGATGCTGGCTTATAAGACAAAACCCACTATGGTACAGTAATGCAGTGGGTCAGGCAGCATCTCTGGAGAATATGGGTAGATGTTTCTGGTTGATACCTTTCAGCCTGATTGAGGGGGTGGGGGATGGGTGTGATAAGTGTAAAATCTGGATTAGAGGAGGGACAGATAAAGTCCAATTGGTAATAGGCTGATACAGGGGAGGGGATGGGATTGATAGGCAGATGGCGGGCAAGGATGTCAACAAAATAGAGAGAGTACAGAGGAGATTTACTAGAATGTTGCCTGGGTTTCAACAACTAAATTACAGAGATAGGTTGAATAAGTTAGGTCTTTATTCTCTGGAGTGCAGAAGGTTAAGGGGGGACCTGATAGAGGTCTTTAAAATGATGAGAGGGATAGACAGAGTTGATGTGGACAAGCTTTTCCCTTTGAGAATAGGGAAGATTCAAACAAGAGGACATGACTTCAGAATGGTGGCAGGTAGGGAGACTGACAAAAACCTCCGGGAACCGCACGGAAACATTGGGTGGGGCGCAAAGTCTCCAGAGGTTTCCGTTCAGGTTTCCTAAGTGGGATAGGGGCATAATAGTGTAGTAAATGATAGAAGGGAATGCAGTTAGAATAAAAAGTTATATGTGAGTATAAATTGGAGCTTGATAGACACTAAATGCTGTACACCAAAAAGGTCTTTAATCTGAATTTGCTGTACACCTAACTTTAATCTGAATTTGAATGGTTACAAGATATATCAATAGATGCAAAGAAACAGCTTTTAGTACTGTGTACTTTTCTGACTAGTTCTGATTTTTTTCAGAAGTCAAGAGAATGAACAAAAGATGAGATCAGATATAAACCCTCCCCCAACTTCCATACCCGTTACCATAATATACTATCCAAACCTTGTTCATCTATCACTTTTCTTTAATGACCTATGATGGCTCTACACTTAAAACATCTTTGTTACTCAAACCCTCCATGGGCTTCCTCCACCTCATTTCGAGTTCCTGGGAAATATTTACTTCTAAATAAGCTTTCCTCTTATTCAATTCCTTTGTTTCATCATTAACCTATGTCTAAGGCATGAACTCTGGAACTTCTTTGTGTCCCATCATTCTCCTTGTACACCTCTGATTAAAATGTTACCATGCTGTCCTTGAGCACCATTTCGCTTTAATCAGAACACACTAGCTCAGATTTGTACTAGGTTGAAAGGACAAGACAATAAAAAGTTCTAGTAGAGCAAAAGGGGAAGCTCAACTAGAACACACAAGAGGATAGATTTCATGTACATGAGCATGGAGTTTCAAAAACCAAAATGAAATGAATAAATCAGTATGATTTATCACCTTCATAAACTGCTTGGGAGTACCATATTCCAGACTCAAATGCTTTCTATCAGGTTGGGTCAAGAAATAATTCATGCATTTTCATTAGTTTAATATAACAAATTATGTTTTATTCCAGAATCAACCTATTCATTAGGTACATGGAGATACATCAGTTATTTAATTCAACTAGTCAGCTGAAAGTGAAACTTAGTTGCAACATAAATTGAAGTATTATTGTTAATCAAAACAACAAAGCCATGTGACCATTAAAATGAAACTGTTTAAACTTTATCAGCTATACAATGCAGAAAACAGCAACAATGTCTTTATTATTATTTCACACTTAAAGGATTCAAATTAAACTGAAAAGTATCTTAAAACAAATAGGAAAAAAAGTCAACAAGTGCAAATATATTTGACCCATACATTCAACAGTACACTTCCTTACTGCAAATGGACAATTCACTATTCTGAATTTACAGTGCCAAGCATTGAAGTCTATAAGCAGAAAGATGGAAGGATCAGTGGAAATATTCTGTGTAGAACACATGATTTCTGCCTCAAGAGGTTGCATTAGCGTTTAATAATGAATCACTAAGAACCTCTAGTGGTAGAAACCAAGTATTGCAATGTCAAACTGCACAGCCTTCCAGCAAAACTTTCATTGCTCATCTATTCAAATGGTCAACTTTCAAATTAATGACTAGCTTGGTCCTCTTGACTTAAAACAATCAACTTGACACTCAATGTCATACAGATAAATTTTAAATGGTTCTCATGTAATTTTGAATGAAGGATAATTCAGATGAAAATCTTGGACTGAAGTAGATGGATCAAAAACGATCACCCAGCTAATAACAAGAGATAGTTTAAAAATAGTTTCAATATTCAAGGTTTAGTTTTAATCACTGTTGCATACAAAATATAAATCTCCTAGACACGAGGATTTACTCAAACACAGTATTGCTCTTATAAAGTTTCAAAGCTTAAATGCAAGATAAACAGATTCAAATTTAAGAGAAATCACTCATTTTGCTTTTGATTTACATTGTGTTCAAGCAGGCATGTATGGAGGCGGAGGTTCCTTCTCCGGCATCTTCACAGCCATTTCGTAGGTTGGGAGCACATACTAAAACAAATAATTGTGAAAGTCAGCTGTACCATTTCAACAAAAATATCTTAAAGTGCATTTAAGTTAGTAATTGAATTAAGAACTATGTAGGATTTTAGTTAATATGACATTTGAAAGAGATCAAGCTATGATGTACCAAATAGAAGAAAACACTCTACATACTTGGGCATCATTGACTACACCAAGCATCCAAAATCTGTATATGAAATAATCTTGCCAGTGTCATGTCCCTGCCCAAGAAAACAATGTATGGTACAGAATCCAAGACAAAGATGCCTAATAAATAAAGTTAAGTATGTACATTTGGGCTTGGGGCAGGTTGCAAACAAGGGATAAAGGTAAGCTGAAGTATACAGGGAAAATTGAACAAAGATAGACAAAATGCTGGAGTAACTCAGCAACACAGGCAGCATCTCTGAATAGAAGGAATGGGTGACGTTTTGGGTCGAGAGCTTTCTTCCGGCTGAGTCAGGGGAGATAAAGAAATAAAGAAGTGATAGGTGTGAAAACGTGACATCAAAGGGGATGGTGATCAAGGAAAATGTCGAATAGACAATTTTTAGATAGGACAAGGTGATAGATAAAATTTAAACAAGGGTCAAACTGACTGGACAGTCAGACTGGTTAGAGAACTAGGAAGAGTAAGGGATGGAGAGAGTGGAAAGCAAGGGCTACTTGAAGTTAGAGAAGTCAATATTCATACCACTGGGGTGTAAGCTGCCCATGCTAAATGCTGTTCCTCCAATTTGCACTGGGCCTCATTCAGACAATGGAGGAGGCCCATGACTCCACTCTTTCTCCTAGCTAAAAATGATCTATGTATGGGTGGGGAGGGGGGGCTTCGCTACTGCTATTCTAGTATTTAAGTGCAACAGGGGTACGCCAAGTAACAGGCTAATGGGCATTACATCAGTGGAAAGGAATTCCTGGTGAAAATCCCAAGGGATATGTACATTTAAGAAGATTGGAACTGATCAGAGATACCCTGCATGGCATTGCGTGAGGAAACCCTGTACTACTAATCTAACCAAGTTTCTTTTTGAGGAAGTAACCAAGATTGATGAAGACAGGACTTTAACAGATGTGATGAGTTTCTAGACAGTCAGCTGGCCCAGAGCTTAAACAGACACATGGGATCCAAGGTAAGTTGATGCATTTCAGTCAAAAATTGGCTTAGTGATGGATAAAGAAAATAGCTGTAGAAGATAATCTTTCTATTTGGAAGTCTGTGACTAGCATTGTATCTGCCACCACCCTTGTTATTCACGATATATATTATCATTTTAGATGTAAATCAAGGTGATGTGATTGGTATGTTTGTGGAATGAATGAAAATTGATGGTGTTGAAGGTTCCAAGCCTGCAACAGGGTATAGATCAGATGGAAAACTGATTGGCAGATGGAATTTAAGGCCAAGAGTAACTTGCTGCATTTAGCAAAGTCAAATAGGGATTGAACACAAACAGCAAATGGTGGGACATTAAGGAATGTTGATGAACAAAGATATTGTGTTTTGTCTATCGTTTTTTTGAAAATAACACACAGATGAGAAGGCAGAATGAAGCATGCTTGTCTTTATAGATCAGCCTATAAAATATAAAAGTTAGGTTATGAAATTACAACTTTGCACAACACTAGTTAGACCACACGTGGGAGTATAGTGTGCAGTTTTGGATGCCTCGCCACAGGAAGGTGGTGGCCGCCCTGGAGTAAGCACTGCAACGTTTCCTGTATTGGAGGATGCTAATCATGGAGAGAGATTGCATAGGCTAGGCATGGTTTTCTCCAAAGCAAATTAGGTTATTGAAGGAACTGCAGAGCTTTCTAAACAAACAGCTGTGGTGAACATTATTCAGCATTGCAAAAGGTAATATTTGATAGGATTGTTTCTCAAGACATTGCAGTAACAATGATCTGACTCCGGGCAACCAGGGGTAAGCTATTGATAGGAATGAGATAGGTGGATGGATGAATGCACTTGTTGAGCTGAACACTGATGGGGAAGTTAAGAATGGACCCAACCTTCTAATACTACAAATCAATTCTAGAACATGCACCAAAATATGCTAACATAGAATACTGAAACTGGTTCCTTTCTAAACATTTGGTGTAGTAATTATTTGAGCAACATTATTTTTTATTTCTGTACATGCTACAATTTGAAAACACAGGAATATTTCAATCCTACAACATACTCACGTGTTAAATTGTGCTATGGGATTGAACGTAATCTGATATTCCCATAATAGGCAAATAAAGTATTCAGAAAGACAACGTGATTACTTTTAAAAAGTGCCCAATAAATAAGAAATTACAAAAAGTTGTTAAAAAATGTTGCATCTACTTAGTCTCATTATTGTTTTGTTACATTTTCAATACCGAAGCCAAAAACAAATTCATGGCCCAAATAATTTGCTTGAATGAGAATACATTGACAAACTCCATGACCAAGTCATAATACCACTTGACAATTATGTATAGCTTTCGTACAATTGATGCAATTTCATGATTGAGATTACATGATTAGTTATAATAAGAATTTGGACATTTAAAAAATTAAAACCAGTGCTTCAAAGGTTATGTCACGGAGATGAAATGTACCCAATAAAAAGAGTTCTGTAGAGATGAAGACAGGACAGTTCGAAATTTACACCATTTAAGATGTAAAAAGAGAAAAAAGCAGATACAACCCTTCAATTCGATCCTTTTTTTGCATACCTGTATTGGTGTTTCAAAAGCTGGATATACAGCTATCTCAGGTGTGTTTCTGTTGTTGATGTACTTGTAGCAGTTCCAAACACAGTTAATGAAGTAAGCCTGCAAGACATGAGAGAAAATTAATGCATTTACCCATAATTGGTTCTGTTTGATGTAGCAAAACATTGGTAGATTTCTAGTTCAAAATGAAACAATTCCAAATAAGAGTAGAAATAAGGAAACGCAGGTGCCAGTTCACAATAAAAAAGACAAAGTACTGCAGTAACTCAGTAGGTCAGGGAGCATCTCTGGAGAACATGGATAAGGCCTGAAGAGGGGGCCTAACCCCAAAACAACACCTATTTATGTTTTCCAGAGATGCTGCTTGACTTGCTGAGTTTGTGGGTGCTCCCCCACACCCCACCCCCAATAAGTATATGTGGTCAAGTAAATTGTTCTTAATGCCAGGAACCAGATAGACAGGGATTTGTTAATAGAATTTTAAACACATAAGATGTTTGAATAAAAAAGACTGCTTTCATGTATTAGAGCAGGTGGAGAGGATAAATGTCAATGATAAACTGGACGTGTTTTATTAAAAAAAAACAGATACTACATGATGCAAGAATGGCTCATTATCAGAGAATGTATCGTAGACCACATTTCTAACAGACCAAAGAAATAGTGAAAGAACAATTAATGAATTACAGTAAAAATAGAACTCATTGGAAATACTCAACGTCAGATATCTTCTGCAGAGATAAACAGAACTAATGTTTCAATCAATAATCTTTAATCAGTATACTTCCAACATTTGGCTTTTTTATTTCCAGGTTTCTAGCCTTGGCATTCATTTTATTTTTCCGTTAATGAGGAAGAAAACTGAAGACGGCCAGTGGGTAGACAAATAAGAATTGACGAAGTGCATCAAAATCAGGTTCCCATGGCCATAGTGGCACAGCAGTTTTAACAACGTTGCTGCACAGCTCCCGTCATCTGGGTTCATTCCATTTCATATTAAACACTAATTTACATTTTCATTACTAATATTTAGCACTGTAACCACTATTCTGGATTCAAAATAAATTTTCATAGCATAGCATATCAATCAGAGCAAAACTAATCTCACAGCAATCAGTAATGTAGTGTTTCTATGTTCACACTATGTCTGAGGGAGCTTTTCCTGTGTCCCGATCTACTCACAACTGAGGGATGTTTTAGTTAGTAGATTAATTGGAAATCGTATATAATGCAGAAAATTGGATGGGGTGGGGTGGGAATTTAATGCCTTTGATCAAAGCTTGATCTGTTCTGATTAATTAAATACATTGTTTTTTACCTTAGAAGAAACATGGCATACAAAACATTACTTTGACACTGCTTCTCCCACCTTACCTTAATAGTTATAATAATGGTAAAAGAAAGCAGAACCATCAGCAGAAGGCAACTGGAGTCCAAAGCAAGTAGGTCATCCTTGTAAGGAAAATCAGGCTGTAAAAAGGTAAAGAAATTAGGTGCTGTACATATTAAATGTTAACTTACAATTATAACACTTCTATTTAATACTGTAACCACTATTGTGGATTTAAAAAGTCATAGCACATCAGTCAGAGCAAAAAAAAAATGCAGCTGTGTAGCGGCACCATACGTGATGAATAAAGATGAGTCGTCAGGCCGGTTTAAAGAATCATTTATTCGGTGGTAGTTGGTGTGCTAACTATAATACAACGTTGTTGCAGCTGAGCGAGGTTGTTCCCTCGTGCTCAGCTGCCAGTTGACTCTGTAGGTCTCGCGATGAGAGAGCTTTTGTATCAGGACACTCCCTCTAGCCCATGACGTCACGTGCCCGCCCTCGTATCTCCTGACGAGGGTTCGAGCACGAGTGGCCCTGTTTAGGCTGACGCCGCAGGACCCCCCCCCAGAACCAGAGGAAGGAATAGAATGGTCGAAGGCGGCTCCTGCATGTGTGTCGGGGACACCTCGGGCGAGTGTCGGGACGGAGGCTCCACGGGCGCAGTGACGCTCTGCGTGGGCGATCCCGAGGTACCGAGGGGTGCGAGAGGACCGATGCAGAAGCCGCTGGTCGGAAGAGACACAGCCGTATCTCCTCGACCAGCGAAGGGAGTGTCCTGAGAAATACGTCCCCCAACAACGGCTGGGAGACGTCGGCAACAAGGAAGGAAAATAACGGCCGAGGGCAGCTCCTACACGTGGGCTGGGAACACCCCGGGCGAGAGTCGGGAAGGAGGCTCCACGGGCGCAGTGACGCTCTGCGTGGGCGATCACGAGGTACCGAGGGGTGCGAGGGGACCGATGCAGAAGCCGCCGGAGATAAAATAAACAAAACAATTCCTGAACCAGGCGTGGAAAAACAGTTAACACAAAATGAACAGCAACAAGAAAAATTACAGTGCCATCAGCGTCCAAAGTTCAAATTGTCCATAGTGCAGAATAGTGTTGCAGTGATGGCATCCAACCCGGAAGATGGCGCTGTGGCCGGTAGTCAGGCTGCAGTGACGGCAGTCGTCTTGACGGTGGCGCTGTTGCCGGTAGTCAGGCTGCAGTGACGGCATCCGGCTGGAAGGTGGCGCGGTGACGGTGGTGAGGCTGCAGCGACGGAGGCTGACCTGTCGGTGGCGCAGTTGCCGGTGGTCGTGCTGCAGTGACGGCATCCGGCCGGAAGGTGGTGCTGTGGACGGTGAGTTTGTGTTTCTCTTCCGGCCGGCCGCGGCGGCCATGTTTGTAGTTGTTCGGCCGCGTGTTTCAGGCAGCCGCGGTGGCCATTTTGCCTAACGGCTGAAGCGGACTTCGCCAGCGATTGAATCCCTGGGCCGGACAGGCAGACAGCGCCCAGGGATCTTCAGTGTCCATGCCGGTGAGGTGAAGAAAGGGCTTCTTCGGCAGGCGCCCCAGGTAAGCCCGAGCTATCGGGTGGCTAGGCCCTGGGCAGCGGCCGGCCTGTTGCAGTGCCGGGTCTGCCGGTGAGGTGCAAGGCGCGGAGCCGTGGCCGCGCCGAGTCCTTTTGCTGGGCCGGGTCTGCTGCCGTGTCCGCGGTGAGGCCCGGTGCGGTGCAGGGTATGGGCCTAGCCTGTTGTCGGGAGCGGGAGAGCGGCAGGTACTCTCTCTCTCTCTCTGCTCCCGGGGCCGTCGGGCGTGTTAGCGTTGCTGTGGGGCAGGAGGCTGCTAAACTCGCAGCTCCTGCAGCAGCTGGTGGAGCAGCGGCGGCTGATAAAGCCTCTCTGCTCCAGTGGTCGGCTCCGGGCAGGTCATGCTGGGGAGTTCGGCGGCCGTCGCACAAGGCGGCTCGCGTAGTTGCCGGGAGCGGGAGAGCGGCAGCTTGTGGGGAAGAGGCGGCATACCTCACTGCAGGGCCGAGTTGGCTGCAGCATCGTTCTGCAGGGCTGGGCAGCCAGCTGCAGACATCACGTCTCCATACGTGATGAATAAAGATGAGTCGTCAGGCCGGTTTAAAGAATCATTTATTCGGTGGTAGTTGGAGCGCTAACTATAATACAACGTTGTTGCAGCTGAGCGAGGTTGTTCCCTGCTCAGCTGCCAGTTGACTCTGAAGGTCTCGCGATGAGAGAGCTTTTGTATCAGGACACTCCCTCTAGCCCATGACGTCACGTGCCCGCCCTCGTATCTCCTGACGAGGGTTCGAGCATGAGTGGCCCTGTTTAGGCTGACGCCATAGCTGCATTATTAATTAGCAATATGAATAATTTTATCTTATTACGGAAATCATATATTTACAAGTTGCTCCCAGATCACAAAAAAGTCAGAAATGCAGCCTTCAACCGCATTCCCACATGATAAAGGATGCCTATAGCCCTACAGCAGCCAGCAAATCCATGTCGCCGGTCTCCCAACTGTTTATATGTACAAGTTCAAACAAGTCAAGCTTTCAAAACCTGGGGAGGACCTGTATACAATATTCTGGTAGTTCAAGTTAAACATACTCCAACACCAACATCAACATTTTACAAGTACTTCACTGGCATTAAAATATTTAACCACAAGCATATCTAAAGAACAATCACATTTTGAAAGGTCTGGGCATAAATGAGATGATAATTACACAATACTAAAAATAAAGAGTGCTATGTCCACATCTAGATTCCAGTCTGCCAATTATCATGCCATATAAGAGCTTTAGAAGCCAATGGTATGGAACAATGTTATTCAATGGAAGGAGACTTTTGGGTAACTTGGTTATGCAGAGCTGCCAAGTTTTGTCAGAGCATTTCATTATTCTAGTACCTGAAAATCAGTATTTTGTTGAGGAAATCAGTATTTTTACGCGGTGCCAGTTTTTTTAATGTGCGCTCATACCCATGTAAGAGTACAAGGATGCATAACTTTGCTACCAATTGACATGTCTTCTACGCACCTTACTTGACGGTCCATCCATTGCCATCTCTTTGTATACTGCAGTTTGAATGGCTGCTTCCTGCTTTTAGCACCGGATGATGATGTAAAAGCCATTTTGGAAGCCTTCCACTCCCCCCCCTCTCGCTCCCTCTCCCCTTATCTCCATCCCTCCCCTTCTCTCCATCCCTCCCGCGCACTCTCCCCCCTCCCTCTTCTCTCCCTCCCACCCTCCATCTCTCCTCCCTTTTTATCCTCCCTCCCATTCCCTTCCTCCCTCCTTCTCCTTCTTCTCCCTCTCTCCACCCTCCCTCTCTCCCCCTTGTGCCCACCCACCGTTCTGTAAAATCAAGGCCAATCCCAATGTAACTGCAATCCCACTGGTAACCTTTCACCACTAGGCTTATCCCGAATTCTACCACTGCCTGAAAAATAATCAAAGGCTCAAAGAGAATTTCAAAGACTCATTGTTATACGAGAATTTTCCTGAACAGTCTGTGACCCATAGCACTGTGGCTATAGCGCTATGTGTAAAGCCCATAGCGCTCCAGCCAGTAGCGCTATATTTAGAACCCACAGCGCTATAGCCGACAGCTCTTCGTTTAAATTCCCACGCATTAAACTGACAGCGCTCTGTTTAAACCTGGAGTGGGACAGGCAGTGACTCTGGAGAGAAGGAATAGGTGACGTTTCTGGTCGAGACCCCTTCTTTGGACTGAACTGAACTCCGTATTTAAAATCCGTATTTAACAACACAAAATCGTACATCAGTATTCTTATCGCGTTTCCGTACAAAATACGGAAAATCCGTACTACTTGGCTGCTCTGGGTATGCAATCAACAAATCAAAAATGATCTACCATTTTAAATAAAGCAAGCTTATGTTATTTTCCCAAAGCAACATTAATGATTTGGGAATGAATTTTGTACTTTACAAAGCCAGGCTACATTTAATCAAAATGAACATTTAAAACACATACAGAAATACTGAAATCAAGGATGTGTTTTGAAATACTAGTATTGGTGTATGCAAAGTTAATATCTGCTAATTGTAAAAAAAGAAAATGCACATTTCACAGATCAACAAGCTTACCAATTGGCTAAGATAGTCCTTGATCCTGGGAACATAGGTGAGAGAGCTGATGGCAACAAGGCAAGAAAGGGCAAAATTGAACAACAAGTAGCAGAAGAAAGGAATCAGCCATCCTCCACGATGCTGGATGAAGAGGAAATAGTAAAGAGAAAGTCAGGTGAATTTGCAATTACAAAGATTACAATTTTAGTGGACAAAATTCTTAGCATGAAAATACTTACAGTGACAGCACCATACACCAACATGGCACTGATAGTAAACATCAAAAGAGAGATGGTAAACCCAACACAAGCATTTTCTAAACAAAAAGAAAATAGAAAATAATGAAACAAATTCATGAAAACAGAATTTAATTTTAAAAAATTCATCAGGTCTATTGGAATATTTGGAAAAACTGCCAGGTTTGTAATTTAAACTTTATACGCAAGCCATGGAGGCATCATTCAATTGCTATACTATTTCCAAGAGAAGGGAACTCCAATATCATAAACAGGGCTGTCAGATGGCTTCAACAACAAAGCAAATTCAAACTAGACTGCTAGTCTTGGACAATCAAAAAAAACCATCTAGCTGGCTTAAATAACTGAGTATTTCTCAATAAAAAGACACCTTCAATTAATAATTCTCTTTAGCTCTGATTGCAAATTCACCAAGTTCACATGTGCTGGAAATTGATTTTCTACATTTGGGAATCAGTTCTTTAAGAACCGGCTATGGTAAAGATTGATATCATTCTGCATTTCAAACAAGCTAGTAATTTGAAATGAAAATGGAGAATAATCCCAAGTGTTAATATCGTTTTTTGTCTTAACATCAATCCTATTGTCTTGTTCAGACAATATAAATAAACAGTTTCCAATGATAAAAGTAGTTGGTCCAAATTGTTTACCCTGCAACAATTGTACTATTATCAATAATGGATTTCAGGAATCAATATTAATACTAGCTTTAGTCCAATTCAACCGCTATTTATGTTTTGATTTTACGTTCAAAGTATGCATTAATGATGGATCAATTTCAGCACAGCTATAGTACATGCAAAAATGTTTCTCTGGCATCTAGGGACTGACGGAGGATTTTCCCAGGGATTCATATTTAAATGGAAATACACAAATTGCAGATGAAAATCAATGGCACACAAATTATATTGTGTATTGTCAATGGTGAGACCACATGGAGCACTGTGTGCAGCTATAGGAAGGATGTCATTAAGTTGGAAAGGGTGGAAGAGTCACCTGGAAATGAATAGGAAGAAATTGGATCAGCAGAAACTGTTTTTTTTTTTAAAACTTAACGAGTGCAGGGGGGTGAGGGGGCAACTGTAGAGGTTTACTAGATTATGAGGGGCATGTGAACAGTTTTTTTCCTGCAGGGCGGATTCTAAAAATAGAGGGCAAAGGAGCAAGGCGAGAGTTTTAAGAGCAACCTCAGAGACTTTTGCATCGAGAAGGTGATCCACACCAGGAATGAGCTGCCAGAGAAAACTATAGAAGCAGAAACAATTATTGTTTAAAAAAAAAAACATTTGCAGAAATATAGATGGGAAATGTTTGGAGGGTTATGGACCAAATGTAGGTAAATGGTACTAACCCAGTATGTCAACTTGGTCGGCATGGACAGGGTGGGCTGAAGGGCCTGTAAGTCACCTATCTAATAGTCACAGCTCTATGACGATTACTAGGTAGGTTACATACATACCTGAAAAAAACATTTTGTTTGCATTTGCCTCATCCTCATTTTTTAATATAGTGGCTTTGACATACTTGGTCACAGTGCTTTCACTACCCCCACACCACAAATCTCCCTTTGTTTATTTTACACAAGAACTGTACAGTCCTTTGTCTAGAATAGGCAGTGTTTTTAAAATAGTAAAAAAACAAATCGACAACTATTTATTTCATCCTGATGTCTGGCAAACAGGAAAAATAAAAACCTGGTTCGAACAGTTGAAGTTTAGGAACACTATTACTGATGCTGCTTTGTAACTTGTAGTTGAGAAGTTAAATTTTAGTTCAGGGATGAGCACGCAAGGTATAGGATGGCATGTCATTAAAATGTACCAGAGCATAACCATCGGAGGTTGTAAATTCCATCCTTCAAATGAAATGCTAAACTGAGATTTGGGCTTCTCCCTTGCCAAGTAGGCTAGTAAACAATCACAATATAAATGCCTCAGTATTATACTGTTTACAGAACCTTGCTGTGCATAAATTGCAATAATGCTTGTAGTTCAAAACAGTGTATCTCAAGTTTAAAAAAAAAGTTAAACATCACTTGTTTAGATGTTTCATCAAATTTGATCTGGACTACTGGGTTCAGTTCAGACCACTACACACTGAACATGTATAACAAGAATTATATTAGAATTATATTCTGCCAATGGATTGCATTATCTATAGAGTTAAGGACATTTTGGGGCAACTTAGTTGGTATTTAAAATATCTAAAGTAATGTTCCTTCTTGTGAAAATTTGATCAAAGTACATGTCCTTTAAGTCAGCCCATGCCGAGGAATTTAGTCATCATCTTCTCTCTCCGACCCCCACCAAATGTAGCAAAAGATAGAAATTCTTCTGCAAAAGTTAATGAACATTGAGTTTCATCTCTCTCAAAGCTGTGTCTGCCACTATAAGAATAAGTTTCTGGATCAAGTGTTTCATAGGTGGACAAACCAATATGTTTGTCAAAAGGAGGAAAATCATTGCATTTAAGTAATCTAATCATCTTCTAAGGAATAAAAGAAATATCAGTTATTTCTCATACCTGTTACTCTGTCTGAGGAATAATAGTTTCCAATAACTTCATACTGTATATCCAGTGGGGGCACAGTTTCAGGGTGAGTTACCGCCACAGTCAACAAAATGCCCATCAGCAAATTCACCACCTATTCAAAAATGTAAACACAATGTTAAAAAAGTTTCAAATATTTACCAACATCCATTACCAAGCAAAAAGTTACCAATAAATCTAATTTGTGCAATATTTACATTAGACAGTAGCATCTGATGTAATATATAGAGCAACTGTTTAAGCACAGAAGTGTCAATTTCAACAAGATGAAAGTCATCTGAAAGCTTTGCATAAAGAGATGGAAAGTATTACAGGTGCACAACCTTTTATCCGACAGCCTTGGGACCAGACACTTTTCGTAATTTGGAATTTGTCGGTCTTCGGAATGGAAATTTTTTAGCGTAGATTTTAATGGCTGGCTCAGTGGTAGAGTGCTCGGCTCATATCCGCAAGGTCGCGAGTTTGCGCCTTGATCCCGGCAGTTCCTCGGTCGCGAGTTTGAGTCTTCAGTGTAGTTTTTTTCTTGCAGAATAAATGTCTGTATGAAATGCAGTGTGTTGAATGAATTCCTGAATTTGTAAATGTGACCGCAGCATTGAATCACCTCCCGCACTCATGTCACCCTAGCGGGGCTTCATGCCCTAAGGCGGCCTAAGGCGGCATTTTCACACTCTTATATCCGTGTGCAGCAGAGACGCCAAACGTGAGCTTTGGTGTGCAGACGACATCCTGGAAAAAATGTCTGGTTTCTTCCAGGTAGGCGATATACCCTCCCGTGCAATATACCCTCCACTTCTCTTTTTAGTTCCCCTTTCTTCCAGGACCGATCCGAGGTTCCGCTGTCACCTCTGCGGGCCACCCTCGGTGAACGCTCACTCAACTTTGTCTTGGGATTCCTACTCTCCCGGTCAATGTACCCTCACCTTCTCTTTTATGAATGGGGATTTAGTTCCCCTTTCGTCGAGGACCGACCGGAGGTTCCGCTGTCACCTCTGCGGGCCGCCCTCGGTGAACGTCCTGTCTCCCTGTCCCTGGGATAGCAGGGGGTGATCAAACAGCACAATACCCCCCTCCCCCAACTCCAGAGGAATCCGCTCCCCGATGGGCCGCTACGGCGACAAGTGGCAGTTCGCCCACAGCCCGAGAACAAGACGCACCTTGCGCACCAGCAGCAGCTGCCCCTCTGGAGTTGGAGCGGGGCTGGGCTGGAGTTGCTGATCTGGGATCTCCGTGCTTGCAGTGGGCCTGGAGGTCGGTGTCCCGATGAGGGGGCACAGCTCGGGCTGTGGGCGAACTGCCACTTGTCGACGTAGCGGCCCATTGGGGAGCGGCTCCTGGTGGTCTCGATGTCTCCCGCTAGTTCGCAGTTTTCCTCTGGAGTTGGAACGGGGCTGGGCTGCTGCTGGCTGCGGGTCTCTGGGATCTCCGTGCTTGCAGTGGGCCTGGGGGTCGGTGTCCCGTTGGTCCTGACATCTCCGGTGACTGGCATTGCCGACGTGAAGACAGTGCAAAGCCCCCACGCCGGTGCAATGGGCGGGGAGCTGGAGAGGGGAGGGAAGGGGTCACACACATGGCCGGGAAGCAGAGGGGTGTAGGTGGGGTGAAACTGAAGGGAGCGACAATCTGCAGCTCCCTGCCCGCTGAGATAAAAAAGTTCCCAAGCAAGACTCACGATACACTGTGTATCGTGAGTCTACCGTGGGAACTTTTTTAACTCAGCGGGCAGACAGCAGCATATTGTCAATTATTAACCCTCCCGCGCAATATACCCTCACCTTCTCTTTTATGGATGGGGATTTAGTTCCCCTTTCTTCGAGGACCGACCGGAGGTTCCTCTGTCACCTCTGCGGGCCGCCCTCCGTGAACGTTTTCAAGGACCTTTTTTCAAGGACTGAAAAAATGTCGCTATTCGGAGGTTTTCGTTATTTGGATCTTCGGATAAAAGGTTGTGCACCTGTAATGTAATGATTGAATGCTCAGGCAAAGAGCATTCAATTTCATCCTTCAATAATTCTGCAAAGCAGCAATGTTACAATCAAAGTTATTCACTTGGAATTTGGAATACAATTAGGAAGGCCAAGGATCAACAAACTTGTCTTCACCAACAGTGGTGCTGGTGGAAAGTGTTAATAACTTCGAGTTCCCGGACGTGCATATCTCAGAAGATCTGTCGGGACCCAGCACATTGATTAAATCATAAAGAAATCCCATAAACACCTCTACTTCCTCAGAAGATATAGGAGATTTGGTATGTCGATGAGTACTCTCTTAAACTTCTACAAGCAGGGCTCGAAATTAACGGTTGCCTGCGTGCCAATGGCCACCTAAAGTCCCGCCAGGTAACCAAAAAGCGGTGTCATTTTGCCCGTTCGTTCAACTCAGGATTGCCAAACCATCCGGAAGAGAATACTCTTTTTATTCAGGTGTTCACAAAAAGTATACAATAATTGAATATTTTCTGGTGGATTCAAAACTTATCCCTTTTACACTTAATCCCAAATACCACAATAACATCATTTCTGACCATTGTCCATTACCTTCTCCTTAAAACTAGAAGGAATGCATAATTAAAAAAAGTTCTGGAGATTTAATCCACAAATACTAACTGAGCCAAGTTGTTGTGACTACTTGAAGCAACAGATGGAATTATTCTATGAGACAAACGACACATCCGGTATTTCGGCTATATTATTGTGGGAATCTTTCAAGGCCTTTATCAGAGGCTGCATTATCACGTACCGAGCTTTTCAAAATTAAAAAAACAGGTTGGAACAATTGGAATTAGAAACACAGATTAAACAGCTTGACTGAGAAAATGTGATTGATCCATCTACTATTAAGCATAATAAGATAGCAGCATTAAAATTTAAATTAAATCAGATCCTCTCGCAAAAGTTATTAAGATATTTCAATACACTAAGCACAAAAATTTTGAATTTGGTGATAAACCGCAAGCTTCTGGCACACCAACTGAGAAAAATGGAAAAAGATCATACTATTCAAAAAATTTGATCAGGAAAAGGTGCTCACACTTCCCAAAGACATTAATGAAAGATTCCTAAAGTTCTATCAAAATCTATATGCAATCAATCAACCTTTATTGTCATCTTGCAAGCAACAGTTGTACAGTGCAAAATGAAAAGACGTTTCCCAGGGAATAGCGGAGCATCGCACATGAAATTTAAAACATTTCACACGTAATAACACTAAAAACAATCCAGTCCCTGATGGAACAGTATAAATAGTTAAAAGCAGGTAAAACACAACGTTAAAATACAATAAACCAATCATAAAAATGTCCGGGGCAGCTGATTTGAGTGGCCAGTGCCAGTTATTAAAGTGTCCGTGCCAGCCCGTGCCAGCCGCAGAATCAAGTAACTGTGAGTACAGAGTGCATCAACAGGGCTCGAAATTAACGGTTGCCCGGGTGCCATTGACCACTCAAAGCGCTACCGGGCAACCTAAACACCGAGTCATTTTGCCCGGCTTGGCAACCAGATACTGGTTTGTACCGAAGATAGACACAAAAAACTGTAGTAACTCCGCGGGTCAGGCAGCATCTCTGGAGAAAAGGAACGCAAAGTTTTGTGTCGGCGGTGACGGCTGTATTGCGTGGGCAAGATACTAGGTGCGTGGTGAGGAAGGGTCCCAGCGAATGACGGCCCCGAACAGCGGCTCCATCTCCTCCTCCTCCCGCCCCCCGCCCGCCTTGATAAGGGCCACTGCTTGCAAACCTGCTAACCAAAGATCTTATAGCAGAGCTCCGCTATAGGATCTTTGCCGCTAATGCGCTTTTTAAAAAAAACCCTCCCGCACGCCAAGGCCGGGAGGAGGGAGGGAGGGGGAGGCCTCGGCGTGCGGGAGGCTTTGTTTTTTAAAGCCGTTTTCGCCGTTAGCGGGATTGCTGTCGCGGCCGCTGCTGTGCGGAACCGATATTCGCTCCGACACTTCTGAAGCAGCTGCACCATAGATCCTATAGCTATAAGATCTTTGAGCTGCACCGCTCGGCCCCGCAACTTGCTGTTGGCTGGCGGAGGAGGGAGGTGGTGGCGAAGAAATCCCCAACGGCCAAGGCAGTGGGGCTATGTTGTCCGAGGAGCGCTGACCTTCCTTCCTCCCCACTTCGCCCCTCTTCTCTCTCTCCCTCTCGTATGCCCCCTCCACCCCCACTTTATCCTGGGACCCCTCCTCTACGTCGGCACTGATCCCCATTCCCGCCTCTATTCAGTCCTCACTGACATCCCCTGTGCTCCCCTTCCCATCTGCCCCTCCCCCTTCCAATCTATTCATCCTGCGCTGATCACCCTATCCACCTCGCATTAATTCTCCTGCCACCCCCCCCCCCCCCATCCATCCCCACACTGGTTCCCCAATTCACCCTGTACTTACCCCTTTCCCAGCCATCCTGCACTTTTCCTCCATCCATCCTGTACTAATCCACGCATTCATCCCATACTGACCCACCCTCCATTTACCCTGCACCTTCCCCCATTCATCCTGTAGTGAGTTCCCATTCATCCTGCACAGACCCTCCGATCCACCCTGTACTGACACCACCCCCCAATTCATCCTGCGCTGATCTACCACCCCACCCATCCATCCCGTACTGATCCTCCCAATCAAGAAGAATGGGGGGAACAGTCTGAAGAAGGGTCTCGACCCGAAACGCCTATTTCCTTCGCTCCATAGATGCTGCCTCACCCGCTGAGTTTCTCCAGCACTTTTGTCTACCCCCATCCATCCCGTACTGAACCTCCCCATTCAACATCACTGACATCCCCCGTGCTCTCCCCTCACAATTTTACCTACCCCAACCAACACGTACTAATTCACCTGCCTCAATATCCATTCTGCACCGACTGCCTTATGACCCCCCCCCCACCCGGCCCTCTATTCACCCCGCACTGATTCACACACACCCCCTTCCCTGACCCAATTGTCCTGGAAATGTCTTCAGAGTGAATGTTGACTATGTTTGATAACGGAATGCAATCAAATGTGTTTTAATTCCCAATGTTATTATTTGTTTTAATCCATAAAGATGGATTAATTAAATTGTGAACACGCGAAACATTAAAACCGCAGTGTTCGATTGTCACTGCTAACGTTGACACGTTATTACAGAATTCATTTTAACGGCAAATCAATGCTCTTACTATGGAGTATCAGTACTGTAGTTATTTAATGAGCAACATTCACAACTATACGTACGCATATATGTTACCATGGTCCAGGATTTATTGACACAGGTTGATCATACGCTGAATAATCCAAACATATTTTTGTTTGGAAGTGGAAAGAACTAATAGAAATTGCATTAACTGCAATGTGTAAAAAGAGTTGAGATACTGTCTTATAATTTTTGCTGCATGTCATTGTGGGATATATCATGTCTTGATTGGTGAATGTTTAGTTTGTGACTTTATTTGAAGCAGAAATAATATGCGAATGCTTCATTGAGTATAATTCCGACTGGTAACTACGCACTTTATCCGAGCACATTATCACGCGCGTCATGCAAGCCATCTTAAATGACCACCTAAACTGTATTTTGGCAACCGAAAAAGTTGCCATGGTTGCCCGGCTGGCAACAGGGGAAAAAAGTTAAGCGAGAGCCCTGATCAAAATCATCAGCCGACTCTTCAAAGATCAAAATCTTTCTTGACAATTGCAACCTCCCATCACTTAATGAGGAACGAGAAGAATTAGGTGCTGAGATTACAATAAAGTATATTGAAGAGACTATCAAATCACTGAAAAGTGGGAAAACGCAAGGTCCAGATGGGATCAGTAATGAATTCTACAAAAATGCAATGATTTAATTTCCCCATGTTTACAAGCCCTTTATATACATGCTTTTAAAGAACAGACCTTACCACAAACCCTTGCTGAATCAACCATTACACTGATACCTAAAAAAGATAAAAATCTTGAAGAGCCTGGATCATATAGAGCAATAGCTTATCTAAATACAGATCAGAAAATATTAGCCAAGACTTTGGCAAGAAGACTAAGTCTGTACATTAGTAAATTAATACACCCAGACCAAACTGGGTTTATACCTAAGCGACATTCATTTCATAATTTGAGATGCCCATTTAATATAATTTATTCACACAGAACGATAAATGAAGATTTAACAATTATTTCTTTAGATGCAGAAAAAGCTTTTGACCAAGTAGAATAGGCCTATCTCTTTACAGTGTTGGAAAAATTCCAACTAGGATAAAATTTAATTTCATGGCTGTTCAAAGCTGTTATATAACAACCCGACAGCCAGAATATTGACTAATCAAATGCTGTCACCTAAATTTCAATTATCCAGGGGTAATAGACGAGGATGTGCCCTTTCACCAATGTTATTTGCCTTAGCCATAGAACTCTTAGCAGAAAGCATCAGAGTACATTCGGGTATTCATGGATACAATACCAAACATACCAATAACAAGATATCGTTATATGCAGACGATGTACTCTTATACATCACCAATTCCCAAGTTAGTATCCCAAATGTATTAAACCTTATAGAACAATTTGATTCCTTTTCAGGGTATAGAATAAACTGGAATAAAAGTGAAATTATGCCAAAAAAGCTCAAGACCCTTCATAACTCCAAAAAATTCCTCTTAGAATTGTTACTGAAAAATTTAGATACCTTGGAGTCTACGTGACTAGAAAATACATCTCTCTATTTCAAACAAATTTCCCACCATTAATTACTAAATTAAATGCCCTCATTCAATTCTGGAAAACACTCCCTATTTCCCTTATAGGTAGAGTAAATGCCATAAAGATGGTTTCACTTCCACAACTCCTATACCTATTTCAATCAATACCGATATATCTCCCCAAAAGTTGTTTTTTTTTTAAATTATTTCTTTAGATGCAGAAAAAGAAATTTCATTTGGAACTATAAAACCCATAGAATACATAAAAGACATTTGTGTAAATCTAAAGAAAATGGAGGATCAGCACTCTCTAATTTCCTTTTCTACTACTGGGCGACTAATATTAAAACTTAATCTACATAGACGGATGATACATGTCAACAGGTAAATTGGTTAAAAATGGAGAGGGAAGATTGTTTGCCTTTTAATATAGGCGCAATTCTTCTTTCTCCAACACATCTGAATGTCAAAGTATGAGCAAAATCCAATAATACACAGTACCCTATGCATTTTGAAACAGTTGAAATTAAGTCTCAATCTGAGAAATTTCTCTCTCCTTTTACCAATCGCTAACAATCCCTCGTTTAAACCGTCTACTTTAGATAAGGTGTTTGCACAATTGAAAAACTCAGGAATTAAAACGGTGGGAGATATTTACGAGAAGGGGATTTTCCTCTCGTTTCAAGAACTACAGGAGAAATATAATTTGAAAGCAAGCAATCTTTTTAGATATCTTCAAATCCGAGACTATGTGAAAACATATACACAAGACTGTAATTTTATGGGTCCAGATATGCTAGACAAATGCATGAATAGACATGTTGATACAAGTAAGTTAATATCCTACATTTACAACTCTTTTAATTGCACATACCCCATCTTCTGAGATGCAACGGTAAGCATGGGAAGACGAATTGGGCTCATTAATTTCAAAGGATATCAGGGAGGAAAACCTACTATACATACACTACTGCTCTCTCAATGTCAGACACTCCCTGATACAATTTAAAATACTGCATAGACTACTATTCAAAGACCAAATTGAACAAGATCTTCCCAAACGTCTCTCCAATTTGTGATGAATGCCACCTCCAAGAAGCGACTATAACCCATTGTTTAAGAGGGAACTGCAGATGCTGGAGAATCGAAGGTTACACAAAAAAGCTGGAGAAGCTCAGCGGGTGCAGCAGCATCTATGGAGCGAAGGAAATAGGCAACGTTTCTGGCTGAAACCCTTCTTCAGACTGGACTCCAGCGAAGGAAATAGGCAACGTTTCGGGCCGAAACCCTTCTTCAGACTGGACTCCAGTCTGAAGAAGGGTTTCGGCCCGAAACGTTGCCTATTTCCTTCGCTCCATAGATGCTGCTGCACCCGCTGAGTTTCTCCAGCTTTTTTGTGTAACCACCAACTATAACCCATTCTTTTGCTTCCTGTATAAAGTTACAAAACTTCTGGAGGGGAATATTTGATATCTTCTCTAAAATACTTAAAATTAAATTGGAACCAGACATAAAACTGATCACATTAGGTATGTCAGAGGCCTGTTCTAAGCTAACGATATTTCAAAGACGTTTCGTCAATTACGGCCTAATAATGGCAAAAAAACTAACACTCAAATTTGCAAGCATATTCCATGCTTTAATTGTGCGGGAGAACTCCATGGAGCAGCCAGCGTCTCTGGATAGAAGAAATTGGGTGATGTTTCGGGTAGAGACCCTACTTTAGACTCCCTCCGGTTTTAGTGTTTTTAGTTTAATTTAAAGATACAGCGTGGAAACAGGCCCTTCCTTCGGCCCAGAGTCCACGCCGTACACTAGTTCTATCCCACACATTAGCGACGCAAGTCAAGAGTGTTTTATTCTCTCACGTCCCAGTTAGAACAATGAAATCCTTACTTGCAGCAGCACAACAGAATATGTAAACATAGTAATCTGTAAACAATGTAATAAACGAGAAAACAAAACAGTGTGTATTTACATATGAACATATAAGTATATATTGTTTGTGTGTGTGTGTGATACCCACACACAATTTCCCTCCTGGGATTAATAAAGTTCTATCGTATAGTATCGTGTGTGTAGGAAGGAACTGCAGATAAACACAAAAAGCTGGAGTAACTCAACAGGTCAGACAGAATCTCTGGACAAAAGGAAAATATTACGTTTTGGGTTGGGTCTGATAACGGTTCCTGCACACCTTTGGAATATGGAAGGAAACAAGATCACCCAGAGAAAACCAATGCGATCAAAGGGAAAAGGAGTAAACTCCATACAGACAGCATCCATATTCAGAATCAATTCTGGGTCTCTGGCACTTTTAAGCAGCAACTTTATGGTGTCTTGCTATTGAGGGAGTGCAGCGTAGGTTTACAAGGTTAATTCCCGGGATGGCGGGACTGTCATATGCTGAGAGAATGGAGCAGCTGGACTTGTACACTCTGGAGTTTAGAAGGATGAGAGGATATCTCATTGAAACATATAAGATTGTTAAGGGTTTGGACACGCTAGAGGCAGGAAACTTGTTCCCGATGTTGGGGGAGCCCAGAACCAGGGACCACAGTTTAAGAATAAGGAGTAAGCCATTTATAACTGAGACGAGGAAACACTTTTTCTCACAAAGATTGGTGAGTCTGTGGAATTCTCTGACTCAGAGGGCGTTGGAGGCAGGTCCTCTGGATGCTTTCAAGAGAGAGCTAGATAGGGCTTTTAAAAATAGCGGAGTTAGGGGATATGGGGAGAAGGAAGGAAAGGGGTACTGATTGGGAATGATCAGCTATGATCACATTGAAAGGCGGTGCTGGCTCGAAGGGCTGAATGGCCTACTCCAGCACCTATTATCTATTGTCAATGTACTGCCCCATAGTCTTGAACGGAATTAAAACATACAGTAGCTGTAAAGGGGGACATAGCGTGATTTAGAGATTTAAGACTGAAAATAGATAGTTTATTTTTTTTAGTAACCAAAGTTATCAGCGTATAATTTTTTTTGTGTGTGGGAAAACAAAATAATGTGGCACAGCTGGTCGACTTGCTGCCTCACACGGCATAGATCTGTGTTCGATCCTGTCCTCGGGCGCTGTCTGTGTTGAATTTGCACATTCTCCCTGCAAGCGTGTGGGTTTCCTCCCACATCCCAAGATGCATTGGCTTTGTAGGTTAACGGGTCTGTCCCAGTTGTGCAGTCATTTGCACGTCATTTACGCGATATAATTTGCGCATCACGACGCACGCATTACGCGTGCATGGTGACGTAGGCAGTGACGTGCGGTGCCCCAGGATTTTGGGATGTACAAAAACTTTGCGCGCCATCTGCCCTTAACTCGTCTCTATAAAATAGCCCCTAATGTGTAGGGAGTGGATGAGGAAAGTGAGATAACAGAACATGAGTGAATGGGTAAACAAAAAAGCTGGAGAAACTCAGCTGGTGAGGCAGCATCTATAGAGCGAAGGAAATGGGCGACGTTTTGGGTTGAGACCCTTCTTCAGACTGATGCAAGGGTGGGAGGGGTGGGAAGAAGACAGGAAGAGGCGCAGGCAATGGGCTGAGGGAGAGCTGTGAAGGGGAGGTGAAAGTAGGGACTACTTGAAATTGGAGAAGTCAATTTTCATACCGCTGGGGTGTAAACTGCCCAAGTGAAATATGAGGCACTGCTCCTCCAATTTATGGTGGGCCTCACTCTGGCCGTGGAGGAAACAGGACAGAAAGGTCGGATTCGGAATGGGACCGAGTTGAAGTGCTGAGCCACCGGGAGATCAGGTTGTTTTTTGCGAACTGAGTGGTGTTGTACGAAGCGATCGCTAAGCCTGTGCTTGGTCTCACCGAGTTTAATCATACGCTGAATAATCCAACCACATTTTTGTTTGGAAATGGAAAGAAATAATAGAAATTGTATTCATTGCAACATGTAAAAATAGTTTGAGATACTATTATAATTTTGCTGCATGTCATTGTGGTATATATCATGTCTTGATTGGTGAATATGTTTAGTTTGTGACTTTATTTGAAGCAGAAATAATATGTGAATGCTTCATTGAGCATAATTCTGACTGGTAACTACACACTTCGTCCGAGCACATTATCCCACGCGTCATGCAAGCCGTCTTAAATGACCACGTAAACTGTCATTAGGCAACCTAAAAACAGCTAGGTTGCCCAGCTGTAAACAGAGAAAAAAATTTAAGGAGAGCCCTGACAAGCATACTGTGGAGTGTATGTTGACTGGTTGCATCACGGCCTGGTTCACCAACTTGAACGCCCAGAAACAAAGGTGATTACAAAATGTGGTGGATGACCTCCCCACCATCGAAGGGATCAATAGAGGGCACTGCCTCAAAAAGGTGACCAGCATCATCCAGGCCCCACTCTCACATTTCACTCCTGCCATCAGGAAAGTAACAAGAGCCTGAAAACTAACATCCAGGTTCAAGTTCATTGCGGACAGCTTCTTCCTGACAATCATAGAAACATAGACATAGAAAATAGGTGCAGGAGTAGGCCATTCGGCCCTTCGAGCCTGCACCGCCATTCAATATGATCATGGCTGATCATTCAACTCCGTATCCCATCCCTGCCTTCTCTCTATACCCCCTGATCCCTTTAGCCACAAGGGCCACATCTAACTCCCTCTTAAATATAGCCAATGAACTGGCCTCAACTACATTATGTGGCAGAGAATTCCAGAGATTCACCACTCTCTGTGTAAAAAATATTTTTCTCATTTCATTCCTAAAAGATTTCCCCTTTATCCTTAAACTGTGACCTCTTGTTCTGGACTTCCCCAACATCGGGAACAATCTTCCTGCATCCAGTCTGTCTAACCATCAGCTATTGAACACAATGAACTCCAACCAAAACTCCAAACTACCTTGATTGCACTAGGGACTTTGGGCATTGTTTTTGATTTGCACCACACTTTAAAATTTATTGAACTTGTTATTGTTTGTTATGGTACCTACTGGGTACTATGTTTACGTACCTTTTGAGCTGTTGCAAGTAAGAATTTCATTGTCCTGTTTCGGGACATAAGACAATAAAACACTTGAGTCGTATTACAAGAAGCAAGACTCTAAAAAACATACACAGATGTTGACATGGAAGAGAATACGTGTATTATGTCGCAAGAGCATTATCAGAGATATTGCTGATGCTTAAAAACACATGAAATAAATTATATACAGCTTATAAACCCACACTTATTGGATACCCACAGTTTCTAGTTCATTTAATGTCATTTGAGGGCACTATGCTTATTCCGCTCATTGCTTATATTTCAAAAGCTCTTCGCATGGATTCCTTCAAGAACACCAAGTTGTATGACGTTTCAGTTACAAGTATATTTCCACCTACACAACAGTCACAATTAGCTGTTGCCCAATTATGCATTGCATGACAGAGCAAAACAATTTGCTGCCAGCCAGCCAAGATGAAATTACTTTATGACAACCAAGTGTTGTTGCCAGAATGAGAATAGGTGATTTGATGGTTAATCAATAGAAGTTTACAAAGTCATCCAGATGCACCTTCAATAATCAAATGATAGATCTTTTCAGGCAACTTTTTTGCAAATTATCAACAAGGAACGCAACAAAATGAAAGTATTCAAAAACCCAGCACATTAATCAGTAACTGATTACTGTTTAAAACAAGTAACAATATATTGGACTTCATTGCAAGAGGATTTTTGAACATAAATAGTGATGTATTGCTTAAATTATAGTGAACTATAATTCTGAAATTCTGCAAGACTAATTCTGAAATACAGTGTAGAGGACTAGAGCGAAAGACAGGATGGAGGTACTCACAATTCAGAGTTCATGCAAGGTTCAACTTGGTTAGTGGGACAGCAAATTTGTTATATAAAAGAGTTTAAGCAGACTGGGCCCTATAATTCTCTTGGGTTAGAAGATAGTAGTAATCAGGTTGAAAAGTATCCAAAATGGTTATTTCTCCTGAGGTTAGACACAAAATTTTAAAGCAACTCAGCGGGACAAGAGCATCTCTGGAAAGGAATAGTGACGTTTCAGGTAGTGACCCCTCTTCAGACCCAAAATGTCACCCATTCCTTCTCTAGAGATGTTGCCTGCCCCACTGAGTTACTCCACTATTTTATGGCTTTCTTTAGTATAAACCAGCATCTGCAGTTCCTTCTTACATATACTGTACATTTCTCCCGGAAGGATAATCCTTAATCAGGGGTTAGTCTCAAAACAGACAAGAATAAATCTTCAATCACAAGGGAGCTAATCATTTAAATTCTCTTCCCAACAGGGGGTTGTGGTCACTTAGTTGCTAAGTATGTTCAAGAAGGAACTGCAACATTCCCAGTTTAGTACAGGAAAAGGGCAGACAAAAAACATCATCCATAATTTTACCAAATGAAGCAGTAAGAACAATGGACCAAATTACCTACATCTGGCCTTGTTTCTTTCATGCACATGATCTGTACAGAATGCACTTTCCAAATCAGGATTAAAAAAATCAAACACAAGAAAAAGTTTGAAAAAACATGTCAATAGGGGTGAAGTGGAAATGTGACACTATAGACAGAAAAACACAAACTTTTGCCCTGGACTCCTGTATATTGGCACCATGACTAATGCATTTGGAATGTCTTGTCCTGAAGGTACTCCAAACACTGATGTGTATTGAGACAATGACTAATGCCTTAGAAATGTCTTGTCCTGGAAGTACCAATTGATAGAAAGGGCCTGTCACACTTGGCGATTTTGCCGGCGTCATATCAGTGTCGCCAAAAGATTTTGATTATTTCAATATCCAGTGACACCAAAAAAGTGGTTGCGACATTTGAAAAACCGGCACACGTCATCACGTCGTATTTTTTGATACGTCAGTCAATGATGCCGCTGTCGCCGAAAAAATTACCAAGTGAGATAGGCCCTTTAGATGCCTTTGAACGGTCTTGTCCTGAAGGTGCCAACTGATAAGAGACAAGCTCAGACTTGTCCTGGAGTGATGTATACGTGTATTTTTACAATACTGGAGAGATTTTAGCACGGAACATTAAAAATGTCATATCTCCACTGTTTCAAGTAGTATGGTGTAATTTTTTTCCAGCGATTGTTACTCAAGTATGCAAGAGATAGTAGAGATAAAATCAAGTTAGGAAATAAATTAATTCCCTGATGCAACCAGTTTATATCTCAAAAATATCAATTTTTTGGACTACAAAAATGTGACATGCTTTGGCACAATGAAATAAAGAGGCAACTTCTGCATTAATTTCATTATAATTCAAATCATTTTCAAGTTTGTTGCTTTGCAGAGATGCATGTTTCACAGTAATAAGCAAAACTTTTGATGAATTTGGCTGTGCTCTGAATGGCCATATTTCAGAGTGTAACAGTGGTTACTCGGTGTCCACCCTGTTTTAGAGTAACCATCGCTACACCACAATGGTAAATTAAGACCAAAGAACTTCCCAAGGAGATTAAACATTTTCTAGTTTGAAGAACTCAATAGGTAATGAAATTATGAGAAGTAACATTAATATCACAATTCTGCAAAAGCTGCTGCATGCCAAAATTAGTGAATATTTTTAGTGTCCATCATCGCACGAGTAACACCACCATTTTGCAGTAGTTCAAGTTACATTTATTGTCACATACAATACAATAATACAATACAATTTATTTGTCACTTGAACCTCATAGAGGCTCAAGTGAAATGTTGTTTCTGCAGTCATACATACAAGAAAAAAAAGACCCAAGACAACACAATTTACACAGACATCCATCACAGCGCATCTCCTCCTCGCTGTGATGGAAGGCAAAAAGACTTATCTCTCCCCTGCACTTCCCTCTCCCTCTCTCACCAATTGGTACAGTGAGATTTGTGTTACCATACAGCCATACGAATAAAAACACAATATTCAATAGAATTTAACATGAACATCCCTACACAGCGGAATCAACGTTTCCCACTGTGAGGGAAGACAATAAAGTTCAGTCATCTTCCTCTTTGTTCACCCATGGTCGGGGCCTTTGAGCCCTCTGCAGTTGCCGCTAAGGACGGCCCGATGTTCAGGCCCTCTCGCTGGGATCATCGGAGTTCCAGCGTCGGAACGGAAGAACACACCCAGCGGCTTGGAGTTTCCGAATCGGCCACTTCCAACCGTAGACTGCGGCTCCTGTAGTCCACAGACCGAGCTAGACGGAGAGTCAACACTGGCGACCCTCGGCAAAAGATCCCAGGACTCCGCAATGTTAAAGTCACGTTGCCCACGGCTAGCAGCTCCACAACCGCAGCTCCACGGTCTTAATCAGCAGGCCCAACACTCCCAACACAGGCGATCGTCCCGCTCCGCGATGGAATTCAGTGCTGGGCCTCTGCTGAAGCTCTGGCCGGTCTCCGGCGGGAAAGGCCTTGCCAATCTAGTTCGTAGGCCATGAGGGGGTGGCGAAGATGTGACTCGGAGAAAAGACGCATCTCCGTCCAGGTCAGTGACTGGAAACGGTTTTCCCCTATTCCCCCCTCCACATAAAAAAGGCTAAGAAACCTTTAAAACAAACTATGACATCCTAAAAATAACAAAAAAGGGTGAAAGGAAATACAACGGCTGGCGAGGCTGCCACACTTGATGGCGCAACCCGATAGTAGCTGTATTTCCATCAAATTATGTACCTGCAGTCTCTTATTATTTATGGACAATACTTCCATAAAGTTTATTTAAAACATGAGAAAAATTAGAAAAAAAGAAATACTGGAAGAAACAGGAGACATTTTCATTTTGGTGCCCACCCTTGGACACTGTGTAACGCGCATAATGCACGTTTCAGTAGATAACACGAATATTGCTCATTTGCTCACATACTCCATGTTTATAGCAAGAAAGTACATTTGTATGTTGAAAAACAGCAAAAGTGAAGAAATCAGCTGTCATGCTTAAGAAGACCTTCTAAATTTCATGTAACGGTTGTTATGGTGGACACCAAACATAAAGTGTAAAAAAACGCATAGGTACAAGGAATTTTGTTCATTAATCAAATTTTCTTAAACTTCATGAATTTCCTCTCCCTGTCGTGTACTGCTGCCGTAAGGGTTTTTGATTAATCTGAATCATGTTGAAATAATTTAGTTGTGAACTTCAGTTTTATGTATGATGTCACACTTATTGTACCCAGTATTGTAAAAACGCACATATTGGCTGCATCTTGTGACCCTGACAGGCTTTGGAATGTGTCCACATGGCATGTACAGTATAAAAACAGCCTGTGAGTTTTTGTTCAGAGAACTGGTGGCGCGGGGAAATCAAATGCCTGTTCCTTACTTGACTGGGGTATCCCCGACACTTCCGCCAACTGATGATTCAGTAAAGTTTGAGTTGGTTTACCTAACCCATTGTGTGTTGTTACCAACCCATTGTAAATAGGGAACTTTATCAGGGGGGTTTCTTTGATTAAACTAGAACGTTTACTTAGGTTTAAAAATGAATTCGACAACTTTAATTTACTGCAGCAGATACAGTAGTAGAGAACCCAAATGCTAGTTAGTTCAAGTACAACTGCCAAAATTCACAATTAGAACAATCGTAAATAGGAGCAGCGTCAGAGGCTTTGTCTCAAAACAAGGGAAGCGTTCAACTCTTGGGGAATATAGGAAAGGTCTCTGGCGTAATCTGAGAACTGATTCTCAGATCATTACGAGTGTCAGATTTCCATTTATCCAAAAAACGTAGACATACTCAAACAATTTTGGTCATCAAGGGTTATGGGGAGAAGGCAGGAGAATGTTGTCGGGGTGGAAAGATAGATCAGCTATGATTGAATGGCGCAGTTGACTCGATGGGCCAAATGGCCTACTTCTGCTCCTATGACCATATGAATTTATTCCCCCAGATAAGGAACATTCCATTAAAACGACAGACTCATTAAGCCATCTCTCACGTAAAGGGGATGGGCGATAGGGTAGAAACGAAGGTTTGATCCGTTCCCAAATCCGCGGAGAAAGGATGGAGTGAGGCGAAGGAGGAGCGGAAGCGACAGTATTGGACCGTTCCACGGAGGAAGCACCAAGAGTCATATGTTCCAGATAGAACAATTAAATTCCTACTTGGAGCAGCACAACACAATATGTAAACATTGTAAACTGTAAACATTATAATAAACGAGAAAAATAAGTTCAGTGTGTGTGTATGTACACACAGATTCACATAAAACAAACAATAATAGTGCAAGCAGACACAACCGATACATCACCCCCCGAGTCTAAGCACCCGGAACCGGTCCGCCTCCCCAGCCCGGATCCGCGGCCCGCGGCTCCACCCGAGCCCAGGCGGCCGTTCATCCGCCCGCCCGCCACCGTCGCCGCCGTCGCCGCCGCCGTGCACTCACCATGTACCAGGCTCCGAGGACGATGGTGCCGGTGCGGACATGGCAGAAGACGCAGCATCGGGTGCTGTAGAATCGACCTCCGGTCGTTTTCAGAGACATCTCCGCGCTCGTTCACTCGCTCGCTCCTCCACCGACCGACCGACCGACAGTCTCTGCCGCCTGACCCCCGGGGTCACGTACACGTCACCCGACTGACAGCCCGCTCCTCCAATCCAGGCGCGGCCAAGGGCACCCGCGCCAGCCGACCAATGGCGTGACGGCAGGGGCGGGACCTTCCCGATGACGTGACAGCGGGGGCGGGACCCGTCCGGTGACGCAACACACATTCATTTTCCCTTCGTCACTGCACGTCATGGGCTAGCAGTGGGCGGACGGGCCGAGGGGTTTGGGTGTGGCGCGGAAGTCATTTAGTCTGAAGAAGGGTTTCGGCCCGAAACGTTGCCTATTTCCTTCGCTCCATAGATGCTGCCGCAACCGCTGAGTTTCTCCAGCACTTTTGTCTACAGTCGTTTAGTAAAAGTGACTGTGCCCATCAGAGATTCCCACTAAATGCTGGAGTAACTGAAGAAGGGTCTCCACCCGAAATGCCACCCTTTCCTTCGCTCCAGAGATGCTGCCTGTCCCGCTGAGTTACTCCAGCATTTTATGTCTACCTTCGATTTAAACCAGCATCTGCAGTTCTTTCCTACACAGATTCCTTCTACCCTTTCTCCTCCACCCTTCTCGGCAATTTAAAACTAACGTGTTTTCCACTGTCAGAGTAAGACCATACATAAATTGAAGGAACAGCTCCTCATATTTCATAAACCAGCGGCAGGATTATTGATTTCTCTAACTTCAAGTAACCCTTGCTTTCTGTCTCTCACCGTCCCCAGTCATCTTGCTAATTTCACCATTTGTATTCCCTCATTATCACCACGTCCCCAACCAACAATGGCCCATTGTGGACTCCACCTTTCCTGAGTCATCGTTCTGCACCTTCACATACCTCTAGTGTCCCCCTCCCTGACTCTCAGTCTGGTGAAAGTCTGCTATGGTCTCTACCGGAAACTTCACCCATTCCTTTTCTCCAAAGATGCTGCCTGACCCACAAAGTTACTCCAACATTTTGTGTCTTTTGTGTTCTCACTATTACTGAGATAGGGTCCCTTTCCTGAGACATTCACCTGTTTCTCTTTCCCCAGATACCACCTGACCTGCTGAGTGTTTCCAGCATTTTGTTTTATGTTATGAAAACAATACTCATTAAAAAAATGTAATTACTCATGATATTACTACCCCTTGTGTGGATTTTAAGGGTGTCAAAGGTTACTGGGATAAGGCAGGAGAATGGGACTGAGAGGCAAAGCTAGATCAGTCATCATTGGATTGGTGAGTAGGTGCGATAGGCCTAATTCTGCTCCTGTCTTAAGAACTTAATGAAATTCATATGTTCATGTTCTACAGTGATGTGCAATTAAATGTAATCAATAAATTTAGCAAGGTGTGTGGCTGGAAAAATCCTCAAACAATACTATAATTCTGTTCAGAGGTTGGATTATTAGGTGTCTAGCTGATTTGAGATTGACAGCAATAAAACTTTCCATTAGATAATTACAAACCCAAGGGTTCATGTTAGGGGAGCAGAATTAGGCCATATGGCCAATTACTCTGCCATTCAATCATGGCTGATCTATCTTTCTCTCTCAACCCCACTCTCCTGCCTTCTAACCATAACCCCTGACACCTTTGCTAATCAAGAATCTGTCAATCTACACCTTAAAAGCATCCATTGACTTGGCCTCCACAGGTGTCCGCGCAATGAATTCCACAGATTCACCACCCTCTCACTAAGGGACTTCCTCCTCATCTCCTTTCTAAACATACCTACTTTTATTCTGAGGTTATTGCCTCTGGTCCTAAACTCTCACTAATGGAAACATCCTCTTCACGTCCATCCTATCCAGGCCTTTCATTATAACCATATAACACCATATAACAATTACAGCACGGAAACAGGCCATCTCGGCCCTACAAGTCCCTGCCGAACAACTTTTTTTCCCTTAGTCCCACCTGCCTGCACTCATACCATAACCCTCCATTCCCTTCATTATCCTGTAGGTTTCAATGAATTCTCTTAAAAGTTCACATTATTCCTTGTACAGTATTTCCTTTCTACCATACATTGCTGAGGCATAATATTGGAGTTACCATTTATTGGAATTACCATTTTGAATGTTATTCAAAATTATCTGCTTATTGATTTCATAATGCATGTTACACTGAGTGAAATAAAAAGTGCTCTTCAACCAAGTCATTATTTTTTCTGGACACATTTCTTTATTTAGGTTGCATCAGGCAGTCTTTGAAAAATTGGGACATTTCATCGCGGCTCTATTTAGGAGGACTACAGTATTCATAAATCTTTTAATGAATCCTTCAGTGTGAAAGACTAGGTGTATAAACTAATATGATTTAGTCTGTAAATTTGCATATATTATCAATCGTTATGGGTCAAGGATGATTCCTGCCCCTTCAAATAATTCAAACCTAGTTTGTGTAAAATAAAATGCACAGAAATCAGTCATTCACTTAGAGATCGCTTTGCTTCATTACACTTTTCACTACATTTATCTTCACTTTTCTTCAGGAGACTACAGTATCCAGGTAACATATAGGGAGATAGTGGGGAGAGCGACAAGTAGCCCCTGAGGTTGTTGCCATGGTAACCAGGCACCTGAATAAGAAGCAAATTGACGGAAGTTCAAGAAAAGCTGATTGTCTTACAAGATGAATTTCGTGAACAAAAGGAACAAATTGTTAACTTGCGAACCCTGGGCCAGGAGAGACATTTGAAGATTGAAAAACTGGAACGGAGAATGAATGAAAATACTCGAGCACTCCAGCAATATAAGATTAAAAATATGTAAAATATAGGCTTTAAGAAATTAACCCTTTACATCCCACATGATTTTTATAAGCAATATGGATAAAGTTATTAACTTCCCTTCATGGAATGTGAATGGATTGAACCATCTCATTAAGAGAAAAAAAATGTTTAAAGTTCTTCGCAGACTAAATGCTCAGATTATTTATATTCAGGAAACTCATGTAAGGCAAGATGACAATCAACGATTTTTCAAGTTTTGGAGAGGACAGCAGTTTCATTCAAATTCACAGGCGAAGGTGAAAGGAGTCTCTATTTTTATTGACTCCTCAATTCCGTTTGTTCATTATGAAACAATTTCTGATCCATATCGTAGAATTTTGGTGATTACTGGTGTTCTTTATAACCAAAACGTTGCTATGGTGAATGTTTATGCACCAAATATTGATCACCCTGAGTTTTTTAAACAGTTAATTGCATCCTTTCCTAATTTAAATGAACACTTTTTTATAATGGGTGGAGATTTCAACTGTTGTCTGAACCCCTTGATTGACAGATCTACATCTGATCATGTGCTTCCAAATAAATCAGCTAGTTTTATCAATTATTTTTTACTTGACTCTGGAATATTAGAAGTTTGGAGATTCTTACACCCAAATGACAAATAATTTTCTTTTTTTTCTCATGTATATCATAGTTATTCTAGGATTGACTACTTTATAATAGATTCTCGGCTAGCTTCATCGGTCACTGCATGTCAGTATGATGCAATTGCTATTTCTGATCAGGCACCATTGAAACCATCAATCAAACTACCTGATTCCAAGTTTAGTGCTAAGCAATGGCAATTTAATGCTACTTTGCTTCAAGACTTAAATTTTGTTAATTTTATTAAAGATCAGATTGCTTTTTTCTTCTTGACAAACTCCACTGAAGAAATATCCAATGGTGTAGTCTGGGATACTTTTAAGGCATATATTTGTGGACAAATTATTTCATACTCCGCGGGATTAAAAAAGTAAACTCAAAAAGAAATACGTATATTGGCTGACTAGATTAAAGAATATTCAAAAACTCATAGTTTAGAGCTCTATAAGAATAGAGTTGAACTTCAATTGAGATATGATTTGTTATTAGTATCACCGAGTGAGAACCAGCTACTTAAAACCAAAAGTCAATTTTATATACATGGCGAAAAATCTGGTAAATTACTCGCTAATCAGTTGAAAGCGGTGTCGGCCAAACATTAGATTACTAAAGTGAGTAAACAGGATGGTACACTAACTGTAGACCATGATGAAATTAATAAATCCTTTCAGGAATTTTCAATCTATACCAATCAGAATTTCCTACTGATTCCAATATAATGCATGAGTTTTTAAAGAAACTGAACTTGCCAAATTTACCACATAATGAGTCTCTGTTGTTAGATGAACCCATCACGGAAGAAGAAATACAGAAAGCAATCCTTTCAATGAATTCTGGTAAAGCTCCCGGTTTAGATGGTGTAGATGGTTTATGCATGCAACCTATAATGTAGCTACCTCATCACCATTAACACGCCCTCTCATATCAGTATAACTATGATCTCCTCCCCTCTCCTCCTCCCATTTTGTCCTGGTACGCCTGAAGGCTGGGTGCAGCCAGTGCTAGGACGTGTGTGCCATGTGCTATAATAAAGACTCTAGTAAAGGTTACAGTGTGTCAGACTAAGTCCCTTTACATGGTGTCAGATAGTTAGTTAGACTCGCGCCTCCCGTTTACCGGTTTTCTTTTATATTTTGCCCGGTATTCCCTATCAGTTTTGATGGCCTCCTCGTGCAGGAAACCTTCTCCCCTTGTCTTTGATGCGGACATTGCGGAGCGATGGGCTACTTTTGTAATGGACTACACTCACTTCGTCAATATTGCGCACAGAAATGACCCTGCTGCGGTCCGTGCCTCCCTCCTGCTTAATCTAGCAGGTCCCGATGCCATGAAGAGAGCTCGGGCTTTCGTCTATGATCCAGGTCCTGGATGTCAACGGCCAGATCGTCGTGCCAGCTGAATCTGCCGCCGACCCGGTATGTCTTTTACGTAAATTTGCCGAGATTTGCGACCTGCCCTCCAACCGCATATTGGAGCGGGCTAGATTTTTCTCGCGGAAGTAACAGCCAGAAGAACCTGTCGAGTGTTTCATCGCTGACCTGCGCTATCTTGCTCAGCGGTACCGTTTCGAAAATATGTGTGATCAGCTCACCAGGGACATTCTAGTTACTGGCATGTTAGACCAGAAGTTACGTGCTGATTTGCTGCAACGACCTGACCTGACCCTGACTCAGGCAATGCATGCGTGTCGCATCGCCGAGGTGGTAGCCCCTACGCATGGAGTGAGGGGATCTGACAGCCGCGCTGTCAATCTGACTGGTGTAACTGGTGTTACAGGGCCACGACGTTTGCAGGACAGCTCCCGCCCTCCACCGCGGCCCGCCCGTACGTCTCGGGACCCGCGGGCACCTAAGTGTCCTAATTGTAACTATGCCCACCCTGTGCAGTCTCCGTGCCCGGCTTTCGGAAAATCCTGCAATTTCTGTAAGAAAATGAATCATTTTGCTGCCGCATGCCGTTCCCGTGGGAAAGTTCCACCAGCTACTAGGCAAATCCTAAACAACCTTCAGCAACTTGATAGTGAGATGGACTCTCAGTCTACTGCCGACACTGCCCACGACTCTGTGATCGAATATTCCATGGGAGAGTCAAGTGTTTACACTCTCCTTCACAGCCACTCTAGCCTCCCCGATCCTTCTGTGCTCATTACGGTGAATAACAAGTCATTCTCTGCTAAGCTCGATACTGGTGCAAAAGTGAATGTTATGTCAACATCACTGTTCAACAAGATAAGAAATAATGAGCTGTTGACTGCCGATCGCTCTGTTTTGCGTGCCTATGGGGGAGAGGAACTAACACCTGTGGGGAGGGTCTCTTTCTACTGTGTGCTGCAGAAATCATCCTGTGACCTGTCGTTCTGTTATTCGCTTTTATTCTGGATTGCGACTGTGTCACCCTGCTGAGCAACCAGACCTGCCAGGATCTCGGTCTGGTGTCTTTCGACTGGACAGTTCACGAGGTTCAAGCTGTGATGGATCCGCTATCCGAGTATCCAGACCTTTTTGACGGTAAGCTGGGGAAGCTGCCGCTAGTGTACAAGATTGCAACTGACCCCTCCGTGGTGCCTGTAATTCGCCCGCCGCACAGAGTGTCATTCGCCATGAAGGGCAAGGTGGAGGCTATGCTAAAGGACATGGTCGATATGGGAGTTCTGGCGTCAGTCAGTGAGCCCACCGAGTGGGTCTCCACCATGGTCGCCACGATGAAGAAAGGAAAGGATGAGATACGGGTGTGCATCAACCCCAAGGACTTGAACTTGGCAATTAAGCGGCCCCGCTACCCAATGCGGACCGTTAAAGACGTCGCCGCCCAAGTCGGACAAGCAACGGTGTTTTCCATCCTCGACGCCTTTTTAACAACCTTCGGTACACCCTTCGGCAGGTTTAAATTCTTGCGGATGCCGTTCGGCATCAACTCCGCTAGCGAGGTATTTCAGCGCTCCATGGAGCAACTGTTTGCAGGTCTGCCCTGTGCGATTATTGTGGACGACATTCTGGTCTAAGGCAGAGATGTGGCTGAGCATGACCGCAACCTCCGCAGAATCCTGGACCGCGCCAGGCAGGTAAATCTCAAGTTGAACCCGTCAAAATGCCGTTTCCGTGTACCTGAGGTCCCATACGTTGGCCACATTTTCACGACAAAAGGGTTGAAGCCCGACCCCCAAAAGACGAACGCAATCTCTGAACTGCCTGCCCCCACGGATATTGCCGGTCTACAGCACTTCCTGGGCATGCTCAACTACCTGGGAAAGTTCATTCCTGAGCGAGCTGAGTGCACCCCTATCCACGTTGCTCCCGCCAGGCTGCAGCGGATGATGCTGCAGCTGCAGCGCTTTGACTTTAAAATCGTCTACAAAAGGGGCACCGAGATGCATGTGGCTGACGCGCTGTCCCGGGCCCCCCGGACCTCACGTGTCCAGCACCCCTTCGAACAGGATGACCTACAGGTGCTGAACGTGAATTTCGTCCCTTCCAAGCAGCTCCAATGCCTGGCTGCACACACCGCCGACGACCCCGATCTCCAACAGCTTGCCGCTGTCATCAGGCGTGGATGGCCTGTCAAACGCACCTCTTTACCTGCTGGCGTTCACCCCTTCTTCCTGGTTCGTGATGAGCTGGTGCTCATCGATGGCATTATCATCAAGGGCCACAAAGTAGTCGTCCCTGCCTCACTATACGACCTGTACTTCAATGCTGCCCACATGGGGCATCCTGGGGCTGACGCCACCGTCTCGCATGCCCAGGAACAGTACTATTGGCCTGGCATGGCGAAGTACATCAAGGCCAGAGTGGCCTCCTGCCCGGACTGCAACTCTCTTGCCCCGCATCAGCAGCGTCAGCCGCTGCTACAACAGCCTGCCCCTGACATGCCATGGTCCTCGCTGGCTGCCGACATTTTTGAATGGCGTGGAAAGCAATACCTCGTTTTGGTGGATTCTTACTCAAATTGGTTCGAGGTGGACCTTCTCCCTGCCATCACCTCGGAGATAGTCATCAGCAAGCTCCGGATTGCTACGGAGACTTTGCTTAGTTTTGCAGGTCCTGTATAACTAACCTGCTGTTCTTGCAACTTTGTTTAAATTGTATGGGAAAGGATGTAGATGGTTTATGCATGCAACCTATAATGTAGCTACCTCATCACCATTAACACGCCCTCTCATATCAGTATAACTATGATCTCCTCCCCTCTCCTCCTCCCATTTTGTCCTGGTACGCCTGAAGGCTGGGTGCAGCCAGTGCTAGGACGTGTGTGCCATGTGCTATAATAAAGACTCTAGTAAAGGTTACAGTGTGTCAGACTAAGTCCCTTTACAGATGGGTTTACAGTAGAATTTTTAAAGTATTTTTCAAGCTTATTGTCTCCCTGGCTATGCAAGGTTTTTAAAGAAGCCTTTTTATGGAATAGATTACCACAATCTTTTTATGAAGCATCTATTTCTTTAATTCTTAAAAAAGATAAAGACCCTACTGAAGTGACATCATATAGACCTATATCACTGTTAAATGTAGATTCCAAAATTCTTTCCAAAATATTAGCTATGAGATTGGAAAATATTTTACCACAAATTATCTCTGAAGATCAGACAGATTTTATTAAAAATCACTATTCATACTTTAACGTTAGGAGATTAATGAATATTGTATATACAGCATCAAATAAACCCCCAGAATGTGTCATTTCACTTCATGCCGAGAAGGCGTTTGATAGAGTAGCATGGGAATACTTATTCAATACACGTGTAAAATTTAAGATTGGTCCAAAATTTATTTCTTGGATCAAGCTGATATACCATACATCTCAGGCTTCTGTACTTACTAATAATCAGAGATCCCCTTTTTTCAGGCTCTTTCGAGGTACTAGACAGGGCTATCCTTTAAGTCCTTTTCTGTTTGATATTGCTTTGGAACCTTTGGCCACTGCTATTAGGGAATCCCCTAATATTTTTGGTATTGTCCGCGGGAATAAGACACATAAGATATCTCTTTATGCAGATGATCTGTTATTATTCATTTCTAACCCTTAGAAATCTATTCCAGCAATAGTAGCATTATTTAATCAATTTTGTAGTTTCTCTGGGCATAAAATAAATCTTAGTAAGAGTGAGCTTTTTCCATTAAATAATTTAGTTTCGAATTATGGACAGTTTCCACTTAGATTGACTACCGAAAGTTTTACTTATTTAGGTATTAAGATTACCAAGAAACACAAGGATTTATTTAAAGCTAATTTTATGCCTTTAATTGACCATATCAAACAACAGTTTACTAAATGGTCACCAATGTCCTTATCTTTAACCGGCCGAATCTATGCTATTAACATGTTCATTTTACCTAAATTTTTTTGTATTTATTTCAGATGATAGCTGAAGACGTATCACTGGATTTGTGAGTACAAATCGATTATTACTCTTGGAATTAAAATCACAGCTTTATTAAAATACTTCGGTAACAGAACTCAGAAGGTGTTTTCTCCAACTTGTCTGGACCGACCTTGGATTGTTTTGAATCGTTTGTGATAAGCGCATTCCATTTGAATAGGATCATCATTTTGCACCTGGAGTTAGAGAGATGTTCTCTACATTATCAGTATGTTTTGATTTTGAAAGAAATTTTGACAAAATAGAGCCACAGCTACTAGCAGAGACTAGCAGAGAAATTTGATTAATTTAAAGACTTGGCAATCGGCCAAGACCTCTTTAAAATCATGAATTTAGAAGAGGAAGAAGGAGCTATGCCAGATGAACCACGTGGTGGTGAAGAAGGACCCAGCCAACTTAATGAAACCCAAAGGGAGAACTCGATATGGGAAGAAGTTAACAAATCCATTGGTAGCTACAGAGAACTTGTGTATCAGGAAGAAACAGATAATATACTAGCTGCCTATTTGAGGGAAACCAAGAAAGAGAGAAATTAATTATGGTTGCAGGTTACCAGATTAATTGATACACAGAAGAAACTAATGGAATCAGAACAGAACGTGATCAAGGTGAAATCTAATATGAGCCAACTATGGAACCTCTACCAGGAGGTTGGCAAGAAACAGAATGTACTGTGTTCAGTGCTGTCTGGGGAAGTACGCAGAAAACATACCCAGTAGAATGAAGACACGAAGAAGATATTCAATGGTTTCATGAAAAAGGCAGAGAAGTGGTTATCTGAAATTATGTCACAAGTTACGAGCTTAGTAGCTGGAAGTGCGAAGCAACAAGGTGCCAGAATGGAAGATGAATTTAGACGACGAGATAATATCTCCAATATACCTTCACGAGGATCAGGCCGTAGATCTGGTTGCTGAGCCAGTTCGGTTTTGAGGGCTTCTGCTCAATTGGGAGCAAAAGCCGAGTTAGCAGCGCTCTCAATAGAAGCGGATGCCATGAAGAAAAAACATGAAATGGCGCGACAGCAAGAAGAGAGGATGCGAGAGATGACGCGACGTCAAGAAGAGATGACGCGACGTCAAGAAGAGATGGTGCATGAGATGACGCGACAGCAAGAAGAGATGAAGCGAGAGATAAGCGAGAGATAACGCAACAAGAGGAACAGATGATGCGATGTAGGGAACAACTGGAATTAGATACAAAGATGGCGGTGCCCAAAGCCAGGAAGGACATACCGGAAAGTGAGGGGTCAAGATGCAGCTCTAGATCATCGAAGACGATGAGCTCTATACCGAGAGAGAAAACTGCTCAGAGTGAATTGGTAGTTGGATCAATTCCACAATCGAGGTCCATTGGATACCTAGGCTTTGAAAACCCATTGGAACAGATGAAGATGGGTAAAACTTCATCTCAGCAAATGAGTGCTAGATCGAAACCAATTACTATTGGAGCGTCTGTGGATGCTCGAGACAAACCAATAGCGGACCATGCTTTTTCGAGGCCTGGTGCACAGGCTCGAGCAAGCCAGTTTGAATCACAAAGGCCTGTTTATGAACAGGTGGAACCAAGACAGAGTTATGAGGATGGATTATTGGCACTGTTGAATTGGCAATCTGAATTCAAGAAGATTATAGCTCGACAAAATACCTCTCTCATTCTACCACCAGTAGAAATTCCTACGTATGGTGGAGATCCTTTGGAGTATGAAACTTTTGTAAGGGCACTAGAGGAGGTATTAGAGACGAAAGTTAAGGATGAAAAAGAGCGCTTACGATTTCTGGTGAAGTACACAAGTGGAAGTGTGGAGGTACTTGTAGAAAGTTGTCAGATGGAGCCAGGCAACCAGGGCTATAGAAAGGCGAGAAGATTACTTGAAGAACCTTTTGGTGATGAACAGATGATTGCGAACGCATACATTGAGAACGCCCATGCTTGGAAAGAAATCAAGCCAGAAGATGTGGAAAAATTGAGTGATTATGCAATATTTCTGAGAAAATGTTGCAACTCGATGAGAAAACTCGGCTACATGGAGGAAATGAATCATGCAAGTAATATGAGAATCATCACTAACAAGTTGCCCAGAAGAATGAGAGAAAAGTGGAGAGATAGGGCAGGCGAAATACAAGATAAAAGGAACCAAGTAGCCAGGCTACCAGACCTGGTGGAATTCTTGGACAAAGAAGTACGGTACATGTCAGACTCATACAATGGAACTATTGAAGATCGCAGACCACTTGCAACTTATAAAGGTTCTACCTTTTCCAAAACCGAAGAAAGATCTGAATCTAAGAGAAGTAGTTTTGCTATCACGACCGTATCTGTGGAAAAGACAGATAAAAGAAAAACAAAGGTGTCTACTAGCAAGCAAATAGTATTTTGTTTGTTATGTGATGAAGTTGGTTACACCATAAGATGGTGTCATAGATTCAAGACGAATTATGAAGACGATGGATTTCTTGAAAGCCAAGGGAATCTGTTTTGGATGTTTGAAAAATGGACATATATGGTAAGAGACTGTAAGAGTCCTATAATTTGTTATGAGTGCAAACAATATCATCCTGAAGCACTTCACATTGAAGAAGAGCTGCCAGAGCACCGGGAAGAAGAAGTACTGGAACAAATGAATGATGAAATACCAGACCAAATAGAAGAAGAACCGGAACAGAACAGGGCAAGAAGCCAACTACTAGAAATGCTATCACCTCGCCTCAAGTAACTGCTCATATTAGGGCCGGAGTAGAAGCTCGTAATTTTTCTATCTTACCAGTGCAAGTAAGGAACAGCAAGACGAATGCAGTGTTGCAAACATATGCTTTTCTGGATCATGGAAGTTCGACTACCTTTTGCACAGAAAGCCTGACGAGAAGGCTGAATATCACAGGAGAAGAGACGATTACGTACCATGACTAAAGATAAAGAGAGCATGAGTCATTGCATTACGAGTATGGAGATATCCAGTTTGGATGGAGATTATTTCATATCGATATCTGAAGTGTTTACGCGTGGAATTATGCCTGTTGGTCATCAAAATATACCAAGACATGAAGACTTAAAGCAATGGTCTTACCTGAAGGATGTCAAGATATCTGAAATAGATTCTAGTGTTGATCTACTTATCGGAATGAATGTTTTGAAAGCTTTGGAACCTATACAGATTGTTAGGAGCCAAGGTGAAGGACCGTATGCTATGAAAACCTGAATTGGATGGGTTATCTATAGCTACTTGAAAAGGAACCACAAAATCGGAAATCAGAAGAACTGTCCTGCCATTGCTGTTAATCAAATGTCTACTGATAAATTAGAAAAGCCGGTGATGATGCCATACAATCATGACTCTAATGAAAATACTAGCAAGGAATCTGAAGAAATGTCGAATGGAGAATTGAAGTTCATGGATGTTATGAACTACTCTGTGAAAACTGACTGACTCTGTTGCGGAGACTTACCGTTCAAACAAGAAAGTGTTCATCTGCCAAATATTTTGAATTTGAAAGTCCCAGAATTTGGCGAGAAGAGTAAATTTCATGAAGTAAGAATCTCTTTGAAGAATAACTTCTACAAGGATGATTGCTTAAAATCTATGTCCACTGAGCAGGAAGCAATTCTACCAGTAGAACATCTGACTTCTCTTTGCAATAAGGGAGGATTTATACTTTCGAAGTGGAACAGCGACAATTGTGAAAGCATTCCACTAGATGACAGAGCTAAAGAAACCAGAGAGTTGGATTTGGACAAAGACGATCTGCCATAGGAATGTGGTACAACTGAAATATGTTGACACATCAGAAAATTCTGCAAATGAAGTTTCCAGAGAACTGACAGTGAATTGTTTCTTAAGCGAGAAGAAATGGATCAATTAACTAAAATCTCTCTGCAAGCCAGACAGAGCTTGAGTTGGGATTTGAAAGCTTGAGTTGGGATTTGAAATCTCTGCTGAAGATTCAGACATTAAATCAAACTGAACGGTGAACTTTTGAAAGATTTTCATACTTCAACATTGCTGTTACAACACATCAATGAGTTGATCGGACATGGAGGAAGACGTTTCATGCTATCAAAGCTTTGGACTATATACTGGGTATCATGCCTGATTTTAAGGGATTGGTATGCACGATACGACTTTGAATTAAACCACTGTTGTAATAAGATTAATAACTAAGTTGTGCTTGCTTCTAGAAGGCGAAAGTGAAGATGGAAGAATCGATGAAGAGCCATGATTGCGGATATATAGTGCATGCTATATTTTCTTCATTAGTATAGTGATTAGTATCCCCGCTTGTCACGGGTAGACAGGGGTTTAATTTCCCGACGAGGAGCCACAGGGTTTTATTCCCTGACCTTTTGCTTTTGATACATGTTAAGACTTTATGGCCACTTTTTTGATGTTTATTAGTAATTGCCTCATAACATACTCGGAACAATTAGGGGCCGGTATGTAGTGGTCATTTGGCCTGTTTTGCATGTCATTGAGGATGGCATGTGCCTTTAAATTTTAGACTGCCCGTTATATTTTGGGTGGGATTTATGACGTGTTTTTGGGCATGTTTGGAGCTTAGATGCTTGCGCAGAAGTTTAGTTTTTAGATTAGTTTGGAGAGATGATGGAGAAGGTCAATCCTTCGACCGGGTCAGTGTTACGGAGACACGAGGAGTTTTCTAATGTCTAAAGTAATAAGCTGGAGTTCGAAGAAGATTGTAGTAACGAGTTGGAAGAAACTTGGATGTATCTTACTGTTTTCTATCAACAATAAAGCATTTATTCATCAAAAGACTGTGTTTTAAGTCATATCTGAGAAGAAGCTCTGAAGGTCTCTGTGAGTGAGCTTGCATGCGTTTCAACCATTCTCATCCAAATAGCAGCTAGGATGCTAATTACCTGAAAGATATGAAAATCTGCCACTATAACAATATCATTTTGTTTTGTTTTTGTTTGTTTGTTTTGTTTTTGTTTTTTGGAAAAAAAACTAATAAAAAGATTTTAAAAGAAAGAAAGATTTTTTTCAATGTTTTAGAATTTTTCAGCAACAACCCTGAATTACAAACCTAACACCCAAATCACTCAGAAATTCTGGAAAAAGTGCAAACTTATTAAACAGTAATACAGATATTCCGGGAAAAAAAAGTCTGGTTATAAAAGATGAGCAACTTATTTTTAGACCAGTTTTAAATAAAGAACCACTCTGCATATTGAGTAGGGAATCCATAAGATTCAAAAAACCGTAATTCAAATATGAAAATCACAAGTAATTTTGTTAGAGAAAACATATAATTCCTTGTCAAACTATTTTGTTTTGCCACATACTTAACAGAAAATCTGGTAAACAGATACTTCCTTCAGATTTTAAAGTTTCCCAAAACTATAAAGAAATACATACAAATTTTTCATGCAACCTTCTTAAACCAGTAATAAAAATGGAGAAACAATCCTTACACTGGATATTATGATTATATAAACATTTGAATCAAACATCACTTTATAACACTAGCTACACTGTTAACATCATTAGGTACAATAACATTTCATGTTCAATATTTGATATAACATAATTGCAGCTCAAGATTTTTACTTTTTTTTAAAGCCAGGAGCTGAACTAAGCACAAAATCCATAAATTTGATCTCCATAACAGATTGAAGTCAGATATTTTGAAAGAAATGTGGTCTTCATGAAAAATAAAAATGTAGATGCAACATCATATTAATCCTATGTTGCTGTTGCAGGAGGGCAAAAAGTAAAACACTGAGTTATAAAAGGGAAGCAAATACTGCTTTAAACAAAATAGTGAATGTTTTTAAACCTTCTATAAAATTGTTAAGTCAACATTAAGGCTAATATGGACACTTCATGACCTGGCAAAAAGTCAGAGCTGGAGGGCCTTGCTATTGTTAATCACTGATAGATTAAAAACATGTAATGGGAGAGCAACTGTAGCAAACACCTCAATAAATATGGATAGTTTCACTGTTTGCAAAGAGTAAATATTATATTTAAGAAAACTGGCTTTGGAGGTATTGGTTGTATAAAACTAGCAGGCCACTTACAATAAACAATAGGTTGGCTTGACTTCATATTGCCCTTTAATTCATTTTTATTTCAAATAAAACTGGAAATTCTACCAATATCTTACATAGGTTTATGCCTAATATTAAATACATTCACAAATAATACAAACTATGAACCCATAGGAAAGTTACAAGTGCTGATTTAATAGTGCTGATTTAATTACTGTAAGGTAAATTGCTCTGTGTGCCTTTGCCTCGTATATGGTCTATTATGCTGGATTGCCTTTTTATTTTATTAAATTCTCACACCATTGACATAGATTCAGTCACAGCAACTAAAATGTAAATCCCACTTGTTTAAATAATTATCATTCTTTTTGCTAAGGTCACATGTCTCAGGAGATTGCAGTTTTGTCACAGAAGTGATTGACAGCTATTAAGTAAACACACTGGATGGTATTGGAAAATAGCACGTGTCAAATTGTTGAAATTTCACACAAACTGGCTGAACATCAATTGTCAAAATGTAGGCCATTATACACATTGTCAGGCTTAGTGCCTACAACTTGAGCTTATAATTTATGAAAGTGACCGTGTTAAATTTTGAAATAGTGACGTCAGAACAACAAAGCTGTGAAAAAGTGTATTATTTTAAAAGTTTCCAATGACCAACCTGATTGATTCTTACAACTGCTACCTTTATTCAGGAACATGGTAGATTTCTAGCAAAGTGTATTAAAAGATCACATTTTCATGCTCACTTTAAAACTCAGTGCTTTAAATCCCTAGAAATGGTGGTATTAAAGCCACCATACCACTACAGTCAATAAATAATACCAACTTAAAATTCACTTTTGATTAGTATAAAAAGCACTTACATGAGTGGTGTCCGGTGTCAAATCACTTAATCAGATGATCAGTCTTTATGATCTATTCTGCTGTTTTTACTATTCTGTTGTCTCAGATTATTTCTCTCTTTGTTTTACATAAGCTTTACAGCTAAACAGTCTGATATAGAGCACTTTTAAAGACAAAGAAACAAATTAAAAATGATCAACAGCATGGCCAAAATGGCACTACAGATTTATGGTAGGTAGGGGCGTGTTCTACGGCATGTTCCCCCTGCACGTTTTGCAAAAAGGATTTAGTGCATTTTTATCCCAAAAGATGCAAAATTATATTACTAAATCTTAAATCTGGTCAAGCAAGATTACTGAAGTGCTATATTGCTCTGAACTGACAATGGACAAATGGCAGGCTTTGTTTTTGGTATGGAAGCAAATCCATATGTCCAGCTCAATGCAGTGATGAGAGATCACATTTTAGTTCCATCTTGTCTATAAGAAACCAGTATTATGATTTAAGACACAGTTATTTCAAAAGTACAATTTCACAATAGGACACAAAACATCTGTTCTTGAATATATCAAGAGCAGTTTATAATGGAATTTAATTAAATATGCAAAATTTAAAAAAAATAACATTTTACACTGCCATAAATCACAGTTGCTTGGAAGTGGAAAAGCTACTTTGCATTCTATGTTGCGTTAGAATAGAAAACTTGACAGAGTACAGAGGCAATGCATCCCTTTTGTGGCTGACTGTTACCAGTCGGTAACAATGAGCACTTGCATTTACCAACATCTTTTGTGGCTTCCATAACTACATCAGAGTTTCTTACTTATTAGTCCCTTTTTCATTTTATGGACTTAGTGCATTGCTTCCTGCAGCAGAATGCCTGTACTTAGCAGTAACAGATGACAATTTCAGTATTAAAATCTGAACCGTTGCATGAATAAAAAAAGGCTGCATCAGGTTTCTCTTCTGGCTTTCATTTTCCTCTTCTCTGTTTTGGCACAGTCATTTTCTGTGATAAATTTTTAAAAAAGCACTTGAGAATGATTAATGTTTTTTAGACTTTTTTCAGAATAATTTGCCAACTGCAAGTTTCAACTCTTCCATTGGAGGACATTTTAATAAAATTATCCCCTCTCCTGTTAAGTTTCAGCAATTGTTATTTGTCCAGTAATTTAAGAGTTGCTGCCTCACAGTGCCAGAAATCAGGGTTCGATCCTGATCTTGGGCACTATCTACGCAGATTTTGCATGTTCTCCCTGTGATCGTGTGAGTGAGTTTCCTCTAGGTGCTTCAGTTTCCTCCCAAATCCCAAAGATGTGCGGGTTTGTAAGTTAATTGCCGCCTATCCACTACCACTAATGTTTAAGCAGTATATGAGAAAGTGGGATAATATAAGATCAGTGGGAATGGGTGTGGACTAGATGGGCTAAAGGGCTTGTTTCCATTGTATTTCTCCAAATGAACCAAGTAAAATGCTTATATTACTCATGTTTGCTTCACATAAAATTGAAATTGCAATTATAAAGAAGAAACAGCGTTTTTAAACAAACTGATCCAGCAAGGATGTACAAGCAATTCCAGGTCTCTGATCTAATGTGTACAATGGCTCTCTCAGATTACATTGGCTGAAGGCAACTACAAGATGAAAAGGTGAAGGGGAGGCTAGTGGCATAAAGGCCCTGCCTGGTATAACGACATCGCACAATTTAACCAAAAAACATTGAGACTGGGGGAATCACTCTATGTAAAAACAAAATTACAATTGGACTGCATGGCAAATTACATAATGCTTGCATTTTCAAAAGAAAGGAAGATTTTTAAATTTGTTGGCTGTTATCTATCTATCTATACTAAACTATTACTAAAACTCTCATCTTGACCACTTCCGTCTGGTCTGCGTTGTAATTAAATTTACGCAAAAACGATCACCCATTGTGCTACGATTTTTCGCCACCTTACTCACCATTCTCCCCTGCTGCAAGTCAAATAAGTTTTGTTCTGATCGGTGAAATAGTACAAAAGTTATGAAGGTTTAAAAAAATCTTAAAACCTGCCCCTTCCAGAACCCGCTGTCAATAACGCGGCGAGGAGAATAAAAAACTGAAGGGGCGCAGTGTGTTGAGCAGCTTGCGGAGAGTCAGTGGCTCGCGGGCTGCTTCTGTGGCGACCAGCACGACCAGCCGGAAGCTGCTGATTTGAACCGAACGCCTCTGAGTGAAGCCAGAGTGGGACCGGATCTGCGTGAGGCCAAAAGCTGAAGGTGCGGGGTGAGCATAGTGCGAGCACCTCCCCCCCCCCCCACCCCCCCCTTCCCCAACCCCCTTCCCCACACCCACCCTTTCCCCCACACCCCCCCTTCCCCCTCCATCCTTCCCCAACCCTCCTTTCCCCACACCCACCCTTTCCCCACACCCCCCCCTTTCCCTCCACCCTTCCCCAACCCTCCTTTCCCCACACCCCCTTTCACCACAGCCTTTTACCAACACCCACCCTTTCCCCACACCACCCCTCCCCACACCACCCCTCTCCCACACCCCCTTCCCCCTCCACCCTTCCCCAACCCTCCTTTCCCCAACCCTCCTTTCACCACACCCCCCCTTTCACCACAGCCCTTTCCCCACGCTCCTCCTTTCCCCACACACCCCCCCCCCACACACACCTCCTCCCTCCCCCACACACCCCCCACCCCCCCCCCCCCCCCCCCCTCCCCTACATCCCCCTCCCTCACACCCCCTTCCCTGAGTGGTGAAATATTGCTTTGGGGAATGGGTTGCGTTGGGGGGGACCAGGCCTCCCGTGTGACTGGGACCCAACAGGTCCCACTTAGTCCAGAATAGAATGATGGCTTTTGCTTCAGTAAACAATTCAAAACGAAAGCGCTGATACAACATTTTTTTTTCAAATGAAAATGGTTAACAAATTCCATCAAAATGAGGAATCATGAAAAACAGGAAATGTCAACCAAGCACATTTAAATGGAACCGCTGTCTCACACAAACATTGAGCGGTTTTGTTTCTAGCACGAGTGACTCACATTCCTGTGGATATTTAAAAAATCTGACTCATTGGTATTATCAATGCTTTGTTTTATGAACACTAGAAAAATAAGATATTTAACCCTCAAGTAGTTTGTTCCTACTTTAAATCACTTTGCTTACTTTTATTGGATGATGTGCTGGCTCCACGATTGGAAGGAGCAATCTCTGTCAAGCACTGTTGCATTTCAATTCCTGATCTTTGCGACATTTCCTTCGGATCCACATCTGCCAGAAATTTATTTTGTGAACCATCTAAGAGCTATCACACAAAAACAGCATGATTAGCTCTACTACAGGAACAATACAACAGTAACAATGATAACTTCTCTATTAATGTGCTGAGATATTACAATGGTTTTCACAGCTACATTATCTAATAAAAATATTGCCATACAAGTCAGATAAGAAAATTGTTTTGTATTGTCTGCTCATTCGAATCATTTCTGTGCCCAGCCAAGGTTCGTAGTCTAGCCACTATGTTCACTAATTGGACGGATTGTTTACTCACTCCAGACAACTTGTGTTCCATTACATGGCTTCACCTCATTTAAATGCTGCCAGTTATATGCAAGAAAGCCAGTGGCTCGTTAGTGCACAGTAACCATAGTTATCATGCAAAAGTTCGGTTTAGTTTATTGTCACGTGTACAGAGGTACAGTGAAAAGCTTTTTTGTTGAGTGCTAACCAGTCAGCAGCAAGACAATACATGATTACAATCGATCCATTTACAGGGTATAGATACATGATAATAGGGTGATTTCACCAAATGTCAAATGAGCGTAGATCCCCCCTCACGTGACCGAAAATTTTAACTGGAGGACATATGTCAGTTCGGTACATGTTAGTGAATGGGGAAACACGCACTTTCCCACCCGTTAAAAACATGGAAAACGGCCGATTTTTGAGCTGAAAATTTCTGTGCTAGTCGGGGTGACCGTGAAGCACAGCGACCTAAATTTTCAGGCAAAAAAAAAGATAGAAAGTAAGGTAATTACAAGAGGGAACTGAAGGTAGAAAACAGCGGAAGTGAACAGCCGACATTTGCCGTGGAGATTTAAAGATCCAAAATATCGGGAATTATCGCGTTTGCTCGCTGAATTTCATCAAAAGTAAGGCATTATTAACTTACTTTTGATGAAATTCAGCGAGCAAACGCGATAATTCCCGATATTTTGGATCTTTAAATCTCCACGGCAAATGTCGGCTGTTCACTTCCGCTGTTTTCTACCTTCAGTTCCCTCTTGTAATTACCTTACTTTCTATCTTTTTTTTGCCTGAAAATTTAGGTCGCTGTGCTTCACGGTCACCCCGACTAGCACAGAAAATTTCAGCTCAAAAATCGGCCGTTTTCCATGTTTTTAACGGGTGGGAAAGTGCGTGTTTCCCCATTCACTAACATGTACCGAACTGACATATGTCCTCCAGTTAAAATTTTCGATCATGTGAGGGGGGATCTACGCTCATTTGACATTTGGTGAAATCACCCTATAGAATAGCGTTTACTGCAAGGTAAAATCAGCAAGTCCGACCAAGGATAGTCCAGGGGGTTATCAAAGAAGTAGACAGTAGTTCAGGTGCTCTCTGGTTGTGTTAGGATGATACAGTTGCCTGATAACAGCTGGGAAGGAACTGTCCCCGAATCTGGCAGTTTGCGTTTTCACACTTCTATACCTTTTGCCTGATGGGAGAGCGGTGAAGAGTGAGTGGCCAGGGACTTGTCCTTGATTAAGCTGTTTGCCTTGCCGAGGCTGTGTGAGGTATAAATGGAGTCAATAGAATCAATTGTGCAAAGGAATCAGAGATGAGTAACAAACCTGTAGAGCAAAGGGGCAGGATTTGAAATTAGCCAGGCGTTATCTTTGTCCTTTGGGATGCTGGTAGAGTACAGTAACTTTAGCAGAGGATTTAAGGTCCACGGTACTTGGTGTGAGACACTAGAATAGAATTAAAGCCCAGATACTCTTCAAAGTGGTTTCATGAAATGTTTTATATTGACCCCAGAATTGGTACTGAGAAAAACATTATGCAGGGATTGCCATTGTATATCTATGGCATATCTCATTATTTTAGGTAGACACAAAATGCTGGAGAAACTCAGCGGGTGAGGCAGCATCTACGGAGAGAAGGAATTGGCGATGTTTCGGGTTGAGACCCTTCTCCAGACTGATGTCAGGGGAGGGGGTAGGACAAAAAAAAATGTTTTAATTTAATTTAATTTTAATACGGTTTATCATTTAAGAGCATGAGAAGTGGGCACCTTATAAACAGGGCAGAATTCAGAAATTCAACTTCACATCAGTCCCAGTTTTGTCATTCTACGCAAAACAGATCTTTATCAAAAAAGAAAGTGCTGGAGCAACTCAATGGTTAGGTATCATCTGTGGAGTACATGGACATTTCAGATCAGGATCCTTTTCCAGACTGTTGGAGTGGGGGGGTGGGGGGGTGGAGAAGCTGGAAAAAGAGGGAGTGGTAAAAGGGAAGTGGAAGATCCAGAATGGGAGGGGTAGGAAATAAGTGTACTCGGAGGGGAATGGAGAAAGGTGACCTGGTGGTGGGAGAAATGTGTGTGCAGCAGTAGTTGGGCATTGCTTGAAATTGGATAATTCAATGTACATACGATAGAACTTTTATTTATTCCAGGAGGGGAATTAATTAGAACCAGTAGAATTAGTTGTAAGCGACTCAAGTAGAATATAAGGTACTGTTCTTCCATTTTGTGTGTGGCATCACGGACAATGGAGGATGCAAAGGACGAAAAGGTCGGGATGGGAGGGGGAAGAAGAGTTAAACTGATTAGCAACCAGGATCTCCTTGCAGCAGGCGTTGATGGACAGAGGGCAATTGTTCGGTGAAACAGTCACCTAGTCTCACTGATGTAGTGGAGGGACATCAGGGACACCAAATGCAACAGATAAGGTTGGAAGAGGTGCAAATGAATCTCTGTCTCACCTGGAAAGGCTACTGTGGTCCCTGGTTGGATGTCCGAGAGCAGGTGCAGGGACAACTGTTGCATCTCCTGCAGTTGTAGAGGAAAGTGCCTGGGAGGTGGGCGGGTTATGTTGAAAGGGGAAAAAGTAGCGGAAAGAGTGATCTTTACAGAAAGCGAGGAGAGAGAAAGCAAGAGCACAAATATGGTAAACAGAGGAGAGACAATTGAGGGTTCAGAAAAACAGGTGGGGAACCCCATTTAATGAAGAAAGAGGACATCTCGGATGTCCAAGAGTGAAAGGCCTCATCTTGGGAACAGTGGTGGAGATAGAAAAATTGGGAGTAAGTGATTCATCCTTGCAAGAGGCAACCAACCTTATTTGTTTCTGCCTCCGAAGAATCAGCAGTTACTGGAAGAGTTTTTTTCGGTTCTTTATGTGATTTAGAACTGGGTTTCTCCAGTGTCACCTAGAATTGAGGAAATTAATTGTAACTTTTTATTTTATTTTTCTTAATCTTAATTTCTTAAAAATTGAGTTATGTCAAAACTAAGGGCAACTTTCTTATTTTAAAATAATTATATTCTTGGGCCAAACATGCGCAAGTGGAACTAGTTTAGATGGGGCATCTTGCGCATGTCCATGTCCCTCTAAACCTTTTCAATACATGTAAGTGTCCAAGTCTCTTTTAAATGCTTATGTACTATCTGCTTCAACTACCTCCTCTGGCAGCTTGTTCCGTATACTCACCGAGAGAAAAAAGTTGCTTCTCAGGTTCTTATCTTGCCTCTCTCATCCTAAACCTATGTCCTCTGGTTCTTGATTCCGCTACCCTGGGTAAAAGACTGTGCATTCACTCTATCTATACCCTTTATGAATGTATACACCTCTATAAGATCACCTCTTAGCCTCCTGCGTTCAGAGGAGTAAAGTCCTCGCCTGCTCAACCTTTTCCTATAGCTCTGGCACTTGAGTCCTGGCAACATCTTCATAAATCTCCTCTGCACATTTTTCCAACTCAGTGACATCCTTCCCATGGCAGGGTGATCAAAACAACATAAAATCAGCCATGATCATATTGAATGGCGGTGCTGGCTCGAAGTGCCGAATGGCCTACTCCTGCACCTATTTTCCATGTAAAACTCCAAATGTGTCTCACCAATGTCTTGTACAAATGTAACATAACATCCCAACTTCTACAAAGGTCACAACCCGAAACGTCACCCATTCCTCCTCTCCAGAAAGGCTGCCTTTCCCGCTAACTTACTCCAGCTATTTGTGTCTATCTTCTACAATCAAAACACTGTCTGGTGAAGGCCAATGCACCAAAAATATAGGTACCATCCTATCTATCTGTGACACTACTTTCAGAGAACAATGTGCTTGTACTTATAGATTCCTCTGCTCTATAACACTCCAAAGGGCCCAACCATTCATTTTAAATGTCCTATTCTGGTTTGATTGCAACACCTTGCACTTATCTGCATTAAACTCCATTAGTCATTCCTCAGCCCACTTGTCCAACTGATCAAGATTCTGCTGTAATTTTTGATAACTATCTTTTCCGTGTACAATACCACCTATATCAGCGTCAATTGCAAACTTAATAGTCATGCCTTCCACATTCACATCCAAATTGTTCATAGAAACCACAAACAGCACCGTTCCCTGAGACGCACCACTAGTCACATGCCACTAGTCCGAAAAACAACTTTCCACCACCATTCTGCTTCTTTTCATGTAGCCAATTCCAGTTAGTTAGCTCTCCGTAGATCTCATGGATCTAACCTTAAACATTCACTTTCCAATAATGTTAGGATATAAAGGGGGGGGGGGGGGGGGAACACAAAATACAGGATTTGGGAAAAGCGTGGGGGAATGAAACAGTGGTGTTGGTTTTTCAAAGATCCAGCATCAGCATGATGAGCTGAATGATGTCCTTCCCTCTATGATTCCATTTAGGGTTACAGGAAATCTGCTGAGGCTGGGAGGAAATTAGATTTCAGGTGTTGCTGGGGATGTAAGAGGAAGACTATGTATTAGGGCACAATGAAGTCTACCATTGACTCCAATTGCCGGCTCTGAACATTTCTGGGAAACCGAGCTGAATTTGAGGCAAGTTCATTTAAATATTTTCATGGCAATTAAGAAGAATGTGAAAAAGAATCCTGCGTCAAAGAATTTTTGCAGCTTTCTGTGAAGAAGTTCCTCTTAACTGTTTTATTATATCTGTTAGCTACTTATATCTGCTACTTAAAATCGATCATTACTTGATATATCAAGTACAAGGACTATTCACTTCTTGGACAGGATGAAAAACACTGAGACCAGATCTCGTTGCAAAATCTCGAGCATTTAAACAAAACGTAAATCTTTGTAACAACAGGTTATGTGATAATTGCTGCCAAAAATTGGTTTGTTGGATGCAGACAAGGGGCTGATGGTCCAGTTCTTTGACCAAAATAGGTGCGTGTGGTGGTGAAAACTATAAATATGGGATGAAGTTATGCATTCTATGTTACTAAAGACTAAGTACCACCTTGGACCGGAACAGCTTTTATTCTCTGATTGGTATCTAATCTTTGATGCTTTGCTTTCTGAGGTAAACTTAAAACATTCAATAATTTTACAAAGTGAATCTATCGCTTGTGTTCAATAATTATTACGTTGCAAGTTATAACAACTTTGAAACTATTTGAAAACTGATGGGTATGTATACGCTTTTTACATAATTTAACAAAATGAACAGAACACCAATCTTGTTGAAAGCTCCTTGACGAATTGAATTAGTAATTTTATAAACAATTAATGTTACTGTTTCCTGCTGTTTCCAAATCACAGTACAGGTACATTAACAAAAAAAAATGGAAGCAATATATTGTTGGGCACTTTTATCCTTATCGGAACATGTAGAAATGTTATCCAAAAATTTTCAAAGGATACAAATTCAGCTAAGCATCTGCAAGTGTGGTACCTTGAAGCACTCTGCTTTGTTGAAGATGTTCAGTTAGTACTATTTGGTCTGATCCATTAAATAATCATCAAGATGCTTTCAAATTCTCTAAAAAAGTTAATTCCCATTTAATGATTAATCAACGTTAGGTCTTTATTCTCTGGAGCGCAGAAGGTTAAGGGGGGACTTGATAGAGGTCTTTAAAATGATGAGAGGGATAGACAGAGTTGATGTGGACAAGCTTTTCCCTTTGAGAATAGGGAAGATTCAAACAAGAGGACATGACTTCAGAATTAAGGGACAGATGTTTAGGGGTAATATGAGGGGGAACTTCTTTACTCAGAGAGTGGTAGCGGTGTGGAATGAGCTTCCAGTGGAAGTGGTGGAGGCAGGTTCATTGGTATCATTTAAAAATAAATTGGATAGGCATATGGATGAGAAGGGAATGGAGGGTTATGGTATGAGTGCAGGCAGGTGGGACTAAGGGGAAAAAAAGTTGTTGGGCACGGACTTGTAGGGCCGAGATGGCCTGTTTCCGTGCTGTAATTGTTATATGGTTATATGGTTAACGTGATTAATGATTTATCTAAGAATAAAGTGGAGGCCATTTAAAACAGATGTGAAAAAACTTTTTCACCCAGAGAGTTGTGATTTTATGGAATTCTCTGCCACAGAGGGCAGTGGAGGCCAATTCACTGGATGAATTTAAAAGAGAGTTAGATAGAGCTCTAGGGGCTAGTGAAATCAAGGGATATGGGGAGAAGGCAGGCACGTGTTACTGATTGGGGATGATCGGCCATGATCACAATGGATGGCGGTGCTGGCTCGAAGGGCCAAATGGCCTCCTCCCGCATCTATTTTCTATGTCTATCCATGTTAACGTAGAATTTTCATTGTTTATTTATTTCAAACCACGTACCACTTCACTTTCAACCGAATCTTCTACATGTTTTCCTTTCTCTTTTCTCTTCTTTCGTTTTGACCTCCCACTGCCAGCAGGGTTCACCTGAGATTTTTCTTCTTCCTCTTCGGACACCTAATAATAATAATAATAATAATAATACTTTATTGTTATTGTAAATACATACAACAAAATTTCAGGCGCATTGCCCGAGCAGAGCTCCAACGTATCAGATAAATATTAACGACAATGGAAACAACAAAACGCAAGAAAACGTCATAATGTGCAAGTATAGTGTTGTGGCAGTACAAAATATTGGCTATGGGGGCTGTGTGTTCAGTGCAGAGTTCAGAGTGGTGATGGCCTTGGGGTAGAAACTGTTTGTTAATTTTGTGGTGTGTGATTTGATGGATCTGTAACGCCTTCCTGGGGGCAGAAGGGCAAACAAGTGATGTGCGGGATGAGATGAGTCCTTTGGTATGTGTGATGTCTTCCGCAGGCAACGAGAACTATAGATCTCTTCCAGGGCAGGCAGGTGTGTGTTGGCGATCTCCTGGGGTGTATAGATGACTCTCTGCAGAGGCTTCTTGTCAGCCGCAGAACTGTTGCCATACCATACCAGGATGCCATGTGTCGGGACATTCTCTATGGAGCAACGGTAGAATGACACTAGCAGCTGTTGTGGCAAGTTGACTTTCCTGAGTGATCTTAGGAAGTAAAGCCATTGTTGTGCCTTCTTTACCAGGGAGTGCGTGTTAGTTGACCACCTGAGATCAGCTGAGTGGGTGCCCAGGAACCTGAAACTGGAGACTCTGTCCACTCTTTCTCAGTTTATGTGCAGTGGGGGATGAGATCCTTTGGTATGTGTGATGTCTTCCACAGGCAACGAGAACTATAGATCTCTTCCAGGGCAGGCAGGTGTGTGTTGTCGATCCCTGCTTCTTCCTGAATTCAATGACGAGTTCTTTTTTTAAAATTGAGTGCTAAATTCTTCTCTGAGCACCAGCCTATTAATCTCTGTACCTCCTCCCTGTAAGCTGACTCATCGCCCTCAGTGATCAGCCCCGCCACTGTCATGTCGTCTGCAAATGTTATGATGGTGTTCATGCTGTGGGTCGGTATGCAGTCATAGGTATAGAGGGAGTAGAGGAGGGGGCTCAGCGCTCAGCCGTATGGAGCTCCTGTGCTGAGTGTCAGAGTGGGGGAGCGATGGGGTCCCATCGTGACTGACTGCGGCCGGTCCGTAAGGAAGTCCTTAATCCATAGGCAGATGTTGTGTTCGAAGTCTAGGTCGGACAGCTTGGAGACCAGTCTACTGGGTAGGATTGTGTTGAATGCAGAGCTGTAATCCACAAATAGCAGTTGCGCGTATGCTCCCCGTTGTTCTAGGTGGAGCAGTACAGTATGGAGGTTCAAAGGTTCATTTATTGTCACATACACCAACTGGTGTAGTGAAATTCGAGTTGCCATTGCAGCACATTATTAAGAATACAACATAACATTGAAAAGAAATTTAACATAAAACATAAAAACATCCCCCCACAATGGTTCCCACTGTGAGGGAAGGCACAAAGCCCAGTCCCCATCCCCTTGTCCACCCATAGTCGGGCCTATTGAGGCCTCCGCAGTCGCTGCTACGCGGCCCGATGTTTCAGGCCCTTCTCGCTGGGTGATGGTGCTCCGGCATCAGGAGAACCCTCTCAGCGGCTTGGGATGCCTGGAACGGCCACTTCCTTACTGGAGACCGCGGCTTCCGAAGCCGACAGGCCGCGCTGGACAGAACTCCACCTCTGATGATCTCGGTGAGAGATCCTAGGCTCCCGATGTTAAAGTCAGCGCCGCCGCCCGCGGCTGGCCGCTCCACAGACCCGCAGCATCATCATGTTATCATCAGCGGTCTCAGCGTTCTGGAGCTCCAGCGCGGCGACCCGGTCAAGGCATCGCCCGCTCCGTTCCGCGATAGCGCTCCAGCGCTGTGCTGCCGCCGAAGCCGTGATTCTGGCCGGTCCCCTCAGGAAATGCCGCTCCAGACTCAATGGTAGGCCGCAAGGACGGGTCGAAGACGCTGCCCTGCCCTCCCCCTCCCCCCCCACCCCTCACATAAAAAGACTAGTCCTCCAAAAACAAAACACTATTTAACATACTAAAAATTTAAAAAGAAGCGAAAAGACGCACAGCAGGGCAGCCATATCCAACTGGACGCCCCTCCTAGAGGGCAGTGGCAATGACATTATCTGTTGATCTGTTTGCTCTGAGCAAGAAGTTGTTTATCTGTTTGCTCTGAGCAACAAGGTAATAAACTGAGCAAGGTAATGACTGAGCAAAGGTAATAAATGGAAGGCATGGGATTTAATTTTTAATCACTGACCCCGAGTTCACTGCATTGGGGATATTGTTCCATGTTTGACGTCCTAAATCCAAAAGATATTTGGCTGGCACTTCAGTGCACTATTGAGCTATGACGCACTATCAACTGTGTTATCATTTGGCTGAGACATTAAACATTAAATCAGTGCCCAAATGCTCTTTTAGAGGAATGTAATGAAGATATTGTAGGAGCTTTCAAAGCAGAACAAGGATGGTGTCTCACATGCCATTTCAGGCTTGTTTATGGGCACAACATGAATACAAATAGCTATTGGGAAAGGTACATTATAAAACAAACAAAAACATCTTTAAAAGAGTATTGATGTGTCTTCTTTAAAATAGTAGTAGTGACCCGTCTGAAGAAGGGTCATTACCTGAAACGTCACCCATTCCTTCTATCCAGAGATGCTGCCTGTTCCGCTGAGTTGCTCCAGCATTTTGTGCCTATCTTTAGTGTAAACCAGCATCTCCAGTTCCTTCCTCAGCCATTCCTACTAGTCAGATCTTGGACAATAGCCCTGTACTTACTTCAAATCCTCAGTTCGAGGCTTTTTAAATGTAATGAATGTTGGTGCTTCCACCAATCTTTCACGCAATGAGTGCCAGACCCTCATTACACATTGGATCATTTTGTTTTCTCAAATTCCCCTCCAATCTTTCTACTTAGCTTAATTTTAATAGATCCCCTCACCCTCTGCGCCCACACCAACCATTTGATTCTCTACTGAGGGAACAGAGTCCTTCCTGTTTATGCTAAGTCTCTCGTAATTTGATATACTTTGGTCAAGTCCTGACTTAGCTATTCCTCCAAAAAACTAACCCCAGCCTAGCCAACCTCTTCTCAAAAATAATATTCTCCAGCACCTGCAAAAGCACTGTATATCTGCTCTGCATGTTGTCAGATATTGGTATGCCCTTTCAGTAATGTGGTGACCTGACCTGTAGGTATTCAATACACTATTTGTATGTTCACAAGTGCTTAATACTCTGCTCTTATGGTCTGTGCCTCAGCCACTAAATGGCTTCATCTTCTACATATTAATAACACACTTTGTCCACAGGGATCTTATGAGCTTCTTTCCTCTGTATGCATCCGTATAATACTATTTATTATGCAATTCCACATCTTATCCACTTTCCGTTCAAATATGACTCTTTTGACCATTAATATTTTCTTTCCAATAATTAATCTACAACTAATGTTAAGGCTGGGTGGCTTTGTCTACTACTGTCTGATGAAGGGTCCCATTCCGAAATGTCACCCATCCATTTTCTCAAGTGGTGCTGCCTGACCCGCTGAGTTACCCCAGCATTTTGTGTCTATCTTTGGTATAAACCAGCATCTGCAGTGCCTTTTTATTACATCCCCCACTGCAACTGTTTTCTCCACCAGTTTCATTCACCTAAAGTAAATTTGTTGTTACCCATCTTTTGTTGGGCTTGCAACATGAAAACTAAATTCAATGTATTTTAAGAATTCTGTGCCCTCTATTCCTTTGCATATCCCTTGTGTCCTTGTCACTGATGAAGTAGTCCACATCCCCAATCAAAACCAATCAATTTTGTTTGTATTGTTCATGAAATTGCCTAGATTTTTGAATCAGGACAGACTTCTGGACAACCACGAAAAATGAAAATTCCTAAAGTCTTTTTATTGGTATTTCTGTATAGGTGCTATCTTTTCATCATTACCTTCAGTTTCTCTTTCTCAGCTTCTTGAGCTATTAAGATTTTGTCTCCAGTCCAGTTGCCCCATTCCTCTGTTGGTGGACTCCAATCTGAGTTAAGGTCAACTGCAAAGGGGTCGTCTATAAACAATGATATTCAGATTATTATTTTAAACATTCATGGATACTATATAATGGATCGGTTTAGTTTACAGATACAGCTTGGAAACACGCACTTCGGCCCACTGAGTCAACGCCAACCAACAATCACCCGTACACTAGTTCCATCCGACACACCAGAGACAATTTATAGAAGCCAATTAAACCTACAGACATGCATGTCTTTGGAATATGGGAGGAAACCGGAGTACCCGGAGCAAACGCATGCGGTCACAGAAAGAACGCACAAATTCCGTGCAGACATCACCTGTAGTCAGGATTGAACAGTGTCTCTGGCACTATGAGGCAGTAATTCTATTGCTGTGCTAAAGGCAGATCTGAAAATATTAGAGTACTAGTAAAGGTGTCCAGTTCAGGAAGAAACTTCCTATCAATTTTTTAAATTTCAGTACCCTCAACTTTAGAAAATTTACTTCTGGAAGCCTTTGTTTTGTCTTGGTAGAGCAGGCAACATATTGTCACCCAATGCCTGCCTGGTTTGGTCATTTAAGGAAAGATTAGAATGGGACCCAATGGCCAACCCCCTGTTTCATTTTGTGAAGAAACTTTTAATTAATTGTAATTTTTCAAGATTTGACGACTAAATTTAATTGCCCTATTCAAAGCTTTGGTTTCTTGCAAATCTAACATGGGAAATGGTGATAGTCCACTGCATAATAAAAACCAATAAACAGGGTTTCCTCATCTTTTGTTTGTTTGGACAGCTCTCTGCTAGTGTTAATCTATTTTCTGTGGCAAACAATAATTTCCTATCTTTGTGTCTAAAGATTTGGAACTTCTGCAATTTACTTTCCTTTGTGATTTCCTTTGCGTGTGTCGAAAAGAGATGGACTATAAAAATAGGAAGTCTTACTACATCCGACCAGGATGCAGAGATCATATCTGAAGTACTGAGTACAGTTTTGATCTCCCAATTTAGCAAGATATACTTTCATTAGAAGGAGCTCAGAGAAGTTTCATTGGGTTGACTTTTGAGGAAAAATGAAAGATGTATCGCTGCTGCAGGATAGCCCTTAACTGCAGTTCTCAGATACCAGTTGCTTTCTCTCCAAATTGGGAGCTACCTTTTGCTGTGCATTTCTCTACTTTAAACCAAGAGCACATTATAGCCCAATTCAATTTGTCTATAACCTTTACCTTGAAATAAAAAATAAATTTAACCTTAACAAAGGGGGTTATGTAGAAAGAATATGGACATATGGACGGTTAATATGGACATCATTTTAATTTTGTGTAGTTGGAAAACTGAAGGTGATGGATTAAACTCCGTCTGATTTTCCATCAATGTCTATTAAATATTTGATGCAATTTGACTGGTTTACCAAGTAAAATGAGAGTGAAGAATTAACGAGTGCAAACGGAGGGTTAATCAGATGGTGCAGACATGTACCATACAGTAGCTGTAGACTGAATAAACTCTTACAAGAGATTGTTTTGGTGGTGTTGATTTCAACTGCATTTGAACAAATAACTATAAATGGTTTTCTTCCAAAGATCTTTCAATATTTTAGTGTCAAGATCACTAGAATTAGCGCAGAAAACTACTTGACAGAATTTTCCTTCTAATGATTTATTATTAATAAGAGGACGCACACATTTTGAGTCGTTACAGGCTTGAATGGCTGACTCTGTTGTGGAGCAAAATAAAATCACATGGTGTTCTCTGGTATTAATTTGACAAAATCGTTCACCTGAAGAAGGAATTTAATGCAGGTTAACCTTTCAAGATATGCTAACTGACCATTTGATTACTTATTTTAAGATTGTGAACCCCAGATTCCAGATGCAACAGAGATGATTTCTATTATTCCACCAGATTTAATTTAAACAGTAAAAAAAAAAAATCAACAATGTTCTTCTTGAGAACAGAGCCTATTTCACGCCGGTTGTGATGTAGAGCTTACTGTTGCAATTCAAGTTTATCCAAGTGGAATTGTGAGCTAAGTAAACAATTACATTAAACAATTACAATTACCAGAGAAGGAGTCTGGTGGAAGCCCATGATTGGTGGAAGAGGACCAGAGGAAGCAGCTGGTTGGGTGCAACCCCAGGTTTACATTTTTACATTTCTGCCTTCAGGTTAAGGATTCTGGGAGTTGATTGTACAGTATTTAATAGTATTTATTAGTAAAGTTTAAAGGATAAAGTTTTGTGTTTTTTAATATTTAATATAGAGTTAATTTGGGAGTAAGATATGTCAGTGGAGATTGGCCCCGTGGTTTGCTCAGCCTGCAACATGTGGGAGATCAGGGATATGGTTGGTGTCCCTGGTGACTACGTTTGCAGGAAGTGTGTACAGCTGCAGCTCTTGGCAGACCGCATTGAACGATTGGAACTGTGGCTGGATTCATACTGGAGCATCCACGATGCTGAGAAAGTCGTGGATAGCACGTACAGCAAGTTGGTCACACCGCAGGTAAAAGGTAAGAGGACAGAAAGGGAACGGGTGGCCAATAGCCAGCAAAGCAGTAGGCAGGTAGTGCAGGAGTCCCCTGCGGTCATCTCCCTCCTAAACAGGTATACCATTTTGGATGCTGTTGAGGGAGATGGCTCATCAGGGGAATACAGCAGCAGCCAAGTTCATAGCACCATGGATGGCTCTGCGGCACATGAGGGGGGGGGCGGGGGGAAGAGTGGAAGGGCAATAGTAATAGGGGATTCAATTGTCAGGGGAATAGATAGGCGTTTCTGCGGCCGCAAACGAGACTCCAGGATGGTATGTTGCCTCCCTGGTGCAAGGGTCAGGGATGTCACTGAACGGCTGCAGAACATTCTGGAGGGGGAGGGTGAACAGCCAGTTGTCGTGGTGCATATTGGCACCAATGATATAGGTAAAAAAAAGGGATGAGGTCCTACAAGATGAATTTAGGGAGCTAGGAGATAAACTTAAAAGTAGGACCTCAAAGGTAATAATCTCTGGATTACTACCAGTACCACGGGCCAGTCAGAGTAGAAATAGGCGGATATTACAGATGAATACGTGGCTTGAAAAATGGTGCAAGGGGGGAAGAATTCAAATTTTTAGGGCATTGGAACCAGTTCTGGGGGAGGTGGGACCAGTACAAACAGGATGGTCTGCACATGGGCTGGAATGGAATCAATGTCCTTGGGGGAGTGTTTGCTAGTGCTGTCGGGGAGGATTTAAACTAATGTGGCAGGGGGATGGGTACAAGAGCAGAGAGGCAGGGGGTTGTAAAATGAGGGTAGAAGCAATAGGTAGCAAGGTGAAAAGTAAAAGTGGCAGGCAGACAAAACCAGGGCAAAAATCAAAAAGGGCCACATTTCAACATAATTGTATAAGGGGTAAGAGTGTTGTAAAAACAAGCCTGAAGGCTTTGTGTCTCAATGCAAGGAGTATTCGTAATAAGGTGGATGAGTTGAACATGCAGATAGCCATTAATGATTATGATATAGTTGGGATCACAGAGACATGGCTCCAAGGTGACCAAGGCTGGGAGCTGAACATCCAGGGATATTCAATATTCAAGAGGGATAGAGAGAAAGGAAAAGGAGGTGGGGTAGCGTTGCTGGTTAGAGAGGAGATTAATGCAATGGAAAGGAAGGACATTAGTTTGGAGGATGTGGAATGGGTATGGGTAGAGCTGCGACACATTAAGGGGCAGAAAACGCTGGTGGGTGTTGTGTACAGGCCACCTAACAGTAGTAGTTGGAGATGGTATCAAACAGGAAATTAGAAATGCGTGCGACAAAGGCAAAACAGTTATAATGGGTGACTTCAATCTACATATAGATTGGGTGAATCAAATTGGCAGGGGTGCTGAGGAAGAGGATTTCTTGCAATGTATGCGAGATAGTTATCTAAATCAACGTGTAGAGGAACCAACGAGAGAGCAGGCTATTTCAGACTGGGTATTGAGTAATGAGGAAGGGTTATTTAGCAGTCTTGTTGTACGTGCCCCCTTGGGCAAGAGTGACCATAATATGGTTGAGTTCTTCATTAGGATGGAAAGTGACATTGTTAATTCAGAAACAATGGTTCTGAACTTAAAGAAAGGTAACTTTGAGGGTATGAGACGTGAATTGGCCAAGATTGACTGGCAATTAATTCTAAAAGGGTTGACGGTGGATATGCAATGGAAGCCATTTAAAGACAGCATGGATGAACTCCAAAAATTGTTCATCCCAGTTTGGCAAAAGAATAAATCAGGGAAGGTAGTGCATCCGTGGATAACAAGGGAAATCAGGGATAGTATCAAAGCGAAGGATGATGCGTAAAAATTAGCCAGAAAAAGCAGCATACCAGAGGACTGGGAGAAATTCAGAGACCAGCAGAGGAGGATAAAGGGCTTAATTAGGAAAGGAAAAATAGATTATGAAAGAAAACTGGCAGGGAACATAAAAACTGACTGCAAAAGGTTTTATAGATGTGTGAAAAGAAAGAGATTAGTTAAAACAAATGTAGGTCCCTTGCAGTCAGAAACAGGTGAGTTGATCATGGGAAACAAGGATATGGCGGACCAATTGAATAACTACTTTGGTTCTGTCTTCACTAAGGAAGACATAAATAATCTGCCGGAAATAGCAGGGTCAAAGGAGTTGGAGGAATTGAGTGAAATCCAGGTTAGTCGGGAAGTGGTGTTGGGTAAATTGAATGGATTAAAGGCCGATAAAACCCCAGGGCCAGATAGGCTGCATCCCAGAGTACTTAAGGAAGTAGCTCCAGAAAGAGTGGATGCATTAGTAATAATCTTTCAAAACTCTTTAGATTCTGGAGTAGTTCCTGAGGATTGGCGGGTAGCAAACGTAACCCCACTTTTTATGAAGGGAGGGAGAGAGAAAACAGGGAATTACAGACCAGTTAGTCTAACATCGGTAGTGGGGAAACTGCTAGAGTCAGTTATTAAAGATGGGTTAGCAGCACATTTGGAAAGTGGTGAAATCATTGGACAAAGTCAGCATGGATTTACGAAAGGTAAATCATGTCTGACGAAACTTACAGAATTTTTCGAGGATGTAACTAGTAGCGTGGATAGGGGAGAACCAGTGGATGTGGTGTATCTGGACTTCCAGAAGGCTTTCAACAAGGTCCCACATAAGAGATTAGTGTACAAACTTAAAGCACATGGCATTGGGGGTTCAGTATTGATGTGGATAGAGAACTGGCTGGCAAACAGGAAGCAAAGAGTAGGAGTAAACGGGTCCTTTTCACAATGGTGGGCAGTGACTAGTGGGGTACCGTAAGGCTCGGTGCTGGGACCCCAGCTATTTACAATATATATTAATGATCTGGATGAGGGAATTGAAGGCAATATCTCCAAGTTTGCGGATGACACTAAGCTGGGGGGCAGTGTTAACTGTGAGGAGGATGCTAGGAGACTGCAAGGTGACTTGGATAGGTTGGGTGAGTGGGCAAATGCATGGCAGATGCAGTATAATGTGGATAAATGGGAGGTTATCCACTTTGGAGGCAAAAACAGGAAAATAGACTATTATCTGAATGGTGGCTGATTAGGAAAAGGGGAGATGCAACAAGACCTGGGTGTCATGGTACACCAGTCATTGAAAGTAGGCATGCAGGTGCAGCAGGCAGTGAAGAAAGCCAATGGTATGTTAGCATTCATAGCAAAAGGATTTGAGTATAGGAGCAGGGAGGTTCTACTGCAGTTGTACAGGGTCTTGGTGAGACCACACCTGGAGTATTGCGTACAATTTTGGTCTCCTAATCTGAGGAAAGACATTCTTGCCGTAGAGGGAGTACAGAGAAGGTTCACCAGACTGATTCTTGGGATGTCAGGACTTTCATATGAAGAAAGACTGGATAGACTCGGCTTGTACTCGATAGAATTTAGAAGATTGAGGGAGGATCTTATAGACACTTACAAAATTCTTAATGGGGTTGGACAGGCTAGACGCAGGACGATTGTTCCCGATTGTGGGGAAGTCCAGAACTAGGGGTCACAGTTTGAGGATAAGGGGGAAATCTTTTAGGACCGAGTTGAGAAAAACATTTTTCACACAGAGAGTGGTGAATCTCTGGAATTCTCTGCCACAGAAGGTAGTTGACGCCATTTCATTGGCTATATTTAAGAGGGAGTTAGATGTGGCCTTTGTGGCTAAAGGGATCAGGGGGTATAAAGAGAAGGCAGGTACAGGATACTGAGTTGGATGATCAGCCATGATCATATTGAATGGCGGTGCAAAGGACTGAATGGCCTACTCCTGCACCTATTTTCTACGTTTCTATGTTTAATCTTAGAGTAAAAGAATGGAGGAGAAATGTCTTTAGGTGATGAATCTGTAGAATTTGTTGCCACAGGTGGCTATAGAGGCTAAATCTCATGGTGGAGATTAATAGGTTCTTGATTAGTAATGATGTGAAAGGTTACGGGGAAAAGGCAGGAGAATAGGGTTGAGAGAGAAAATAGATCAGGCATGATTGAATGGCGGAGCAGGCTCAATGGGCTGAATGGCCTAATTCTGCTCCAATGTGTTAGGGACATGAATGGCACACAACTTCTACAGATGTATGGTAGAGAGCATACTGACTGGTTGGATCAATGCCAGAGAACAAAGGAGGCTGCAGGAAATGGTAGACCTTTCCTGGTTCATTGCAGGTGCTGATCTCCATACCATCCAAAGGAGGTGCTACGTCAAAAAGACTGGGAATATCATCAAAGACCCACATTACCCTGGCCAAGCTCTCAACGCGCTACTACCATAGGGAAGAAAATATATAAAGCCTGAAAACAATGACCTTGAGGTTCATGTACAGCTTCTTCCCAGCGACCATCAGGCTTTAGAAAACTGATCACAACCCAAACTTAGTAACTATCATCTAATGTGGACTTGGTTGCACTTCGTGTTTGCACTAAAATGGTCTGGTTACCTAGTATTATAGATTGTTAATTTACTTTTGATTATTGTAATTTATTTGTGTGTCATTCGGTTAATAGGCCTATAAAGCTGCAGCAAGTATGAATGTCTTTGTTCCGTTGCCAGTACATAAGACATTTATACACTCTTGACTCTTAAATATGAAAGGTGTTAACTTTTTCACTGACTCTGTAATTGGCATTGTCATTCAATGTTGTTGAGCCCAACCGCAATGTGTGAGGGCCCTTTATCAAGAAGATTGTGGCAGCTCAAAAAAAGGCAGCTCATAACCAACTTCTCAAGGGTAATTTGTCCAGATGTCAAAAATAAACATTAAAAAATATACAGAAAGGAAGGGTTTAAATAATGAGACAACCTTACCTAGTCCGAGCCAAGCTTCATCAATTACAGGAGATGAAAGTGAGGTACTCAAGTGACATCTGGCTGGACTATCTTGAGATGATATATTGTCGTGGGTAACTGAAGATATAAAAAACAATTTTGTCAAAACAATTCATGATGCCCTTAAAAAGTGATAAGTTTGTAACATTACTCAAAAACAAAAAATGATATTTTCTACATAACCAGACTTACGAGTCAGAGTCATACAGCTTGGAAAAATAGGCCCTTCGGCCCAACTTGCCCACACCAACCAACATGTCCCATCTACACCAGTCCTACCTGCCTGCATTTGGCCCAAATCCCTTTAACCCTATCCTATCCATGTACCTGTGTAAATGTTTCTTAAACATAGCGATTTTAACTGACTCAACTTCCTCTTCCGGCAACTCATTCTACACACCCACCACCCTTTGTGTAAAAAAGTTATCCCTCAGGTTCCTATTAAATCTTTCCCCCCCTCCCCTTAAACCTTTGTCCTCTGGTTCTTGATTGTACGACTCTGGACAAGAGGCTCTCAGCTTTTACCCGATCTATTAATCTCAAGATTTTGTATACCTCTATAAGATCACCTTCTGCACTCCAAGATGATAGTATAATCTGGTAATGTATGGCGTGTGGAGTTTGCCCATTCTCACTGTGACCATGCGTGTTTCTCCCTGATGGCGTGTGACTTCTGTATCTCCTGCCCAATGGTGGCCGCCCGCAAGAAGAGGGCACAGCACAAATAGTGAAGATCTTTGATGATAGATGCTGCCTCGTTTGAGTCATATAGATGCTTTTGATGGCGGGCAGGCCATGCCTGTGATGCTGGGCCAAGATGCAAAATGCCAGGATATTTTCTCCTGATAGAGTATTTGGTAAAATGCTGAATCTCTTTAAAGTTTAAGAAAGTAGAAGACTAGCATGCTTTTTTCATGATTACATCTACATGCTGGGCCCAGGATTGTCATCCGCGATGATAAAGCCCTGGAATTTGAAGCTACTAACTCTCTCTACCGCCAATCTGCCAATGAAAACTGGGGTGTCCTGTGAGTACAAGCCCAGAGCCGTTAAACACTCATCATATATGGATCCACTCATTCCTAGAATCATTCTCATACGGTAAATCTCCTCTCTCCAACACCAGCATATCTCTCCACAGATATGGGTCCAAAACTGCTTATAATATTCCAATTGCGGTCTGATCCGTGCCTTATAAAGCCTCAACATTACATCCCTGTTTTTATATTCTGGTCCTCTCAAAATGATTGCTAACATTGCATTTGCCTTCCTTACTGCCAATCCAACCTGCAAATTAACTTTTTGGGAATCCTGCACCAGCAATCCGAAGTCCCTTTGCATCTCTGATTTCTGAATCCACTCCCCATTTAGAAAATAGCCTAGGCCCATATTCCTTCATGACCGCACACTTTGCTATGCAGTATTCCATTTGCCACTTCTTTGTCCACTTTCCCAACCTGTCCAAGTCATTCTGGAGACCCCCTGCCTCCTCTACATGCCTGCCCCTCCACCATATTTATACCATTGACAAACTTGGCCACAAAGCAATAATTTCCATCATCCAGATCATTGATATACAATGAGAAAAAGTAGCAAACCCAACACCAACCCCTGCAGAACACAGCAGCTAGTCTCTTGCAACAAACCAGAACCCTCTCCCCTTATTCCCAAGGCTTTGCCTTCTGCCAATCTTCAATCCATTGTACAGGTGCACAGTAGAGAGCATGCTGACCGGTTGCATCATGGCTTGGTTCGGCAACTTGAGCGCCCTGGAAAGGAAAAGACTACAAAAAGTAGTAAACACTGCCCAGTCCATCATCGGCTCTGACCTTCCTTCCATCGAGGGGATTTATTGCAGTCGCTGTCTCAAAAAGGCTGGCAGTATCATCAAAGACCCACACCATCCTGGCCACACACTCATCTCCCTGCTACCTTCAGGTAGAAGGTACAGGAGCCTGAAGACTGCAACAACCAGGTTCAGGAATAACTACTTCCCCACAGCCATCAGGCTATTAAACCTGGCTCGGACAAAACTTTGATTATTAATAACCTATTATCTGTTATTTGCACTTCATCATTTTATTTATTCATGTGTGTATATATTTATATTACAGTATATGGACACACTGATCTGTTTTGTAGTAAATACCTACTATGTTCTGTTGTGCTGAAGCAAAGCAAGAATTTCATTGTCCTATCAGGGACACATGATAATAAACTCACTTGAACTATCTTCGATAATACGGAAGGTGCAGGATCAATTCATTCCAAAGAGGATGAATGATTCCAAGGGGAGTAAGAGACGACTATGGCTGACAAGGGAAGTCAGCGACAGTATAAAAATAAAAGAAAAGTACAACGTAGCAAAGATGAGCGGGAAACAAGAGGATTGGGTAATGTTTAAAGAGCAACAGAAGGTAACTGAAAAGGCAATAGGGGGAGAAAAGATGAAGTACAAAGGGAAGCTAGCCAAGAATATAAAGGAGGATAGTAAAAGCTTCTTTAGGTTTGTGAAGAGAAAAAAAATAGTTAAGACCAAAGTTGGACCCTTGAAGACTGAAAAAGGTGAATTTATTATAGGGAACAAGGACATGGCAGGTCCTTGTTCAGGTACTTTGGATCCGTCTTCACTAAGGAGGACACAAACAATCTTCCTGATGTACTAGTGGCCCGAGGATCTGGGGTGATAGAGGAACTGAAGGAAATCCACATTAGGCAGGTGTTGGGTAAACTGATGGGATTGAAGGCTGATAAATCCCCAGGGCCTGATGGTCCGCAGCCCAGTATACTTAAGGAAGTGGCTCTAGAAATCTTGTACGCATTGGTGATCATTTTCCAATGTTCTATAGATTCAGGATCAGTTCCTGTGGATTGGAGGGTAGCTAATGTTATCCCACTTTTTAAGAAAGGGGGGAGAGAGAAAACAGGGAATTATAGATCAGTTAGCCTGACATCAGTGGTGGGGAAGACGCTGGAGTCAATCATAAAATATGAAATGGTGCACATTTAGATAGCAGTAACACAATTGGTCTGAGTCAGCATGGATTTACGAAGGGGAAATCATGCTTGACTAATCTACTGTAACTAGGAAAATGGACAAAGGGAGAGCCAGTGGATGTAGTGTACCTGGACTTTCAGAAAGCATTTGATAAGGTCCCACATAGGATATTAGTGGGCAAAATTAGGGCCCATGGCATTGGGGGTAGAGTGCTGACATGGATAGAAAATTGGTTGGCAGACAGGAAACAAAGAGTAGGGATTAACGGGTCCCTTTCAGAATGTCAGGCTGTGACTAGTGGGGTACCGCAAGGCTCGGTGCTGGGACCGCAGCTATTTACAATATACATCAATGATTCAGATGAAGGGATTCAAAGTAACATTAGCAAATTTGCAGATGATGCAAAGCTGGATGGCAGTGTGAACTGTGAGGAGGATGCTATGTGAATGCAGGGTGACTTGGACAGGTTGGGTGAGTGGGCAGATGCATGGCTGATGCAGTTTAATGTGGATAAATATGAGATTATCTATTGGTAGCAAAAACAAGAAGGCAGATTATTATTTAAATAGTGTCAAATTGGGAAAAGAGGAAGTACAATGGCATCTGGGGGTCCTTGTTCATCAGTCAATGAAAATAAGCATGCAGGTACAGCAGGCAGTGAAGAAAGCGAATGGCATTTTGGCCTTCAAAACAAGAGGAGGAGTATAGGAGCAAAGAGGTCCTTCCACAGTTGTACAGGGCCCTAGTGAGACCACACCTGGAGTATTGTGTGCAGTTTTGGTCCCCTAATTTGAGGAAGGACATTCTTGCTATTGAGGGAAGTGCAGCGTAGGTTTACAAGGTTAATTCCCGGGATGGCGGGACTGCCATATGCTGAGAGAATGGAACGGCTGGGCTTGTATACTCTGGAATTTAGAAGGGTGAGAGGGGATCTTATTGAAACATATAAGATTATTATGGGTTTGGACACGTAAGAAACAGGAAACATGTTCCCGATGTTGGGGGAGTCCAGAACCAGGGGCCACAATTTAAAAATAAGGAGTAAGCCATTTAGAACGGAGATGAGGAAACATTTTTTCACACAGAGAGTTGTGTCTGTGGAATTCTCTGCTTCAGAGGGCAGTGGAGGCCGGTTCTCTGGATACATTCAAGATTTAGATGAAGGGATAGGGCACTTAAAGATAGCGGAGTCAGGGGATATGGGGAGAAGGCAGGAACGGGGTACTGATTGGGGATAATCAGCCATGATCACATTGAATGGTGGTGCTGGCTCAAAGGGCCAAATGGCCTGCTCCTGCATCTATTGTCTAAATAGCAATTGCTCAAATCTGGGGTCCAAAACTGCACACATGACTCCAGGTGCGGTCTCACCAGGGTCCTATACAATTACAGTAGGACCTCCTTGCTCCGAAACTCATATCCTCTCAAGTCAATGAAAGCCAACATGCCATTAGCTTTTTTCACTTCCTGCTGTACCTGCATGCTTACTTTCAGTGGCTGATGTACAAGGACACCCAGGTCTCATGGCACCTCCCCCTTTTTCTAATCTGACACCATTCAGATAATAATCTGCCTTCATGTTCTTGCCATCAAAGTGGATAACCTCACAGTTATCCACATTATACTGCATCTGCCATGCATCTGCAATAAAATTCAACCTATCCAAGTCACCCTGCAGCCTCATAGCATCCTCATCGCAGCTCACACTGGCACCCAGTTTTGTGTTGTCCGCAAACTTGGAGATGTTACATTTAATTCCCTTGTCCAAATTGTTAATATATATTGTAAATAACTGTGGTTCCAGCACTGGGCCCTGCGGCACCCCAATAGTCACAGGTTAAATTCTGAACATCTTCCTTCCTTTCTTATCTCTCTGGCCTTTGTTCTAACCACCTGCCAATCAACTCCCCCCCTCGCTTATGTTGACTTTACCTGCCACACCTAGTCCAACATGCCTCTTAGCTTTTCCACTTCCTGCTGTACCTATTCTCCCCCCACTACAATCAAATCTGAAGAAGGGTCTCAACCCAAAACATCACCGATCCATGTTACCCAGGGATGCTGCCTGGCCCACTGAGTTACTTCAGTACACTCTTGTGCATTTACCAGCATCTGCTTTTCCAGCTTTCTTCTCCCCCCACTACAATTAATCTTTGTTTCTACTCCATTGTTCTGTGGCTTCTTGGCTGCCATTCAGACCCCTCTATTTAAGAAGCAGGGCAACTTGTTATTTGAAGTGAAATAATATAGCGTTGAAAATTCTCTGGCACTTACTAGTTTCAGGAGGATCAGGAAAGGCTCCAAAGATCACAGGAGGACTTTTTACACCTGCCGTATTATCCCATGTTCCTAAACACAGATCAGCAAGATCAATTCATGGCAAAATAAACAAGAGTTAACTTTTAAGCCACAGAGTTTGAGTTGCTTCATTACATAACATTTTGAATTTGCAACTAAACTGATTCTCCATTTTGGCATTTCTAGCAAACTACATTACTGTGATAGACACAAAAAGCTGGCGCAACTCAGCGGGACAGGCAGCATCGCTGGAGAGAAGGAATGGGTGACGTTTTGGGTTTCGGGCTGAAATGTTAGCCATTCTTTCTCTCCTGAGATGCTGCCTGTCCTGCTGAGTTACTTCAGCTTTTTGTGTGTATCTTCGGTTTAAACCAGCATCTGCAGTTCCTTTCTGAACATTGCTGTGATATTGTGAATTAGAAACTCTGATTATATCTGGTTTGTATCCTCCCCCTGTGTTTGAACAACCCCAGCCACAGAAATGTTAGTTACCACTCAATCTCCAATCCAACCCACCTACGGTCAAGTTAAGAGTTAAATAATCCAGTTTGTGTGGGACTTTGATGGTGCTGGCCTGCCACTGTTAGATATCTGGTGGGCAGATAGAGCCGGGGTGGGAAAATAAATTGTTGAGACAGAGGCTGGTATGTGCTGGTGGAAATAAATAATTGGGGTAAAATTAGGCAGTGTTTCCTTTCTTTTTGCGTATTTCCACAAACCCCATGACAGGACTGAGCCTCTACTCGCTGGAGTTTAGGTTGAGGGGGGACCTCATTGAAACTTACAGAATAATGAAAGGCAAATATAGAGTGGATGTGGAAAGGATGTTTCCACTCGGGGAAGAGTCTAGGACCAGAGGTCATAGCCTCAGAACTATAGGGCACTCTTTCAGAAAGGTGGTGAGGAGGAACTTCTTTAGTCAGAGGGTAGTTAATCCGTGGAACTCATTGCCACAGAGGGCTGTGGAGGACAAGTCAGTGGATTTTTTAAGGCAGAGATAGACAAATTCTTGATTAGAATGGGTGTCAAGGGTTGTGGGGAGAAGGCAGGACAATGGGATTATGCGGCAGAGATGAGCCATGATTGAATGGCGGAGTAGACTTGATGGGCCGAAAGGCCTAATTCTACTCCAATAACGTGAACCACTCCCCTCCATCCCGCCACTGCCACCCTACTGAGCAGGGCCTTTGACTCCGTTTGTCCTTGCAATTCTCCTCTTACTTCTGCTGCCTTTACTCGGAACCACAACTGAGCTCCCTTTGTCCTTGCCTTGCATATCACGAACCTCGACATTCAATAGGTCTTGCTCCGGCAATATCACCTTCGCCATAAAGACACCATCATTAGGGAAATATTTCCCCTTCCTTCACATCATCAAATCCCTGCATATCCAATTAACCTGAAGGATACTCACCTATATTGGAAAAAATGTCCTTCTCAACAGAATCTGCAATTTCCCAGTCAGCTCCACTGTTGCTCAAATCCTTCGGCGGTGCTCCCCAGCCTGAGGTGCTCACTGGTGTGTCTGAGGATCCCCAGCCTACAGTGCCCACATCCCCACCCCCTGCACAGTGCCAAACAATGGCCTTTTCTGTTGCTTCATTCCAGCTGTCTGCTGTATCACCTGGAGAATCAGGTGGGGCACTCCATGCAATGGTCTCTGGAAAAAAGTGAAAAGGCAATGACAGGTTAAATGCCAATTGCTGCAACACCTGTGGTATTTCTGTCTACTTTATAGTTAAATAGAAATCCTAAGTTTCATAATTCATTTCATGTCTTTTATTTCAAAAGGTATCCAGTTTTCATGGTGTATATCAAAGCATAAACAATTCAACTCAATGCCAGCATGTAAATACCTCAGGTAAATCTGAGATATTACAAATACATGTTAGTATTGACCAGATCCTACTGCAGGAAAGGAAGAGTTAACTTATTCAGAACAATATTTTTATGCTGCTTTGAAGGACAGAAACATGCTGACTTAATTCCAGTCTGAAAATCCTCAGATTTGTTCAGGGTGGACAAAGTTCAGTTTATTTTATTATTGTCGTGTGTACAAAGGTACAGTGAAAATCTATTGTTTGTGTACTGGGAAGAAACTTCACTTTAATCTGGAGGTATACCTTTTCAAACTTCTGTACCTCTTGCCTGATGGGAGAGGGGAGAAGCGGCATGAGACCGGTCCTTGAGGCTGGTGGCCATGCCGAAGCAGTGTGAAGTGGAGATGGTCTCAATGGAAGGGAGGCTGGTTTGTGTGATGGTCTGGGCTACGTCCACAAATCTCTGCAATTTTTTTTCGGTTTTGGATGGAGCAGTTCCCAAACCAGGTTGTGATGCGTTCTGATCAGATGTTTTCCAATGTGCATCTGCAGAAATTAGTGAGGGTTGTTGTGGACTTGTAAGATCTACTGAATCCCACAACAGAAAGCAAAGAACAAACGTCACTTAGCTGAGCCAAACACCCGAGTCACGTTTATTCCAGCCGGCCTTTTTACTTACATTCTCACCAATCTTAACCTGTGTGCAGATAAGGCCAATTAGTGCGTTTGACCTTGGAGTTGTTATTGAGCTCTTGTAGCTGGACCTACCCGTGAGGCTGTTGGCGAGTCGCCAATGGTGATAGGCTGTATGCAAAACCAACGTGGGCGTGAAGGCGCCACAGACTTGCTGAAATTCCTTCGTCTTCTAAGGAAGTTTGGAAAAAGTACTCATTTTCTTCTTCTTGGCTATTAAATGACTTTTTCTGAGTTGTGTGGGAGGACATGTACAAACGTTTTTTATCTTTTGAAATCAAACAACCAACGCTGAATATTTAGAGCAAAAAGCTCTTAAGTTCCTTTATTTCCCTTGCCAATTTTTAAAAGCTGTGTATCCTTCTGCTTTGGAAATAAAGTGGACACTTTTGACCAGCCCCAGACTTATCAATTTAAAATTAGCTGTGGGGAAGTCATTGGAATATATCATCAGGACCATGACAAAGAACATTTGGCCAACTTTGAATGAATCCGAGTCAGCATGGATTAGTAAATGGTTCATCAAGTCTAAGCAATTGTTGAGGATGTCATTAACACACAACAGAGACACATCAGTGGATGATGCTTATTTATATGTCCAAGAATCATTTGATGTTTCAAAGTGGGATATCAATATCCTTTTACATACAATATCAGAAATAATACTGAAACATGTAACTGTTGGGAGGGGTAAGGAGTCCAGAATCAGGGGCCATAGTTTAAGAATAAGTGGTAAGCCATTTAGAATGGAGATGAGGAAAAACTTTTTCACACAGAGTTGTGAGTGTGTGGAATTCTCTGCCTCAGAGGGCGGTGGAGGCTGGTTCTCTGGATGCTTTCAAGAGAGAGTTAGATAGAGCTCTTAGGGATAGCGGAGTTAGGGTTTATGGAGAGAGAGCAGGAACTGGGTACTGATTGTGGATGATCAGCCATGATCACATTGAATGGCGGTGCTGGCTCGAAGGGCCAAATGGCCTACTCCTATTATCTATTGACTCGGTGAAAGGAGATATTGGGAATGTATTTTGATTTGAGGTGATCTGTAGGGAAATGTAACAAGGTCAGCTTTTTTATCATCATTAGGTGACCGGTGGTTCGATACCCAAGCTTCCAGGTTGCATTAAATTAACAGGCAGAGAAAGTTTTATAGGAAAATAAGAAATTTACAGATCATCATAAGGAGATATCTGCAGAGCTTACCATTGGTAGATGGTTCAATGCACAGATAATGTGGAGTCAGACAAATGGTGGAAGACTAAGGACAATAGATAGATAATTGTGTTCATACCTAAAAGTTAATCAAAAAGTGTGCGCGTGCTAAAAGAAAGTTTATCTCCATGTTGATCTTTATTGCAATGGAGCTGATGTCGAGAGGGAAGGTTCCCCAATAAATTATTTGGTAATAGAGCATCCTCAATCAGGCTCCATCTGGCTTAACGTGTTCAGTTCTGATCAATGCACCTCAAGAAAGATCCAGTAGCTTTACTGGGAGGTGCAGATCATTTAGCAGAAAGAAATCAGGGTGTAAAGGGTTAATTAGCACACCAGGTCTTAAAAGCTTTGCTTTGAGGTTAGAACATTGAAGAGAGATCGGTTTAAAATGATGTCATCAATTAAGTGGAAGTGGAGTATATAGTTAATTTGGTGGGAAAAATGAGTATTATAAAACACTCCAGAAAAAAGTATTCAAATTTAAGATTGGAAAGGCCAATTGAGAAATGCATGTTCACACATGACTTTAAATGCAAAATCTGCAGAAATACTGGATTAATTGGAAAGTTCAGGACTTTTAAAAGGGGCGCCTGAGTTTCTGATTTTTATAAGATCTAGAGGATAGGCAGATAAATACGCCGAGATATAGATCAACCATGAACAGACACAAAAGGCTGATCATTCTCATCCTGTTCGTACACCACCAACACTAGAATTTAGAGTTCAACAAAATGTAATTGGTTTTAAGCTTTGTATAATTTATGCTTAAGCTTTTTTTTTATTGCTGTATCCAACCACAATTTTCTGCAATAGATGTGTCTGAGTTACTTTTTCTGACTCGTTTCCTATAACTATATTTGTTTGGTTGATGCCCAGCAACAGTGACTAGGGAAGTAAGTAGAATACCTCACTTGAGAATTTACTTGATTCCTCCCTAGTCTGAGAAATCAGCGGTGATTGGCCATAGTTTAGCATTAATATTAATTGCCTTGGAGGAAGCCGACTTCCAGGCCAGGCTTAACCTCAATTCTGCGTATTAAAAATAGAAGAAGAAATGTGAAAACATTCAGTGAAACAATGCTATAGTTAGATCCAAAACAAAACTGCAGTGCCTGTGATTGTGGTTATCAATTTTACCATCCGAGTATCCATAATATTTCCCTGCAGATATTCTTTTCACTGCTGACTCTTCAAATTAATAACAATTCCCAGAAGGGCAGTTAAGCAAAAGCTCATTTCCCTTTCCACGAGTTACAAAATTGATGCACAACATCAAGGAAACGTGCTCTTTTAACATTTCATGAAATAATGGTGGTTGGCCAACCATACATCCCAGGAGAACTGTAGGTCTTGGGAAAAAGACCTCAAAATTCATAACTCAATCTGTCTAAGCATTCACTTTGGAATAGTGGCAATGTCTAGATGTCATTTAGACCTGCATCTTTCGACATGTATGTTAACTGCCATGCATCTCAGATCAGATTCAGATTCAATTTAATTGTCATTGTCAGTACAGTACAGTACAGTATATCTGCCATTGCATTTATTGTTGCTTTGTTCCTGGTTATCATTTAATGCAGGAGTTAATATATCAATTTATTCACTTTAGCTATAGAACATGTTACTTCAAAGTATCCAATAATTAGACAAAAATTATTTCCTTTTCACAAAACCCAATTACCTTGAATTTATCAAAATGCCTGGCATAATAATACTTTTGAACATTTTCCCACTGGTGAAGTTAAGGCAGTGGTTTTCTGCTTTTTATCTCCCTTCCTTTTTATTTAGAGATTAATTTGCTATTTTCTAATGTAATGGAATCTTCCCCAAATCAAGGGAATTTTGGATAATTAAAACCAATGCATCAACCATCTTTTTTATAGGCAGGTACGGGATACTGAGTTGGATGATCAGCCATGATCATATTGAATGGTGGTGCAGGCTCGAAGGGCCGAATGGCCTACTCCTGCACCTATTTTCTATGTTTCCATAATAAAAGTAGAAAATGTGAGAAAAACTAACAAGATCAGGCTAGATTAAAAAAAAGTTTACGTCTCATGTCAAAGAGCTTTCATCAGAAATGAAATCTCATTAGCCCATAATGCAGCTCTGTAGGACATTGGTTTGGCCGCATTTGGAGTATTGCGTGCAGTTCTGGTTGCCCTATTACAGGAAAGATGTGGAAGCTTTGCAAAGGGTGCAGGGAAGGTTTACCAGAATTCTGCCTAGATTAGAGGGTTTCAGCAACAGGGAGAGGTTGGAGAGATTTGGATTGTTTTATCTGGAACATTGGAGGTGAAGGGGAGACGATAAAAGTATATAAAATTATATGCAGCATAGATAGTGTAGATAATCAGAACCTTTTTCCCCAAGGTGGAAATGTCCAATACTAGAAGACACGCTATATGGCTAGAGGGGAGAAGTTTAATTGAGGAGTGCGGGGCAAGTTTTATTATGCAGAGGATGGTCGGGGCCTGGAACACATTGTCAGGGGTGGTGGTGGAGATAGATATAATAGTGGCATTCAAGAGACTGTTACATGGAAGTGCAGGGCACAGAGGGATATGGATCCTCTACAGGCAGATGAGATCTGCTCAGCTAGCCATCATGTTTAGCACATTGTGGGGACCTATTCCTGTGCTGTGCTATGTTCTAGCTATTTATTTTATAAGTCTAGGAAGAAATCTATCGGAATCCAGAGGTTTGTCACCATGTAGCTCCAAAAGTTTGAACCACACTGCTATCCTGATGGTTGTAATTATCTTGAGTTTCTCCTTCCACCCAATAGCAATTTATTGCTTTACGTTGGATGTTACTTCAATCCTCTTTAGTGAAGACTGATGTAAAATATGTGACTAAATATCTGCCAACCACTTGATTCCTATCATTAATTTCACAGGCTTGCTGGCCAGCACAACCCAGCCCATTATTTCAGATCCCCGATTTATAGGGTAAAAAAAATAATTAACCTGATACCAGTGCTTCATTTATTATTGTGCATTAATAACTTTGAGTAGTTTGCACTAATCTGGTTCTCAAAGGAAATGTGTTCCCTGGGGCTTTCCTTTGGTATAGTTTACATTGAACTGATGACCTCTAGATGTGACTCTTCATAGAACAATGCAAATACTGCATGTATTAAATTTCTATTTCAGCCAGTCACAACCCAGATCAGAATACAGGACATAACAGCCTTGGGTATTAATTACAATACCACCAGCCAGCTCAATCCTCAATAATAGGATTCATCCGAGTTTAATCAAACACAACAGTCTCTGAAATATCCAATTAATTCCGAAAGGGGTCCATACCATTTTATTTCATGAATTTATTTTTTAACTAAATAGAACATTTTAGTATTTTGAATTATTTTGTAATGTATTTGAATTTCATATTGAATTGATGCCTACCCTTAGAATTCACACGTTACATTTTAACAACGTACTCTCACAAAGAAGGGAAAAAACGGTCAAAGCCCATTCACTTGTTTGCTGCGGTTATATTTCAGTTATGCAAAATTATATTTAGGTTATGTGAAATCTATGTACCATCTAGCTTTGCATTGGTGTTGTGGTAATTAGAGTATCCGTGTCTTACATGTTTATTTTAGATGAACAGATGTTTACATGGCTAGAGGGCTGAAATCTGGAATGTCCTAATGAGAAGCACATCTTACTGTAGCTTTAGCATCACCTATTGACCAATCTTGTATTTATTTCATGAATTTAATGTAGAAGGACAAATGTTTCACAGATAGACGCTGAGCCAAATAAGGATATGGAAAAGGGTAAACGGAGTGAGTTTTAAGAAAATTCAAGAGTGTAGAGGGAGGTGGAAAAGGTAGCAGAGTTTAGAGAACGAGTTCTAGGCACGTGTCAGGAGTAGCTGGAGACACAACCATATAGTAAAGTTAATAGAGTGTGTTGCAAAATTGACGGAGATCCATTATTAGGTTGAATTCCTTGATAGGAAATTGGAGAAATACAAAAAGAGAAAACATTTATTAAAAAAGTTACAGGTGCAGTCTGAAAACTTAAATATTACTCAATGAGTTGAGTTGTTGTTGTAAGGGTCCATTGTAACTTTAGTAGCACAGAATGCATGGAAGCCACGTGATAGAGCATACCCAGTACTTATGTTGCAACTGCAGGGTTTCCACAGATGTTTCAGTGTAAGATCTAGAGAACCCTGTAGAAATTCAATCCCCTGTATTCTATAACCGGCCAAATAATCAGGTGCCTTAAAATAAGCATTCAGTAAATAATCTCTTAACAGCTACTTGTGCAATATATTTGAAAAGATCCTACATTAGCCATTCCTCTCGATTTAAAAATAAGATTGAATTGATTTAAAGAGAATTCAGGAGAATTTTCTCGGTTCGTTATGCACTGCTCACAAGTTCTATTAGCAAAATGCTTCTGTGGTTACTTCAATGTAAATAGAGTCATAGTGATTCTATCTACACTGAAATAACCACGGAAACATTTTGCTAATAGAATTTGCTTTGGATGTTCAGTATCTGCATGAGTTTTACTGGTGACAATAATGTAAAATATTTAAATTAAAACTTTATGCCAAAGTTGGAAAAAAATTAGTAACAATTAGGAAGCTGGAAAACAAATGTATTTTCTCTGAAAATATGCCCCACGGCCTTTTGTATTTTTAATGCTTCAACCTACACATTTAACAAAATCACACTTGTGGCATTTCCGAAATACCTCCTTGATCATCTGATCCCCTGTGATCCTTCACTGTTCTTGATGCAGCCCTGCTGCCACCAGAATAAAGAGAAATATTTGCATCAACAAAATCATTCACATCACATTTCTTCTTCTGCCGCTCCTTTCTCTGCTGACGTTTCTCTCGATTACTAATTTTTGTGACCCAGTCTCCTAAAAAATTATAAAACAAAACTTGCATTCATTTTTCATGTTATCACGTTGAAAAATCTCAGTATTTCTTACACTGAATCATTATTCATGAGGAGTTATTACTGTAGTGGAGGGGGAAGGATGATTCAAAGAAACTGCATTTCAAACAAAATATACCGACATGATGGATTAATTTACAAACAAAATTCTAAAAACAAGAGAAGTTCTATGTAATACAGTGCCCTCCATAATGTTTGGGACAAGACCCATCATTTCTTTATGTGCCTCTGTACTCCACAATTTGAGATTTGTAATAGAAAAAAAAATGGTTAAAGTGAACATTGTCAGATTTTAATAAAGGCCATTTTTACACATGACATTCACTGCCCGTGTCAATGTAAATTTGCATGGGGACATGCTTTGGAGGTGTTGTCGGTCAAGTGAGAATAACAGAGAGAATAATAATGCTGCTGTCTTGCCAATCAGACGCGCACAAAAGCTGTTGGTATTGGTTTTGAAGTTTGCGTTATCCCTGGAAGTTCTCGTTTTGATCTGGCTCGGAGACCGGACAGTGAGGGGACCAGCTCAAGAGTCAAGTCAAGTCAAGTCAAGTCAAGAGAGTTCATTGTCAAGTGTCCCAGATAGGACAATTAAATTCTTGCTTGCTGCAGCACAACAGAATATTGTAAGCATAAATACAGAACAGTTCAGTGTGTCTATATAGCATAGACCATATACTGTATATATACACAAATAAATAAACAGTGCAATAGTGCAAAGTGCAATAGGTTGTTATAGTTCAGAGTTTATTTGATGGCGAGTTTAACAGCATGATGGCTGTGGGAAGAAGCTGTTCCTGAACCTGGATATACCGGATTTCAGACTCCTGTACCTTCTACCTGATGGCAGCAGAGAGATGAGTGAGTGGCCAGGATGGTGTGGATCCTTGATGATGCTGGCAGCCCTTTTGAGGCAGTGACTGTGATAGATCCCTTCGATGGTGGGGAGGTCAGAGCCAATTATGGACTGGGCAGTGGTCACAATCCCACGATGCACCCAGTCAGCATGCTCTCTACTATGCACCTGTAGAAGTTCGAGAGAGTCCTCTTTGACATACCGACTCTCATTAATCTTCTCAGGAAGTAGAGGCGCTGATGTGATTTCTTTATAATTGCATCAATGGGATCAGGAAAGATCTTTGGAAATATGCACGCCCAGGAATTTGAAGTTCTTAACCCTTCCCACCATTGTCCCGTTGATATAAACGGGATTGTGGGTCCCTATTTTAGGGACGAGGTTCTTGGCAAATAAAGATTCTATTCTATTCTATTCTATTCTATTCTATTCTATCCTACCCCTTCCAAAGTCCACAATCAGTTCCTTGGTTTTGCTGGTGTTGAGAGCCAGGTTATTGTGCTGGCACCATTTGGTCAGTCGGTCGATCTCACTTCTATACTCTGACTCGTCTCCATCAGTGATTCGTCTCACAAGACTGGTGTCATCGGCGAACTTGATGATGGAGTTCGCACTATGACCGGCTACGCAGTCATGAGTAAAGCAAGGGGCTGAGCACGCAGCCTTGAGGTGCTCCCGTGCTGATTGTTATCGACGATTACACATTTCCACCAATACGGACAGACTGTGGTGAGGAAGTTGAGGATCCATTTGCAGAGGGATGCACAGAGACCCAGATCTGAGACCTTGGTAACCAGCTTTTTTTTTTTTTTTCCAAAAAATTTATTCAATTATTAAAAAATAATATTTACACTACAATAAAACAAGCCAGAACCCACCACCATAAATACAATACAAACATATATCCATAATAAACTATTATACAATTATGATACAATCCTTATTGAGGATACATTCACCACCCTGCGGAGCCCAGTGGTCCCGAAACTCCCTCAGGGTGCCCACAGACACTTTCTAATCCCACCCGGGCACGGACGTAACCCCGGAAAAGGGGCAGGCAGCTGGCCCGGGTATTGGTAACCAGCTTGGAGGGGATGATCGTATTAAACGCCAAGCTGTAGTCAATGAATAACAGCCTGACATATGAGTATTTGTTGTTCAAGTGGTCCAGAGCGGAGTGGAGAACCAGTGAGATCGCATCTACGTTGATCTGTTATGGCGGCAAGCGAACTGCAGTGGGTCGAGGTTCTTGTCAAGGTAGGAGTTGATATGCGCCATAATCAGCCTCTCAAAGCACTTCATCACCACAGACGTTAGTGTCACTGGTCGATAGTCAACATGTCACCTTGCTCTTCTTGGGCACCGTTATTGATGCCCTTTTAAAGCAGGTGGGAATCTCAGACCTCAGAAGTGAGAGGTTGAAAATGTACGTAAAAACTCCAGTTGGTCCGCACAGGTTTTTAGAATACAACCAGATATACCATCGGGTCCAGGCGCTTTCCGAGCGTTCACCCCCCTGAAGGATATTCTGACGTCGACCTCTGTGACTGTGACACCATCAGGGCGAATAGGGGCTCGGGAAGGCACATCAGTGTTCTCCCTATCGAACCGTGCGTAGAACGCATTGAGCTCATCAGGGAGTGATGCTTCGCTGACATTTGAGCTGCCTCCCGATTTCGCCTTGTAGAAGGTGATGGCATTCAAGTCCTGCCACAGTTGCCGAACATCCGTCTCAACCTGCAGCTTGGAGCAGAAGTCCCTTTTGGCCTTTTTGATGGCCTTACCAAGGTCATATCTGGACTTCTTGTATACCTTTGTATCTCCAGACCTGAATGCCTGGGATCTGGACTTCAGAAGAATGCGGATCTCATGGTTCATCCAAGGCTTCTGGTTAGGAAACACTCGGAAGGTTTTTGGTGGGATGCAATCCTCCACACATAATCTCATACAGCGGAGCTGGTCAGCGATGGATAACAGGATAGCGGGCGGTGGATAGCGCGAGTAACCTCAATTGGTCCCTTGAACTAGTATTGTCATTCAATAAGATCACAACTAATTCAACTTGTCCCGGTGAGCTCCCGTTTTTCCCACCATCTCTCCACCTGCTGTCACCCTCCACCCCCCCACCCATTCAGTCATTTAGAATGGAGGAGATCTGGAAGCCTTGGGCAAATTGAATTGTTCCTTTCTATATTTTTATTTTTTATTTTTTATTTTTTTGAGCGGGAGAAATTCTATGTCTCGCCAGCCTGTTTTCAAAATTTAGCAACTCAACATGGGGGTGCGTCTTCATTGCCGGGAAATATGGTATATCTTCGGAAACTCCTGTGCTAATTATTCCTGGTTAGAGTTAATGTGCAATGCTTTCCCTAAATTTCTCCCCACTGAAAAAAGTTACATGATCTGACCCTGGCATTTGAAGACTCCAGATGGAATCACTATTACTTCACTTCAAACTGAATGCTCTTAAAATAGTTCTTGAGACTCCATGGATTTAACTAATGAAACACTCATCCAGCATTGTTTATGTAGTCTGTGATTGTCAACCGCATCATTTTGTTTTACATGAGATGTATTGATTTAGACTTGTTAGAAAAAATAGAATTAGACTTTTATAGAGTGGATTTAATGGAAGAGTGACTAGGTTCAAATTTGACACAAAGAATTAGGATGGGAACTGGCATTATTCCATCAAAAGGTTTGTGAGAATGCCAAAAAACTAATAGTTGTACGTCAGCCATAAAAGCAAAATAGTGTGGCAGATGTTCTGCTCACCCATCCTGGTGCTTCCCCTGGTGCCATTCACCCTCTTCCAATGTGAACCCAAGCACAACGGTCTACTTGGAGGCGGGCCTCAGCTCATCAGCAAAGCTCTGGGCAATGTATTAGCATTTATAAAAGTTCAACTGAACCCAAACAACTAGCTATAACAACTGCCGATGCCCCACTGCTCTCTCACCTGCTATTAAACCAACAGGTTTCAATGCCATCTTGGGGAACGGCTGCTAACCAGCAGCCGTCCGTTTAATTCACTTTTTTTTTGCAGTTTTAGTGAGTCCTGTGCTTTGTCTGTGGGAGAGATAGACTTTTTAAATGTGGGGGGAAGGGGGTAACAATATTTCTAGGTCCCTACCTGGTTGGTGAGGCAGTTTTTTTTCCGGGCTGCCCCGTCGACCCGTCCTCGTGGCCTACCAGCGGGCGTGGAACGCCGTTTCCTGGCGGGGACCGCCCAGCACCTCGGCTTCAGTGGCGGCACAGCGCTGGAGCGCTATCGTGGAGCGGAGCGGGCGATGCCTTGCCTGGGTTGCCGCGCTGGATCGACGCGCTGGAGCTCCGGTGAGCTGTGACCGCCGAGATCAACACCTCCGGGCTGCAGGTCTGCGGAGCGCGCCGACTTTAACACCAGGAGCCTGGGAGCTCCAAACCGGCGCGGCCTAGTCGGCTTTGGAAGCCGCGGTCCCCAGTTAGGAAGCGGCCGTTCCAGGTGGCCCAGTCGCTGAAAGGACTCTCCCGACGCCGGAGCAACACCACCCGGCCAGAACGGTCAGGAACATCGGGCCTCCGGAGAGGCAACAGCGGAGGCCTCAATAGGCCTGACTTTGGAGAACTGGGGATGGGGACTGGACATTGTGGGGATGATTTTTTTTTGTTTGTAATGTGAATATGTTAGTTTGTGTCCAAGATGGCTGTCGGAAGGGAGAGTGGACGCTGGCGCGGTTTAGCTGCCGCTGCTCTCTCTTCACATTGTGTTTTTGATTTTTTGTCTTTGGAGCGAATTCTGTCTTTAATTTGTGTATTGGTGATGTCCTTATTATTTATTTTACTCCGACTATATGTTTTTTCTCTCTTGTTAATTTCTGTAAGGTGTCCATGAGACTTTGAAAGGTGCCCGCAAATAAAATTTATTATTATTAAAGCTGCCATTGACATTGAATTTACATTCAAAATCATAAAAGTAATATTTTAATAGAATAACAGAATTTAACATTTTTCAATGACAGCGGACACTTTAAAAAAATGATTAAATAGGTTTAATTAAACTGAATTATAACAAATAAAAAGGTTGACTTACCGATTCTCTGGCAGCCATTTGATCCTATTGATTTCAATGGGGCTGCTGCACTTGTGCCAGGATCAACAGGCAGATTTATCGACATAAGAGATCACTTGTCTGCACTGCCCCCTTGGATGCCATCAGGGCATCACAGTGGTAGCTGACAGTATAGGCAGCACAGCAGAAGTCGCTGCTGCCATCGGCTTAAAATAATGCCAATACTGGATTTTAGGACCACCATAAAAAATGCAGATAGATCCAACAGAAATGCTGGAGCCCAGGGAGAAAGTCAGCTGGAATGTTTCGTTAAGCTTACAGACTTCCTTCTTGATCGAACCTCATCACTTTTATTTTAATATTCATGCCATTTTTCTTAATATTGTGGGGGAAATTACATGGATAGCTGTGACTAACCTACCCTGCAGTTCAGACAACTTTCACAGCAGCATTTATAGGAGTCAATCCATAATACTAAGGCATCATCCTCAAAATGCAGAGAAATTAATCAATATGAATATTAAAGAAAATGCACTTGGTTTTCTGTGCCACCACTGTCTGTTGGGTTAAACTACTTATTTCAACACTGAAATCCTCAGTGACTGATTATCTTGAGAAAGTCAAACTGATTTCATAGAGACTTAAGAGACTTCTGAGGCTAGAACCTTAAGTAAAAAAACACTTAGCAGGTCAGGTAGCATCTATTGAGGGGAGGACAGAAGACAATTCAAGTTGGGTCACTTCTTCAGACTGATGGAATAGAGGGGAGATAGTTGGTAGAAAGAGGTGAGGGGAAGAGTTGAAGCTAGAAAGTGATAGGTGAATCCAGGTCTGAAGAGGTTGATTAAAAGGCGAGTCAGATGGGAAAGTGATTGTTTGATTGATATAAAAGCTCAGTTATAGATATCATTAAAATTTTCACCTATTAGAGACAACAGCTAATCAACAAGAGCTTGAAGCGCAGATTTCCTAAATTTTCTAATTCATAAGCATGTCTTTGCCAGTTTGAACCAGGCACTCATCATAGTCTTCATAAAGGAAAAAAAGTGACACTTTTTTTAAAAATACCAATGAATATTTTCCTTGGCTATTGCATTAGTTCAAAAGATAGGGGAATATTTTGGAGAAAGAGCATTTTCCTAAAGCATATCAAATAACATTTCCAACAAAAAGCTGCAAATTCTATAAATTCCATGATTATCACCAGATCTTTAATAACTATAGTAATCCCTTAATACGCAAGGACCTGCTTTGATCTTTTTGTTGAAGTTAGATACAAAATGCTGGAGTAATTCAGTGGGTCTGGAGAAAAGGAACGTAGCATTTCGGTTTGAGAACCTTCTTCAGACCCCTTTTTGTTAATTTCTTAGTACCCAATTCCAATGAATCTCTCAATAAAATGTGCAACTCTCCCCTCTCCCTTCATGCCAAAGTGTTCACTAGTTCTCTTCTCCAAATTTGCCTGTTATTCATATTAGAAAAAAATATTCCATCTCGGTCCTGGTAAAGTTGCGGGACCAGAAGTTAGTTCATGCCATAGGAAATGGTCCTTCTCTTAACTATGCATTCTAACTTTTCAAAATTCAATTTAATTATGGTTTTCAAACTCACCAGCTTCTTCCTCATTTTTTTCTCTCCTTCCTGTAACATTCTGATCGTTAGTTTTCTCATCTAATCGTTGTTTTTTCTTTTTGGCCTACGAAAGTAAAGTAACAATGGCATCAGAGGTCTATGATGTGCAGAATAACCACAGGATGTGGAGACCACATACAAGTATACGTGGAAATAAACTGTTTGATTAAACTTCCTGCTTACGGCTGGCTGTTATTTTCATATCAAGATCAGATACTGATGAGGGTGGAATGGCTCCAAATTACCATGATGTTCCAAATAGCTTGGCTCTGAGCCATTTTCTAATCTGGATGTGGATGAAGTACGAACTCAAATAACAAGGTATACAGTAGCTTAATGCTAATTTATCATTATCAAGCCATCAAAAAGCAGATGATTCAAATTATCAGGGCTCTCTTTCTGGAAATGCTGTGTGAGGTTTTACAATAAAATGCTCAAAACTATGCCATTTATACACATCAATTTACACCCACATTTAACTCTGCTGCATGTCCAATGATACAAACTTGAAATAATACACAGAAGATAAACATGCCAACAAGTAGGTTTGTAAATAAGTGAGGCAGCCAATCAGGTTAAGCAGGTTTTCACCCAAGACCATACATACTGGGGAAGCACGATGGGAAAAATGGCCAACAGAGATCTTAAAGATGTTAGCGAGGCAATAAATAGATTTATCCTGGTATTTAAGTTTCACAGCATAGTTAGTTTAGTTAAAATATACATTGGGGGGGCTGTGGACAATAAAACTGATCAGGGAGTAGTGGATTTTATTGCACCCATTTGTTAAACAAACGGGAGAGTGATTTTCTAAATAACAAGGAACATAAGGTTAAAGATAACTGGTAAAAGGCAAAGATGAAGAGTCAAGAGAGTCAAGAGTCAATTTAATTGTCATTTGGACCCCTAGAGGTCCAAACGAAATGCCGTTTCTGCAGCCATACATTACAGACAAATAGACCCAGACACAAACATAATTACAATTTTACATAAACATCCATCACATAGCTGTGATGGAAGGCCAAAAAAAAAACTTATCTCTCCCCTGCACTCTCCCCCCCCCCCCGATGTCAGAGTCAAAGTCAAAGCCCCCGGCTGGCGATGGCGATTGTCCCGCGGCCATTAAAGCCACGCCGGGTGGTGCGAGGTCGCACACCGGGTCTTGGTGTTGGAGCCCCCCGGTGTGCGCTCGTAAAGTCCCGCAGCCGTTCCAGCCACGCGGGGCAATGATGTTAGGCCCCGCTCCAGGAGCTCTTCGACCCCGCAACACGGGCGGGAGAATTCGCCGTTGCAGGAGCCCCGAAAAGCGGTCTCTCTCCAGGGAGCCGTGGGCTCCTGGTGCCGCTGTCCGCAGACCCGCAGCAGCAGCCTCCGACTCAGCAGCAGCCTCCGACTCAGCAGCAGCAGCAGCAGCAGCAGCAACCGCTCCGGACTCGGCCAGCCCCGCGACGGCGACGGTGAGTAGCACCTGAGTCCCCGGCTTCCTCCTCCTGTTGGAGGCCGCTCCTCGTTACGGCCTCAACGACAACGGAACCCGACGAGAAAAAGGTCGGGTCTCCAGTGCAGGGAGAGATTTTAAAAAAGTTTCCCCCCCCCCCCCCCCCCCCCCCCCCCCCCCCCCCACAAACACACCCCAACAAAAAAATAACAAAAACTACATTAAAACACAGACAGAAAATAATAAAAACGCTACAACACACTGATCAATTATTTCAAATATGTAGAATCCACATGTAACCATTGTGTTGTGAGAGTATAAAAATGCTGTGGGTGCTGTGAATCTTTGAAAACAACTTGGAGTCCCTCAGAGTATTTTACTGAATGTGCTGTTGAGAAATCTCAAACAATTTGAAAACGGCTATATTCAATGTACCTTAAAAGCTTTCTTCTCAGGAGCTTGTGAGCCTTTAGTTTCCACCATGGCAAGCAGCTGTATGCCATTTGAAAAAAGAGGGTGTCCATTCACTGGTTCCTTCAAAGAAAAGCATAAGCAAATGTTAATTGTCCAATTGAAACTGAAGTACGACACAAATTAATTGTATTTGTTTGTGACTTAAGTTGGAGATTCCAAATAATTATTGAAAAGGCAGAATTAAGGCAGAATTAGGGAAAAATGGGAATTTGATGGTCAGCACGGCACGGTCACAGTTCCTTTCCCCTCCACATCCATTGATCTCCCATCCCTCCAGACTGTGTCTCCCATTTTCATTTTCCTCCCCTCCCCTCCCCTCCACCTGTTTTCTTCTAATCACTATCCCTCCCTCTAGTTCTATATTTCATTCCTCATCATTCTTCATTATCAGATTCCACATCTGCAGACTGGAGACACAAACGTCTGCAGATGCTGGAATTTTGAAAAAAAACAACTTGCTAGAGAAACTCAGCGGGTCAGGCAGCATCTGTGAAGCAAATAGACAAGTGGCATTTAAAATCGGGACAGTTTTTCCAGTGATGAAAGACTGAATGTAGAGGGGAGAAGTTCTCCAGAGAGAGATTAGGGGCAGGGGTGGGGCAAGAACAGGCAAGCAATAGATGGATTTAAGTGAGGAGGGATGATTGGCAGATAGCTGGAGATAGCAACCAAGGCGAAAAGTGAAGAGGAGACTAAAGGGTGCAGATGTTCTATAAGGCCATAATACATAGGAGCAGAATGAATCCATTTTGCCCAATGATTTCTATCCCATCTTGAATGGTACAAAAGCCAGGCAACAATGGTGCACATCCTTAAAAGAAATGTTCAGTGATTGTTTTGATCAAATATTCTTGACAAATTCATTTCCAACAAACAGAGTGATGCAGATTATGCCCAGAATGTTTTTAATTTGCATTGCTCTGTCGACATCTGACATAAACCCAGTCTGGCACACGAAGTGAAAACAGAATCAGCTTTATCTGTGAAACTTTAATGGCCAAAATAGTCTGCAGGCAAACACTATCCAAGCTTATATATGAAGTATTATATGGAGAATGCACCAAAAAACAATGAGTGGAATTAAATTTTAATGACGAGTTAACATGTTTGAGTGTGCTGTAAGGTGACAAATTGGTGGGAAAGGGACAAATACTGAAATGTGCACTTTTAACTATTCTTTATCTACTGGATATTCTTTATGAAAAATATATCCAGCCATGATTCAGATAATTCTAATTATGAAAATACAGTATACCAAATATGCCCTGTGTAAAATAGAAATGTGTTACTTCAGCCATTATTTCATGGTCAAATTATTCCACCACTGCTGTAGCCTTTAATCTTTTCTGCGCAAGTCACCATGTAAGTATGGTGATGAGGGAGCAAACATACTGGGCCAACTGTTGTAAGATCAAACATCTGCAAGGGCACTTAATAACATGCTTGGATAATAATAGTTATCTGCCCACAGCAGGCACTTTTGCAATTAAAATAATGTGGTATCACAGGAAATACTGTGTCACAGACACACACAAAACACATCTGCTAAAAATATATCTCTGACGATACCTGCTTTTGGTGCAAAACAATTAAATGTTTATACCCAAATCTAGTAAAAAATTTAAGAATTCTCTATAGCATTTTGAGGTTTCTCCCTGGGAATTCTTGCCCATCTCCATAACCAGCTCCAACCACAACACTCTGGGATCTTACATCACTCTTTAATTCCAGTTTACACAATCATGCTTTTTTATTTACACCACCACTGCAGCTGTCCTTTCAGCTGTTGAGACTCTAGACTCTGGAATTCGCACCCTAAACCTCTAACTGTCTGCCCTCTCTAGGACACTCTTTAAAATCCTTTATTTGGCAAACCTTGTAGCCTTGTGTCCCAATAGCTGGGTATCAAATGATGTGATAACAGTTTGTGAAGGGCCTTAATTAGACAACACTCATGCTGCTATTGATTTAGGAATTTATTTCTTAAGCACCAGAGGGCCTGACTGAGTTTGCACATTCTCTGTGTGACCACGTGAGGTTCCATGGAGTTTCTTCCATACCGTAAAACCATGCAGGCGGGTAGGCAGGCTAATTAGCCACTTTAAATTGCCCCTTGTGTGCGGGTGGTAAAATGTTTACGAGTTGATGCAAATGTGGCAAGAATACAAAATAAAATTAGTGTAAATGGGTGGTTAATGGTTAGCACAGACTAGGTGGGCCAAAGGACCTATTTCCATGCTGCATCCCTATAACTCATATCTATTCATATACAGGAATCATAGAATCACAGAAATGAGCCCTTTCAGCCAGCTTGTTCAGGCTGACTGTTGATGCCTATTTATGCTAATCCCATTTGCCTTCTTTGGACCCATATCCACTTTGCCTTTCCTATCCATGAACCTGTCCATATGTCGTTTAGACATTGTGATTTTATCTGCCTCAACCACCTCCTCTGGCAGCTCCTTCATTCACCATTCTCTGCATGAGAATTTAAGATCCCCTTTAAATTTTACGACTCTCATCTTAAATCTGTTTCCCCTAGTTCTTGACTCCCCTGGGAAAAATATTCTATTAATGTGCCTCATAAACTGCTATAAGGCCACATCTCAGCCAATACATTCCAGTGTGAATAAACCCGGCCTATTTAACCGCTCCTTATAACGACAGCCGTCCTGTATGGTATGGCTGCCCAACCTGCAGCTGTTCGTTTTTCACTCTTTTTTTAATTTTTAGTTAGTTAAAGTGTTTTTGTTCTGGAGTTCTAGTCTTTTTTATGTGAGGGGTGGGGGGGTGAAGGGGGAAACTACCTTTCAGGGTCCCTACCTGGTCGGAGAGGCAGCTTTTCTCCGGGCTGCACCGTCGACCCGTCCTCGCGGCCTACCAGCGGGCCTGGAGCGGCGTTTCCTGAGGGGACCGCCCAGAACCACGGCTTCGGCGGCCGCACAGCGCTGGAGCGCTATCGCGAAGTGAGCCATGCCTATCCTGGGTCGCCGCGCTGGAGCTCCGGTGAGCTGAGACTGCCGAGAAAAACATCGCGGAGCTGCGGGTCTGTGGAGCGGCCAGCCGCGGCCGGCGGCGCTGAACTTTTACATCGGGAGCCTGGGATCTCTCGCTGAGATCGCCAGTAGTGGAGCTCCACCCGGCGAGAACGGCCTGGAACATCGGACCTCCATAGAGATTGAGCGACTGAGGAGGCCTCAATAGGCCGGACTATGGGTTGACATGGGGATGGGACTGGACTTAGTGCCTTCCCTCATAATGGAAACCATTGTGGGGGATGTTTATGTTAAAGTTCTTTATTATTGTCATGTTTGTATTCTTTTTTTATGTGCTGCACTGGCAACAAGAATTTCACTCCACCTAGGTGTATGTGACCAATAAAATAACCTTAGAAACTTTGAACCCTCCATTCCAGGCAACATCTGACTGAATCTGTGCTGCACTCTCTCCATTGCTGCCATATCCTTCCTGTTAAGTCTTAAACACCTCTCAATTGAAGGGAACCTCAACAGTCAACAGCATTGGTAGATCTGGAGTGAGACAAGCTCAAAATTGCAGATTTATTTCCCTCACAGACCACGGTGAATCAGAAGGACATTTATGGTTACTGAGATCAGTTTATTTCCAGATTGTATTCTATTTCCAGTGTACTTAGATAATTTAAATTCCCTAGCTGCCAAAGTATGATTTGAATTCATAACTCTGGAACAATAGCTGCAGTTCCAGTAGATTATAACTTACTTACGATTGTGTTGCAAACATGTTATGTTGGTACCGAGATAGAACAGTAGACAAACTGTGTGATTATTTCTAAGACAATTATTAGCGATGTTACAATACCTACCATCAGCGGCGCTGCAGTTCTGCCACTGGCCGTGTGCGCGACTTTGGAAGTTCTCCAAAGTTCTCCAAACTTCTCGGAAGTTTAAAAAAATAAAAATCAAAATAAATAAAGATCGCGGGACAATTTAATCCCTGGAGTAAAATAAAAAGCTACTTCTAACGCCGTCAACGCCTACAACGGGACAAATCTCACGTAGGGGACAAAGCATAAGGTAAGTCATATATTTTACATACTGAATTACTGTTAGTTCAGACCTAAGTGAACTCACCCTAAAATTAAGAGGGGGTGCACTTAAAAGGCAGTGGTTCTTAGTCGCAGAATGCACTATCTTAAAAGAGGGGTTGAATCATATCTTTTTGTCCTATTCTCTTCTTTCAACTCTACTGTCGCAGTGGTGCTGCTGCTCGAGCTGCTGCCTCACAGCGCCAGAGACCCAGGTTCGATCCTGACCTCGGGTGTTGTCTGTGTGGAGTTTACACTTTACCGCGTGGGTTTCCTTTGGGTGCTTCAGTTTCCTCCTGTTGAAGGTTAAGTGTGTGGGTTGAAGGTTAATTGACCTTTGTAGAATTAGTGTGAATGGGTGATCGATGGTTGGCATGAACTCGGTGGGCTGAAGGGCCTGCTTCCACGCTATATCTGGAATGGAATACTTTATTGTCGCATGTGACTATACATTTCCAGGAAGTTACAAAGCATGTCGGCTCCTTTCTCCCCCCCCCCCCACATTTCTCAGAACTAAATGAAGATCAATTAGAACGCTATACGGTTCTCACAATGGTATAGGAGATTTCCTGTATCAAATAGATTCTCAAATAATCATATATTTTGAATTATTTCATTGGTTCTCAAATGAATGACTCAAACTTACTTAACCAACAAAAGTGCTGGCGTAGCTCAGAGAGACAGGCAGCAACTCCGGAGAACATAAATAGCCGATGTTTCCGATCGAGTCCCTTCTTCAGACTACATCAGTGGATCTAGAGACCCTCCCTTACTTAACCAATATTTGCATGAATCCCACCAATTATGCAGTTGTCCCGGGTTACAAACGCCTGACCCATGGACAGCGTACATACGAGCGAGCTCCCAACATATTATTAAATTTAAAAGTCCGACATACATACATACATACGCTCTTTCCGACAGGTGACAGAACTAGTTTCCACTCTTTTTCACTTTTAGTAATTGTTCTTAATTATCAGACATATGCTTTTGATAATATTCATTACAATATTGTAGAGGTATGATTTCCATATCGGGTGATTTTGTTTATTTTTCAAGTTACAAGCAACACCCACTTACGGGATGTCTTCAAAAATGGAACCCGTTGTACATGGGCGTAGGCCCCCCTTGACCATGACTGACCATGGGTGATACATCCTATTTGTTGTCTGTTGAAGTTGCTGCGCTCCTTTCTGCGTGCTCGCTTGTCTGCCGCCGTGTTCAACAGTTTCTCTTCCCCCGTTTTGAGATGTTGATTCAAGGTACCACTCCACCTCGTGCGGTCAGCTGCAAGGCTCTCCCAGGACTCCACATCGATGTCGAGCGCCTTCATATCTCTCTTGCAGACATCCTTGTAACGTAGCTGGGGCGGACGATGGTTCTCTTCCCAGATGTCAGATCTCCATAGAGGATTTATTTTGGAATACGGCCATCCTCCATGCGGTGGACATGGCCCAGCCACCGCAGTCTGTGCTGCCTGAGTAGAGTGTACATACTGGGAAAGCCAGTGTGAGACAGGATCTCGGTGTTGGACACTCTGTCTTGCCAGGATATGCCCAGGATACGGCGGATGCTTCTCAGGTGGAAGGTGTTGTCTTCTCTCCTGCCTGGCATATGTAGTCCAAGTCTCACTGCCGTACAGCAGCGTGCTGTTGACACGGGCATTGTAGACTGCTATCTTTGTCTTCACTGTCGGCTTTGGGTTGGTCCACACTCGAGTTGTGAGGCGAGCAAGAGTTGTAGCTGCCATCCCGATCCTCTTATCAAACTCTGTGTCCAAGGAGAAGTTGTCGGTGATGGTGGAGCCGAGGTACGTGAACTGATGGACGGCATCAAGTTCATAGTCATCGATGGTGATGACAGGCAGCGCCTCTGTATCCTTCCCCAAGACGTTCATCTTCTTCAGGCTGATGGTCGGCCCGAAGTCCTTGCATGCCCGATAGAAGTGGTCCATCAGTGACTGTAGTTCCTGCTGGGTGTGGGACACAACTGCAGCGTCGTCGGCAAACAACTGCAGCGTCGTTGGACTCTGATGAGCGCGTCACGTACTTTTGACTTTGCTCTGAGGTGGGTGAGGTTGAAGAGCCTGCCATCTGATCTAGTACGCAGGTAGATCCCCTCTGCTGCAGTGCCGAAGGCATGTTTCAAGACCAGAGTGAAGAAAATCCCAAAGAGTGTGGGAGCGAGAACGCAGCCTTGTTTGACGCCACTGCAGATGTCGAAGGGTTACGAGAAGCTGCCATTGAACTGCACTGTCCCCTTCGTGTTGATGTGGAAGGATTCTATCATGCTCTGCAGTTTTGGTGGGCAGCCGATCTTTGGCAGAGCCTTAAATAAGCCATCTCCACTAACGAGGTCGAACGCCTTGGTGAGGTCAATGAAAGCAACATACAGGGGCATCCGCTGTTCTCTGCACTTCTCCTGCAGCTGGCGAATGGAGAAGACCATGTCCACTGTTGACCTTCCAGCTCGGAAACTGCACTGTGACTCTGAGCAGACATGTTCTGCCAGCTTCTGCAGGCGATCACGATGACCCGATCAAAGACCTTGCCGACGATGTTGAGGAGGGAGATGCCTCTGTAGTTGTTGCAGTCGCTTCTCTCGCCCTTGTTCTTGTAGAAGGTAATGATCGTGGCATCCCTCATGACCTGCGGTACAGCTCCTTCTTGCCAGCACTGGCAGAGGACTTCATACAAAGGAAGCAATAAGGTTGTTTATTCCTACTCTTTGTTTCCTGTCTGCCAACCAATTCTCTATCCATGTCAATACCCTAACCCCAATACCATGTGCTATAATTTTGACCACTAATCTCCTGTGTGGGACCTTATCAAAGGCTTTCTGAAAATCCAGATACACAACGTCCACTGGCTCTCCCTCATCTATTTTACTTGTCACATCCTCAAAAAATTCCAGAAGATTAGTCAAGCAGGATTTCCCTTCATAAATCCATGCTGACTTGGACCGATCCTTTTACTGCTATCCAAATGCACCGTTATTATTTCTTTAATAAGTATCAAATGTAAAACTGCATTTGGATGACTGGTCCAGAGTTACCTTCAAATGTTACTTGGCTTTGGCTGATTATAACTTCATAGAATGCACTATTCATGGGTGCTGGTCTTTATGTGTGTTGCTGACTGCAGTCTTATCTGTTTTCTCAGATGAATGTAACATTTATGATTTATGATTGTGAAGAAGAGCAGGGGAGATAGCCTGGTGAGATAGTCCTCACCGAGGAGGTAAAGAATCATATTGCTGTTTGCAGACAATTCCTACACAAAGTTTACAGTTAAATTTCCTGTATTAAATCAGTTTAACAAAAGTGTTTCATTGGAGTGGCCCATATAATGAAATACGCTGTATACATTCCTTTGTCAACATATTGTTGTCTCCAAGTGAATGTCTGCTTGTCATGATGAATAAAGTCATTCATATTTACAAATTCAGGGTCTCCAATGATTCATTTCACTTGTTACAGCATTTGGAGGCTCGTTCAGGATATGTAGGTGACCCATTATGCGGCCAGTCTAAGGGAGTGACTATTTTTAAGTGTAGCAGCCCATCCATAGAACTGTTCAGGCCAATGACCATGAAGTATCAAAGAACACAGCAGAAAGCAGGAGAGAGAAGTTAACACACACACACACAATTTCCCTCCTGGGATTAATAAAGTTATATCGTATAGTATCGTGTGTGTAGGAAAGAACTGCAGATGCTGGTTTAAACCAAAGATAGACACAAAAAGCTGGAGTAACTCAACAGGTCAGACAGAATCTCTGGACAAAAGGAAAATATTATGTTTTGGGTTGGGTTTGAAAAAGGTTCCTGCACACCTTTGAAATGTGGAAGGAAACAAGAGCACCCGGAGAAAACCCTTGCAATCAAAGTGAAAAGGAGCAAACTCCATACAGACAGCACCCATATTCAGTTTCATTTCTGGGTCTCTGGCACTTTTAGGCAGCAGCTTTAAGCCAATGTGCTGCCCCATTGTCTTGAACTGAATTTAAACATACAGTAGCTGTAAAGGGGGACATAGCGTGACTTTGAGATTTAAGACAGAAAATGGATAGTTTATTTTTTTTAGTAAACAAAGTTATCAATGTATAATTTTTTTTGTGTTGGAAAATAAAATGTAGTGTCACAGCTGGTAGACTTGCTGCCTCACATGCCAGAGATCTGTGTTCGATCCTGTCCTCGGGCGCTGTCTGTGTTGAATTTGCACATTCTCCCTTCAAGCGTGTGAGCGCAGGAATAGGCAACGTTTCAGGTCGAGACCCTTCTTCAGACTGATGTCGGGGGGGGGGCAAGAAAATGAAAGGAAGAGGCAGAGATATTAGGCTGTGGGAGAGCCTACACAAGGAATGGGAGGGGAAGGAGGGAGAAAGCAAGGACCACCTGAAATTGGAGAAGCCAATGTTCATACCTCTGGGGTGTAAACTACCTCGGTGAAATATGAGTTGCAGTTCCTCCAATTTGAGGTAGGCCTCACTCTGGCCATGGAGGACGCCCAGGACAGAAATGTCGGATTTAGACTGTGAGGGGGAGTTGAAGTGCTGAGCCACCGGGAGATCAGGTTGGTTATTGCGAACTGAGTAGAGGTGTTGTACGAAGCGATCGCCAAGCCTGTGCTTGGTCTCACCGAGGTTGATCATAAGCTGAATAATCCAACCGCATTTTTGTTTGGAAGTGGAACGAAATAATATAAATCCCATTCATTGCAATTTGTAAAAAGAATTGAGATGCTGTATATACTGTATTATAATTTTGCTGCATGTCATTGTGGTATATATCATGTCTTGATTGGTGAATATCTTTAGTTTGTGACTTGATTGGAAGCAGAATTAATATGTGAATGCTTCAATGAGCATAATTCTGACTGGTAACTATGCACTTCGTCCGAGCACATTATCGCAGGTGTCATGCAAGCCGTCTTAAATGACCACCTAAACTGTCATTTGGTTACCTAAAAAGCTGCCTAGGTTGCCCGGCTGGCATCAGAGCCCTGGTTAATCAATGGGCAAGCGGAGCTAGATAGACATCCAGAACAATTTAAGTACCTACAGAGAGCGGGAGAGACAAGTGGGAATATGCTAGTAATGAGGAGAGATAATAGCCACTAGAGGGAGATGAGCATAATTCAGAAAGTTGATGAGTACCCGAGATTACACAGTGCAAAAATATCAACCATACGAGGTATTCTCAAGAGCAGATAGTTCAAGGAAAGATAGTCCAGCCTTCCTCAATATGCACAAAAAGCTGGGGTAACTCAGTGGGTCAGACAGCATCTCAGGAGAAAAAGGAATAGGTGACGTTTCGGGTCTCGATTGAGTTACTCCAGCTTTTTGTGTCTTCTTCATTTTAAACCAGCATCTGCAATTCCTTCCTACATATTTATGCTCCAGGAAGGGCTGAGCTCAATCCATTAGGAGGTCTTAAAGAGTTGTGAATAGCGATGGGGTTTACTTACTTTGTGACCATATTCTGATCTGGGGAGCAGACCATAAGAGAGAGAAGTCGCAAGGTACCCACAATAGAAACCATAGCAAGGTTCAAAACAAAACACAGATCCCAGACAAAAGTGGAAACAAAGTTCTGGAATAGAGGATTATCCTAGAAGGAGATATTGCAATTGTAAAGTGGAACACATTGCCTGGTAGTGCAAGACAAACAGGTCATATTATAAGGTTATATTATAGATCAACGATTGGAATTTGAAAAAGTTCAGATGTTGGAATTTTTCTTGATTCGGGGATGTGTGGATTTCTATTTGTGTTTAATCCCCAAAGTTTTAAAGACTCCATAAACTGTGCATGGTTGTATTTTAAGATGCTAGGTTAAGTGTTTAACCCTTGAGAGTACATCCTTTGCTGAAATGGCTTTAGGTGTACCTAAGGGCTGTTTCAAGATGTTGTGTGAAGTGTGGCAACATGATTTCATTTTGATTTACACAAGGAGAGAGTACGGGAATGTGCAAGTTAGTGAGTGCAAAGGCTGTTAAGTATTTGTTAAATTTATACTGCGAGGATGTTTGAAGTAATCCTATCCTCCAGAGGAATAGGATGTGAGCTACTGAAAGATCCCGTTACTTACATGAAATGAATTTGCAGGATCTCTTGGGTTAAGGAAGTGCCTCTTTAATAATTTGTGAATATTTGAGTGTGTGGGAGCCTCACCCACTAATAATTCAATTTCCTTTATTCTTTGGTATGCGTTTAAAGTTTTCACTGGAAAACAATTAGCACATTCCAAGCTTTTCAGTTATTTGTAGAGGCTCTGAAGGAAGAAAAGTGCAAGCATGTATTTTTGTTCGGTCTCACGTGTTTAAAGTCTGTTTTTTTTTCATTCTTTCCTTTGAAATTGATGGGGGGAGAGGGAGAAAGACCCAGATTCTACCTGGTCATGCGAGTGTATCTGCTCAAACATTTGTAGAAGTAAATAGGTGATTAGTATATACTCAAATTCAAAATTGAACTTGGTATTTTGGGAGATAAATTGGAACAATTGGTGAGTGATGTTAAAAAAAAAATCACTTTTCTTACCAGGAATGTTTTTTTCTAAAAGGTTTTTGAGACATTGGGTATTGTCAATGAACGGATTTTGAATTTTAGAGTATTTTTGGAAAGCTTGTGTTTAGTGTAATGCAAATGTCTTGTAAAGCTTGTGTTTAGTGTAATGCAAATGTCTTGTAACAGGCAAATGAGTAACCCAAGATCCAAGTCATTCCAGTCTCCAAGAATACAAATGTGCAATGTGTCTCATAAAACACCAATGTGGATTCAGATTAGATCAGGGACCAGCTCAAACAGAAGTGATCCATTGCTGACCACAGGATGCTAGGGAGAGAAGGCAGACCAAGCGAGAGTCAGTCCACAATGAACACCCACCTCCTGCTTCACATTTGATCAATCCCGATGGAAACAGGCCTAGGTGTGAAAGGGAATGCAGACTTTGAAGATATGGAGAGTGCATGTCAGCAAGCCTTGATGAAATGTGTAAAGGTGATTGTAGTTTTATAATCAAGACTGTCTGCGAGTTGAATGGTTAGAAGGACAGATCAGAATAGAAAGGAATGGGAAAACAGACGGGAAGAGATCAGTAATGGAAAAGACACTTAAGTTCCACAATCTTGATAGCCAGGCATGTCAAGCCGAGAAAGAGAGCGAGAGAAGAAATGTGCACTAAATCAAAAGGCAGTCACTCCAGCCTGGATGGGAGGGACAGCAAATGAGCTGGCCCTTTCAGTGGTAGGGCCAGCTATCAAAAGGACATTATGGAGAGAGTGTTATTGGAATAGAGTTCCCACCACCATTTAACATAGACCACCCCAAATTAGGCAGATCAAAAGGACCTACTGAGGGACGTGATAATTCTGACCCAGACAATCTCTTGTCACGGCAGAGAACATGAACTATTGCACACAAGCCCTAGACCAGTTACATTACCTAGCTGCTGCCCTTTGCCAATACTACATACTACTACTGACTGCCATGTACGATAATTTCAAAGTTATACAGAGACCAAATGGGGGGCAAATGGGATGCAATATATACTGCAATGGGTTAGGTAACAAAGTGGCATGCACAACAAAGCCATCATCTTTAAACACTGGTTGAAATTATTGAGTGGTTATATGTATCCAAGATGAGGATTGATCAGATGCCTACACAATAAATAATATTGCCAATACTGCTAGATTCTGCAGATAGCCAGTTGTGTACGAAAGATAATTTAGAGGTACGTCCACAAAGGGGCAGAGTAGCTTAGTAATTTGGGAAGGCATCATTAGTGAAGTGCATTTTCATGTCCTGCTTAGAACTTTAGTATTTTTAATTTCAAAAATAACTTTATTTATGATTAAAAATATATACAAAACAAAAAACATGCCAAATTGTATCATCTCCAACCTTTTTCGTCCCGTTTACTCCAGGCAACTTTAATAGCACATAACAATGTTATTTCACTTATTTATGAACAACTAATGATGAACATGCGGTACACAATGAACAGATACCAATACCAGAACCAAAGACAGTCAGTCAATGAGAAAAAATGTACAAATCCAGAATCAACAAATTTACCGCAGGTTGGGAACCTTTGATCTATACATTCAATATTGCTAGTATTATACTCAACATTATTTGCATATAGCACCATTGCCATTCAAGTGGTCCCTGGGGTGATATCCCTTCCCTTATTGAAGTGTGTACCATCAGACTCAGCCCCACTGTGTTCAGCTGCGGAAGGACTTTAGACTGTGGTCCTCCCCCACACAGCCTTGACATTGGTTGCACCAATCTTCAGTGCATCCTTCTGCAAGTACTTCTGCAGTCTGGAATGGGCCAGTCAGCAACATTCCCTAATGCCCCTGTCCCACCTAGGAAACCTGAACGGAAACCTCTGGAGACTTTGCGCCCCACCCAAGGTTTCCGTGCGGTTCCCGGAGGTTGCAGGTAGTGGAAGCAGGTAGGGAGACTGACAAAAATCTCCGGGAACCTCCAGGAACCGCACGGAAACCTTGGGTGGGGCACAAAGTCTCCAGAGGTTTCCTTTCAGGTTTCCTAAGTGGGACAGGGGCAGGGGCATCTTGCTGTGTGAGAAGACCAACAAGTGTCAGTCAGACCAAACAACATCTTTCACTGAATTAATGGTCTTTGAAGAATACGTGGTGTCTACCTTGTGTTTATCCCTGGGAACAGCCCACAAATCAGAGTCATCTGTTACACAGCTGCTTGGGACAAACCACAACAAGAACACTTGCAACGTTCTCTGGACACTCTGTCCCTACTTAGAACTCCCCCCACAGTTTGGTTTGGCTTTCCTGGGAGAGCTGAATCTCCCCAAACTCAAAGTACACCGTTTCTATAGTGTTGAGAACCTGGATGGTCTAAAAGCTTTTGATGACAGAGAACCCAGACACCCAAAATTAAAGATGTGAGGACTCTCCGAGCACAGACATCCCAATTATCGATCACGGAGCAAGTAGGTCTATTTAGAAACTAGGAACAGCAGATGCTGGTTTCTAAAACAAGACAGAAAATGCTGCAGTAACTCAGTGGGTCAGGAACAATTCTGGAGAACATAGTCTGAAGAAGGGTCCCTAAACATCTCCTATCCATGTTCTGCAGAGATGCTGCACTCCAGCACATTATGTCAAATATTTCTATAACCATGAATAATGTGCCATGACAAAATAAGTCTGATCTCTTCCTTGATCTATATCACAATGATGTGAAATAACTTAGTCTGAAGATGTTTGATGAAGGCCGATTAGCAGTCCTTTTTTCTTACATTCAGGTGATACACACAAAACGCCTGATGCATGCATGAATGTCCAATGGTCATAGGTTCACAAGTTATAGTAGAATTAGGCCATTCAGCCCATGGAGTCTGCTCTGCCATTCAATCATGGCTGCCTCCTAATCCCATTTTTCTGCCTTCTCCCCCATAACCCTTGACACCTGTTCTAATCAAGAATTTGTCTATCTCTGCCTTAAAAATGTCCACTGACGGCCTCCACAGTCCTCTGTCCCAATGAGTTCCACAGATTAACTACCTTCTGACTAAAGAAGTACCTCCTCACCACCTTTCTAAAAGACTGCCCTTTAATTCTGAGGCTATGATCTCTGGTCCTAGACTCTCCCACCAATGGAAACGTCCTTTCCATATCCATTCTATCTATGCCTTTCATTATTCCGTAAGTTTCAATGAGGTCCCCCCCCCCCCCCCCTCCCCCCAACCTTCTATACTCCAGCGAGCAAAGGGCCAGTGCTGTCAAACGCTCATCATATGCTAACCCACTCAATCCTGGATTCATTCTTGGAAACCTCCTCTGGACCCTCTCCAGAGCCAGCACATCCTTCCTCAGATATGGGGCCCAAATTTGCTCAGTACCCCAATGCGGCCTGACCAGCGCCTTATGGAGCCTCAGTGGGTTTGCAAGCCATATTTCTTGAGCAGCTAGCATCTTCCTGTATGCCAGTAGCCTGTGCTCTGTAGACAGTAAGATTTGTTTACAAAGCTCTCTTTACAATTTCAAACTGATTGCTGTTTGCAAAAATAAACATGTTTTCTCTTTTTAAAGGCCAGTTCTGCTTTGTATTAATGCCTACTGCTTAATTCTATAGCTCAATAATCCTTAACATTGGTATTGTTTTTCTCCCCTCATGTACTTTCGACATTCCTTTAAATGCATTATGTTATTTATCAAATCATTGCGCAAAATTAATTATTACAATGTCTGAGGAACTGTTGGCATTACTTTGCAACAAACTAACACGATTCTGACATGGTAGACAAAAATGCTGGAGAAACTCAGCGGGTGAGGCAGCATCTATGGAGCGAAGGAAATAGGCAACTTTTCGACCCTCCAAAACCGGAGAACATTTACACAAACTTTTAACACACACTAAAAATTTAAAAAAGACAAAAAAACAGACAGATTGTTGGCAGGGCTGCCAATCGTGCAGTACCCCTGGTGGACTGGGCTTGTATTCACTGGAATTTAAAAGAATGAGAGGTGATCTTATAGAAACATATAAAATTATAAAAGGACTGGACAAGCTAGATGTAGGAAAAATATTCCCAATGTTGGGAGGGTCTAGTACCAGGGGCCACAGTGTAAGAATAAAGGAGAGGCCATTTAAAACTGAGATGAGAAAAAACCTTTTCACCCAGAGAGTTGTGAATTTGTGGAATTCTCTGCTACAGAAGGCAGAAGAGGCCAATTCACTGGATGAATTTAAAAGAATTAGATAGAGCTCTAGGGGCTAGCAGAATCAAGGGATATGGGGAGAAGGCATGCACGGGTTACTGATTGTGGATGATCAGCCATGATCACAATGAATGGTGATGCTGGCTCGAAGGGCCAAATGGCCTCCTCCTGCACCTGTTTTCTATGTTTCTATATGCTGACGCTCGATGCCATGTTCCCAAATGAAAATGTATTTATCAAATGAGAAGAATTTGTGATTTACAGTAGTGACATTGTTAGCCTAAAATGTGAACATGGCATCCTGAGTGTGATGGATCTCTTCTCCCACATGTACAGGTGTACACTAAATATTATCAAAGCCAAAGACTCCTAAAGTGCAGAAGCCTTATCTATGGTATATTTTAGTGGAATTCCAAAGGAACATGGAGTTTTCCCAGAGGGAGAAACTTTAATGTGGTATCACCACCAGTCAGAGGTGTAGTCTTTCAATCCAGAAATATGCCCAACTCATAATTGCTGACCAAGATGCCCCATCCATGCTGGTCCCATTTGTTTGTGTTTAGTCCATATCCCTCCAAATCTTCCCTATCTATATATCTGTCCACGTGTTTTTTAAATGTTGTTATACTAACTGCCTCAACAACTTTTCCAAATAATAAATATCAGTCCAATATTAAAAACTGGTACACTTAACGCATTATAACATTAAAGCCTATATTTGGAAAAACATTATACCATGTACCCTCAACCACACTGTTTTGATTTATTTTTGTAAATACTCATAAAAGACTAAGTGTTGCTGTTATAAAAACAGGAAAGGTTGGAAATACTAAACGGTTCTGACAACATGAAAATCAAAAATGCTGAAAATCTGAAATAAGTACCAGAAAATGCTGGATAGACTGAGCAGGTCAGGCAGCATTTATGGAAATAGAGAGCAAGTGTTTCAGACCAAAGACCCTTCGTAAAGATACAGAATTAACCTTTCCATAACGTTCCTGACGATAGGTCATCGACCTGAAACGGTAACTTTGCCTCTCTCCGCATGTGTTACCTGACCTGCTGAGTAATTTCCGCATTTTGTTGTCACTTCAGGATTTCCCGCATCCGCTGTTCTTTTGCGTTTCAATTACTCCTGTCATAGGGTTAAGGGTTGATTATATTGTATTGTTTAGGAATCCCCTTTCTACCTACATAGACGCAATATTTTAAAGTTCTATCATCGCATAATTTCAATATTGCTTTGTTGTTCTTTTAACTCGTGATTCCGAAAATGTTAAAGTGACCGGTCCGATGCAGACGGTACGCTATTGTTCACATGCAGCTCAGCTGCTGCTTCAACGCTGTTCTTTAATCTTCACCCATTCCCCGCCTCCCCGCTCCATCCCACCCATTTGTTTTACCTTCGCTTTCTCCTTCCTCCTTTTCTTCTTTGGCTCCTCGTGTTGTCGCGGTTTCTTCCAAGAAGCCGCGGATGCCTCCAGCAGCAAATGCTCGTCAATCGGCAGGGCCCTGCTGACAGCAGCATGGCCTCGACCCTGCACAATAACAACAACAACCAGCAGCACCACACCTACCAGCAGGCTGAGAGCGACCGCGGGCAATGCAACGAGCGCAGGGTCAGAGAGACCGCCTCCGAACAGCAACTCCCTGCCTCGCAGCACCTGCAGCCAGCGAGCGAGCGACTCGAGCATGGCGAGGCACCCGGACAGGGGAGCGAATGGAACGGCCCGGGGGCCAACGCGTGTTCCAAATCCGAACGCGAGCCCAGGCGCGCGGACGGCTGTGCAAAAACGCTGGGCCACCTTTGCGATCAGACACAAAGCAAAGCTTCACTTTCGCACTGTCTACACAAACTTTTTTTCCTGCAATGCTTTTAAGTTCGGCGTGCCTAAACGTGACGGTGGCCATGGAAGACCAAATCGTTCAAAACACATTTCAAATTAAAGCCTGTGTGCAGACTGGAGAGTGCAAAACAGTAGTAGCACGAACGGACTACTGGACTGTTGGTATTTCAGTGATTAAATAATTTGTGAAAAAAATAATATTCATAAGGGGAGGGGAAATTATTTCCATTGAGTTCCATTACGTATCAGCAATGTCGATAGGACGAGTGCAACCGACCATCCCGACTTAAGCGCCCCATCCCCCGAGCTTGAGTACAATTTATACAGTGCAACTTGATTATCGTCTGTTACACACAGGATGAACGTTGGAGCTTTGAGAATATTATCCAGTGTCGGACAAAACATATCAATCATGCGTTAATTGCAATGTGCAAATTACTTCCGTGGGATGCGAGAATGAAAAAAATGTGGTTCTGAAACGAGATCCACTGACGAAAATGTTTTTTTTTAACCGGGGAATTAGTTTTGTCTGGCAGGTAACGTTTATAAAACCAAAACCGGCGACTGACATGCAATCGTGTGAAGTCATTTCAGCCCCCGGAACATTTTACAGTTTAATACAAATATACAAGTTAAATTATTTATTGCAAGCACAAAAGCAACACGCTGTAATTTCCTTACGCTTTGTTTCATGTATTAACAATAAATGTCCATAAAGAAGCCGCAGAAGAAAGAGTGCGCTACCGTAAATACCTAATAGAACAATTCCTCTACAACAAACCAACCATACCTGCAAACATTACAAACGAGTAAGAATTGCATCGCTGCTATGTTATGGGCTTGAAGATTCCTTCTAATTGATATTATTAATGAACTACGGAAATTATTTTGTATTTGCTGTTTACTGTGAATGTTTATCAGAGTAAACAACAACACTTAAATGACAACACCTAAATGTAAATGCAAAAGCAATTCTTACCCAGTGTGTATTATTGTAAAGGAAGGATCAAAATTATAATTTCGGGGTTGCTGCAGAGTGAGTAGAGGTCTGTAGACGGGTCTTGGACCGAAACTTCACCTTTATCTTTTCTCCACAGAATGTTGCCTAACTCGCTGAGTTACTCCAGCATTTTGTGTCTATCTCCGTGTATTATTGTAAATCTTGGAAGAGCAGTGGTGCTGTTCCTTTATCCCATGGACCACCCAATTAAGAGTATAGGGTGGTTGCACTAAGGTCATCAGGTCAAATGGGGTGACGCATGGAGCAGCTCAATCCTTCTGGAGTACAAGGCAGCTTCCTGCATGCACTAGTAGCACACGCAACACATACGTTCTTACCTGTTAAAAACCAAAATGGTCAATTTTTGCACTAAAAAATTATGGAAATAGGGGTAACCATGAGCGACAACCGCAAAAATCACTGCTGCTCACTGACTTGCGAAAGAGCAGCGTGCTGGCGGATTGAGGGCAATTCCCGGCCCATGACAGCCCGGGGCTGGAAGGTGACTGAGCGCTCAGAACCAAATGCTCTAGTATCTTTGCTCTAAACCCATGTGCCAAGGTGTAAGTGGCCGAAGAAGCGCATCCCTCAGGACAGCCCCCACTCTCCCCCCGGGATCAATGCTGTCCGGCCATGGCCGCCCTCCGCCCCGTCTACCCCTGTGGACCGCACTGTTATGGGCTGTGGGTCGGCAGTACCCACACACGGGGCCGGGTGGTGCGGAGCCACGATTCTGGGCAGCGGACACATGGAGACACATGGAGACGAAAACCCTATTGTCTATTGGTCCTTGATTCCCCTACTCTGGGTAAAAGACTCTGTGCATCGACCAGATCTATTCCTCTCATGATTTTGTATACCTCTACAAGATCTCCCCTCACCCTCATGCGCTCCATGGAAAAGAGACCCAACCTACTCAATCTCTCCCGATAGCTCACACCCTCTAGTCCTGGCAACATCCTCATAAATCTTTTCTGAACCCTTTCAAGCTTGACAATATCTTTCCTATAATATGGTGCCGAGAACTGAACACAATATTCTAAATGCAGTCTCACCAACGTCTTATACAACTGCAACATGACCTCACAACTACTAAATACTCTGACTGATGAAGGCCAAAGTGCCAAAAGCCTTTTTGACCATCTTATCTACATGCGACTCGACCTTCATGGAACCATGCACCTGTACTCCCAGATCCCTCTGCTCTAGTCAAGTCAAATCAATTTTACTCGTCACATACACATACGAGATGTGCAGTGAAATGAAAAGTGGCAATGCTTGCGAATTGTACAAAAAATCTACAAAACAGAATGGAACAGAATCACATATTCACATATCACATATTTGCGGGAGGAAAAAAACGAAAAAAACAGCTATTTTAAAAAGACACCACACAACAGTAAATTGTTACAGTAAAGTTAGTCCCTGGTGAGATAGGAGTTTACAGTCCTATTGGCCTCTGGGAAGAAACTCCTCATCTTCTTCATTTTCACAGCATGGCAACGGAGGTGTTTGCTTGACCGTAGCAGCTGGAACAGTCTGTTGCTGGGGTGGAAGAGGACTCCCATTATCTTGTTGGCTCTGGAGTTGCACCTTCTGATGTATAGTTCCTGCAGGGGGGGCGAGTGTAGTTCCCATTGTGCGTTTGGCCGAACGCACTACTCTCTGCAGAGCCTTCATGTCCTGGGCAGAGCAGTTCCCAAACCAAATTGTGATGTTTCTGGGAACACTACCCAGAGTCCTACCATTTCCTGCGTAGGTCCTGCCGTTGTTCAACGTCCCAAAATGCAACAACTCACTCTTCTCTGCATTAAACATCAACTCTTCCTCCGCCCACCTGGCCAATCGATCCAAATCCTGCTGCAATCATTCACAACCATCTCCACTATCTGCAAAAACACTAACTTTTGTATCATCGGCAAACTTGCTAATCTTGCCCTGTATGTTCTCATCCAAATTATTGATGTAAATGACAAACAGTAATGGCCCAACACCGAACCCTGAGGCACACCACTAGTCACAGGCCTCCAGTCCGAGAAGCAACCTTCCACCATCACCCTCTGCTTCCTTCAATGGAGCCAATTTGCTATCCATTCAGCTATCTCTCCTTGGATGCCATGAGATATAACCTTCCAGAGCAGCCTACCATGTGGCACCTTGTTGAACACCTTACTAAAGTCCACGAACACAACATCTACAGCTCGGCCTTCATCAACCTTTTTGCTCACGTCTTCAAACAAAATCAATCAGATTTGTGAGACATGATGTTCCTTACAAAACCAAGCTGACTGTCCCTAATCAGCCCTTGCCCATCCAAATGCTTGTATATCCTATTCCTCAGAATACTCTCCAGTAACTTCCCAACTGCAGATGTTAAGCTCACCGGCCTATAGTTCCCAGCATTTTCACTGCAGCCCTTCTTGAAAAGAGACACAACATTTGCCACCGTCCAATCCTCTGGCACCTCTCCTTTTAAGGATGACTCATAAAGGGAGCCCTTTCAAAATGGGCTCCCGCGATTTCCTCTCTAGTTTCCCGCGATTTCCTCTCTAGTTTCCCGCAATCTCCTTGGATATATCTGATCAGGCCCCGGAGATTTGTCTACCTTCAAACACGACAGTACATTCAGTACTTCCTCGACGGTAACCATGACTGCTATCATGACATTTCCAGTGACTGTTCCAATTTCCTCTGTCCTACTGCCTTTGTTCTGAATAAATACAGAGGAGAAATACTCGTTGAGGAGCTTGCCCATCTCCTGTGGCTCCACACAGAGGTGACCGCTTTTATTCCTGAGAGGTCCCACTCTCTCTTTCTAGTTACCCTTTTCCCCCTCATGTATTTATAAAATCTTTTGGGATTGTCTTTTATGCTACCTGCCAGAACTATCTCCTGGCCTCTTTTTGCCCTTGTGATCTCCTTTTTTAGTTTGCTTCTTAGCTCCTGAAACTCCTCCAGGAATGCACTTGATCCCAGCTGCCTATACCTGTTCCATGCATCCTTCTTGTTTTTGACTAACGTCTCAGTTTTTCTAGTCAGCCAATCTTCCTTACGTTTGCCTGCTTTGCATTTCCTGCACGAGATCCCAACCCCCTGCCAATCTAGTTGAAACCCTCCCGTGTAGCATTAGCAAACCTTCCCACTAGGATGTTGTTCCCCCTCCAGTTTAGGTGCAACACGTCCCTTTTATACAAGTCACCCCTGCCCCGGAAAAGATCCTAATGATCCAGAAATCCAAATCCCTGCCCCGTGCACCAACTCCTCAGCCATACATTCATATCCTCTATCTTCCTGTTCTTACCTTCACTAGCACGAGGTACTGGAAGCAATCCTGAGATCACTATCCTGCATGTCCTGCTTTTCAGTCTTCTGCCCAATTCCGTAAAATCACATTGCAGAACCTCCTTCCTCTTCCGATCTATATCATTCATGCTGACATGCACAACAATCTCAGACTGCTCCCCCTCACTCTTGAGGATGTCGTGCAGCAGCTCCGAGACGTCCTGGACCCTGGCATCAGGGAGGCAACACACCATCCACCGGGCTCCAGGTCTGCGGAGCGGAGCGGGCGGCGCCGACTTCAACATCGGGAGCCTGGGAGCTCCAAACCGGCGCGGCCTTGTTGGCTTCGGAAGCCGCGGTCTCCGGTAAGGAAGCGGCCGTCCCAGGTGGCCCAGCCGCTGAGAGGACTCTCCCGATGCCGTGGCAACAGCACCCGGCGAGAACGGCCAGGAACATCGGGCCTCCGTAGAGGCAATAGCGGAGGCCTCAATAGGCCTGACTATGGGTGGACATGGGATGGGGACTGGACACTGTGCCTTCCCTCATAATGGGAACCATTGTGGGGGGATGTTTTTATGTTTAAATGTCTTTATTATTGTTATGTTTGTATTCTTTCTTTATGTGCTGCATGGCAAGAAGCATTTCACTACACCTAGGTGTATGTGACCATTAAAATTATCTTCTTCTTCTTCTTCCTCCAAATAAAGTTGGAAAGTCCAAAGCAATATTTCATAGCTTCCACAAACTGCCTTGTTCCCTCATCATTCAGTTCTCTGAGAATATGTAGGTCAATTTTCCTAACATCTGTTTGATTTGGTGTCTTGGTTTTATCAGACTGTATTTATATAATCCCTATTGGATGTTTGCGTATGCTAAGGATATATATGTACAAGTTCTTTATTAAAAATGCAGAGACTTTGATTTGTTTCTGAAAATATTATTCTGATGTGAGACAAATCTTCAGGCTAGGTGATATATTGCACAGTGAGTGTCCTCACATGAACTGTGACACTTGTAATAAAAATGCCAATTATGCTCCTGTTTTTGCTACCATGACAGAAATTATGAAAGCATTATTCAGCTGGTACTTCAGAAGTGTTTTTCAAATAGTTCGATTTGTTGAGTCATTAATACTTGTTTCAAACACATTGAGCGGGGCCAGAATGCAGATTGCATTTATGTTGCAAACCAGTAGAGAGAAAATTGTAGTCACAACATTACTATCTAAAATGAGCATTTCCTAGAAATTGAAGAAGAGTCCAGATCCGAAACACCATCTATCCATGTCCTGCAGGTATGCTGCCTGACCTGCTGAGGTACTCCAGCACTTTGAGTCTTTCTTTGTAAACTAACATCTGCAAATCCTAGCGTCCAGAATATATTCTTGCAAGGTGAAGCCGTCTCGCATTTTTCAATTTTTAATATGGAATCGAATGACACTGAACAGCTTAGCCTATCTATTTGTTAATTATGGCCACTTGCATTTATGAAGTTGCAAACAATGAACATTTGGGCTTTTAAAAAAATCATATTGTTTATTGGGTGCAGTTTCACTTTGATGGAACTCAGACAAGCTTTATCAATACGTATAACATCTACTGTAAACCCTCATAGTATTACTTAGACTAAAGGGGGGGGGGGGGGGGGGGGGGGGGGGGGGGGGTGCATTTTAATCCAAGCCCCGGATTTTGGAACTTAAACATGAAGTTTCCAGAATTTCTAAAAAATGATTGCATTAACATTGCTTAATTTTTAGACTTAGTGGAAGAAAAAACTTATAATTGACATTGGCACATTTATGTAATCTAATTCCTTCTGTTGTTAAATACATTGCAAAACAATATGATGATAACGTACACATTTCACATAACTATCAGATGCAGAAATTATCATTTTTGCCTTTTGAAGCAGAAATTTGAATTAATGATTCATGGAAGAGACAAGTTGACTTTTTTGGGTGGATCTTCCACGACTTAAATTTTATAAGATGTTAATTCAGTTCAGATTGCAATGAACCTAAGTAGGATCAGAAATTTCTTCAGACTGATTGAAGTAGAGGGACATAAAGCTGGAAGAGAGGTGGGGGGCAGGACAAAGATGGCAAGTGATAGGTAGATACAGGTGAGGGAGGAGGGGTTTGATAGGTAGATGGTTGGACAAAGACCAGAGATGAAAAGACCAATAAACGTGATTTAAGAAATAGATGCAATAATCCAATACACTAATTGGTTTATATTATCATTATTATTTCATTGTGCCCTGGTTAATATGCTCTATGCCTTCTTAACTACCTTATTGATCTGTACTGCTACCTTCAGAGATCATTGCATATATATATACCATGGTCCCTCAGTTTCTCTACATCTTCAGACCCTACCATTCAATCCAAGCCTTATTAGTCCTCACAAAATGCAACCCTTCACATTTTGGGGGATTAAATTCCACCCGCTAATGCCTTTGCCATCAATATTTCTCTGTAGTCCAAAACTACCAGCCCCGCTATCCACAACATAAAAATGTTCATGTCACCTGCGAACAAATCACTTGCTGGAGTTTAGAAGAATGAGGGGGACCTCATTGAAATGTACAGAATAGTGAAAGACTTGGGTAGAGTGGATGTGAAGAGGATGTTTCCACTAGTGGGAGCGTCTAGAACTAGAGGTCATAGCCTCAGAATTAAAGGACGTTCCATTAGGAAGGAGATGAGAAGGAATTTCTTTGGTCAGAGGGTGGTGAATCTGTGGAATTCTTTGCCACAGAAGTCTGTGGAGGCCAAGTCAATGGATATTTTAAAATCAGAGATAGATAGATTCTTGATTAGTATGGATGTCAGAGGTTATAGGAAGAAGGCAGGAGAATGGGTTTAGGACTTAGGAAGGAGAAGTAGATCACCCACGATTGAATGGTGGAGTAGACTTGATGGGTCGAATGGGGAGAAGGGAGGAGAAGGGGGGGGGGGGGGAAGGAGTGGAGACACTTTTAAGAAGCCGGACAACTTTTAATAAGCCAGAGATACACAGCTGTGAAGTTTAGCGGGCATTTAACATTACCGGTCGGTTTTCCTTGGTTCTGAAAACTCGTGCTTACGTTTTTTTTCCCCCAATGAGTCAATGAAAATGCCCGGTCAGTAAAGGAGATTAACTAAAACTACCTACGGTTACCTCAACTACCTACAACGACATGGCGACCCCACCACCACTGCACCTACGACTACAAAAGCAACAATTTTCGCCATGGCGAACAATTTTGGGTGGCAGAAAAATTTTCAACATGTTGAAAAATTTGCTGTGACCATTCTGCGGCCACGACTAGTTCCCAGAATGCAGGACCTCCTCTCGACCATGAAGGAGACTCACCAGAGACCACCAGCGAACATGTGGCGACCATGTGGCGATCATGAAGCGAGCACAGAGTCTCCTACACTCGCCTAAAAGGTCGCCTAAGTTGGACAGGCCCTTGAGGGTCTCAGTTCCAATGTCAGCAGTGCACCACTGGTCCTAGGTTTAACAAAACATTTCTTAACATGCTCCTCAGTACAATATCCATGAGAAAGGAGGTTACTTGTATTGAAAAAAAAGGTGTGACTGGCGATTACAAAAGTGCAGGCATGAGTTTTGCTGAAATCCATGCATCCTTTCAAACTTGCAGTAACAAGGGTCAAGCCCAGTCTACAAAAGGTATCAGCATTTGATCAAACCATTCTGGACTGTGGGAGTTGAGATTTTAAATATAACCATATAACCATATGACAATTACAGCACGGAAACAGGCCATCTCAGAAAATGACCCCCACCCTCCGTCTCCATCGGCCAATGATGTGATGGATAAGGGGGTCTGGACCAATCGCTGACAAGCCCCGCCCCCCGGCGACGTCATGTCCGTTATTTGACAGAGAGGCCATTCGGTGAGTTGGCTTGTAGGCGACGCAGCCTTTCGGTGAGTTGCCGTTTCAGCAGAGCGGCCTTTCGGTTAGTTGGCTTTTAGGCGTCCCACCCTTTCAGTTGGTTGGCATTTCGGCTTCATACACTTTTGGTTATTTGGTGTTTCAGCTTTGTTTCCGTTTGGTTATTTGGCTTCCACTTCTTTACTTTAGCTTCTCATCCTTCGGCGCCACATCTGGGTACCGATGGGAGAGGGGAGAAGAGGGACTGGTCAGGGTGCAACTCATCCTTGATTATGCTGCTGGCCTTGCCTAGGAAGCAAAGGTATATTGTAAATGGAGTCCATAGAAGTGAGGTTGGTTTGTGTGATGGTGTGGGTTGCATCCACAATTCACTGCAATTTCTTGAATGGAACTGTTCTCAAACAAAGCTGTGTTGCATCCTGATAAAATTATTTCTATGGTGCATCTGTACAAGTTGGTGAGAGTTGTAGGGGACATGCCAAACTTCCAAAGCCTTCTAAGGAAGTAGAGGAAGTTAAGTTCAAGTTCAAATGAGTTTATTGTCATGTGTCCCTGATAGGACAATGACATTCTTGCTTTGCTTCAGCACACAGAACATAGTAGGCATTTACTACAAAACAGATCAATGTGTCCATATACTATAATATAAATATATACACACATGAATAAATAAAATGATAAAGTGCAAATAACAGATAATTGGTTATTAATAATCAAAGTTTTGTCCGAGCCAGGTTTAATAGCCTGATGGCTGTGGGGTAGTAGCTATTCCTGAACCTGGTTGTTGCAGTCTTCAGGCTCCTGTACCTTCTACCTGAAGGTAGCAGGGAGATAAGTGTGTGGCCAGGATGGTGTGGGGCTTTGATGATACTTCTAGCCTTTTTGAGGCAGCAACTGCGACAAATCCCCTCGATGGAAGGGAGGTCAGAGCCGATGATGGACTGGGCAGTGTTTACTACTTTTTGTAGTCTTTTCCTCTACAGGGCGCTCAAGTTGCCGAACCAAGCCACGATGCAACCGGTCAGCATGCTCTCTACTGTGCACCTGTAGAAGTTAGAGAGAATCCTCCTTGACAAACCGACTCTCCGTAATCTTCTCAGGAAGTTGAGGCACTGATGTGCTTTCTTGATGATTGCATTAGTGTTCTCGGACCAGGAAAGATCTTCAGAGATGTGCACACCCAGGAATTTGAAGCTCTTGACCCCTTCAACCATCGACCTGTTGATATAAACGGGGCTGTGGGTCCCCATCCTACTCCTTCCAAAGTCCACAATCAGTTCCTCGGTTTTGCTGGTGTTGAGGGCCAGGTTATTGTGCTGGCACCATATGGACATTCGCTCGATCTCTCTTCTATACTCTGACTCATCCCCATCAGTGATACCTCCCACAACAGTGGTGTCGTCAGCGAACTTGATGATGGAGTTCGCACTGTGACCGGCTACACAGTCATGAGTATAGAGGGAGTACAGCAGGGGGCTGAGCAAGCAGCCTTGAGGTGCTCCCGTGCTGATTTTTATCGAGGCTGACACATTTCCACCAATACGAACAGACTGTGGTCTGCGAATGAGGAAGTCGAGGATCCAATTGCAGAGGGACGCGCAGAGACCCAGTTCTGCGAGTTTGGTAACCAGCTTGGAGGGGATGATTGTGTTAAATGCCCAATCATTGTGCTTTCAGATTAGTGCTTTCAGAATCAGTGCTTTCAGAATCAGAATTCAGAATCAGAATTAGTGTGCTTTCTTGGTCATTGCTTCAATATGGGGGGTCCAGGAGAAGTTGTTGGTGATATTGACTCAGAGGAATTTGAAGTTTTCAACCATCTCTACTTTGACGCTGTCAATGCAAACTAGGGTATGTCCAGAAGTCAATCACTACCTCCTTTGACTTGCTGACATTGAGAGAAAATTGAGAGAAATCCTGACCAGGGAATCCAGACAAAGAATCTATCCTAAAATAAATCGGTTGTCAAAAAATGTAAACTTAATAATTAAGGTTTTAAAGGAGGGAAAGATTTAATAGGAACCCGAGGGGTAACTTTTTTACAGAAAGGGTGGTGGGTGTCTTCGAACGAGCTGCCGGAGGAGATAGTTGAGGCAGGTACTATTCGCAACATTTAAGAAACATTGAGACAGGTACATGGATAGGATCGGTTTAAAGGGAATATGGCCAAATGCAGGCAGGTCAGACTAGTGTAAGTGGGACTTGTTGGGCGGTGTGGGCAAGTTGGGCCGAAGGGCCTGTTTCCACGCCGTATGACTCTAATTCATATATTTTTGGACTGACTTTTTATGTCTTTCTCAAGCAACAAACCTTAGCTTTTAGATATGTCCATATACCACACACTCTGCCACACTCGTAAGGGTATCATTGACCTAATTTCCTTGGGAATCTTCCTCCAGGGCCTTCAATCTCATAGTTCCATTATTTATTTTTTAACCTGCACAGGTTCCATTATAACCAAAGATCTTAGAGCAGAGCAAGATGGGTTACTCTCACGCAAACGTGTAGTACGCTCATGGGCGAATTCATGGGTGATTATAGGTCCCATTTTAGCGACCAGTCCCCGCCATCTTGTTCCGCCATCTTGTTCCGCCATCTGGCAGCGGGGAGAGGGAGTGTGCGGCCCAGGGCAGCGGGGAGAGGGAGTGTGCGGCCCAGGGCAGCGGGGAGAGGGAGTGTGCGGCCCAGGGCAGCGGGGAGAGGGAGTGTGCGGCCCAGGGCAGCGGGGAGAGGGAGTGTGCGGCCCGGGGCAGCGGGGAGAGGGAGTGTGGGGCCCGGGGAGAGGGGGTGCGCGGCCCGGGGCAGCGGGGGGGGAGGGCATAGGAGGGGGGGAGACATTGTAGTGTGGGGGCAGGTGAAGGGAGTGCCGGGGGGGGGGGGAAGAGGTTGAGGGGTGGGATAAGGCCTAATGTGTGTGAAGTTGCGGGGAGGTTTACAATGTTTCTTATTTAATGTCCCTTGTCTAGTCTGAAATAAAGTTCATCATTGGATCAGAAGAAATATAATTGTGTGTGTTATATGATTATATACATTTATATCACATTCATGTATGTGTGTTTATAAACATTTTATTCTTTAACAAGAATTAACAGAATTATGAACTAACAGAATTATGAATCTAACCCTACATCACACACAAAAACTTTCCCCGCAATGTTGATTACCCTGCGAGTCGGGTCGGGTCGGGTAGGTTCCGGTTACTACAAAATCAACTCAAACACTGCTTGTGAGCCATTTAAAAAGAAATGATTTAAAAAACATTAAAAAAGACAATTACCAGAGTCAAATTTTATTCATGACAAGAAGTATGAACTGACAGAATTATGAATCTAACCCTATATCACACACACAAACTGTTACCCCGCAACATTGATTACACTGCGAGTCGGGTCGGGTCAGGTAGGCTCCGGTTACTAAAATGGGAGGGGAAAAATGCCCAGGATCCCCTCCGTAGCGTACTACACGTCAGCCCAGTGCATTTCGCAGGAGTAGCCTATCTTGCTCTGCTCTAAGATCTTTGATTATAACCTGCACAGGTTCCACAATAACAGTTGATCAAGAACAATGTGAATCATGTTGTCAATGCAGCAGGAGTGTCCCTGCTTGACCCATTGTTTTTGCCACCTCATGCCCCGCAGAATTTCTTTCTTTCTATCTCGATTCTATTATTTTTCGACTTATCCAAACTTTTCCACTTAACTCTGTCATACCTCTGATGCCCATTGCCACTTTGACAGTTTCTTACCTCAACCACAATCTTCAATAAGGTTCAACATTCCTCTCTAACACCTTTCCAAGCTAGGATGATCTTCACTTCCTCCTTGAATACAGTTCCAACTGGTCTCTCTAACTTTTCCTTCACCTCACCCACTTTCTCCAAGTCAAGATAGGCAATGGGAACACATATGCAAGGGTGAATGAACCATGTTGAGAAGTACCCAGCCAGCTTTCCAGATGCATGGAATTACTCAAAAATACTTGTTATCGTGTTCCAGTTTCGGTTATTTCAATTTTAATTATAACACAGAAATACAAGGATCAGGTAATTGAACATTTGTCCTATTACTTTGCTGCACTTCAATTCACGAAGAATGAATGAGAAACACCAACAATTACAACAACGGTGATAAAGAGTAGTTTGGGGCACTATATTAGTTAAACATATTTCAGCATCTGCAGTGTCTTGTGTCTCCATATTTTAGTTTGTTTGTTATCTAAACTCAGTTGGTAGTACATCATAAAAGTTGTGCAATTGAGAGCAATGCATTGACTCTGCTGTCTAACACTAGGTGGCACCATTAAACTAGAGGTTTTAATTTTAAGGAACGGACTTGCATTGAGAATGTGCTTCATTTTTTCTTGATCAATTCCAATTTTCCATGAAGAAAAAACATGGTTCTTTTGTCCTATCTTTTAACCAGCAGCAGCAACAACTTACATATTTACATAGTATCTTAAATACATAAGAAAATCATTCCGAAGTGTTTCACAAAGATCAAATGGTTGCTCGTATTAACTGACCAGTAGCTGATTCTATTTTTGAGAGATTCTTGATTGAAACAGAGGAGGTTCAGGAGACAATTACAGACAAAAGGTCACAGCAGCTAAAGGCTGGCTTGGCAATGGCAGTGAGATTGGAGAGGAAATGCAGACCAGTCCAGTCTTTGAAATACAGAGTGCCTGGGCTGGGAGTTAGATGTACAGGATCGGAAATGGTGAGGACATGAAAGGATTTAGATATATGGATGAGTAGTTAAAATTCAAGGCTTTATGAACCCCGACACAGTGTACATAGGACAGGGGTATAAAGAAATTGCTTATAAGTGGAATAACTTGTAGCAAATTAGGGACAGGAGACTGACAAGAGAGCATTGGAATCTTTGAGTCCAGAGACGGCAATTGAACAAATAATTGTTGCATTGTTGATGGACTGAGCGCAGAGACATGGCTGCAGGATTTTGGGGCATAGGGTTGGTACATTTACATAAATATATACATTCCATTTCACCTTTGTAAAGCTTTTTATTATCGAACTTAATTTATCGTATTTAGAATCATGCATTTTCTCAAATGTCTGAATTAGGAACTGCATGACCAGATTAGGCAAATTAAGAGTTCATGTTTCCTGGGCCATTAAGCACCAGACATAGCCGTGTCTGATCAACTCTCCAAGAACCATTACGAAATGTTTATCTCAATGTGAGTAAGCCCAGTCAAGTTCACTTAGATGTCAGTAACATGGCCGCCCGAAGGGGGGGAGTGCGTTGGGTGCAACCGCACCCCCCTTTTCCCCCCAGAATAAGAGAAAATCCTGAGCAAGAGGGGGAGTCTGTTTTTTATCCTCGGTGGCAAACTAACAAAAGAGAGTGCGCATTTCTCTGGGATCTCTGTACTTTTCAGTTTGACATCTTTCCTATAACATGGTGCCCAGAACTGAACACAATATTCTAAATGTGGCCTCACCAACGTCTTATACAACTGCAACATAACCTCCCAACTTCTATACTCAATACTCTGACTGATGAAAGCCAAAGTGCCAAAATCAGATTCAAACTTTATTGTCATTGTGCAGTGTACAATACAGAGACAATGAAATGCAGTTAGCATCTCACCCAGAAGAGCGAACATAGAATAATGGAACAGTAAAATAAAAGGGGGGGGGGGGGGAACTGGCAATCACCAAGGTGCAGAGTTAAGTAGTGTAACAGCCGCAGAGAAGAAGCTTTTTGACCACCTGATGTACCTGCGACACGACCTTCAAGGAACCATGCAACCATCAACCATTCCTCTGCCCACCTGGCTAATTGATCCAGATCCTGCTGCAATCTTTCACAACCATATTCACCATCTGCAAAACCACTCACTTCTGTATCATCAGCAAACTTGCTAAATCTTGCCCTGTTCTGTGACTTTTCACAGAGTGCTGGAGTAACTCAGCGGGTTAGGCTGAGTATAGAAGTTGGGAGGTCATGTTGCAGTTGCATAAGAAGTTGGTGAGGCCGCATTCAGAGTATTGTATTCAGTTCTGGGCACCATGTTATAGGAAAGATGTCATCAAACTGGAAAGGGTACAGTGAAGATTTACGAGGATGTTGCCAGGACTAGAGGGCCAGAGCTATAGGGAGAGGTTGAGTAGGCTGGGACTCTATTTCATGGAGCACAGGAGGATGAGGGATGATTTAATAGAGGTGTATAAAATCATGATTTGAATAGATATGGTTGAGTCTTTTGCCCAGAGTAGGTGAATCGAGGAGCAGAGGACATAAGTTTAAGGTGAAGGGGAAAAGATCTAATAGGAATCTGAGGGGTATATTTTACACACACAAAGGGTGGTAGGTGCATGGAACAAGCTGCCAGAGGAGGTAGTCGAGGCAGGGACTATTGCAACATTTAAGAAACAGTTAGATGGGTACATGGATAGGACAGGTTTGGAGGGATATGGATCAAACGTGGGCAGGTGGGACTAGTGTAGATGGGACATGCTGGGCCGAAGGGCCTGTTTCAACACTGTATCACTCTATGACTCTATCTATCTTTCCCTCTCAAAGCCATTCTCCTGCCTTCTCCCCATTACCTCTGACACCCGTATCAATCAAGAATCTATCAATTTCCTTCCTGAAAAATGTCCATTGACTTGACCTCCACAGCTGTCTGTGGCAATGAATTCCACAGTTCGCCACCCTCTGACAAGAAATTCCTGCTCATCTCCTTCCTAAAGGAATGTCTTTTAATTCTGAGGCTGTGGCCACTGGTCATAGATTCTCCCACTAGTGTAAACATCCTCTCCACATCCACTCAATCCAGGTTTTTACCAGGATGGGACAGACGGCAACAGCTTCACATTGTGTCCCAAATCTTGTGTCCTGTCCTGCATCACCAATGGCAGCAGACATGTTATAGGAGAGGGCAAGCACTGTAACAAAGTAGCTCACGATGGTTTGAGTAACATTCAGGAATGTCTATGCATGTCACATCATGAATATTACTGAAGAAGGGTCTTGACCCGAAATATAATCTATACCTTTACTCCAGAGATGCTACCTGACCCACTGAGTTACTCCAGCACTTTGTGTCTATTTTCCCTTCACCCATCTGCCCAAGCCCACTCTCCCCCTCCTTTCCTATGTTCCTTTCCACCCATAAATCTCTCTCTGCCTTTACATTTCACTCCTCTTTCAAATCTGCTCGACTTATCTACATGCATTTTTCTTCTTCAATTTTTAGTCATAGAATGATGGCGTGTAGAAACAGGCCCTTCAGCCAACATGTCCCATCTACACTAGTCCCACTCACATGCATTTGGCTCATATCCATCTAGAAACATAGAAAATAGGTGCAGGAGTAGGCCATTCGGCCCTTCGAGCCTGCACCGCCATTCAATATGATCATGGCTGATCATCCAACTCAGTATCCTGTACCTGCTTTCTCTACATACCCCCTGATCCCTTTGGCCACAAGGGCCACATCTAACTCCCTCTTAAATATAGCCAATGAACTGGCCTCAACTACCTCTGTGGCAGAGAATTCCAGAGATTCACCACTCTCTGTATGAAAAAGGTTTTCCTCATCTCGGTCCTAAAAGATTTCCCCCTTATCCTTAAACTGTGACCCCTTGTTCTGGACTTCCCCAACATCGGGAACAATCTTCCTGCATCTAGCCTGTCCAACCCCTTAAGAATTTTGTAAGTTTCTATAAGATTCCCCCTCAATCTTCTAAATTCTAGCGAGTACAAATCGAGTCTATCCAGTCTTTCTTCATATGAAAGTCCTGACATCCCAGGAATCAGTCTGGTGAACCTTCTCTGTACTCCCTCTATGGCAAGAATACCTTTCCTCAGATTAGGAGACCAAAACTGTACGCAATACTCCAGGTGTGGTCTCACCAAGACCCTGTACAACTGCAGTAGAACCTCCCTGCTCCTATACTCAAATCCTTTTGCTATGGATGCTAACATACCATTCGCCTTCTTCACTGCCTGCTGCACCTGCATGCCTACTTTTAATGACTGGTGTACCATGACACCCAGGTCTCGTTGCATCTCCCCCTTTCCTAATCGGCCACCATTCAGATAATAGTCTACTTTCCCGTTTTTGTCACCAAAGTGGATAACCTCACATTTATCCACATTATACTGCATCTGCCATGCATTTTCCCACTCACCCAGCCTATCCAAGTCACCTTGCAGCCTCCTATCATCCTCCTCACAGCTAACACTGCCCCCCCAGCTTTGTGTCATCCGCAAACTTGAAGATGTTGCATTCAATTCCAACGTCCAAATCATTGATATATATCGTAAATAGCTGGGGTCCCAGAACTGAGCCTTGCGATACCCCACTAGTCACTGCCTGCCATTGTGAAAAGGACCCGTTTACTCCTACTCTTTGCTTCCTGTCTGCCAGCCAGTTCTCTATCCACATCAATACTGAACCCCCCAATACCGTGTGCTTTAAGTTTGTATGCTAATCTCATATGTGGGACCTTGTCGAAAGCCTTCTGAAAGTCAAGATATAACACATCCACTGGTTCTCCCTTATCCACTCTACTAGTTACATCCTCGAAAAATTCTATTAGATTCGTCAGACAAGATTTACCCTTCATAAATCCATGCTGATTTTGTCCAATGATTTCACCACTTTCCAAATGTGCTGCTATCCCATCTTTAATAACTGATTCTAGCAGTTTCCCCACTACCGACGTTAGACTAATTGGTCTGTAATTCCCCGTTTTCTCTCCCTCTCCCTTTTTAAAAAGTGGTGTTACATTAGCTACCCTCCAATCCTCAGGAACTACTCCCGAATCTAAAGAGTTTTGAAAAATTATCACTAATGCATCCACTATTTCTGGGGCTACTTCCTTAAACTAATCTAAACCTGTCCTATCCATTCCATTTTAAACCAAATGTCTCTTAAACATTAGGATAGTTCCACCGTAACTATCTCCTCTGGCAGCTCGTTCCATACACCCAGCACCCTTTGTGTGGAAAAGCTACCTCAGATTCTTGTTAATTTCTGAAATATTGGTCATAAATTTGGCGCAAAAATGCTCCAAAATAAGGCTCAGAATGCATCAGAGAGCATCTAAAACCCCAGAGCTTGCAGTGCCCTTAAGCAGGTCCCAGACCCCGGCATTGAGGGACTTCACGCTTCGCGCTCGTGATGTGTGCAGCGCGCACATTATTTCACATTAAAATATTTGTAATCCTGTCATACCACCCCCTTTTTGAAAAGCTTCGTACAGGCCTGAGTAAGAGTCTGAAAATAGACTTGGTCAATTTAGTTCAGATCAACTAATATGTAGGAGATTGAACAAAATAATCAATAGAGAAAATGTTAAGATAGAAATGCCTGAAAGAAGCTTTTTATATCTGAGCTTTTGATCTTGATTCTCTTAATTTCCTAGCAGCCATATGATGTGGCCCAATTATATTTTGTTTCATAAATCTAGCACTTGGTTGATGTTTGGCAAGTAGAGATTCAAAGCCCCAAGCAATGCCTAGCCCAGGAAGTTGACATACAATTAGTTTATAATCTACCTTTTTGAATAAGAAAGTGCAATCGTTATTTCACAATACATGGTCTGATGTTACTATTGCATCTTACTCACCCTGGCAGGAAATCTGAAAGCCTGAGGCTTGGGCGGCAATGTGAGTTTGCACGCTGCTAAGACGTAGATTCAAAGTCATTGCAATATGATGGAATTATTCAGAGTAACATAGAAAATAGAGCCTACCCCTTATTGTTAAAGTCAGTCCTTCATTTCAAATTAAACATATTCAAGCAGCCTTAACCCCAGACCTTGATGGGTGGCCAATATGTTTTTGTACAAATGAACTCAACCCTTACTCATAAGTATCTTATGGGAACTATCTACTCCTTGAGATGTTTATAATGTATCATGTCATTCTTCTGTAAGCATTGAGTCAGAAGGCGTTGATAATATTGTAAGGCATCACATTTGAACTCAATTGAAAAATCCCTAAACATACTCTGTGATAAACAATGAGCTCCCCAAATTGTATGTTTTGAGATAGTGTCAAAGGTTAAATTGCAATAATATTGAAACAACAACTAAATCCAATTTAAATCTTCAACATTTGGTTTAAAGTGTAGCCAATCCAATTGAGAGAAGTGGATTGGTCATTTATATATTATAGTAATGGTACTGGCCTAAAATGGTTTCATATTTTAAACCAGAAGCAGCTGATTTTCCCAAGCCTCAGGAAAGACAGTAGGTATTTCCTCCAGATATAGTAAACACAATTAACCCTTCGGTCCCATAATGTGATCTGTGGTTATCCTCCTGATCAGCAACAGGGCCTTTCCAACAATGCTGTACTCATGCCATTAGATAACCTCGCTGCCTTATTTTCATGAAGGGTCTCGACCCGAAACGTCACCCATTCCACCTCTCCAGAGATGCTGCCTGTCACAAAGTCATAAGATCATGTCATAAGGTCATTAGGAATAGGAGTAGAATTAGGCCATTCAGCCCATCAAGTCTATTCCACCATTCAATCATGTCTGATCTATCTCTCCCTCCTAACCCCATTCTCCTGACTTCTCCCCATAACCTCTGACACCCGTACTAATCAATAATCTATCTATCTCTGCCTTAAAACAGCCAGTCGCGCTGAGCTACTCCAGCTTTTTATATCTATCTTCTTTTCATGATACCATATTACCGGAATTTTCCTTTTCTTTATTGCTTAGAATTAGTCTACAATCTGGATCTCTAATAATCACTCCACCTCCTTGAGCTAACTGGATTTTCCTTTTTACATTCCAGATGGTTCCCACTCCCTCCCTTCCCCAATTGTTTGGAAACCACCTGCCAGCGTGATTTATTCACCGTAGTCAGGTAATACAGGTTTCACATCTAGAAAATTCAACGTAACAATCAGCTTGCATGTGGTAAAAACTTCACTTATAGAAGACCTCTAGTTACATTCTACAGGACAATTAGGAATGGCACTCCTTCATTTCACCTAAACTGCAACTCCCTCCTCCTCCATCCTCATCTGGCCAGGTTTATTTAGATCAACAAATGGAAATTAGAGACAAATTGTTTCCAATTTTTTTTTAAATACACAAATATTTGATCAAAAATATTAGTTGTAGTTCATGATTTTCTTTTATCATGCAAGTACATACGAGCAATACAAATAATGTGCATTGTTGTCTACATACAGGTCAAAGGGAGAATAACAGTGTCACTATTTTACTTTGCAAGGACTAATTTCATGAGACTGCATCTGTGATAGTCATACAGTGTGGAAACAGGCTCTTCGGCCCAACTTGCCCATGCCGACCAACATGCCCCATCTACACTAGTCCCACCTGCCGGCATTTGGCTCATTTCCTTCTAAACCTATCCTATCCATATACCTGTCTAATATTTTTTCATAAACAATCCAATAGTAACTAAAATGGTTGTGATAGTACCATAGTATGATGGCCCACATAAGTGCTGTCAATAGTTTGCTGATTGAACTGCAGTTTTTAACCAAAAACACAAGAAAATTGTATGATTAATTCCATTGAGCCATAACATAGCGAGAAGGATTTTCCATTTGGACCTGTAGGTTTTGCTGGATAGATGCATATTCCAATGACTATACACTTATCATTTATGGTGTCAATCAATTTGTTGCTCACATACTATCAAGCAGGTGATTAATGCATTGTTGACCAGGGCATCACATCATCTATTCACATTGACATGATAAGAACACCCATATTACACTCTTAATCAAAGTTAAGATTTACTTGATGATTTTGTTTTACATTTGACTGGAGCAATGAAAATAACATTTTGACAAAATGGGAATAATGTCATTGCATAACATTAAAGATATTTAAAAGTATTTAATGATGTTCTCTAAGAAAATTAGAAATGAAATACTTGCTTTAAAACGGATTTCACTTTTTACTTTAATTGATAAACCAGCAAGAACAAACAAATGTAATACAATCTACAAATTTTTAAGGCAAATTATAAAGTCATAATGAAAGGGAAAGGTGGAGATTTAATTTCTGGTAATGTACAGACTTACAGTATCTTGTCAAGTGTACACTATGGATTTGAGTATAGGAGCAGGGAGGTTCTACTGCAGTTGTACAGGGTCTTGGTGAGACCACACCTGGAGTATTGCATACAATTTTGGTCTCCTAATCTGAGGAAAGACATTCTTGCCATAGAGGGAGTACAGAGAAGGTTCACCAGACGATTTCCTGGGATGTCAGGACTTTCATATGAAGAAAGACTGGATAGACTAGGCTTATACTCTTATTACAGCCATGATCATATTGAAGGGCCGAATGGCCTACTCCTGCACCTATTTTCTATGTTTCTATGTTTCTAGGACTTAGAAAGATATTAACTCTATCAATACATAGTTTAGTTTTGTTTAGTTTAGTTTGTGAGATACAGCATAGAAACAGACCCTTTGGCCCACCGAGTCCGCGCCGACCATCGATCCCCACATATTAACACCGCCTTACACACACTAGGGACAAATGTTTACATTAGCCAAGCCAATTTACCTATATACCTGTATGTCTTTGGACACATAGATTCAATCATACATTTGAACTATGAACATGTTTTGCTCACCAAATGTTAAGAGCAGAATTTCTCAACAAAGCTGTGACATAATTGGCTTGAATTACCTGGGCTAAGCTTGGGATGAAGTTTTGCAAAACAAATTCCTTGTTTAATTTTATCAAGAGCCCATTGTACATCAAGAGGTCACACCTAATTGTCAGTTGATGCAAACTTGATGCTATTTTATTCTGGTCATTTGCATGAGGTTGGGTTGAACATTTTGATTTAGCCAGTTCAATATGGTGTTTGAAAGGAGCCAGTTACACACAAACTTGAACTTTGTATATTGGTATCAGAATGAAATTTTACTCACAAGTAAAGAGCAAATCCAACCCAGCAAATGTTGACAGGTACAGTTGAATTCCAGTGCTCTCCTGTAGCTTGCTTGGTTGTTCTTGGTTAAATGTAGATGAGTGATAGGGAGATGTGCTTTTATATTTTACCCTCAGTACTTTTGTTCCTCCCAGGATGCTTTTCTTTTCTCTTCCTGCCCAGGCAGTGTTTAAGATTGCTATCTTGTATAGATAATAATAATCTATCTTGAATTGCTCTAATTCTGCACAGTTATTAAAGCTGTTCCTCAACAGAGCTGACTAATAAAATAAAGTACCTAGTCAATCACATTGCAATTAATGTATTTTGTACTAAAATATGAGTTACATTTCTAATAAATTATATAGTCCAGAACCAGGGGCCACAGTTTAAGAATAAGGGGTAAGCCATTTCGAATGGAGATGAGGAAAAACTTTTTCCACACAGAAAGTTGTGAGTCTGTGGAATTCTCAGCCTCAGAGGGCGGTGGAGGCCGGTTCTCTGGATGATTTCAAGAGAGAGTTAGATAGGGCTCTTAAAGATATGAGGAGAAGGAATGGGATATGAGGAGAAGGCAGGAATGGGGTACAGATTGTAGATGATCAGCATGATCACATTGAATGACGGTGCAGGCTAGAGGGGCCAAATGGCCTACTCCTGCACATAATGTCTATTGTCTATATTTGTAAATGCAGGGCTATTTCCTTACAAAATGTAAAAAATGGGATTCCTTACAACATTTAATTTATCAGATGAGACGAGGGAGAGCTGATTACTGTGTAGCCACACCACGGTTTCCTTGCTATTGCTGACACAACACAATACAGAAAAAGTAAACATTTGCAGGCGCCAAAAGATGAATCCAAGGATTAAAATGGACATACTCAGCAGGACAGGCAACACCTGGAGAGTAAGAAAAACTGAGTTGACATTACTGGTTAATGAGGTTTAATCAAAACTGGCACTTTTATTCCTGAAATATCCCAACCATTTGGTGCATGGTATGGTTCTAAACTACTAAACTGGTGAGAGTTACTATCATTCTGGCAGCCAGAGACAAGGCATTATCCAAGAAGGAGCACTTTGGTGATAGTTTGAAAGTTGTCCAAAGTTTTTAACCATTTTACTGTGCAAGTGAAGTAAAGATACATATTTTAAAATAATGATGAGGCTTTCCATTCTAGGACATCCGAGATGAGATGTATTTTTTCTCTAGTAAACATAGATTCCTCCCTTCCATCATAGAAAAACAGGATGTGTTTCTTCTGTGTCCCGTAGTTCTGGTCCAGCCCACTGTTCCGATTCTACCGCTGGGCTACCCTGCTACCACTAAATTTTAGAATCTTATAGTTACTCTAGGGTAGAGAACGCCAGGAATCAAGGGAGCGCAATGGTAGGAACAATGGTAGGAATTCAATGGTAGGAACATTGAATTCACCAATTTCAGGGAACTATCTTACTAATAACACCCCGGCCATCCCCCGCCCCCTCCCCACCTTCCCTAGGCCACACCTGGATTTGCACCTATTTCTCCTCTTCCTCCTCTCCCTGCTCTCCCTGTCCCTTTCCACCTAAATTCTCTGGACTCACAATTCACACATTTTCTATCCTTGTCTCACACTTCTTGTCTCTTCATCTCTGGGCTTTGTCCAACCATCTACCTATCAAAAAAATCCCTCACAGGTTTCCACCTCCCACTTGCCATGATTTGTCCTGCCCCCACCTCTGTTCCAGCTTTCTCCCCACTCCCCACTACGGTCCAAACCAAAAAGTCACCTATCCACTTCTCCTGAGATGCTGTCAGATTTGCTGAATTATTTCAATATTTAGTGTCTTTTTTGTAAACCGACATCTGCAATTTCTGTGTCTCTATTAACATAATATATATTTCATTAAATTCTGTGTTCAGTTGATTCATATTCCAAGATGAAAACCAAGTGACCATTCAGTAACTATTCCAGCACATGTGGTTCATTTTTGGGTGACACAGTGGTGCAGCAGTAGAGTTGCTGTCTTATGGCGCTTACAGCACCAGAGACCCAGGATTGTTCCTGGCTACGGGTGCTTGTCTGTACGGAGTTTGTACGTTATCCCCGTGACCTGCGTGGGTTTTTTCTGAGAACTTCGGTTTCCCCCACACTCCAAAGACGTACAGGTTTGTTGGCTAATCGGCTTGGGATAAATGTAAAAATTGTCACTAGTATAGGATAGTGTTAATGTACGGGGATAGCTGGTCGGTGCGGACTCGGTGGGCTGAACTGCCTGTTTCTGCGCTGTTTTGCTAAACTAAACTAAAAAGTTAATATTGAAATTGGCCTTTAAATTGGAGTTCTCTCACACAAGCATAATGGGAGCTTCTCAGGTGTGCAAATTAGAAATTTGTACCTCATAGGATCATCGGGTAGAAAACAGGCCTTCAGCTCACTGAGTTTGTGGAGCCAAGGAAAGAATGTTCATGTTGCGGCCCTGTTTCCACCAATCTTCCCACCACTGCGCACAAGAAGCACAAGATGCCATTGTATGCAGATGCTAAGAAATGTGTTAAGCTCTGGCTGAACAATTTCTAATCTTGTGACGTGGACTCGATAAGAAAGTTGAGTTTATGCTGACAATCAAGCACTCATTTTTACACTGATCCTATCTCAACCCATTTTATTTACCCACACTTCCATTAACCCCTTAGATTCTACCTCTACAATGCCCCTGGGGCAACTTACAGTGGCCAATTAACCTTTCTACCCCATGTGTTTGGGATGTTTAGGTTTAAGTTTAAGTTTATTATTGTCGAGTATAATGAGGTACAGTGAAATGTTTTGTTTTGCATGCTCTGCAATCAAATCAGATAATACTCTACATAACACACAATCAAACTAAATTCTAGCACAATGGGTAGAGGAAAGGGAAAGATACAGAGTGCAGAATATAATTTTCAGCATTGTATCAGACCAGTTCTGAAGATAAAGCCCAAAGTCCGCAATGGGGTAGAGGTGAATCGGACAGTATTCTAGCTTATGGAAGGATCTTTCAGAAGCCTGACCACAGAGGGGAAGAAGCTGTTCATCAGTTTGGTATGCGCTTTTGGTCTGTACCTTCTGCCCGACAGGAGAGGGGCGAAGAAGGATGGCACAGGAACGCAGCAGTAGAGTTGCTGCCACGCAGTGCCAGAGACCCGGGTTCAATCCTAACTATGGGTGCTGTCTGTATGCAGTTTGAACATTCTCCCTGTGACTGCGTGAGTTTTCTGTGGGGCCCTGGTTTCCACCCATACTTCAAAGACAGGTTTGTAGGTTAATTGACTTCCATAAAATTGTAAATTGTAGCTAGTATGTCGGATAATGTTAGTGTACGCAGTGATCGCTGGTCGGCACAGACTTGGTGGGCCAAAGGGCCTGTTGCTACGTTGTATTTCTAAAGTAAAGTAAAGAAGGAACGACTGGACTGGGATAAGTCTTTCATGAAATTGTTTGCTTTTCCAAGGCGGCGTGAATTGTAGATGGAGTCAATGGTGGGGCATCTGATCTTCTTAATAGACTGGGCTACATGCACAACCGGTAGAGAGGAACTAGAGCACCCTGAGGAAACACAAGCTGTCACAGGAAGAAGGTCTACACTCAACACGAACAGGTTTGAACCAAGGTTACCAGAGATGTGAGGCAGCAGCTACACTACTTGCCCTCTGTTGCCCTATCTCCGACTTTTTCAATTTTCATCCATAAATGTTTAATCACACAGTGTACTGACCTAAATGTTTTGAAAAGGTTTTGAGCATGAGAAGCACATAATCTTTTTTTGCCAACTATTTCACCTCCTCTGCCTCCAAAGAATAACAAGAGTGCTTTATTTTTGTGTTTTGGAAGGATTCCCATCAAGAAACTAAGATTGCTTCTTGCAAACATCGAGAATACTTTAAGAGTGATTCCAAGCGATAGTGTGTTCAGTTGGTGAAAATAACACTTAATTGCTTTGACAATGTCATTTGACTGAGAAAGTATGAAAAGCCATTCAATAGACTGAGTTAATGCACTACAGTGAAGTGTCATTTCACCCCTGAATGATTCTTCAGCACTCTGGAGATATTCTTTCCATAGCCTAGTTTCCATGCTCGGAATATTTTTTCCTAAATACGTCTGTCTCTTTCCAGCTTTCCCCTTCTTTAAAATTCTTCTTCAAACCACCTTTGAGTGAAACATTTTATTTGTCTTACTTAATATGTCCTGGTGTAGTATCCTGATGGAGGGTTATAGGTTTCTCAAGATTCCAACTACCCTCATCTCCCTGTGGACCCTCTTATTTGGGAGGGCTTCAGGAACATTTTTCGTCATCCACTTGTTGGGCCATCTTGCCAGGAGATGGGGATGAAGGAAGACGTTTCCTTCTCATTTCAGTGCCTGTACGACCAGAGGTGCAGATAAACTCGGTCCTCTCCCAACATCACCAACAACACCCCAACTATCTGCCAATCAGTCACAGCCAACCCAGTATTTTATTCCGTAATAAAACACTTTTAACTTAACTGAAATAAAACACAAAAATGTTGAAAATACACAGGTCTAGCAGAATCTGTGGAAGGATAAAACATCAATGTTTCAGGGGAGGAACCCTTCATCACAACTGAGAAAAAGAGAAGGGTCTCAACCCGAAATGTCACCCATTCCTTCTCTCCAGAGATGCTGCCTGTCCCGTTGAATTACTTCTGCTTTTTGTACCTATCTTCGGTTTAAACCAGCATCTGCAGTTCCATCCTACACAGGAAGTTAGCGGGGCTTGTTGAGACAGAATAACTCCAAGTCGTCACACAAACTTCTGCTGCCAACTAAAGGCCTAGGGCTGATCAGACGCAAGGGAACATTGGAATTGAGGCCCAGGACTGATCCAGGCTTGACTTGAGTGTAAATAGGGAGGTGAGCAAGGATTTTAATGCCACACTTCATAGGTCAGGGCTCAGATATTAAAAACTGCAGAGTGACATTTTTATACAGGCAAAAGTTTTTTTTTGAGTTTAAGATAATGTGCTCATGCAAGAAAGTTAATGTGAAAATACAAAAAATGCTAGATAGACACAAAAAGCTGGAGTAACTCAGCGGGACAGGCAGCATCTCTGGAGAGAAAGATTGGGTGACGTTTCGGGTCGAGATCCTTCTTCAGAAAATAAATGCTGATTGTTTGGAAAACACAAAGTGCTGGAGTAACTCTGCCGGGCATAAAGCATCTTTGGAGGACATGGACAGGAGATGTTTTCAGTCAAGATCTTTCTTCAGTCTGATTGTAGTAGGGAGGAGAATGCTTGAAAAGAGGTAGAGATGTGAAAAAGGCTGGCAGGTGATGATGTATACAGATGAGCGGGGTTTCATTGACAAATGGGTGCATCAAGGCCAGAGATAAAAAGGGTGTCAGATAAAGAGAGAAGAGAAGTGAAATGTAAAGCCAGAGGTATATAAGTGGAAGGGGACGGAGGGGGGCGGGGGTGTGGGAAAGCGGGCTAAGGGGAAGGAGAGATGAATGCGCACCAGGGTGAGTGTTGCACAAGAAAGAGATGGGGGACAAAAAGGCGAGGTGCTACCTAACACTGTTGGACCAGTTTTTCCGTCTGCTGAAAAAGTAAAGCACAGATAATTCAAATGACCACTTTCAACATTCATGCATTCACATTAAAGAGTGTGATTTCCAAACACAGGCATGGAACAAGGCTTATGCAAGTTTTTAAAAAATGTGCTCGTTATTTCAGTTTGATCAGTGTAGTACTTTACTGGAAAGTAGCATCTAACATTGTGAACCAAAGCTTAATGATCAGAGTAAATTAAAGACATTAACTGGGCTAGGACATGAACAGTAAATAAAAACCACAAACAAATAATCTGCAAAGCAAGGTTAGAAATTGTGTTTAAATGAACATGTAATGGACAATTTCAATCTGGAAGATACAGCTGTATTTCCCTTTAATGGACAACTGGGACTGCCAAACTTCAATTTCAACATGATAACATCACAAGTATAAATGTCAGGTTGTTCTCTCAGAGTGGTGACATAATTAAACAAGAATTATATTTTGGTGCTTGAAACGCTTGCTAAACTCACAAATCTGCAAGCGAGACAGGATGGGTGAGAATTTCTATATTTCACACGCAGGTGCTTATTGAACGCAATAAATTACACACAAAATAAATGAAACACATAATTTAAAGTAAATGTAGAGACACATGTGAGATCCAGGCTCTAGAGGAAATTGCGAAGAGAGAAAATTCAGACATAACAATTGAATTTGAAAATTCTTGCTCCAGAGCTCTGGTCGTGACGGACTCCAGTTGATGAGAGCAGACTGATGGTGCAGACAAAAAACATGATATCACTAAAAATGACAATCCCATTCCTGATCACTTTTTCACTATGGACTTTAACCTGGATAGCCCATGAACTGGCAAGTTCAGAAAATAGCTTACTTAATGCTTAGGAAGGAACTGCAGATGCTGGTTTACACCGATGATAGACACAAAATGCTGGAGTAACTCAGTGGGACAGGCAGCATCGCTGGAGAGAAGGAATGGGTGATGTTTCAGGTTGGGACCCTTCATCAGACTGAGAGTCAAGAGAGGGGGGGTGATGAGAAATATGGTAGGGTAAGGTGTGAAAACAACAGATCAAAGGAGATCAAAGGAGATGATCAAGGAAATGTAGAATGGTACATAGTTAGCTGGGGGAAGGTGGCAATGATGCATACAATCAGTAAAATAAATCAGTTGGACAGTGAAACTAGTTGGAGAACTTGGGTGGGGGAGGGACGCCGAGAGAAAGCAAGGGTTACTTGAAGTTTGGGAATTCAACATTCATACCATTGGGTTGTAAGCTGTTCAAGCGAAATATAGAGCAAAATATCTTGCATAATCGGGCCCTACACTCGAAAGTAAACATTGCAAGCACTTAAAAATACAATCAGAGAGTTTTGGCACTCCTTTCAATGGGACCAGAAGACGTCGGACTTACAACACCCCGGCGAGCGGTCCTGGACATCGGGCCATCCGTAGCGGCAACTGTGGAGGCCCTGACCAAAGGGAACAATGGAGGAAGAGACTGACTTTGGTGCCTTCCCACACAGTGGGAAACTTTGATTCTGCTGTGTGGGGATGTTTTATGTCAAACCCTATAGTGTGTTGTGTCCCTTTTTTTATTGTATGGCTGTATGGGAATTTCATTTCACTGTGCCATCTGGCACATGTGATGAATAAATCTATCTTGTATCTTGTAAGAACAATTACTTTTGCCACTCACTGCTTACCTATTTTCACCTATAATTATTAATGATTACCTCCAAATTTCTCCTATGTTGCCTTTTGAAAACTGTGACCACCAGGTTCAAGAAAAACTTCTTCCCAATTATCAAGAAGCTCTTAAACACTACATCACACTAACGTCAACCATGAACTTCTTTGGACCGACTTGGGTTGCACTAAGGACTTCAAGTTTTTATTTAAGTATTTAATTTCTCCATTGTCGGTACATATGACAATTTAACACTCTTAACTCTTGATTGATGGCAGTCAATTCATTACTTTTGGCTCAGAATAATAGAAGAGCTGCTGGATTCTCTTCCCACCCTGGTTGTTGACTGGCATGGGCCATCTGGCTAGCTGGCGATCAAATAGAAGGAGCCAGCCTTCAAGATAGCTGTGGCTTCCTAACAAGCGAAAAGGAGATTGAGGAAAAGAAAAAGAGGAACAAAAACGAAAGGAAAAATGAAAGAAGTAGAGGAAAAAAATTGAAAGGAGAACTAAGGGAAGAAAGGATAAAAAGGAGCAAAGGAAAGACCACACCTTTCAGGGTGTTCTGAAATGCTTTACAGCCCATTAAATATTTTTACTAATAACAGGGGAGACACAACCATCAATTTGTACAAAACAAGCTGTTGCAAATGACAGTGTGATAGAGACCAGATTGTCTACCTTTAGTGATGCTGAAGGGTAACATTTGGACAGGATGTCAGGGATAAATCTCAAGCTTTGTTTTTATACAGTGGCACTGGATCATTTCCCAGCATCTACAGTAGGTTTGATGTGAAACCTGAAAGGTGGCTGTTTTGACAGCACATTCACTACCTCAGTATTTCACGGAAGTATCAAACCTACAGTTCTACTTCCTAGGGATTTGCTTAAATCTATCAACTTCAGTCTCACAAACACGAGTGTTGCCAATGTGTCACCATAGATACTAAGTGGGTGGCATGAATGTACTGGAAATTGCCCTCTTGATGTCAACAAAACACACAAATCCCCCTAGCAATTAAGGGATAAAGAAACAAACTGCATGTGTAGAAAAGATACAAATATTTAAAAAAATAATGTAAATCCATGAACAATTATAAGGCATTCTAAAGGGTGCAGTGGATAAGCACATCCATGGCATTAATATTTATTTCACCTAGTTCAATGGAATAAAAGTTTTCCTTATTGATCTACAATAAAAAAATAATGTTGATTGGAATTAATAATTCTTTGCTCAGTAACTCAATAGTTGTGGTCTCCCTTACTTAAAAGAAGTTTCCAAATTAAGCATGATATTCAACAAGGATACGGGAAAAGATCTCAAGAAATAGAAGCAGGTCTAGACAATTGGCTCTGCTGATCCTGCACCAGCATTTGTTAAGGCTATTTCCAATCTTTGCCCTCGGTCCCATTTTACAGCACTTTCTCAGTATACCTTGATTCCCTTAATATGCAACAGTCCATCGATCTCTGTTTTGAATGAACTCTATGACTGACCCTCCATGGTTCACAGAGTAGAGACTTCCAAAGATTCATTTCCAGTGTGAAAACAATTCTCCTTATCTCAAGTCTATACTTTAGACTTTACTTTATACTTTGGAGATACAGCACAGAAACAGGCCCATTCCGACCACCCATCCTCATACACTAGTACTATCCCTACATACTCGGGACAATTTACAATTCACGGAAGCCACTCGTCTTTAGAGTGTGGGACGAAACCAGAGCACCAGGAGAAATTCCACATGGTCACAGGGAGGACGTACAAACTCCGTAGAGACAGCACCCATGGTCAAGATCGAACCTGGGACTCTGGGGCAGTAAGACACCAACTCTTCCGCTGTGCCACTGTGCCACCCCCAGTCCTAAATGGGCTACCCCTTATTCTGACACTGTGATCTCAGGTTCTAGATTCATCAGCTAGGGGGAGCATCTGGTTATATCCAACCTGTCAAGTCCTACAATAATTTAGTAAGTTTCAATGAGATCACCTCTTAATCTTTAAAGCTCAAGTTGAATGCTCACCTATTGTATTCAATCCATCCTCTGTCACACTCTCCTCATTCTCATCCACTTCACCTCCCAGTACTTTTCCACCAGTCCCTCCTTCTCCTCGCCTGCCACTCCCCTCTCATCAGCCTAACTCTCCTCACCTGTTGCACTCAGTTGCCTCTGATCACCTATTAACCCGGTATATAGACTCTCCTCACCGTTCACACAGTACCAAATTGTTTTCAGCATTCATGCAAGACTCTCCAGCGATTTCCTGACTGACTACACGGATTCGAACCTGCCTGCCCCTGACCATTCCGTCCTGTCGTCTTCCCGGATATCACCTCAGCCTTCTGTCCCCGACCACGGCCTTCTGTCCCCGACTTCCTGGTTTCTGTCTGCCTCTCTCCTGGGCTGTTTGGTGTATCCCTGCAATGGCTCCTCGACTTCCTGCCTGACTTCGACTCTCCTTTTGTCTGTCCCTCGCTGGTTTGTTTGCATCGTGTGTTGGATCTCCTGGTTACCGGACCTTCCGCTACCCCAACTACGTCTCCTGCCTGCCTCTCTTCAGAACCTTTGCTCAATCCTGAGCCTCTGTGTGAGTACGGTGTACCCATTCCTGTGTTACTACTCTGTGTTACAGTATCGTAATAAAGTTCATGACCAATTATACCTGCCTGAGTCTGTGCTGCTATTGGGTCCAAGCTATACCCGTTACAGTACAATCTGGCCAACAATGGACTCAGCGCACACAACGTCTCCGTCAAACCGCTTCGAGAGGATTGAGCACACGCTCCTGCAGCACGAAGGAGTGAAAACTATGCTCACTGCCTCCAACTCCGAGGTTCGACAGGCTGTGTCAAGCCATGAGCAAGTAATGGTTGCCCTAGCCACCCAGGTCCAACAGCTGACGACCACCCTCGCCCAGGCTACACCCAATGCTTCGCCTCCGGCTCCGACAGCACCAGCTCCCGGTCCGCCAGGACCATCACCTGAGCCCCGGGTGGGATCCCCGGAGCGCTACGCTGGAGACCCGGAGGGCTGCAACCCATTCATCATGAACTGTTCCATTCTCTTCGCCCTACAGCCCTACACCTTCGCCCAGGAAGCGGCGAGAGTGGTGTTTACCATTAATCACCTGACTGGCAGAGCTCGGCTGTGGGGAACGGCTGAATGGGAGCGACGCACGCCGGCTTGCTCCTCTTTCCAGGCCTTCACCGCGGAGCTTCGCAAGGTGTTCGGTGAGGTGGGTCCGGACGCTGCAGGAGGTCTGCTGGGGTTGAGCCAGGGGAACCAGAGCGTCGCTGACTTCGCCATCGACTTTCGCACCAGGGCCCGTCAGAGTGATTGGAACGCCCCGGCCCAGTGTGACACTTTCTTGCTGGGCTTGAATGACTATATCAAGGATGAGTTGGTGTCCCACGACCTTCCTTCTTCTCTGGATGGGCTTATCGAGCTAACGACCCGTCTGGACCGACGCATCCTGGCGAGACGTCGGGAGAGGCGACAGGGACAGGCGGTCCGCCAGCTATCCACCCAAGCTCGTTTTCCTCCGGAGACTGGACTACCCTCGTCGGGGCAACCGTCGAGGCAACCCGAACCCATGCAGGTGGGTCGCACCAGTCTCACCCCCGAGGAACGGGAACGTCGGCGTGGGGGGAACCTCTGTCTCTACTGTGGCCTGGCGGGTCATTACATCTCCAAGTGTCCAGTAAAAGGCCAGACTCGCCAGTAGCGGAGGAATTACTGGTGAGTCGAACCTCTGAACTTTCCTCTGCCCGACGCCCTCTTTGTCATGCCCGTCTGCTGTTGTCTGATGGTTCTCACACCCTCGCCACCTTCATAGACTCGGGTTGTGACATTAATCTTATGGACATGGATCTAGCCCGTCAGCTGGGCATCAGTTGTGTTCCCCTGCCTAAACCTGTTCTCGCCAACGCCCTCGACGGCCATCTCCTGGGGACTGTTTCTCACCAGACGGTCCCAGTGCGCATGCTCCTGTCTGGTAATCACCATGAGACCATCCAGTTCCACATCCTGCAGTCTCCCCGTCTTCCCCTCATCCTGGGTTACCACTGGCTTCGGCGACACAACCCCAACATCGACTAGAGGACGGGGGGTCATCTTGGGTTGGAGCCCTTCCTGTCACCAAGTGTGCCTGAAGAAAGACTCTGCTCCTCAACCGGCCACCTGTTCCAGTTCTGTTCCAGATCTGACGGGAGTCCCAGCCGAGTACCGTGACTTTGGGGAGGTTTTTTGTTTTAGGACGTCAGGAGCCATCCCTTGAGGGGGGGTTCTGTCACAGTCTGCCCTCTCCTCATTCTCATCCACTTCACCTGCCAGTACTTTTCCACCAGTCCCTCCTTCTCCTCGCCTTCCTGCCTGCCACTCCCCTCTCATCAGCCCAACTCTCCTCGCCTGTTGCACTCAGTTGCCTCTGATCACCTATACCTGCCTGATTCTGTGCTGCTATTGGGTCCAAGCTATACCCGTTACATCCTCATGTGGCAAACCAGCCTTTGTTGAAATCATTCTGGTAAATTTTCTCCCCATCTCCCTGCATGCCAATTATATCCTTTGATGGGTAAGGAGACCAAATTGCACACAATACTGCACACCATTTCAGATCTAATAGGAAAACTTTATTCCTGTATTCAAATCCTTTTGTAGCAAAGGCCAGCATGCCATTGGTCTTCCAAAACATTTGGTGCTTGTGCGTGTTCGAACTTTTGGTGATTTGTATGCAGAGATATAACTCTTGATGCCCTTAAATTGAGTTTTGATGAAAGGTCTTTGATAATGTTTCATTTTCCACCATTGCTGAGTGTCTTTAGCAACTTTATTTTAGAGGTTCAGCATCTGCAATTGTTTTGGTTTCTGTTTGATCTCGGTCTTTTTTGAGCATTAACATTACCCAGCCACTCATAGAACAGTTGCATCGGAACAGGCGTTTCGGCCCAGTATCCATGGCGAACATGATGTGAAGTAAAACTAATCTCCTCAGATCCATATTCCACCATTCCCTACTTACCCAAAAACCCCTTGAATGCCACTCTTATATTGACTCACAATTTAAAATATACACTACATTTCTATTTTGTGCAGCAGCATATGATTTCCACAATTGATGCAATCTGCAATATCCTTGCCCATTCATTCAGTTTTTCTACATCCCATTGAAATGTCCCTATATGACTTGTTCAACTCTCAACTCCAGCTGATTAGGAAACTCGGAAATAAGAACATTGGTTTCTTCAAGCTACTTCTTTGATATAGATCATGAAATGTTGGGGCCCATTTACTGATCCCATTAGTCACAGTCTTTCGACCTTTTACTCCCACTCTTTGATTTTCGTCCAGTAACCAATTCTTGATTCCTATCAGAACATCCCACACATTTCTGTGTGCTCTCAGAAAAACTGAAAATGCTTGAAATTCATAGCCAGTTTGGTCACATTTATCGAAAGAGTTAACATTTCAGGTGACCATCCATCATCATAACAAGGAAAGTGAGAAAACAAATTACTTTTAACTTGCAGCGAGGATGGGGGGGGGGGGAGTTGGATAGGATAAAAGGGCAAGATAGGGCAAGATCATGGTTGCTGATGTGTTGCGTAGATTTGGAATCATTTGCTTAATAGATTCACGAGGGGCTTTAGAGAGACATAAACAAAAGGGACATGTAAAGCTGTACAGTGCAAATCAGAGCTGTTGTTAACCCTTAAATCAAACATTTTTGAAATGCCCAAAGCAATAGACTGTGTCTGTGGAAGAGAGAATCTGAGTTGATATTACAGATGGATAACTTTACAGTAGAGGAAAGAGGGGGGGAAAGTGGAGAGAGAGGGGGCGAGGCGAGAGTTGGAGGGAGGGGGGAAAGAGGTGGGGGGGGGGGGAGGAGGAGGAGGGAAAGAGGTGGGGAGGAGGGGGAGAGGAGATGGGGAGTAGGAGGAGGGGGGAGAGGAGAGGGGGGGAGTAGGAGGAGGGGGGAGAGGAGGAGGGGAGAGGGGATGGGGGGAGGAGGGAGGAGAAAGGGGGGAGGGGAGAGGGAGGGGGGGAAGAAAGGGGATGAGGGGGGAGGGGGGTGGGATGAGGAGGGAGGAGAGAAGGGGGGAAGAGGAGGAAGAGAAGGGGGAGGGTAGGGGGAAGGAGGAGGAGAGGAGGAGGAGGAGGGGAGCGTTTGGTCCCGTCCCCTCAACGCGCGGTTGCAGAGGGGTGGGGGGCGGCCTGTGGCGTCACACACACACACTAACCATCCCCCACACCAACCACCCCCCTTGATATTGGAGAGAGGGGGTGGGAGTATAGGAGAGGGTGGTAGGAGAGGCGGAAGGGAGTGGGGGGGGAGCACTGGGGATGAGCGGGGGGGAAAGCAGCGGGTAGCAGCAGGGGGAGCGGGTATCAACCATAGGATTGCGAATTCGGCGGAGGGGGGTGACGCCACTCGCATTGCGTGGAACACAGCGCAGGCCGTGCGCAGCAGACCCATTTTGACGTCATCAGCGAGACCCTCAGTGAGACCATCTCATTTATTTTCAAAGTTTTATCGGATTTGTGAACCTTTTCATAAATAACTCGAGAAATAAAGCACAAATTTTTCAGATAAGCTGATTTGAGACTCCTGGGGGTAAATCTCTCCCAGAATATGTAAAATTTTTATCATTACCATGTCACATTTTCGAGAAGATGTGACAACACACAAATAAATATATATATATATATATATATATACACACACACGCGCACACACACACACACACACACACATCCAAGATCAGAGTTTTATAGATAGATATTGTTTCATGGATATTCAGCTATGTACCACATGCAGCTGGGTTGGAGAAAACTCATCTGATTTATTTTCACTCTGTTATAACCAAAGAATGTGCAGCAATGGCTTTCATTCCCTTGATGCATTGTTACCTCTGATGTCCCAACATGATATCCTTATATCCTTCATATTTCTCTTTCGCATGCTTTTCAGCAGCCTGAAGACTTCTGAAGACAGAAACAAAAAATGCTGGAAACACTCAAAAGATCAGGCAACATCTTTGGAAGGAGAAACAAAGATAATAAAAGATATCCAACCTGATTCATACAGTATGGAAGCAGGCCATTCAGCCCAATTTGCCTATACCGACCAAGATAGCCCATTTGCAGTAATCCCACCCTACCCCATTTGGCCCTTCTCCATCTAAATCTTACCTGTCCAAATGCCTTTTAAATGATGTTATAGTACATACCTCTTCCACCTCTCTGTGTGGAAAAACATGCCGCTCAGGTTATTACTAAATCTTTCACATCTCACCTTAACCCTATGCCCTCTGGTTTTTGATTCCCCTACTCTGGGTAAAAGATTCTGTGCATTCATCATGTCTATTCCCCGCATGATCTTATACATCTCTATAAAATCAAGCCTCCTGCACTCCATGGAATAAAATCCTAGCCTGCCTAACCTCTCCCTATAGCTCAGGCCCTAATGTCCGATCAACGTCCTTGTAAATCTTCTCACGTTCAAGTTCAAGTGAGTTTATTGTCATGTGTCCCTGATAGGACAATGAAATTCTTGCTTTGCTTCAGCACACAGAACATAGTAGGCATTTACTACAAAACAGATCAGTGTGTCCATATACCATAATATAAATATATACACACATGAATAAATAAACTGATAAAGTGCAAATAACAGATGATGGGTTATTAATAATCAGAGTTTTGTCCGAGCCAGGTTTAACAGCCTGATGGCTGTGGGGAAGTAGCTATTCCTGAACCTGGTTGTTGCAGTCTTCTGGCTCCTGTACCTTCTACCTGAAGGCAGCAGGGAGATGAGTGAGTGGCTAGGATGGTGTGGGTCTTTGGTGATACTGCTAACCTTTAGAGGCAGCGACTGCGACTCTGTACTCTTTCCAGCAACTGATTCAAAACACTACTTTTCTTTCCATAAACCTGTTTCAGACTTCATTGTTACTTTTCAATCTTTATCTTCTGAAATCATGTAATTTCCCTCATCTGTACCGATGGAACACAGATCTATCTTACTGCCTGAGGAAATCAGTGGCCCAGAAAGATGGCTTACCATTTATTCTTAAGAATATTTTGCAGTGGGCCTTAAACATAGAATTCTCCATTGATGTAAGAAAGATGTATATGTAAGACCACAACCATCCTTTGTACTATGCTATGTACATAAATGGAAAGCATTTATTCTTACTTGTTGTAGAAGGAAATTAAAATCATTAAAAATCAATTATCATATAAATTGAAGTAGACCACATACAATGAACTACTTCATTGAGAAAGTGGATGTTCATGTTGAATCAATTTTGTTTTGTTTCAGTCGTTGGAGACCATGTATGTATTATTTGACAGAATTTAAAAAATCATTGGTATCAAGGTGACAATTAAATATGCCTGTGTCGTGGTCAGCCCTTCATAATATCATTTTCTACCAGTTTGCAGTGGCCCACTGCTATGATACGGCTGTATCTTCTTACATTACTGCTCTTTAAAAGTACTCAGTAAGCTGAAATGTTCTTTGTGATAGCTGAATTTTTTTTTTAATTTCTCTCATTCTTTCTTAATCTGTCTCGGGAAGAACTATCTTCTTGTTGATAACCAGCAAATGGTGCCCAGAGTTTTCCAGTTACTATAATCGTCATTTTAATAAGAATTCTTTGCAGAAAAGAGCGGTCTGACCTCTTCATCCCACATTCTTCAAAAGCGTTTGGTACCAAAAGATTTCACATAAGTCCTTTTTATTGGCATCAAAAGCAAAGTGATGAAGAAGATAAGAGTGTGCTGTATGACAGAATATGCTGTGATGAATGGAGACTTACTAAAGGAGGTAACCCTGCAAACCACAATAAGTCCCTTTGTTGTATATCAATTATATTGAAGATATGATCAACACTACATGTAGATTGTTCAAAAATCATTATATTTTATGTAAGAACATAAATTCTTAATATTAACATGAATTTAGTATGTCATTTCAATATATATATGTGTGTATATTTCAGAATAAATACTCATGAGCTAAATAAGTATTGAGTCTGACCACTTGGTTAAATAATACATTTTTGAATGTATTAAAAGTTAACCATATTTGGGTATTTTGCTATCCAAACATAGGGATTTGTCAGCATCAAGATTTCAATGCAGACGTACCTTTCACTAGACTAAGTGGGACCCGTTGGGTCCCAGTCGTATGGGAGGCCTGGTACCCCCAATGCAACCCATAAGGGTGGTGGGGGAAGGGGGGGGGGAGTTGGGGATGAGGGTGGTGGAAGGTGGGGTGGTGGAAGGGGGTATGTGGGTAGGGGGGGTGGTCACAGCAGACACACCTCGCACTCTGCTCACCCCGCACCTTCAGCTTTCGGCCTCACACAGCAGCTCCTGGTCCCGGTACCACTCTGACTTCGCTCAGAGGCTTACGGTTCAACTTAACACGCTGATCACGGGCTCAGCCCCACCTCCAGGTTTTATTCTCCGCGGGTGCCGGAAGGGGCGTTACCTTCATGGTGACTGATGGGCGAATAGACCAATCTGCTGATCTCACGATTATTTAAACCTTCATAACTTTTCAAATATTTCACTGATCGGAACTAAACTTGGTGCGCTTGGAGCGTAGGAGCAAGGTAAGGTGGCGAAAAAAATCATAGCGATATAGGTTACCGTTTTTGCGCAAATTTAAACACCGCAAACCGGAAGTGGTCAAGATGAGAGTTTTAGTAATAGTATGAAATTAGTTAAGTAAGTTGTGGCAGTACAACCATTATTGATAATTACTGTTTCAAAATTGGGGATCACACTTTGGGAGATTAGCATTAAAGAGGAAAGGAAATGAAAGGGCTTGACCAGACCTTTGGAACAAATATATGTTTTTTTAACATGTTGCATGTGGCTCTTCATGACCAATTTTGCATTAGAATATACATGTTTATGGGCTAGAATATAGTAAATATGCCACGCTTTATCTAAAATATGCTAACACAAGGAATTCAGTTTAAAAACAATTAAAATTCTATGAGCAATCATGCTCATTCCTATTGTGAGCATTAGAACCCCCTTGCTCTCTGGTTGCAAATAAACATGACAAAAGCAACGATAAAACAAAAGAATGAGGATGAATACAATTCGAATAAAAAGTTTTTATAAAAATCGGATTTAATGAGTCATTACACTCCAGCTCATCCATACCTCAACATCTACTTCAACATCTACTTTCCTCTGAGAAGTTTAGTTTAGAGATACAGAGCAGAAACAGGCCCTTCGGCCCACCGAGTCTGTACAAACCAGTGATCCCCGCACAGTAACGCTATCCTACACAGGCGAGGGATAATTTACATTTATACAAGCCAATTAACCTACAAACCTGAACATCTTTGGAGTGTGGGAGTTAGTTTAGTTTAGAGATACAGCGTGGAAACAGGCCCTTCGGCCCACTGAGTCCGCGCCGACCAGTGATCCCCACACATTAACATAAGCCTACACACACTGGGGACAATTTACACTTATACCAAGTATACAAACCCAAGTCAATTAACCTACACACACCTGTACATCTTTGGAGTGTGGGGGGAACTTTAAACAGGAAACCGAAGATCTCAGGGAAAATCCACGCAGGTTACAGGGAGAATGCACAAACTCCATATAGACAGCACCAGTAGTCGGGATCGAACCCGGGTCCCTGACGTTGTAAGGCACCAACTCTACCGCTGCACCACCATGCCGCCCTAGATTGCGAGGAACTTTAAACACCCGGTGGCGAACATGTCAACAAACAATTTATCGCCAGCCGGGGGGCTTTGACTGTTAGATAATCACAGCAACAAGGAAAAAATGTAATTTGCTCTATGGCTGCAGAAACGGCATTTCGTTTGGACCTCAAGGGGTCCAAATGACAATTAAATTGACTCTTGACTCTTGACTCTTAAAGGTTAGAAGTAACAAGGAAAATTAATTTGCTCTCCAGCACAACTCCCTTTGACTTGCTGACTCTAGCATGCAACCCAACTTCACTGAGCCTTTGTCTCAGAGAGATAGCTATACATCAAACTGACAATTAATTACGTAGAATAAACAATATGGCTAAATTTACAGAGTTGATTTAAGGAACTGCAGATGTTGGTTTACAAATAAAAAGACACAAAGTGCTGGAGTAAATCAGTGGGTCAGGCAACATCTACGGGAAACGTTAATAGGTGACGTTTGTGGTCAGGACCCTTCTTCAGACTGATTATGGAGGGTTGGGAGGGAAGAAAGATGGACAAGTGAGGGGGCCTGGGCAAAGCTTGGCAAGCAACCCTTGGGGAGGGTTGATAGGCAGATGGTTGGTCAAAGACCAGAGTTGTCTAAACAGGGTGTGAGACTAAAAGATTGAAGAGTTGCAAATTGTGAATTTAAAGGACAGAACGTAGGTGGAAGTGGAGGGGAGAAATATGTGCAGGTCCAGTAGGGGCACAGGAGAGAGGGGGGGGGGGGGGGGGGGGGGATAGAGGGGAGGTGAGGGGAAGATAATGGTACGGGGTTTGTAGTTACCTAAAATTGGAGAATTCAATGTTCATGCTACCCATGGGATATGAGGTGTTGTTCCGCCAATGTGTTTGTGGCCTCAGTCTGGCTAAGGAGGAGGGCCAGGACAAGAATATCTTTAATTCATTGGAGACATTCGAACTATCTTTAATCAGACTTATCAGACTTTGATGTTATATCTTTGCACTAAATGTTGTACCCTTTATATTTTATCTGCGTGCTGTTCAGGGCTTGATTGTATTCATGTTTAGTGTTTTCTTTGACTGGATATCACGCAAACAAAAGCGTTTTGGATAGAACCCGGGTCTCTGGCACCGTAAGGCAACAACTCTACCGCTGTGCCACTTTGCCACCCTATATCATTTCTACAACATTCTATAACATTTCTTGTAACTTCACAGGCTTTCTTTCACTAATTATACAATTTAAATTATAGGCACAGTACTATGGTCCATAGTTTGGTGAATGAGCCCTGAATATGGATAACACTCAGCACATTACAATGATTAAGCTGTATTTCAGTGCTTTTGACTTCTCCAAAAAGTCAGCATATTCTTCTGTACTGTCGTGGAGGAGAGAGATTTAATAATATGCAAATAATACAGGATGGAGCCTGCTGAACATCTACCACTAATAGGCTCCCAGGAAGCACGCGATCTGCAAGCATCTTGTGACTTGCTTTCAACCACAGGCTCATTTAACTAAAGCCATCAGCTGGGAAGCCTGTTGGAGCATGTTGGTGATGACTCTTTATTCTCATTCTGAATTGCTGAACTATTAAAGTGGGAAGGGCTGCATGTCATGAAAGAAAGCTTTCTTTTCAAAGGCCACATTTCACAACAGGTGTAAACAGATGTGTTTATAAACTAATGCTAAAAGTGTACTATTGTAAATATTAAACAGTTTCATGTAAATATTAACTTCAAGACCTTTTCCAAAAAAAATCTAAGGACATCTTTCATCTTAAGCATGTGCTTTAATACTTTCTTAATCTCTATACCTCTGAGCACAAGACCTTTGGTTTGGAGTTGTGTCATTCAGTGTACATTTGTCATTCACATCAGAGAACATTACCTATCTTATCTGCCACAGATCAACAATGTCTTGATTTCCTATATTGGTCCAATGCAAATTTAAAAAAGGTGCCTGTGAGTGTTGATCCTGGCTAAATTGGACCAGCTGGGACTTCAAAATGGGGTTAAGTTTCAGGGTCGCTGGGAGATTTGGTCAAATTGGAATTACTCTCTGCAGGGCTGGGATAGGCTGCAGAGAGGTGCCAGAGTGTCTGGAGCTTCGATACAATTTGCAAGCAAAGAATGGGAAGCTCTGCAAACCCTGTCAATCTGGTGCAAAATGCATAGAATGGATTGGATGGCTGCAAATCAGACCTTGTAAATAGTTGTAAATAATGTTGCAGGGTCCGACTTTGCCAAGTGTTGATTGGATGAGGTGTTGAGCCTTGTCTGGGTTTTCTGTTAATCAGGGTAAATGTTTCCAAATTGACTTCATCTCGAAGTCTGTTGTGAATACAATGTATTGAACTGTTGTATAATTGGGTTAGGGAAATGCCTGTTATGTATGGGGTTAATCGATATCTGTAATTGGGTTATTGAGGGGCCACCCCCATGTGGTTCAGCCCCTCGAGGTCCCGGGACATATGACAGTCCGCAATTACGAGGCTCAGCGTCGATCTTCTGGAAGAGCGCTCGGGACTGCGTGAACTTCTGGAGTGCCTCTGTTTGAGCGAGGCCTAGAGGGCTTGATCTGGCAGATGCAAGGATCGAACCCGCGGTGGGATAGGTACAGTGTGTGATCTGTGACGCGTTTTTGGTAAAATCAAATTTAGTTGTTTCAAGTGCTTGATTCAGTGTTTTTATTGAAACTAGACTAGGGGGAAGCTTAGAAAAGAGCAATTATCATGAAAATGGATTTTGCCTAAACTTGTTGCACATTATTTTCAATCTAAACTATAATGCTATGCTAGTTGAATAGACATTACTTTGGAGTTTAAGTTACAGTATATTGTTAAATATGACTGGAGCACTTTACTTCAAGATCTCTATGACAGACAATGACCCACCCATGACAAGTACATTTCATATTAATTAATCACAAAGGGAAAATGGTGACAGAGCTTATACGGCCTGACAGCATATGTACCTGTATTATGGTACGATTCTAAGATCCCCCCCCCCCACCAGGTTAATTCCTGTAATGAGTACTTCTACATACTATACTTCGGATTTGTATAATATTTATTTGCTAGCTGATATAAATGCACTAGTATTTTGAGATCCACAGGATAATCTTCAGAGGTTTTATGTACATAGAAGGAAAGAGGGTAGCTGAGAATAAGACCCATCAGAAACCAAAGCAGCCATCCACGTGTGGAGCAACAGGAGAAAACAAACATAAATGCTTCCATAAACAAACATAAATAATAATGATGTCACAATTCAGCAAAAGTTTGTGAATATTTATAAATCACAGGCTCAACACGTTGGCAGATGATTTAGACATGCATGTGCTTTAAACACGCTATTAACCTGCCTGTAAATTCTGCTTTGTCGTGAGCTGTATAGAATTATTAAGCATTCACTTTGTAATTGAAAATATTTTTTTTCCAAAATATAATCTAAATTTATTAATTATTCTAATGGATGCTTTAAAAAAAAGTCATAGCTAAGTATTAGCTTTTTAAAATTCAAATCCAAAAAGCTACTGTATATTCAATTATCGCTGTACTCAACATTAGTGATCATTTTGATCTTTAGGTTCTATTTCTTTAACTTAATTTCAGCACAACAGAACAAAAACATTGTCAAACTATTGACCACTTATTCCCATGGATTAGTTTTGGTCCTTCTAGTTTGACAATGACACTTACAGTTGTTCCTTGTTAGTTGTTTCTATACAATTTTGCAATATGAAAGTTTGTGTAATTCTTTTTGTGCTATATGACTAAACTTCAATCACCAGTATTCAGAACTTTGTTTTTGAATTCTGGAGGAATTCAAACAGGCTTACAAAGCACAAATTTCTACGATAAGCAGAAAAAAGAATGGAGTTTTAACTAAAAATCTTTTTGAAAGATTAAGATATTTGAGTCAATGAGTATATGATGACGAACGAAGCTCTGTAATTTCTATTCAAAAGGCTTCCTGTTTTTCTTCCTTCCCAGAACTGAAAAAGAACCACTGCTTATTTTAACAGGGAAGCCTGGTGTATCATTGTGTAGTTGTTCTTCAAATAGGATAATGGGGGTAACACTCATTGAAAAAGATGTGGAACATTCTCCTGTACTTGTTTCTCTATATTTAATCTTTGAAGAGCCCAAATTTTTGTTATTTGCACAACAAAGTTAACTTTTAAAAGAAATGCCATACCACCACTTTTTCATGTTTACTTGTAAATAACTGACTTAAGCTCTTTTGACCAGATGTGTCCATTTATTTCTGAAATAATGATTGTCAAGCTTGCTAAGGCCTGATTTACATTTGAGTGCCATATGCTTGAACCATTACATGAGCAAACAAAAATATCCTTCTGGCCACAATGTTCTTTCCTTTGCAATGTGAATATAAAATGTACATTGTGAAGGACAAAAAAACCTGTGGGATTTCATGCCGTTGTCCTTTCTTTGAATTCACTGTTGTTTTTGCTCAGTCCTGGGACGAGCATTACCTGGCATATCTGGGTACCTTTTCGTCACAATGTTTACTTAAAGTCCATTTATTATAGATGTTTCCTTGCAATGATACTAATATTTTAAAAGAAAATGAAGCAAGGTTCATTTGTATAATATTTTTTGAGAAATAAAATGTCCACATTTTCTTCAACTTACTTCCAGTGCCTTTGTATCTAATTATTGGGAATGCAATTTGATTTTTTCCTGTCTGGGCAGGGTGGATTATTTTCACTTAAGACTGCTCAACTTGTCTTGATCAGTGGCCATTAGATTTTGTACATACATGCCCAGTTCAACTATTTCAATGCTGAAATGGTAACTAGGTAATTACTCACATATCACATATTACTTACGCACAAAGGTCAGGGACAGCATGTTAGAACACTGCCTCTGGGCTAAATAGGTCAAAGTGGGATAAGAGGAGTATGTAATGTGATGAAATACATTGTGGAAGGTCTGTAACAATTATTTAAAATTTAACATTTGCTTTTGACTATTTCTTCAGTGACCTCCCTTCCTGTGTTTTGAGGAGGATATTGGGATTCAGATGAATAGACACAAGCACAGACATCTCTGATAATTGAAATAAAATGGAAAGTAATAACAAATGTGTTTTGCTGAACTAAGCATTAACAGCACAAATTGACTGAAATCTTTACTATAATCAAAGATGGATTGTTAGGCCCACATTCTACTTTCAAAAAGCTTTTTGATATTTACAGTGACATAAACTAATCTGTCAAAAGTTCATCAACCTGAAACATTAACTGTGTTTCTCTCTCCCTAGCTGCTGCCGAACCTGTTGAGTATTTTCAGTCTAGTATTTGCATAATGTTGTTATTTTATTAGGTAATTTATTGGTACCACCTAATTTCTTGGTACTACAACCTTACATAAATAACTCACTCGTTTGCATTTTCCCAGTATCCCACTAAACCTTTCCTTTCCATGTACTTGTCCAAATGCCCTTTAAATGTCGCTATTGTACCTGCCTCAACTACTTCCTCTGGCATCTCATTCCATATACCCACCACTGTGGAAAAAAATGACCTTCTGGTTGCTACTGAATCTTTCCCCTCTCAACTTAAAACCATGCTCTGACCCATGTCGCCTTGAAAAACAGAATGCCTTACAGCGCCAGAGACCTGGGTTCGATCGTGACTATGGGTGCTTTTCTGTATGGAGTTTGTACGTTCTCCACATGACCTGCGTGGGTTTTCTCTGAGATCTTCGGTTTCTTCCTACACTCCAAAGATGGTTTGTAGGTTAATTGGCTTGGTATAAAATGGAACATTTTCCCTAGTGTGTGTAGGATAGTGTTAATGTGCAGGGATTGCTGGTTGGTGCAGACTCGGTGGGCTGAAGGGCCTGTTTCCGCGCTGTATCTCTAAACTAAGCTAAACTAAACTTGAGAGAAAATAGGGCCCCTCAGAAATCAAAATGGTGATCAATGTGAGGAGCTGCAGGAGATGAGCAAGGACTTCAAATTGATATTTCTCCTCTGTTTTTACTGTGGAGAAATAAATGAATAAAAGTTGCCCAAAAAGAATCAATTCAGTGTTTGATTCATCTCACTTTGTTTTATGCCAAGTTTTATGCTAAGTGATTCTTCCACCAGAGAGTAATGATTGAAAATTACTTGAATTGATCATAGAAAGGTCCACAACTTTACAAAGCCCAGACAATCATGAAGAGAGATCAGCAGTCAATAATATGTGGAATTTTCCCCATAGAAGATATTTATCGCTTCTCTTTTCACATTGACAAGGTTCTGACCTTGTCCAGGCTCGACTAAGAGGAAACTTGGTGCTATTTCATGCAGGGCTTTAGTTTATTTACTGATATCAGATTTGTGTGAAAGCTTCTCACTTTGTGGGTGTGCCATTTCTTTAATAATATTGTAACATTGCAGTAAGTGTAGGTTTGTACAAGATACAGACACAGCATTGACCTGGCACTTTCTTGTTATTTTTGTACATCAACTGAGTTAATAACAGAGTAGACACCCAGTTTCTCTGCTGAAATACATACTGGTCTGTTGAGAACAGCGAAAGGTGCACAGGTTGCAAACTTTTTACCCTTCAAAGCAATTGTCATGTTCAAGGGAAGTTAGCACTGTCCTGTTTAAAGCATATAATGCCAGATCAACAAAAATAAACTCTTTGTTGAGGTGACAAAATAATGTAGTAGGTGCCCAAGGAAAACAAAAAATGCTGGAAGCACTTAGGATTTTTGTTTATTTATTTGGTTTCCCAGTACAACTCCGACCCCCGACGTATGTGGCAAGGCATCCAGGCCATCACGGACTACAGACCCTCCAACATCACCCCCACATCCAGCGACGCCTCCTTCCTTGAGGAGCTTAATCACTTCTATGGCCGCTTCGACAGGGACAATCTAGAGACAGCCATCAAGGCTGTGCTCCCTGCCGATCACCAACCCCTCACACTCACCCCCTACGACGTATACGTGGCAGCTGACAGACGTCTGGACTGACACCTTCAACCTGTCACTTGCCCAAGCAGTTGTCCCCACTTGTCTTAAAACCACCTCCATCGTGCCAGTGCCAAAACACTCCACTGCGGCAAGCCTCAACGACTTCCGCCCAGTTGCACTTACCCCCATCATCACCAAGTGCTTCGAGAGGCTGGTCCTGGCACACCTCAAAAGCTGCCTACCCCCCACACTGGATCCCTATCAGTTTGCCTACCGCAAGAACAGGAGTACGGAGGATGCAATCTCAACGGCACTTCACTCCGCCCTCTCCCACCTCGACAACAGAGACACTTATGTAAGAATGCTGTTCATCGATTACAGCTCAGCATTCAACACCATTATACCATCAAAACTGATCACCAATCTGGGTAACCTGGGCATCGACCCCTCCCTCTGCAACTGGATACTGGACTTTCTAACCAACAGACCCCAGTCTGTGAGGTTAGACAAGCACACCTCTTCAACCCTCACCCTGAACACCGGCGTTCCACAGGGCTGTGTGCTGAGCCCCCTCCTCTACTCCCTCTTCACCTATGACTGCACACCTGTACATGGGACTAACACCATCATCAAGTATGCAGATGATACAACGGTGATTGGCCTCATCAGCAACAACGATGAGCTGGCCTACAGGGAGGAGGTCCAGCACTTAGCAGCATGGTGCGCTGACAACAACCTGGCCCTTAACTCCAAGAAGACCAAGGAGCTCATTGTAGACTTCAGGAAGTCCAGAGGCGGCACGCACACCCCCATCCACATTAACGGGACGGAGGTGGAACGTGTTTCTAGCTTCAGGTTCCTGGGAGTCAACATCTCCGATGACCTCTCTTGGACCCACAATACCTCTACTCTGATCAAGAAGGCTCATCAGCGTCTCTTCTTCCTGAGGAGACTGAAGAAGGTCCATCTGTCTCCTCAGATCCTGGTGAACTTCTACCGCTGCACCATCGAGAGCATCCTTACCAACTGCATCACAGAATGGTATGGCAACTGCTCTGTCTCCGACCGGAAGGCATTGCAGAGGGTGGTGAAAATTGCCCAACGCATCACCGGTTCCTCGCTCCCCTCCATTGAGTCTGTCCAAAGCAAGCGCTGTCTGCGGAGGGCGCTCAGCATCGCCAAGGACTGCTCTCACCCCAACCATGGACTGTTTACCCTCCTACCATCCGGGAGGCGCTACAGGTCTCTCCGTTGCCGAACCAGCAGGTCGAGGAACAGCTTCTTTCCGGCGGCTGTCACTCTACTCAACAACGTACCTCGGTGACTGCCAATCACCACCCCCCCTGGACACTTATTATTATTTATTCAAATCGTTTGCTATGTCGCTCTTCAAGGGAGATGCTAAATGTATTTCGTTGTCTCTGTACTGTACACTGACAATGACAATTAAAATTGAATCTGAATCTGAATCTGAGTATCTGCAGTTTTTATTTTCTCCACCAATAGATGCATATGTGGATAAATAAACAGGGAGGAATCATGGCAGAAAATTTCATGAACAGATCTTCTATTTCAGGTGATTAAAATGGAAAGAGGGCATTATTAGCGGCTCATTCTTGATCTTTTAATGCAATAAAACGTTTAAAGTTGATAGTCATGATAGAGCTTCCCATAGTACAGAGCTGAATGCTGGTAGAGCACTGATAGAAATATACAGCATGGAAACAGGCCCTTCAGCCCACAGGCTCCACATCAACCACACATTTTTAAATCAATTTTACACTAATCCTATCGTTGGATTGGCCATCGCAGAGAACCTTGGAGTTGGATCTGAGCAGCACAGTGGTGCCGTGATAGAACTGCTGCCCTGCATGCCAGAGACCCTGGTTTGATCCTAACAAAAGGTGCTGTCTGGGCAGAGTTTGTATGTTCTCCCTGTGACCACGTGGGTTTTCTCTGGGTGCTCCAGTTTCCTCCACATCCCAAAGATGTGCAGGTTTGTAGGCTAATTAGCTCCTGTAAATTGTCCCTAGTGTGTCGGATGGGATAGCATAGATCCAGTGTACGGGTGACATGGACTCGGTGGGACGAAGGGCCTATTTGCACACTGTATCTCAAAATTAAACTATCTCTAAAAAGAAAAAGATCTGATTAAGAACCACGGGTATTTCAATAAATCATTGTACATATGAAATATTAGTTTGAATCATTTGCTGGGCTCTTAATCGGCTTCACCAGTTTCCAACATGATCCTAAGAAATTGCAGGCTCTAGAAATCTGAATAAACAGAAAGTTCTGGAAACAACCAGTAGATCAGACAACATCAGAGGCCACCATTTACATCATCGCTCTCATCATTCGGGGAGCCATAGAGTCCATTCAAGTGAAGCATCTATTTACTTGCACTTCTTCCAACATAGAGTTTTGCATTCAGTGCTCACAGTGTGGTCTGCTCTACACTGGAAAAAATATACTGAGTTTGGGTGGCTGCTTTAAAGAACCTTCAGTTAGCTCTTACTTTACTCTCATTCTGACCTCTTTCTTCATTTTTTGGCACTATCTGAGTAAAGCCTAACTTAAGCTCATGGAACAACACCTCATCATCTGTATTACAGCTGTTGGGACTCAGTATTGAATTGTCAGAGGTGGCCAGTTTTGAGACAAGGTCATCCTGCTTTTCTCTCACCCCAGAGGTACCCCAATCTTCTGGGTATTTCCAACACTCTCTTTTGTTTCACATTTCCAACAATTACTGTGTTCTGTCTCCCACAGTTTTGACTTTTCCTTTGAGTTTCTATTCTCTCTTAAATGTCTTCACTACATCTGACAACCAGACTGTTCCAAGGCCACCAGATCACCTGAACAACCTTAGGTCCCCATCCGATCATAGGCAGGAGCTTTGTTATGTTCTCTGCAACTTACGAAACATTTGTTGTCTCACTTCTCTGGTTCTGAAGAAGTGATCTGATATGTTGACTCAGTTTCTCGCTCCACCTGACCTCTGCTTGACCTCTGTACCTTCGTTGTCTCTGTACTGTACACTGACAATGACAATTAAAATTGAATCTGAATCTGAATCTGACCTGCTGAGCATTTTACCTGTGGTCCCAGTCCTTGTTTTAAATATGTTCCTGCTTTGGTTTCTTTGGCAAATTTCAGGATGTCTTATAGACCTACAAATAAAGTAAAGGCAAGTGTTCATTTTCAGTTCAGATTTTATAATTTGCATAAGTTAGTTGGCAACATGCCCATGTTAAACATTCGCCTCTTTCCACCCAACTCCATGTGCTCTTCCATCTTGAAACCATCTCCTCTCTATTTTTGTTAAAAGCCATATTACATCTGTAAATACTTCACTCTCACATTGGTTAGGGTATAAGCATCTTTAATGTTCAGCTCATCATCACATAAGCAGTACATCATACATTCAGTCTACTGCAGCTACTGAAGACAGTAGGCGAGTTCTTACACTATAAAGCATGCATTAGGCAGAGTTATAATTACTAAGCATTCTGATTGTGCTAACATGCAATAGCCAATCTACATCTCTTCTTGTAGAAATGAAAAAGCAACTAAGGCACTTTAAACGGTAAGCTGAGGGAATAATAGTGGGGTTAAACAAAATCGCCAAATCTAATGGGCGGCCTATTAACCCACCCGGTAGGGGCTGCCTTATCACCCTATTCTTCCGAAAAGATGGGGGCTGGGGTTGGTAACACCACGGGAGATACAATGGGCCTGTGGGGAGAGACCGCCATGGGGGAACCAGGGGTGAACCAACGCAGGGAGCTCGGGGTACCGGTTACAACAGGAGACGCAGGGGCAGACTGACGCAGGGAGTGGGCGGACTTGGTCGCGGCAAGTGACGGAACAGCTGCAACAGGCGTTGGTGTAAACACGAGCAGTGGGGCATCAGGACCCGGGGGCGCCAAACTATGTTCCTTCACAGGAAGGATGTGTTGACGGGTGTGTCTGTAGAGGACACCATCGACTTCGACCAGGTAGGAGCGTGGCTCCTTTGAGGAGCCATGAATATGTCCCAGTTTGGTATGTCCTTTGTCAGTTTGTAGGCGCACCACTTGTCCTTGTATAAGTGGTTTGAGCGGCTTGCTGGATTTGTCATAGAAGCGCTTCTGTGTGTTGTGTTGAAACTGCACACGTTAATGTATCATAGTGGGAGAGCGGATTCGCAGCTGCAGCTGTTGCTGGGAGACAGGCAGTGGTGGACGCATCTGGCGGGACATTAGTTGTTGGGCGGGGGAGTCAAGAATACTGTCTCTTGAAATGTTCTGCAAGTTTAGCAGGTCCAGGTAGACGTCGGATTTTGCTAGGAAGGGGCGCTCCATGAGTTGTTTAGCGCTGTGAACAACGCGTTCAGCAGGTCCGTTGGACTGTGGGTACTCAGGGCTGCTAGTGGCATGTTGAAAGTTCCACCATTTGGCAAAGTTCTTGAACTTTTGGCTGGTGAATTGAGTTCTGCTATCAGTTTGAAGGCGAACGGGGGCACCATGCACGGACAGATGGATTGACAGTTTCTGGATCACGATTTCAGACGTTATCGTGGGCAGTAGGTCGATTTCAAACCAGCCTGAGTAGGAGTCTACCAGGATGCGGTAGTGCTTCCCCTGCCATTCAAAGATGTTGGCGGCCAGTGACGACCATGGAAGGGAAGGAGCCGGCTGAGGCAAGAGGGGCTGCTTCTGTTGGTGTGGTGTTAAACTGTTGTAGATGGCACATGATTCAGTCTTATCGCATATGTACCTTGTCATCCCGGGCCAGTAGGTTATATTCTGGGCCCGTTTTAGAATGGCCTCTGTACCGGGGTGGCCTCCGTGGATGCCTTCGTAGTACTCACTCTGCAGAGTGGAGGGATGACAGCTTTGTGGCCTTTGACGATTATTCCGTCCTGTAGCACTAGTTCGTCATGAACCAGGAAGTAGGGTCGTATTTCAAACGGTGTGTTTGACTGTTTGTTTGGCCATCTGTTTCTTATAACGGAGGTCAGCAGCTGTGAACTTTTATCCGCAGCTGTGTGTTCGGCAAGGCGGCGTAAGCGATCGATAGGCACGAACGAGACCTTCAGGCATGCGAATTCGTCCTGTTCAATGGGGTGACGTTCGCTGGTAGTATGCGGGGCTCTGGAGAGCGTGTCTGCGATGTGCATGTCTTTACCTTTCTTGTAGACGATGCAGAAGTCAAATCGCTGCAGCTGTATTATCATTCGTTGTAGACGAGCCGGGGTGGGGAGGGGGCATGGATGGGCTTGTTTTCGATGTTGACTAGTGGCTGGTGGTCAGTCTCGACAGTGAAGGTTATGCCAAAGATAAAGTCTTTGAATTTTGAGCAGGCGAAGATGAAGGCGAGCAGTTCCTTCTCGATCTGAGCATAGCGTTGTTCAGTGTCTGTCAAGGTACGTGATGCATAGGAGACAGGCATCACATCACCATTGGTAGTTGTTTGTAGGCACGCTGCGCCTAGTCCGTATTGGGATGCATCGCAGGTAACGGTCATTGGCAGGTTGAGGGTGAAGTATGCCAGTGTAGGTGCGCTGGCTAGCTGGAGCTTGAGTGTCTCGAAGGCTGGGAGTACCAAGACCATGCATTGTCCTTGTGGGTCAGTTGTCGTAGAGGAGCAGAAAGTTCACTGAGGTTGGGAATGAATTTACCCAGGTAGTTGACCATGCTGAGGAACCGTTCCAAGATGGTGATGTCGGTTGGGACTGGCAGTTCATTGATGGCTGCAGTCTTTAATGGATCAGGTTTTAATCCATTGCTGGTGAATACATGACTGACGTAGGTGACTTCTGGAAGCCGGAATTTGCACTAGACAGGGTTGAGTTTGAGGTTGATGTCTCTGGCATGGTTTAGTATCTTCTTCAGGTTGGCGTCATGCTCGGCCGTAGACTAGCATATCGTCAACAATGATGGCACATAGATATTCTGTGAATAGAAACATAGAAAATAGGTGCAGGAGTAGGCCATTCGGCCCTTTGAGCCTGCACCGCCACTCAATATCATCATGGCTGATCATCCAACTCAGTATCCTGTACCTGCCTTCTCTCCATACCCCCTGATTCCTTTAGCCACAAGGACCACTACTTACTCCCTCTTAAATATAGCCAATGAACTGGCCTCAACTACATTCTGTGGCAGAGAATTCCAGAGATTCACCACTCTCTGTGTGAAAAATGTTTTTCTCATATCAGTCCTAAAAGATTTCCCCCTTATCCTTAAACTGTGAACCTCTTGTTCTGGACTTCCCCAACATCGGGAACAATCTTCCTGCATCTAGCCTGTCCAACCCCTTACAAATTTTGTAAGTTTCTATAAGATCCCCCCTCAATCTTCTAAATTCTAGCGAGTACAAGCCAAGTCTATCCATCCAGTCTTTCTTCATATGAAAGTCCTGACATCCCAGGAATCAGTCTGGTGGAATAGTTGTCCCATTGCGCATTGGAAGACTTTGCAGAGTTGATGCCAAAAGGCATCCTTAAAAATCTGTAATGGTCAAATGGTGTGGCAAAATTTGTTAGGGCAGACGATGCCCGGTCCAGTGGTATTTGCCAGAAAGAGCTGTTGGCGTCAAGGACTGAGAACATCGTTGCATTTCCAATTTGTGCAGCTACGTCCTCAGTGGTTCTCATCGGGTGGTGTGGGCGTTGGATTGCTGTGTTTAAATCTTTGGGGTTGATGTAGACCCGCAACTCAATAAAGTTTTAGATCTGAATCTGATTGCACCACAGAACAATACATGATTGGCCAGCCTCTCAATCTATATCAACAGTAGATTAACCAAATGCTTATCAAAGTCCAACTTTGTGTTATTTCGAGATTGTAATATTCCATAACTGACGCTTATCTGTCATTCGAATCTTGATTGTTAACTAATGAAAGAAAGGGGGAAAAAATCAATGATAAAAGTGAAAATGAGAGAGATACTGTGAGAGGGGCAATGAAAACGACTTCCACCAATATATTGTATTTTCATCCAGATTCCCACATTTGCAATCATTTTGGTCCACCACTTACATAGTGCCTTGCACAACCTCGAGGAATACTGTTAGTTGTAATGTAGGAAATGCAGCAGCCAATTTGATAAACTGACACAAACGGCTTCATGATAATGCTCAGACAATCAGTATTATTGAACTTAATAGACAGAAATAACCAACATTATGCCTGAGCAGACAGGGCCTCATTCATTATATCACCTGGAGGTCAACACCTAAAATGTTGGATCTTTACCACCAACCTTCTCAAGACGTAGGTTTGTCTCTGATTTTTTTTAAGCACTATGCATAATAAGTTGGGAGAATAGTTGAGTAGTAACTCTTGTCATAAGCTCTACAATAAAATGGCATCCACATTCAGCCAAAAACATGGTGCCTGGGATATGAAATAATATGAAATTTTATGTTGACATATTATTGTGACTACATCACAATGTTTGACTTGGACACTGAACCTATATTAATGGTGGACACAAGGAACTGCAGATGCTGGGCTCTTATGCAGAACACAAAGTGCTGGAGTAACACCGAGGGACAGGTGGCATCTCTGGCGTACACGGATAGGCCACGTTTAGGATCATGACCCTTCTTTGGACTGATTAAGAGTCTGAGTCGGAAAGTTGGAAAAGCGGTCAGGGCAAGACAAAGCGTGGCAAGTAATAAGTGGATAAAGGAGGTTTTTATATTAATGCATTCTTCAGTATTAACAAGATTACGTCTAGCAATAAATTAAAATAATATTTAGAGTTGCAAGTGTTGCAGTAAGTTTTGACAGATGCTCTTTCCCCTCCACGCCCAAACTAGCTCAGCTGTAGGTTTAACCCTCTGTTTATTTCAACACTGTAGATAATAAGTTGGGAGAATAGTTGAGTAGTAACTCTTGCCTTAATCTGATAATAAATTAGCATTCACCTTCAGACAAGGCCAACCTATATGATGCCTGGGATATGAAATATTATGTTAAGATGTTGATTAGTTGATAAACTGGAATAGGCGTATTGTTAGTATGGTGTACTGAGCACTTTGTGGCATCTAACTGAGTTATACTTAGCTTCATTCTGATATTGTTTGTCTGCCTTAAACATCATAATTTGTCCTCCTCTAATTATTAATAATCTACAAATTAAATGTAGTGGAATAAAAACCCTGTGGCGGAAACAATTCATCTTAATAAATGACCCATAAATTTGAGGATAACATTCTTTTAAATGTATTTTGCAAAAGTGTGGAAGTTAAACTTTACATTTTGATCAAATCTCCCCAACATTTTCAAGTCCCTTCAATGCTCTTGCCCCAATCTTAAAGGGTGGGATGACGAGGTGATTAGGACGATCTAAAAAGATCTGTGGCATAGGAAGATGTCTCATGGAATAATTCTCACTGTTCCACCAAATCTATGCAGATCCACTACCAACCATAGCATAGGGACCATAGCGAGGGAACCAGGAAAACATTGAAGCGCACAGTAAATGTAATCACAAGAGATTTAAAAGGCATATAAATGCAATAACACACATATAAATATATAATAATAAAACATCTAATAAATTAATAACCTAATACTTGGTAACGATAACAGTGCAAAAGCCAATGTCTGTAGTACAAGCAAAGACACAGTCCATACCAGATCATAGTTGCTGATGTTAGTATTGTGTAGTGTTCATAATGCTGATCGCTGCTGGGAAGAGGCTGTTCTTGAAACTAATAGTCACTATTTACAGGCTTTTGTACATTCTTCCCGATGGTAGTTGCAAAATGAGAGCGTGGCCAGGTTCTGTGGGTCAGTGCTTATGGCTGCCTTTTTGAGATAGTGCCATCTATAGATCCCTCCAATGGTTGTGAGTTCAGAACCTGTAATGGACCGTGTGGTGTCTAAAGGGCCTGTTCCACTTGCTGATTTTTTCAGCGACTGCCGGCATCATTGACTGACGTATCAGGTCACCAAAATATTTGCGGCGTGACGCGCCGTGATGCGGCGGTGACGTGGCATGATGACGTATGACGTGCAGTGTTTTTTCAACATGTTTTTTGTCACCACTGGATTTTGAAATGTTCAAAATCTTTTGGCGACACTGATATGATGCTAGCAGTCACCGAATAAATCGCCAAGTGGGACAGCGCCTTACCGCTCTCTGGTATCTCCTTCGTTCCTGGATGTCGAAGTTGCCAAACCAGCCGTCATGCAACCAGCCAATCTGCTCTCTACTGTACATTTGTACGCCAGCAGAAGAGGCTGCTTGCCCCACTGGCAGCATCTGTGGGGAGCAAAGGAAATAGGCAACATTTTTCCTGCATCTAGAGTGTCCAGTCCTTTTATAATTTTATATGTTTCTATAAGGTTCCCCCTCATCCTTCTAAACTCCAGTGAATACAAGCCTAGTCTTTTCAATCTTTCCTCATATGACAGTCCCGCCATCCCAGGGATCAATCTCGTGAACCTACGCTGCACTGCAGTGCGCTACGCTGCACTACCTAAATCACAAGGATGTTCTTCCTCAAATTAGGAGACCAAAACGGTACACAATACTCGAGATGTGGTTTGGCCAGAGCCCTATACAACTGCAGAAGAACCTCTTTACTCCTATACTGCAATCCTCTTGTTATGAAGGCCAACATTCCATTAGTTTTCGTCACTGCCTGCTGTACCTGCACGCCAACTTTCAGTGACTGGTGTACAAGTACACCCACGTCTCGCTGCACCTCCCCCTTACCTAACCTAACCCCATTGAGATAATAATATGCCCCCTTGTTTTTGCCACCAAAGTGGATAACCTCACATTTATCTATATTATACTGCATCTGCCACACATCTGCCCACTCACTCAACCTGTCCAGATCACCCTGCAATCTCCTAACATCCTCTTCACAGTTCACACTGCCACCCAGCTTTGTGTCATCCACAAACTTGCTAGTGTTGCTCCTAATTCCCTTTTCCAAATCATTAATATATATGGTAAACAGTTGCAGCCCCAACACCGAGCCTTGCAGCACTCCACTCACCACTGCTTGCCATTCTGAAAAGGACCCGTTCACTCCTACTCTTTGCTTCCTGTCTGCCAACCAATTTTCTATCCACGTCAACACCCTACCCCCAATACCATGTGCCCTAATTTTAGTCACCAGTCTCCCTTGCGGAACCTTATCAAAGGCTTTCTGAAAGTCTAGATACACTACATCCACTGGCTCCTCTTCATCCACTTTACTTGTCACATCCTCAAAAAATTCCAGAAGATCAGTCAAGCATGATTTCCCTTTCATAAATCCATGTTGATTTGGACTAATCCTTTTACTGCTATCCAAATGCCACATTATTACCTCTTTAATAATTGAATCCAGCATCTTTCCCACCACCGAAGTCAGGCTAACTGGTCTGTAATTCCCCGTTTTCTCTCTCGCTCCTTTCTTGAAAAGTGGGATAACATTAGCTATCCTCCAAACCACAGGAACTGATCCTGAAACTATGGAACATTTGAAAATGATCACCAGTGCGCCCACTATTTCTAGAGCCCCCTCCCTGAGGACCCTGGGATGCAGACCATCCGGCCCAGGGGATTTATCATCCTTCAGTCCCATCTGCCGAAAATTAATCAGGGATGGACATTGTTCTCGCCAGTTACGCCTTCTTCTCATGTAAAGAAGAGGGAGGGAGGAGGATGCCTGGCACCAAAGAGTTCGTGGGAATAGCCTCAACCACCCAAAAAGAAAAGTCACCACATCCGTCTTACTTTTTCATTTATGTATCTAATCCTTCAGACTGTACCCTACATCTTAAATTTTAAGTTAAAATTAAATTTAACAGAATTATGCATTTCTTCCTTATCCTCGATTTCCATTTGGGAGGCAAGAATAGATTTGGGAATAGTGTATGTGATCAACTGCAGAGTACCTTTTAGCTGAAGAAAAATCTTTGAATCAGAACAATGGAACATTGTTTGTATTTCAATAACTGATAACTTCTTGGTCATTTTGCTTTTTTTTTTAACATTGTGGTAATAGCACTGAGCCAGCAGTGGAGCAAAGCCTACCATGTAAGAAGATCCTGGACTGACAATGCAATGTGGTTCTGGTGCTGTGCCTGAACATGTGGAAAAGTGCTCTCTTGGGATCCACAGACCACAATTGTAGATCTTGCCGAACTTCAGTTTTTATCCGTTACTTGCTGCTCAATGAACAGTCCCTGTTCTCTGTATTCATATTTCTAACTGCTGGGTGACATTCATCATACCTGTATGTGGTATTTAAATAAGGCAATCAAATTTCAGCCAGGCAGGATTTTGGCAACGTGGACAGAACTCTGCTTGACTCGGATGCAAACTGAAGTCTGTGTTTGTAGCTGCCGCAGGAGGCACTTTTGAACATAGATTTTGATTGCAGCTGTACCTCACATTACTTGCGCAAATGACAATAATCTGGACTTGACTTGAATTAGTCCACTAGACCAAAAATAATTTAAACCCATAGGAAATTTGCCTCAGGAGATTCCTCCAAAGGTGCTTTAGTTATTGATGCAAGAAATGTATATACTGTACAGTTGGGCTTTCTTTCTTCTTCTTCTTGCGTATGGCCTGCACAGCCTAAAGTTGCAGGACAACCTGTTCTGTTTGATCTTATTTGATTGTGCACGCCAGGTTGATTGCATTCGGCGAAACAGGGCGGACCACGTGAAGGTTGCAATCTCCCACTCCTGGATTTTCTTTCAACAATGCATTTGAAAGAAGTGCATCATGAATTACAAAGTTCAGAATAATGTAAAAATTGGATTTTGTACAGTGCTTTTCAATAGCAAAAACATATATATTTCCATAATATTTTCCTACTTTATTTGTCGTGGATTACATCACAGTTCTATTTTTTTTCTAAATTAGGATAAACTATAGCAAATTTGTTCAGTTTCTGTCCCGCTTCGTAAAGCATTACTGTTCCAATAATTTATTTGTTCTTTAAACTCTGGGACTTACTCATGGTTTTCTTTCAATGATTTACTCGTGGCTCATTAACTTTTATAATAGACACCCAACCCGCAGGGAGTAGGCCAACTCACCAGATGGTGCATCCTTCTGGCAATATACCTTACAGTGCCATTCTTACATCCAGCTTTTGAAAGATTATTGTCAAGTTTTAGCCTGTTCATAAATTATTTAATAGGCCAAGGTTAATTTATAAGGAAATTCCTATATACATATCTACTAGAAAGCAAAAATATGTTATTCCTTCAAGAAGTTACATTCTATGGCAAGCTAAGATAGTGAATCTTGCTTGATCTTTTTTTTATATCAGTAACCATAAAAGGTAGTGATGCATTTCATATAATTGGCTGCAATTGTTAAACTAAAGGGCCTGTCCCACGAGCATGCGATTCTATGCGGCAAGCGCGACGTAATGTGGTCGCTTAAGCTGTACGGCCTCGCGGGGCCGGTCCCACTTCGATCGCCGGAGCCGTATGGAGTTGTGCGGAGCTGGTCCCGACATTGCGCGGGGCTCCGAAAAACTGACCGTGTTCAAAAATTCCGCCCGGCAACGGCCTGCCGGCCCGCAGCCGCCTCGACGCCGTACGCACCGCCTTGACGGGCGTGCGCAGCGTATCGACACCGTACGCAGCGTCTTGACGGCGTACGTCACTCGCGAACGTCCCGCGGACTTCGCTCGAACTTCACGCCACTCACCCGACCTCCGTGCGGCCCCCGCTTCTGGTTTGGTCGCGCTCGCCGCATGCAGGCGCATGCTGGTGGGACCTGCCCTGTACGGGGATCACTCGACCTCCGCGCGGCCCCCACTTCCGGTTTCGTCGCGCTTGCCACATGCAGGTCGCATGCTCATGGGACAGGCCCTTAACACATTCAACACACTCTGGTTGCAGTGTAATGACGAGGAGGAATAATGTAAAGGTTTGATCCACTGCACAACATATGATTACATTACTGCAAAAGGACAGACACATAATGCTGGAGTAACTCAACCCGCTGAGTTACTCCAGCATTTTGTGTCTATCTTTGGTTTAAACCAGCATCTGCAGTTCCTTCCTACACACTGCAAAAGGTCAACTCAAAATGATTTAAAAGGTGGAGGAAAACAATAGTATACTTGGAAGGGAAAGTTGAAAGCATGGATGGAAAAGGCATGAAGGAACATCAGCATTGTTAGAGTAGGAAGGTGTGTACACCTGTTATGGTTACAGGAAACTGCTGAGGTGTAGTAAAGAAAGGATTTGGTGAATATGGAGAGGTAGCCTTACAGGTCGGGACCCATCTTCAGACTGAATTGAAGGAGGGAAGCATTATTTTTGTACTCTGCCAATGGGCAAGGTGAAGGAAACTGAAATTAATGCCCTGAATAAAGTTGTGCTAATTTTATAAACATACTAATTGAGTTAACAAACCATAAAAAACATGAAGAAATTTAATTAATACTCGTAATCTCGCAATGCATTTCGTTGTCTCTGTATGTTAAAAGCTCCCAATCCCAATATATAATTTTTATCCTCACAATATTTTTGCCTTGCACCATGAATATAAAACTCTGCGGTTTTATTTTAATCAATGTACACATTTTTATTGCCTATTTACCTCATTGTCAATAAGTGAACATAAACCACCATTGTCCCTGCCTTTGCCATCCCCACCCCACCACTCAACATGAATTATTACCTAATAAAATAATTTGTTTCCATTTAATTTTCAAGGCTGTGTTTTTAACCTGATGGTATTACATGGTTGTAAGATTTTATGTGCACATTGCAATTTATTGCACTTTCATTAATAAAGTTGTTTCTTATTGTTATGATCTGGACCTCAATTTTGAAGTTAAAAAGAGAGGTCCGTTTCTGACTTCTTTGATAGGTACAGCGGCGCAGCGGTAGTGTTGCTACCTTACAACACCAGAGACCTGGGTTCGATCCTGACGATGGGTGCTGTCTGTATTGAGTTTGTACGTTCTCCCTGTGACCACGTGGATTTTCCCCGGGAGCTCTGGTTTTCTCCCACACTTCAAATACGTCCAGGTTTGTAGGTTAATTGGCTTTGGTATAATTGTAAATCATCCCTAGTGTGTAGGATAGTGCTAATGTATGGCGTGATCGCTGATTGGCATGAACTCGGTGGGCTGAAGGACCTGTTTCTGCACTGCATCTCCAGAAGTCAAAAGCGTTCTCTCTCTCCTTTTTTGTTCCTATCCAGCATAATTATAAAATAATGAAATCACATAATATTTAATTTCTACCACATCTTAATTATATGCTCATGATGATAATATGTCTAAAAATACTTCAAACAATGAACTACTGTTTTATGTACATGTTGTCTACGGGCCTAATATTAGCCAACATCTAAACAGTCTGCCAATTTAAACTGAAAATCCTTACCTGCTTTAAATATTCCCAACACACCAACAGTGTTGATGCTAATGCTTATTGAAACCAAACACTGACACTTTTGTTCTTCCCAGGCATGATCTTCTCTCTAGACATGATGTAATCGGAAACTTGAACATTTTTATGTTCAATATAACGCCATGTGGGTGATTTACTTTTGTAATCACATCCCCAAAAGTAAATAATAAAGTTTTAAGCTATCAATTATGAGAAATGTTCATTGACCAAGTATATCAGCTACCTGGATAATGTGGACTTAAGGACACAATGGATTGGAGCACTGGATAAGAACACGGCATATATTAATTGTTATATATTTCAATTTTGACATGGAAGTAAATCTTCAATAATAACCAATCCAGGAACTGTTTCTTATACCTATTAAAACATTTCAACACAAATTCTCCAGGCAATGTTTTAAATGCCTCAAGTGAAAGGTTTCAGTTATTTAGTGCTGGGTTTTTTTCACAGTTGAACTATGATGCACTCAGAGAGCAAACACCATTGTAGAAGCACATGGTACCACAATATAATATGGAAACTCCATGTTTGAGAATAGTTGTTTGATTTGTACAGTTTTTTGTCTTGAGATTCCTGCCATTGTTCTGAAATGAAAGGTGGAAAATTCTTATTGTTTATTTTTTCTGAACCTTTGGTCATCATCAAAATGAAAAGTTGCTGGAAAATAATTTAATAATGAAAGGGATACTTGCATATCACAACATTAATAACTAATCAGGCTTGTGCACGTATAATTTTAGAAGATTCCACAGCTTTTAAAGTTGCAAAATAGCTCCAATGCAATGAATGCCTTGGATCAGTCATATATGAATCAATATTTAATGTAACCATCACTAATCAGTCAATCCCAAATAGTAAATTCACATAGAAAATGTCTAGTTGTGCTGAGTTGTGCATGAGTTTGCTCCGAGATCTTTGGTTTCCTCCCACACTCCAAAGACATACAGGTTTGTAGGTTAATTAGCTTAGTGTAAAAATTGTCCCTAGAGTGTGTAGGATTGTGTTAGTGTGCAGGGATCGCTGGTTGGTGCGGACTCGGTGGGCTGAAGGGCCTCTTTCCACGCTGCATCTCTAAACTAAAAAAACAAAGAAAATGAAGAATGTGTTTAACAGTTGAACAATTATGAACAAAAATTGTTTATTCTAAACTTACATCCATATATGTATTGATTTTCTACATCTTTTTCCTGTCATTTTTGGTATAGATTACTAGTTAATATGATTGTACCTAAATGTGATGTACTGTATATACCCTCCCACTCAGCCTCCTATTATCACTGCCACAATACCTATGGGAATGACAATAATGGGTGTGACAATGATCGGCTGCTTTTAACTTTTATGTTCTCATCTTGATTTAGCCAACAGTAAAAGAAAGCCACCTAAACTGTAAATTATACCAAACGGAAAACTAGAGCACAAGAATGAATTGTACACAAATGAAACCATTTCTGAAACCATAAATATTCTGACCATCTGGCCATCCATCTAAAGACTTGCTGACCGCTCATTCTGTTGGGCAAATGCTCCTCCCTATCAAGCTAAAGGTGGGTGACGAGCAGTTGGATGAGTCCTCTACTATGTGTAAGCTGTTAAACTAACCTTAGTGGCTTTGGCCAACTCCATCTGCTAACAGTGCGCAGTTTTATTTGGGAAAGCCGCCATCCTGTTCCAACGAACACAGTCTGTCTTTGCCTGGCTTCTTCAAAGAGCAATTTCACAAAGGTAGCAATGTGAACACTCTCCCTTTTTGCAGATCTCACACGTTCTTATTCAGAAATTATTCTTTACCCACAACATCTTTTTCCAAGGTGGTTTACTATTGAAATTGTTGTAACCTTCAATTCCTACTTAACAATGCTAACTTCCAACCGCACCCTATGTCAATGGGATTAACTCTCAAAAAGCAGTATTCATGCTCACATTAATATTTCTGAATATTTAGGTTGGGTTATTTTATATGGGACAGACCTTTGCCACATCCCTGCGCTTGGCATTTTGCCTGAATGCAAAATCTATGGCTGCATTGATGCATTTTATTTTTCTTTAAGAGCACTGGAAGTATCAGGGATCTTCATGCTCACTATTAAGTACCATTAAAGCATAAAGTCCATGCTGGATCCTTTCCCTTCAGTTAATGCAAACAGTTATTAATATCAAAGGGGTATTAAAGCGATTATGCCCAATACCCATTGAGCTATCAATTCCTACAACGCAAAAGCAGGATCTTCAGCCCAACTTGCTCATCCTGAGCAAGATGCCCCTTCTCCACTAGTCCCACCTGCCTGCTTTTTGGCCTATATCCCTCTAAAACCTTCCTATCAATGCACCTGTCCATGAATACTGCTGGACAGTTAAAAATCAGTAATCATAAGTATCAACAAATGCGATCAGGATGTATAAATTAGGCATGCACTAGGCTTAGTATGCAAATTGCCAGTGCGAGAAATGGAATTGTTAATGTAATCAGGATTGTGTTCAGTTCTGGGCACCATGATTGTGTTCCGTTCTGGGCACCATGCTATAGGATAGATGTTGTCAAGCTGGAAAGGGTAAAGAGAAAATGTACAAGGATTTTGTCAGGGCTAGAGGGTCTGAGCTATAGGGAGAAGTTGAGTAGGCTGGGACTCTCTTCCTTGAAGCGCAGGAGGATGAAGGGTGATCTTATTGGATTGTATAAAATCATGAGAGGAATAGATTGGGTAGATCTTGGAATCTCTTGCCCAGATTAGCTGAATCGAGGACCAGAGGTCATAGGTTTAAGGTGATGGGGAAAAGAATTAATAGGAAACTGAGTGGTAACCTTTTCACACAAAGGGTGGTGGGTGTATGGAACACGCTGACAGAGGAGGTTAGTTGAGGCTGGGACTATCCCAACATTTAAGAAACAGTTTGACAGTTACATGGATAGGACAGGTTTGGAGGGATAAGGACCAAACGTGAGCAGGTGGGACTAGTGTAGCTGGGACATGTTGGCCGGTGTGGGCAAGTTGGGCCAAAGGGCATGTTTCCACACTGTATCACTCTATGACTATGACTGTAATCAGGATTGAAAGGCATTACATAGAGAGAGTGACTCATTACTGCTGTATTGGAAACCTGCTGGATCCTCCAACCCCACCCCTTACCGGCCATCCATGCTTCTGTGTCAGAAACCTACTTTAAATCTAGCAATGAATCATTCCATGGTTTGGTGCAGTTATGCAACCAGTGAGAGCTAGTGTTGGGTGGGGTGGAGTGAGAGGTGCAGTCACTCAACGATGAGATTTCAGGCACAGGGCTGCACCCTCTCCAGTACAATGAGTGTGAGCTCACTGCAGGCTTCCGACATCCGGGAATCCCTCATCCTGGTTGTGATGGAAACTGCTGTCATCCTATCTCTTTCCTTCAATGCACAGGTTCTCCCCACCCAGGAGATTTCATTATGGTAACAATTAACCTGTTCACTGCCAAGTCTTTTTTTTTTAAACTATTGGCCATGTCCTGAGTATACTCAGGGGTGGCACTGAACAGGCTCTTTTAGGACAGAAATGATGAGAGATTTATTTAGTCAGAGGGTAGTGAATCTGTGGAATTATTTGCCATAGAAGGCTGTGGATACAAGATACAAGATACAAGATAGATTTATTCATCACATGTGCCAGATGGCACAGTGAAATGAAATTCCCATACAGCCATACAATAAAAAAAGGGACACAACACACTATAGGGTTTGACATAAAACATCCCCACACAGCAGAATCAAAGTTTCCCACTGTGTGGGAAGGCACCAAAGTCAGTGGATATTTTTAAGGCAGAGATAGATAGATTCTTGATTAGTACAGGGGTTGGAGGTTATGGGGAGAAGACAGGGTAATGGGGTTAGGATGGAGAAATAGATCAGCCATGATTGAATGCGTAGATGATGGGCCAAATGGCCTAATTCTACTATTCCGTATGACTTAATGGCCAGCAGCCTTTCTTGATCTCATTACCCCAGAGAAATATTGGGGTTGGGGAGCGAGGGAGAGTTGGCAGCTTCCAATATGTACATCAGAAGGTGCTGAGAGAACGTGTAGAATCCAGGTGGTCTGTCCACACATGAAGCATGTGCTATCAGTTCCCAGTGTTGGTCTACACTCATTGCACTGGGCAGGGTGCAGCTCTGAAACCTGTGTCCCAGCCTTGACCACCTGCACCCTTCACCCTGTCCTGCCCACCACCAGCCCTCACAGGCAGCATCTCCATACCAGCCATGGGATGGTTCATTTCTGGCAGACATTAGCGAAAGGTGGGAATTCACAGCGGATCCCCAGCAACGGGCAGGAGTGAGGATGACAGAGACCAGCAGCAGGTTCCCAGCACCCCAGCCAACAACAGGAGAGGATGTCCATTTTAAAATAAAAAGTGTGCATATCCGTGAGTGTTCAAACTTGAAGACAAGAGTGGAGTAGTTTAATAAATCAATGCTCTGTGAAGTAAAATAAAGTCAGAAACACAGTGTAATAATTGAAGTGCTTCAGTTACACGGTCTAATTATAATCACAAATCTGTTATTTCTTGCTAAGTTTTGGTTCATAATCATATGTTACTTCTGTTTTATTTTTCATTGTTTTCCAACTGGGAAGGGAATAACAAGCATAGGTTTGATGGTTTTTAATGGATTCCGTGTGGTGTCTGCTTTGAATATGCATTTCTTACATCCTTTGATTCATGGCCATGTTTGACTGCCCCATGACTAAGTATTTTCATAGCTGCGGGGGCAGCGAATGCGGCTTTCTTCTGAACTAAATGATAAAGACGTGGGCAAAATGCTCAAAGTATGGGCACTATAGAAGTTCAGTGATGAATATTCTTTTAAACACATTTGGTTTAATTTCTGTACAATTCATTATTGTGCTGTAATTTTACTTTTGATATAATTTACAGTTTAGGTGGCTTTCTTTTCCTGTTAGTAAAATTAAGCAGGGAACATAAAAATTAAAAACAGAAGAAAACCATTCTGCTCCTCATTTAAAATGACCATGAATGATCTTTTATCTCATTGCCATTTCCTGTTCTAACATTATATCCTTTGATCTCCTTAAATCCAAATTAATACTGAGATGTGTCTTAAATATATGCTTCAACTGATTCGCTATACCATCTCTGGTAGAGAAATCTAACGATTCACAGGGCTAAAGAAAGTTCTCCTCGGCCATGAATGGCTAAACCCTTAATTCAAGACTGTAAATCCCTGTTCTAAGCGACCAAGGATGGGGAAAATATCATCTTTGGTTCTACCCTGCCAAGCCTTGTAAAAATGTCCTAAATTTCACAGAGATTATCTGTGTCAGTGAGGAAATGGAATCTGGCCAATTGTTATTTAAATTTGTTTGGAAAGGATTTACAAAACACAACTCGGTGCTGTTTATGACAATTTGTTTTGTTTTAGTATTGACTAGACTAAGTGGGACCTGTTGGGTCCCAGTCACACGAGAGGCCAGGTCCCCCAACGCAACCCATTCCCCAACGCAATATTCCGCCACTCATCCGTTCCCCCAATGCAAACCATTCCCCAACGCAATATTCCACCACACACCCATAGCCCCTAACTGTGCAGGCGCGGCTCATTTCCCCTCATCCCCGAGCACTCTCTCCCCCTCCTCTTCATGTGTGGGAGGGGAGGGGAGGAAGTGGGGGTGTGGCGTGGGGGGGGGGGGGGGGTGAGGTGCGGGGGTGTGTTGTGTGTGGGTGTGGGGGTGTGGGTGTGGGGGGGGGTGGGTGTGGAGGTCGGGGGGGTGTGGGGGTGGTTGTGGGGGATTTTGTGGGGAGAGGGGGGTGTGGGCGGAGGTAGATGCAGGAGGAGGGAGGTGTGTGGGTGGAGAGGTGGGGGAGTTGTGGGGGAGAGGGGTGTGTTGGGGGGGGAGAGTTGTGGGGGGAGAGGGGTGTGTGGGCAGGGGGGAGAGTGAGCTCGAAGAAAAGACGGGGAAGAGCCATGGGGTGAGTGGGGTATCATGGGGGAGGAGGCAGCCAGCAAGGGGGACCAGAGGGGTAGTGGTTGGAGTTGGCAGTGCGATGGGGACTCAAAGCGGGCGCTGGTTGCTGGTCGTTCTCCTCCTCCGGGATCAGTGTCTGCGCTTTCCGTTTGGCGACATCGGTGACATCTTCGTCTCCGGGCTGGGCTGGGTGTCCGACTCCGGGCTGGGCTGCATCTCTGACGCTGGGCTGGGCTGGGTCTCCCTCGCTGGGCTGGGTCTCTGACACTGGGTCTCTGACACTGGGTCTCTGACGCTGGGTCTCTGACGCTGAGCTACTTGGGGCTGGGCTGCTTGGGGCTGGGTCTCCCTCCCTGGGCTGGGTCTCTGACGCTGGGCTGCTTGCTTGGGGCTGGGCTTCTCTTTTTTTTTTAATCAAAAAATATATTCAATTATTAAAAAATAATATTTACACTACAGTAAAACAAGCCAGAACCCACCACCATAATACAATACAAACATGTATCCATAATAAACTACTATACAGCTATGATACAATCCTTATTGAGGATACATTCAACACCCTGCGGAGCCCAGCGGTCCCGGAACTCCCCCAGGGTGCCTGTGGACAGGGTGTATTCCCTTTCTAACCCCACCCGGGCACGGACATATCCCCGGAAAAGGGGCAGGCAGCCGGCTCGGGTAGAGCCCTCCACCGCCTGGCGCCTTGACTCACGGATGGCCAGCTTGGCCAGGCCCAGGAGCAACCCAACCAGGACATCTTCAGCCCTACCCTCTCCCTTACGCACAGGGTGTCCAAAGATGAGGATGGTGGGTGAAAAATGCAGCCAGAAGGCAAGGAGCAGCCCCTTTAGGTATTGAAACAGTAGCTGCAGCCACACGCACTCCATGTACACGTGGTACACAGACTCTTCCAGCCCGCAAAAGTGGCAGGCGGCTGGCGAGTCTGTGAACCGCGAGAGAAACAGGTTGCAGGGAACTCCTCGGTGCAATACCCTCCACCCCAGGTCCCCAATGTAGAGGGGGGAGAATCCCTGCGTAGAGGGACCCCCACCGGGGGCCCCCCTCGCGACTGGAAGTCAACACTGACCGCCACTTGTTGGACCAGAGCGAGGAAATGCAGGGTGTGGAGGAGGAGCCCGTACAGGACACGCCTCCCTGCGTCTCGGAGGGAGATGAAGGGTGTTGAGGAAAGGCAGCTCCTTGTGTGGGACCGGCTCCCGGGAAGGATTACGGCACCTGGGTCCAATAAGTACTTCCGGCTGAGCTCATTGCTCAACCACAGGTACTCCACATGATTGAGCCCCCCCCTGACACCCGGTGGGGCGGGACAAGGACTGGCTGCTCTCACCCACGGGCCATTGCCCTCCGCCAGTGGATGGGGGGGGCCGTTCGACAGCAACCAGGTTCCAAATTCTCAACAAGTCCCTGTAGAAGCCGGGCATCCCCATCAGGACCACATGGCTGAGGGCTGGGCTTCTCGACGCTGGGCTTCTCAACGCTGGGCTGCTTTGGGCCCCTCCGAAAATTGTGCCCGGTTGGAAACCTCCGCCTACCATCCTCAGCTCCAGTAAAGACGCGATGGCGCAGGAAGGGGCAGACCGTCCCGATGAGTGACTGGGGAAGAGACTAATCCGCGTGGCGTTGAACGGCAGGAGAAGAGATCAATCTATGCACGTGCGGTTTTTACGATTTTTTTAAACCTCGCTAACTTTTATGACATTTAACCGATCGGAACGAAACTTAGTACAATTGCAGCACAGCAGAACGGTGAGTGAACTGGCGAAAAATTGTAGCGCTGTTGCAATCCGGATTTGCACAAATAGAAAGACCGCACAAACTGGAAGATAACAAGATCAGAGTTTTAGAGATAGTTAGACAGATAGATAGATAGATAGATAGATAGATAGATAGATAGATAGATAGATAGATAGATAGATAGATAGATAGATAGATAGATAGATAGATATCAGGTTTCTGTGTTTAACTAACTTTCAATTGCTTTCGTCTCATATGCTTACTTGACCTATTATCAAGCACCAAGCTTTTCACACTGGTGGCTTCATGGCAAAGCTACTTTATTGTAAATATTCCCAAAGAACTTTTACAAATAAATATTCTCAATATATTGCATGTGCAATAAACATGATTAGTTATATCTGTTCATAAAAACATAAAATGTTGGGAACATTGCAACAGGCCAGGCAGCATGTATGGAGGATAACTTTTCAGGCTGAAGACCCCTGATCAGGACCAAAAACTCCTGTTATCTTTCCATAGAGGTGGTCTGACCTGCTGAGTTTTTGCAGAACTTTCTGGTTTAATTTCAGTTTTCTAATATCTAGTTTTTTGATGTTCAATTTATCTTTATCCAGTTATCATGAAAGTGCAGTGTAGGAATCATGAGTAAGAAATTGTTTTCTTTTTATAATATAAAGGAATTGCAGATGCTGGTTTATACCAAAGATAGACACAAAATACTGGACAAACTCAGCAGGTCCAGCAGCATCTCTGGAGAAAATGGATAGGTGACGTTTCAAGTTGGGACCCCTCTTCAGTTCCGTCCTGAAACGTCACCTATTCATTTTCTCTAGAGATGCTGCCTTACCCATTGAGTTACTCTAGCATTTTGTGTCTATCTAACAGTTTTCTTTTACTATCTACTTTGTACAGCAATTCCATGAGTAGTTCATGTAGACTAAACAAATAAGCATCTTTTTTAGTTTTTTAGTTTAGAGATACAGCGCGAAAACAGGCCCTTCGGCTCACCAAGTGTGAAATCGCCCAGTGGTCCCCGCACACTAACATTATCCTACACACACTAAGGACAATTTACAATTTTACCAAGCTAATTAGCCTACAAACCTGTATGCCTTTGGACTGTGGGAGAAAACCAGAGCATCCATAGAAAACCCACGCAAGTCACGGGGAGAACATACAAGCACCCTTAGCCGGGATCAAATTTGGGTGTCTGGTGCTGTAAGGCAGCAACTCAACCGCTACGCCTCCGTGCCATCCCTTTTTTAATCTTTGTGCTGGCTATACCTTTTAATGCCCACCTCCAGTTTAAATTCCATTTGGAATATTTTGGAGGACCAAGAACCAAGAAACAAGAATGATTCGGATCTGGAAGTAGGTCTCAATTTGCTATCTCTCTTGCGGATTTTGGAAGCGAGAAACATATTAGAGTGAAGATGCAGATTGGCTATTGCATGTTAGCCAATCAGAATGCTTAGTAATTATAACTCCGCCGAATGCATGCTTTATAGTGTAAGAACTCACCTACTGTCTTCAGTAGCTGCAGTAGACTGAATGTATGATGTACTGCTTATATGATGATGAGTTGAACATTAAAGATGCTTATACCCTAACCAGTGTGAGAGTCACGTACTTACATGGTGTCAGAAAACTGTGTCCAACCCTCGTCTTTTAATTGCGATTTATTTTCTTTATCAGTTTTTATTTGTGATTGATTTTGATGACATGGCTAACTCCTGCCAAAAGCCGAGTCCTCTCGTGTTTGATTCTGACATAGCCGAGCGCTGGCGAATGTTCACCGGAACGACCCCGACGATCTGAAGGCATCACTACTACTCAATCTAGCGGGTCCGGAAGCAATGATCCATGCAGACAACTTTGAATTCGCCCCAGCACACCTCAACGCAAATGGTCAAGTCCTGGTGCCAGCAGAAACTATCGACAACCCTACTGTCCTACTGAGAAAGTTTAGAGAACTATGCGACCTGTCCTCGAACCGTATCCTCGAGAAAACACGCTTCTTTGCTCGACAGCAGCAGGTCGACGAACCTTTTGAATGATTTATCAGCGATTTACGACACAAGGCTACACGGTGCAGCTTCAGTGAGTTGACTAATGAGCTGGTACACGATAAAATTGTGGGAGGAATAAGCGACCGCAAGCTAAGACTGAACTGCATCAGAAAGCTGAACTGACTTTAGAACAAGCCATTGATTCGTGTCAAATGGCTGAGGTCGTGGCCCCACTAGCAGATTTTGACCCCGCCAGCCCTCAACAGCAACATAACGTAAATCTAGCCAACTACTCTCCACATAATTTTTTTAACGCGTCTCGCAAAGATCCCATGTGCCTGCCACAAGATGCCCCAACTACAATTATTTCCACGCCAGTTTTGCGTCGCCCACGGGAAAGTCCGTCACAACTGCAAGAAGCTTAATCATTTTGCCACATCTTGTCCATCTCGTGGGAACACTGCTTCAAGGACAAATCTGCACCAGCTTCAACAAGAGCTGTCTGACTCCGATTCCCAAGAGCAAAACGATGTTTCCCATGGGAATGATTCTGATGACACAGACAACGATTCAGCCGTGCTGTATTTCCTGCGCTCCTCAGGCAAGCTGCGGGATCCTGCAGTGACCATTGTAATAAACAACAAGGTCCCCAATTTTCGGGGGGGGGGGGGGGAGTGTCCGAGGGTGGGGGGGATGACTGGCAATCACCAAGGTGCAGAGTTAAGTAGGGTAACAACAGCAGGGAAGAAGCTGTTCCTGAACCTGCTTGTCTGGGAACGGAGAGACCTGTAGCGCCTCCCAGAAAGAGGGGAAACAGTCTATGGTTGGGCTGAGAGCAGCCCTTGGCGATGCTGCACGCCCTTCGCAGACATCGCTTGCTCTGGACAGATGCAATGGAGGGGAATGAGGAACCGGTGATGCGTTGGGCAGTTTTCACCACCCTCTGCCGTGCTTTCCAGTCAGGGACAGATCAGTTGCCATACCATACTGTGATACAGTTAGTAAGGATGGCTGGTATATATTGTGGCTGGTAATCATTACCTGCTGTGCAATTAAAACATCAGTTACTTCACATGTTTGTGCACCAACTCAGGGAGGTACCAAAACTTATCTGAACTAAGGAGAACCAAGAAACTGATATTGACTTTAGAAGAGGAAGGATAGACCTGTCATCATCAACGGATCACTGCTGGAGAGAGCCAACAACTTCAAGTTCCTGCGCGTTCATACATCTGAAGATCTGTTCTGAGCATACACAGAAATGTAATTATAAAGACAGCCCATCAACGCCTCCACTTCTTTAGAAGATTGAGGAGATTTGAGTAGTAAGTAAGTAAGTACATTTTATTTATATAGCACGTTTAAATCAACTTGTGTTGGAACCAAAGTGCTTTACATAGAAGAAATAATTAAGTTTCCGTACATCCATAGAAAAAAATTAAAATAAGAAAAAATGACACAACACATTATAGAATTCAACATGAACGTCCCCCCACAACAGAATCAAACTTTTCCACTGTGCGGAAAGGCATCAAAATGTTCAGTCCTCTTCCTCTGTGAACCACCCGAGGTCGGAGCCTATTGTGGCCTCTGCAGCCAGTCCGATGTTTTCAGGCCCTCTTGCCGGAAAGCTGGAACTCCGGCGTCGGGTGAACACTCCTCAGCAGCTTGGAATGTCTGAAGCGGCCGCTTCCTCCCCGGAGACCGCGGCACCCGGTCGACATGTGCCGATGAATACTCTTCTGAAATTGTACTGGTGTATGGTAGAAAGCATATTGACTTGTTGCATCATAGCCTAGACTCGAATGCACAGGAGCCACAGCGATTGCAAAAGTGGTGGACACCTGCCTGGTCTATCACAGGTGCTGACCACCCCACTATCAAAGGTATTTATAGGAGGAATTGACTCAAAAAGCAGCCAGCATCATCAAAGACCCACACCATCCTGGCCATTCTCTCATTTTACTTCTGTCATCGTGATGAAGGCATAAAAGCCTGAAAACTAATGTCCAGGTTCAGGAATGGATTCTTCCCAATGACCATCAGGCTATTGAACACTACGAACTCCAACTAAACTCAAAACTGCCTTGTTTGCACTAGGGAATTTGGGCTTTGTTTTCATTTGCACTATATTGCAATTTTTATTTATTGAACTTGTTTTAAACTTTATTATATTATCTATTGATTACTGTGTTTACAACCCTGTTATGCTACTAGAAGTAACAATTTCATCATTCTGTCTCGGTATATTTGACAATAAAACATGACTTTCATGAAGTTCTATTTATTAACTTACTTTAAAAGTTCTTATTACCATTTTCATGATTTCATCATTTTCACAGTAACACCAAATTAAAAATAGGAAACAGAAAATTAGCTCTGTTAAAGCATGCTATTGTTTAAGCCCAAGGCAAACACCCTTCCACCTGTCCATTGTCCCTTGGATCGTTATCTAGCTTTCCTTTATCTGAACCACACCATCATATGGCGTGGAAGCATCTTCTTCAGCCTTTATGCCTGTGCCATCCAGCACACAACTGCATTCATCCTGATTTTTCTCACATAGTCCTCCCCACTTCTTTCCACATCCCCACCCTGCATTCTCAATCATATTAAATATGTAAATAAATAGGTAAATACCAAAGTGAGGTAGAAAAAAACATGGCAGCACAGTGGCGCAGGTGGTAGAGCTGCTGCCTCACAGCACCAGCAACCTGGGTATGATTCTCACCAACGGTACTGTATATGTGGAGTTTGCACGTTCTTCCCATGACGACACTGCTTTCCTCTTGGTGCTGCAGTTTCCTCCCAAGACATGCAAGTTTGTAGGTTAATCAGTCTATGTAATTATTCCTAATGTGAAGGGAGTGGATGTAAAAGTGGACAGTCCACCCAGGAAGCATCTTAACACAAAGCACTTGCTACTTCCCGGTAAGTTTGAATACACGGCTTTGTTTCCATTTAAGCAGCAAATTCCAGGCCATAATTTTTCCACTGCTGACAGCCGGTTCACATGTTGGTACAATAAAAATAAAAGTAGTCCAAACAAAATGGTTTCATATATCTGAAAGTGACAGCAGAAAGTGTAGGAATATGAATCCTTATTTACTTTTAAGGCAATAAATCTATAAGATGGCAGAAGGCTTCAGTATTAAGTAAAATCTCTTTAACCAACATGAATAGTTTGTCCGCCGTACTCTGTTGGTTGTTCAACGCTGAACATGTTTGAAGTTCAGATTAGTAAGGTACATCAGCATCGGGAAGCTTTGGAGATACCCATCATTCTTTGACTGTGACTGAACAATGGCTTGGCTATTGAAAGCTTTTTTTGGAAGATCAGATTAGTAAAAGCGATATAGTGGGTTTAACATAGATGAGCTGGTGATGATATATGACTTCTACAGATTCTAATGCTTTCTCTTTTCATAAATCCCACTGCTGAAGTACTACAATTCCATGAAGCATGGGCCCCTCATTATTTTAGTTTATTTGAGTCATATCAATATAATGCAACTGGCTCCTATCTAATTTGGATGATTATCGTTCCTTTTACACCTTCTCACAATATGCGTATTTCTGACACCCCAAAGATTACTCATCATTTACAAGTGTGTAAGCCAAGTGGACTATCCACCATTTGACTGGGTGATAGCAGGCAAAAAAATTCAAGTGACTGACTTAAAACATGACATGTGATTAGCGACCTTTCCACCATTCTAAACATTCACACCGTGGCTACCATTTTCAAACAGCACTTTTCCAGGTTACTCTGATAGCAACCCCACAACCTCATTCACTAACTTGCCAACTGAGCCATTCGGAGACTGAAGATAGATACAAAATGCTGGAGTAACTCAGTGGGACAGGCAGCATCTCTGGAGAGAAGGAATGGGTAATATTTGAAGACCAGTCTGAAGAAGGGTCTTGATCTGAAATGTTGCCCATTCCTTTTCCCCAGAGTTGCTGCTTGTCCCGCTGAGTTACTCCAGCATTTTGAGTCTATCTTCGGTGTGAACCAGCATCTGCAGTTCCTTTCTACACATTCAGAGACTGAAGCTGGTTGATATAAATGTCTTTATTTACCAAGACCCTCACGGGCAGAATTTCCAAACTCAGAGTAAGTCTTTATCTTATTTAAAAAAAACAAAAAGGAACAATGAACAATTACCTACAGTTTCAAAAGCTATAATTATCAACTTAGCTTTAACATTTTGAGTGTAGACAGGTAGCTTGGCAGAATTACATATGTACAATGGTTCCCACTGTAGCTGCCAAAACACCTCTGAATAATCAAACTCCTTTGCTGGGACAAACTGATTCATATGGCTGGTCTCGAAGCTTCTGAGGCAAGAAACCCAGACATCCAAAATACACCTCTTTTGTTGGAGTGTTGAGGGATGGCTCCCTGGATACACAAACAAGACAATATTATAAGACCAGATAAACTATGCATTGAATGGCAGGGCTATGCCTTTAACAATAGGTTAATACATGAGATTGGCCACTCTTAATGCCTATCCTGATCTCTTCATGGAGATTTCCATGTCAACTAACATGTATATTATACTGTCTGCAAGGGCACTGCTCAATATGCCCCACATCCAATGATTGGCTTCAATAGTGTTAAAGCATCCTTGCAAGTTAACTTGTGAACAGGTTGTTTTGCCAATTTGAAGATTGGTTGGTATTTTCATAAATATTTCCTATCTACATAATTCCATAACTCCTGAATACCCACCAACGGCAGGTGTACATAAACTCCACCACATGAAGTTGTACAGTCTGAATAGTGGCCGATTAGGAAAAGGGGAGATGTAACGAGACCTGGATGTCATGGTACACCAGTCATTGAAAGTAGGCATGCAGGTGCAGCAGGCAGTGAAGAAAGCGAATGGTATGTTAGCATTCATAGCAAAAGGATTTGAGTATAGGAGCAGGGAGGTTCTACTGCAGCTGTACAGGGTCTTGGTGAGACCACACCTGGAGTATTGCGTACAGTTTTGGTCCCCTAATCTGAGGAAAGACATTCTTGCCATATATTGAATTGGAGGGACGTCAGAGACGCCAGAGTTTAAGAATTGTTGGTGCTCAAGAAGACAAAGAGGGGAATAAAGATCTCTGCGATTTTGCTGCAGACATTATAAAAAGTCTTAAATTTAGATCAAAAGCCTCTACTAGGTAGGGCACACAGAGCACTGAGACGTTGCCCAAGTATGTGCGCCCCCCCCCCCAGGACAACTGATAGTGAAGGTGCAATATGACCATGTTTTGGATGACATTATGAAAAAAATTGTTGGCAGCAGAAACCTCTTATTTGAAGGAGACAAAATCAGTATATTCAGAGATTATCCTGTAGAGGTCGCCAGGCGGAGAGTGCTTTTTACTGAGACAAAAGGAATCCTTAAGAAGATACAAAACGTGAGATATGGACTGATGTATCCTGGACGTAAATGCTGGACTTGCCAGCAAAACTCACAACCACGGTAAGAAACTTAATTTACCCCCATGATATAAATTCATTATCGAAAGTGGAAAACTCCATTATCATCAAAATGCCTGAGCCAAATACCTCTAGTGACTGACAGTCTCAATTGGTAAAATTCTCCTCCCTGATATATTATGTGTAATTTCTTCACCAGGGCCTTGAGTAGGAAAAATGCAGGCTGATATAGTGAAGTACCAAGTTGTATCTCACTTTTAGTGACACTAATCTTTTGAAGAGACATTAAACTGAGCCCTCAGGAGTATGACATTATTTCATTATTGAGGTATCCCAAGTGGTATAGCCAGTGTTTACCACTAATTAGAGTCACTTAAACAAATTAACCAACCATTACTAGATTTGTTTTCATAGGAAATTGCATATTAGCTGTCCCAATTTCCTCCATTGCAACAATGATTAACAAATGCAAGGCCATGAGCATAATCAAGGACCAGTCTCACCCCAGTCATGCTCTCTTATCCCCTCTCCCATCAGGCAAGAGATACAGAAGTTTAAAAATGTACACCTCCTGAATGAAGAACAATTTCTTCCCAGTTATAATCGGACAACTGAATGGTCCTCTCATCAGCTAATCATTACCCCACTAGTGAGGTCCTGACCTCCCAACTACCTCATTGGAGACCTTTGAACTATTTTTAAATCAGACAATATCAGACTCTATCTTGCACTAAATGTTGTACTCTTTATCCTTTATCTATACGCTATAGACGGCTTGATTGCAATCATGTAGAGTCTTTTCTTTGACAGGGTAGCATATAAACCGAAGCATTTCACTGTACCTCAGTGCAAGTGACAATAATAAAACTAAACTAAAATAATTAGCACACCCAGCTACAGGAAAGATGTAATTTAAGTTGGAAAGGGTGCAGAAGAGTTTCACCAGGATATTGCCTGGACCTCCAGGCTTGAGTTGTAGGGAGATTTAGGGAGAGTTTGGGTAGACTGGAGCTTATTTCTTTGGTGTGTAGGAGGCTGAACGACAAACTTTTTAAGGTGCACAAGATCATGAGAAGCATAGATAAAGTGAACACTCACAGTCTTTTTTCCAGGGTACAGGATTCTAAAACTTGATGGCATAGGCTTGGGGTGAGAAGGAAGAGACTTAAGAGGGACCTCAAGTACAAATTTTTCACTAGGAAGGAAGAGAGTATATGGAATGAGCTGCAAATGAAACTATAGAAGAAAATGCAACTGCAATGTTTGGACAGATACTGTATATGGATATGAAGAGTTTAAAGGGCTATGGGTCAAATGCAGGCAAATAAGAATAGCCCAGTATGTTAACTTGGTTGGCATTGACAAGCTGCACAGACAGTCGGGCTGGATTCATGCAGTACAGCTCTGAGAAACTATGACCAGGAAGTACTGGTAATTGCTACGATCACCCCCATATGCAGACAAGTAGCTGCAAGTATATCTCTTTTCTTGCTTTTGTTTTACATGTACGGTGAATGAGGATATTTCATTCTGACTTAATCATCACGGAATGTGCATCTGTGTGCAAATTAACAAATTGAAATCACAGTTGAGTTTTCATCTGAATTCGCAACAGATCTAGGAAATCATTTCGTTGTCTCTGTACTGTACACTGACAATGACAATTAAAATTGAATCTGAATCTGATCTGAAATCACCATTTGTAATGTTTCTAGATCCATGAATATCAAAAGGTAGATATTGGAGGCTGGTAATATCCAGCAATAATTCTATCTTGGTAAATTACTGTTGTGTTGAATCTCTCTTTCATTTATTCATAAATTACTCTTTGCTTAATAAAAAATATAAAAGGGATTAAAAAGGTAATGATTTCATTTATTGAAAACTCTGAAATAAAAGACTAATATGTGGGCAATTTGATGATAGGAGATTTTATAATATGATACTGCGTTGTCTCATTATTAAACTCAATAAATTCCAATGTCACAGATGGTTGGTGAAACATATGATTTAATCTAAGGGCAAACCAGTCTACCACTGGCCACCAGTTCCCTGCAGGCAACAAAATTAGATACAAATGAAAAATAATAAAGAATATAATCGACAATTGACCTCCTGTTTGTTGCAAATAAACAAAAATTAACAACATATATTTGAGAATAATGTGGAATATTAAAATAATGTATTATTCCTAATCATCTCACCTTGCTTGGTCACCACGTTAATTTAGCTTTAAATCTTCTTTACAATTTGGCTTGAAATACCTGATTTATTTTTGTATTAATTGCAATTAAACATCTGTTCCAAATTTCTGGCCTGGCATTAATAATAATAATAATAAATTTTATTTATGGGCGCCTTTCAAGAGTCTCAAGGATACCTTACAAAATTTAGCAAATAGAGTAAAAACATGTAAGCGGAATGAAATAAATAGTAAAGACATCACCAATACACAAATTAAAGACAGAATTCAATCCAAAGACAAAAATCAAAAACACAATATGAAGTTGTTGACATGTTCAGAGTGGTCGGATTGATTTGCGTTAATAGCCCTTTCATCTTTTGATGTCTACCTGTGGTAGCCAATATCTAAACAATTCATAAGACCATAAGACATAGGAGCGGAATTAGGGCACATGGCCCATCAAGTTTACTCCGCCATTCAATAATGGCTGATCTATTTTTCCCTCTCAACCCCATACATCTACTTTCTCCCCATAACCTTTTATCGCCCTTATTAATCAAGAACCTATCAATCTCCACTTTAAAGATACCCAATGTCAGCCTCCACAGATGTCTGTTGCAAGTAATTTCAGTTTCACCACTCTCTGACTAAAGAAATTCTTCCTCATCTCCATCAATAGGTACATCCTTTCACTCAGAGGCTAAATCCTCTGGTTTTAGACTCTCTCATTACTAGAAACATCATTTCCACTCTATCTACTGTAGGCCATTCATTATGTAGAAGGTTTCAATGTACAGGCCACACACTTTCAAAGGCTCATCATCTGTTAATCCAATCATCCCCAGGATCATTCTTGCAAACCACCTCTAGACGCTCCCCAATGTCAGCACATTCTTCTGCAGTTTTAGGGTCCAAAACTGCTCACAATATTCCAAATGTGGCCTCACCAGTCCCTTATAAAGCCTCAACATTGCATCTTTGCTTTTATATTCTCGTACCTTTGAAATGAATGCTAACAATTATTTGCTTGCCTTGTTGCTGACTTTCTAAATGACCTTTTGGGAATCCTGCATCAGCACTGAAGTCCCTTTCCTTCTCCTATTTCTAAATTCTCTACCCATCTAGAAAATAAGCCATGCCTTTATTTATTTTATCAAAGTATTCCATTGGCCATTTATTTGCCCTCTCTCCCAAACTGCCCAAGTAATTCTGCAGACTCTTTGCTTCATCAACACTACCTGTCCCTCTGCCTATCTTCATGTCAGCCGCAAAAGCCATCAATTCCATCATCCAGATAGTTAACATACAAGGTGAAAATAGTGGACCCAACACCGACTTGAGAAGCCTAGGGGCTTAACAATAATCATAGCCCTCTTACAACATGAAAGGTCCTCACATGCACCTTCTATTCCCATGGACTTGTCAGCAAGTGCACCTAGTTCTAACAATGCACTCTGATCAGCACTAAATCATGAATTGGTGATTATCATTATTATTTTTTAATTTGTATTTTTATTAGAAGCAATGTACTGTAGTATAAGACTGCAGCATATGACAAAATACATTTAATGTATATCTTCTATTTTAAATTTAACAAAAGGGAAGTAGAACAAGAGAGAAAGAGCGAGAATGAGAGAAAGTGAAAGAAATAGTGATGTGTAAACCCCTAGACAAGCAGATAGTGCAGTCCAGGAGTGAACGAGTAAAAGCCTATAGAAGAGTAAGAAGCCAAAAACCAAAAATAATAAAGAAAAAGAAAAAAAGAGACCCTTGTACGTTGATATATGTGAATTGGTGATTATGAAGGATAGTATCCATGTTTACATAACAACCACTCTGCATAAACTGAGATTGCTATCCATAATTGTGATCACATGGCAGAGCAGATTCTGCCAAATGGCCTAATTCTGCTCCAATGTCTTAAGAATCTTATAAAGTACAGTGGCAGAAAGATATTATTCAACAATCCAGTGATTCCCCTGCCTTTTTGAAGGTTCCCCCGCTGCAATGTTTGATAGCATCGGGCATTGTTTTAAAGAGGTTTATAGTAAAACCATTTTCAATGCAGCCTTTCTTGAAAATTTCATTGAATGTGTTTCTAGTTGGCCGTTCAAATGTCTGAGATATATAATCGTGCTCTGGCCTTATGTAAATTTATCTCATGGTCTTAATGAATATTATGATTCAGAGTATGCAAGGCTCAAGTGTTAATCCCGGCTAAATTGGACCAGCTAGGACTTCAAAATGGGGTTAAGCTTCAGGGTTGCTGGGAGATTTGGTCAAATTGGAATTACTCTCTGCAGGGCTGGGGCAGGCTGCAAAGAGGAGCCAGAGTGTCTGGAGCTTAGATACAATTTGCAAGCAAAGAATGGGAAGCCCTGCAAACCCTGTCAATCTGGTGCAAAATGCATAGAATGGATTGGATGGCTACAAACCAGACAAACACCTTGTAAATAGTTGTAAATAGTGTTGCAGAGTCTGACTTTGCTAAGTGTTGATTGGATGAGGTGTTGAACTTTGTCTGAGTTTTCTGTTAATCAGGGCAAATGTTTCCAAGTTGACCATCTCAAAGTCCGTTGTCAATACAATGTATTGAACTGTTATATCATTGGTTTAGGGATCTGCCTATTTTATATGGGGTTAATCGATATCTGTAATTGGGTGATTAAGCGACCACCCCCATGTGGTTCGACCCTCGAGGTCCCGGGACATAAAATTCCATGATCACGAGTCTCAGTGTCGATCTTCTGGAGGACTGCGTAACCTTCTGGAGTGCCTCTGTCTGAGCAAGGCCTTGAAGGCTTGAACAGGCAGACACAAAGATCGAACCCGCGGTGAGATAGGCAGTGTGTGATCTGTGACGCACTTTTGGTAAAATAAAGTGTAGTTGATTCAAGTGCTTGATTCAGTGTTTTACTGAAACTAGACTGGGGGGAAGCTTAGAAACGAGCAATTATCACAAGCAATTTGAATCTGTGGTGCATTGTTAACATCAATGTAGGCCTCAGGCTTCTCCACTCACTCACAGCCCTAGTAACATTACTGAAAAGACCAGTGGCCAACCTTTTCAAGATTGGCCTGTTCAAGTATTGAAAAGTAATTAATTGGGAGCAATGCTGGGAAGAGAGATACGCAGGCATTTAAACAAAACTGCAAATGTAAAAAATCAAATAAAAAGTCTGAGGAAGGATCCCGACCCGAATCGTCACCTAAACCGTAACCGCCAATTTCTCCAGAGATGTTGCCTGATGTTGAAATAATTCACAACTTTGTGTCGATCTTCGGTATAAACCAGCACCGGCAGTTCCTTTCTATGCATTTAAAAACAGTGTTTCTTTTTCATTTACCATTTACTACCTGTTTATTTGTTAATAAACTATTTCAGATTAGAAAGATTCATAAAACTGGATAACAGAGACTCATTTTGTGTAAGGTCATAAGGAATAGTAGAATTATGCCAATCGTCTATGCCATTCAATCATGGCTGAACTATCTCTCCCTCCGAATTCCATTCTCTTTCCTTCTCCCTATAACCTCTGACACCCGTACTAATCATCAATCTATCTATCTCTGCCTTAAAAATATCCACTTGCTTGGCCTCTATAGCCCTCTGTGGCAAAGAATTCCACAGATTTACCACCCTCTGACTAAAGAAACTTCTCTTCATCTCCTTCCTAAAAGAACATCCTTTAATTCTGAGGCCATGACAGAGAAGCTGTGAGGCTAGTTCCAGACTCTCCCACTAATGGAAACATCCTCTCCACATACACTCTATCCAGGCCTTTCATTATTCTGCATGTTTCAATGAGGTTCCCCCCTCATTCCTCTAAACTCCAGCGAGTACAGGTCCAGAGCCGACAAATACTCATCATAAGTTAACCTACTCATTCCAGGTCCATGTTTGTCCATGTTGCAAGAGAACGCTGTATATCATGAGGTTAACTAGCTGAGATAACACACAGGAACATTGGGCAGGGCTATTGTACAGACAAGGTCACTTGATAATACGTCCAAAGGTACATTCATCCTGATTGGGGAAATCCACATTTTTTATTTAAAAAAAAAAATAGGTGCAGGAGGAGGCCATTCGGCCCTTCGACCCAGCATTGCCATTCATTGCAATCATGGCTGATCGTCCCCAATTAATAACCCGTGCCTGCCTTCTCCCCATATCCCTTGATTCCACTAGCCCCTAGAGCTCTATGTAACTCTTTTAAATCGGAAAAACAAGCCAATGTAGGTGGCTCTGGCTATTATTAAATAAATAAGTAGTCCCATCAGTTGGTCAACAGGGGACAGAAATTTGCTGGAAGGTGAAGAGTTAAGTATGATGAATAGGATGAGGAAGAAAAGTTAATCTTGGCCAAAGTAACAAATTGTGAGGGTAACGAAGACCTGGTTGAGGAAAGTGTCAAGAAAGTGGAAGACGAAATGGTAGCTTGGGGTTAAGGGAGAAAGTGGATCAACCAGTTGTCATCCACAAATTCCATAGAATGTATAGTGGTTCCCAAAAGAGAAAATTGGGATCCATGAACCTTTAGCAGTAGCAGGGAAAGTGTAGAGAAATAATAGCATAACACCTAGAAAATAGTAATATAGCTGGATACTGAAGGTAAATAGGAGTTTTGAGTTTGTAAACTATAGAATAGATAAAGTGGATCCAGTTGACATGTTTCTGAACTTTAGAAAGACTTCATGGCACACAAAATATGTGTGCCATGAATACAACTGTATTGGGATATATTACCAAGGATTGATAAATAGGTGGAAAATAATAAGAATAAATGGGTAATTTGTTGGTGAAGCAGTAACTAGGGAGGGACTCATGAATTGTGGGGATCTCTGATGTTTCATAATCTAAATCGCTGATTTACGTGCTGATGTATAATATATCTCAATTTGTTGATGACGCAAAGCTAGATGGTAATACAGGCGGAGGAAGAAACAGAATGGATTTTGGGTAATATAGACCAGCTAATTAAATGGGCAAGATTGGTGGCAGATAAAATATAATGGAAATAAATGTGAAGTCATCCACTTTCACAGAAAAACATAGAAAGCAATTAGTTCTAAAGGTGTGAGACTGAAAGGTGTTGGTGTTCAGAGGGAATTGGGTGTCCTTGTACACAGATTACTGAAAATGATCATGCACACTATTGGGAAAGCAAACACTACATTTGTTTTTTATTGCAAGTAAATTTGAGTACTAGAGTAGTTATGTGGACCTCTGGTGAGACATCAACTTGCGTATGGCATGCACAGCCTAAAGTTGTAGATCTAGGGTAGACATCAAGGCCAGGACAGCCTCAGTTACTGGGTGGATGGCTTTGATGCCTGCAGATAAAGCCTCAGTGAGCATTTATTCATGATGGTCTGGATGTCTGCAGTCTGTCTGTCATCCCCCACTTATGCAGGTGATTGGCTGTTCTTGCATGGAGGGTGCGGATTCTGTTCAGGGTTATCCATTGCTTGCGATGGAGGTCAAAACCCGGTGGTTTCACTGTGGGGCCTGTGATGACCTCTCCGTTGTTGGTGTTGGCATCTTTCCAGGCTCTGCATCACTCAGTCTTGGAGTCAAAGTCTTCCAGGGATTTAACGGAAGACCAGAAGGCGCATGTTGGGCAGATTGTTCAAATCAGCATGGATGGGAAGGTCAGGGTTAGCCTCGACGGTGCATCAATCTTGCAACATACTCTCCCTTCTGCGTATGCTGGGAGGGGCAATTTGAGAGAGGACAGGGAGCACTGCAAATGAGTTGACTTAAGCATCCCTGTGATGACCCACGTTGCATAGTTAAGGACAGTATCAACTCGTTTGGTGTCGCAGTTGTTAGCCCAAGGTGTTGAGCAAAACTCAGCTATTGAGTAGACTAGGGCTAAATTTGCGGTGCGGAGGGTGTGTTCATTGGATCCCCAGCTGTTGCCTGCAAGTTTCCTGATGATGTTGACCCTTGCTTTCAGTTTATCAGCCACCCTCTTCAGGTGTTCACAATAGGTGAAGGTGACTCCGAGGTTCTTGGGGACTTTCTAAAGTAAAATTTCCTTTCCTTCTCATTATCTTATTTACACAGACTTGGTTATCACACTTGCAACCCCATAACAGACATAACAATTGATAAGAACTAAATCAATGGGTCACATAGTCTCCAAATTACTTAGCCAGTCTCACAGCTCGACCTGAGCGAGTTCTCACTGTTTTGTTTATATCCATGTCCTTGTTTTTGTCAGTTTGCTCAGTAGCTGTTTTATTTCCAGTAGGCGCTGGCTGTTGTCGCCTGTGTCGCGTTAATTGTGGTCGGTGTAGTAGGTTCGCCCTGGTCTTTGATGGTCTGGCCGTGCTTCGCGTAGTGACTTGCGTCTAGCTTGTCTGGTGGGTTTTCTCAGGTCTTGCGGAGACGTACGCGATTGCGACGGTATATGCCAGATGGGCTCTGAAACACACATGTACCGCGTCAAGTTGGCGAGAAACTATGGCTTTCTCCCAACTCTTCTTTCCTTGTACGAGGGGTTGCATTCGCACTGTCGCTCACGTGAAAGGTCTTTAGCTGACATTGCTGCTGAACGCGCTGCTTCATGCGTTCAAGCTCATACACAACTCTGGGTTCAAGTAGTCTCGCTGTTGACGGCAGAAGTGTGTGCGTGCGACGATTCATGAGGCGCTGAGTGGGACTTGTGCTCAACCCTTGCGAAGGCGTATTACGATAACCCAACATCACTAGGTAGGGGTCAGGTCATGATTTCGACATGATTCGCTTTGCTGTTTTGACGGCTGATTCTACCTTCCCGTTCATTTTGCTATTACTGGGGCTGCTGCACAAAATCCCATCCCCTCGTGAACTGGTGAAATGCAACCGATGTGTACTGCGGCCCGTTATCGCTCACAACTTGTGTCAGGCTGCCGTATCAACTTGCGAATAACGGTTGGACTGCTCGTGTCTCTCGGCCGGTCTACTTCGACAAAGTTGCTATGGTAGTCTACGGTGACGAGATAATCTTTCCCATCCCATGTAAAAAGATTTGTGTCGACCTTCTCCCATGGCCTTGTCGGCTGCTCATGAGTCATGAGTGTCTCTTTTTGCTGGCTCACCTCATAGGTGCGGCACATCACATCACATGTAGCAATATACTGCTTGATGTCACTACTCATGCCAGGCCAGAATAGGCATTCACAGGCAGCCTTCAACGCCTAGATGTGAAGAGTGTATCTTTCCTTTCATGTCTCTTAAGCTTATCGGTATGATCACACGCTAGCCCTTGAGGATCAAACCATCTTGGACTGCGAGCTCATCCCTATAGCTGTAATAAGGTGTGAGCTGCTCTGGTAGCCTATCTCGTTCACTTGAACAACCACCGATGATGACATGTTTCAGCATCTGTAGTGTGTCTTTTGCTGTTTCATCGCGAATTTTCTCGAGACGCTCATCTCGAATTGGCAAGTGTGATACCATGTTGACCTCGAATGCTTGCTCTCTGCTCAGAGTACCGCTAGCTGCACACGACAGTGTATCTGCAAGGTACATGAACTTCCCCTGACAGTAGCTGATGTTGAAATCATAGCTCTGTCGGCGGAGTAGTGTTCCTTGAAGACGCTTCGGGGCTTTCACTAGCAGCTTCTTTGCTATAATTTCCAGCGGCTTGTGATCGCTGATCATGCTGGTGAAACGACCAAATGTATATTGATGGAAACGTTCCATTGCAAATACCACGGCGAGCATCTCCTTCTCAATCGAGGCATATCGCGATTCGATATCACTTATTGCTCTGCTCTCAAACGCGATGGGACATCCCTTTTGGAGCAAGGCTGCCCCCAGTCCCTTGTTGCTGGCGACACACTGAATCGTCAGCTCATCCTTGGGATTGTAGTATGTTAAGATCGGTGCTTCCGATACCATCTGTCTGATCTTGGACATCGCTTTGTCCTGATCGGCAGACCAATCCCATGCTATGTCTGGTCTCGTCAGCTGTCTGATGGGCTCCATGGTATCAGACAGGCTGTGAGGAAAATGGCTCAGGTAGTTGACAAATCCAACTAGCCTCTGCACACCCTGTACATCTGAGGGTGCTGGCATATTGATGACATCTGCGACCTTTTTGGGGTCGGGTTGGAGTCCTGTGCCAGTGATTACATCCTAAAAAGGGTATCTCAGTTGCTTTGAAGACAGACTTGTCCTTGTTAAGTTTGATGTGTTGCTGTACACATCGCTGAAGCAACTGCTCGAGCATCAAGTCGTGATCGATGACCGCGTCTTCCATCACCTCTCCCTTACCATAGATGAGGATGTTGGCTGCAAAGCAGATCACTCCAGGGAGCGCTTGATGTAATCTTCGCTGCAAGATTTCAGATGATACACTTAAACCGAATGGCAATCGGCGTTACTGGTAACGCCCGAAAGGTGTGTTGAACGTCGTCAGATTGCACGATTCGTCCTCAAGTTTCACCTGATAGAAAGCTGAGCTCATGACGAGCTTACTGAAGATCTTCGCTTGGTCGAGATCTGGCAAGATGTCCTCAATAACTGGGAGTGGATAGTGTTCTCGCTTTGGCACTTTGTTTAGTGGTCGTGGATCGATGCACACCCGGAGATCGCCATTCTTTTTCTCCACGACCACGAGCTGGCTGACCCAACTCGTCGGCTTGTGAACTGGTGCGGTCACGTGATGCTCTACCAAGCGTTCTAGCTCCGTCTTCACCTTCTGCTTTATCGCATGAGGTAAACGTCGTGGCGGTAGGACTGTGGGTTGCACTTCCTCGTCAATCTGCAGGTGTGCTTCACCAGGCAGCTCTCCTAGTTTACCATCGACAACCTCTGCATAGCGTTCTTCAGTCTTAAGTGCTTTCTCTTTTAAGACCGTCGACTTGTGCACACGGTGAAAGCTGTCATCATTTACAAATTCTAATTCATTTGCTGGCTAGCTTTGCTTCCTAGCAGTGGTGTTAAGCCATCATTGACCACAATGAACTCCACGGAATATTTGCGGTTTGTCTTGGGGTTGAGCAGCTTAACCCAGCAAACTCCTTCCGCGTCCATTGTAATCTTATCCCACATCATGAGCTTCTTTTGACATGGGGCTAGTGTGTTGTCTACGCTGTGTAAATATCTGCATGGCAAGATGCTCACGTTTGCTCCGCTGTCCACTTGGAAGTCGACCTGCTTCCGATTGACAAGCATCGATGCGTAGACATCATCCCTAGGCCGCACCATGTTAATTGTGAGCGTGATATTATCGATGTTCTCAATGCTCGTGTCACTTCCGGCCTGGTCGTCCACTTTGTGTACTTTCTTCTTTCTGCACACTTTGGCAAAGTGATTGCGACTGCCATATGCCCTACACGGCACCGGGAGCCTGCGGGTCCCTGGAGGGAGACCGCTTTTCAGGGCTCCCGCAACGGCGACTTCTCCCGCCCGAGTTGCGGGGTTGAAGAACTCCTGGAGCGGGGCCTTACAGCACTGCCCCGCGCGGCTTGGAATGGCCGCGGGACTCTGCGAGCGCACGCCGGGGGCTCTAACATCAAGAACCCGGTGCGCGACCTTGCATCACCCGGCGTGGCTTTAATGGCCGCGGGACAATCGCCATCGCCAGCCGGGGGCTTTGACTTTGACTCTGACATCAGGGGGGGGGGGGGGGGGGGGGGGGGGGGGGGAGTGCAGTGGAGAGATAAGTTTTTTTGGCCTTCCATCACAACGATGTGATGGATGTTTATGTAAATTATGTTGTGTCTTGGGTCTATTTGTTTGTAATGTATGGCTGCAGAAACGTCATTTCGTTTGGACCTCAAGGGGTCCAAATGACAAATAAATTGAATCTAATCAAATCTAATCTAACTGTTCCAGCCGGGAGCTTCAGATTGTGGCAGAAAAATGATTCTTGAGGGCACAACCGCTGCCACCATGTTCAAGGACAAGCTTTTCCAGTAAATAAAACTCCTACGCATGCCTGAAACCCCCACGCATGCATGTACTTTATTGAGTTGTTAAAGGCACATTACACATATCATAGCAGTAGGCAAGGGCAAGGTCATCTGCATATGCAGAATTCCTGGACCAGGTAGTTGGCATGTCACTTGCATAAATGTTGAAGAGTAGTGGAGCTAGGACAGAGCTAGGGAGAGACCATCATTCAGGGTCCGGACAGGGCAGTTCCCAAGCGAGACTCTAAATCTACGGTTGCTGAGGATGGATGAGAGGGCACACATGGTGGTTTGGCACTTCAAGATTTTGGAAGCTTTCAGCAACAGACCATGGCTCCACACGGTGTCATAAGCTGATGACAGATCGATGAGAGCAACACCAGTTTTCAGGGCACGTTGGAAGCCAGCCTCTGTATTGGTAATGAGGGCAAGGTTGTGATCTGTGCAGCTTCTACCAGGTCTAAAGCCAGCTTGCTCCCTGGGCAGAACAGGTTCTACCAATGGAGAAATCCTGGCAAGCAGGAGGTGCTCAAACAACTTGTAGGATGTGCACAAGAGGGAGATGAGTCGGTAACTAGCTGGATCATCAACAGGTTTCCCAGGCTTGAGGAAGGCCATGACTTTAGACTTTCTCCAGGCCTTAGGGATAATTCCACCACAATGGACATGAGTGAATAAAGCGGCCAGCCAGTTGCGTCCATGGGGGCCACGGTTCTTCAGTAATTCCAGGTAGATCCCATCAACTCCTGCTGCTTTCCCAGCTTTGGTAGAGGACAGGCCTTTGTGTACATCAACTGGAGAGTATGGATTAGAAAGGGGGTTTGAGGATGGTGAAGAAGAGATGGACTTTGTCAAGCTCTGTCTCACTTCTTGTCGGGCATCTTTGGAAGCCTTCGAGTTTGCCAGCAGGCGAGAGGTTACAGCATTTGCTGACACCTTGGGGGGATTGTACCGGGCAGGAGCAGCTAAACCATGATGACGAAGGAGAGTCCAAGCCTTCCTGCTGGAGTGCGTAAAGTGCAAGTCATCTACAGTCTCTTGCCAGCGCTGTCTTCCTGCATCCAGGGAATCTAGCAGTTATGTGGCAGTATCTGGGTCATCCGTGGCCTCATACTGCTTTAAATGGTCTCCTGATTCAGGGAGACAGCAGGGAGTGAAGTCTTTGCGGAAGCCTCTAGGGACGTACTTCTTTGCTGCAGCCTCCAGGATCGTGCCGAAGGACTTGTAGTTCTTGGGGACAGGTTCAAGACATGATCTTTTCCCCAACTTCTTGTGTGAAGCCTGTCCAATCTGCTTTCCTGAAGTTCCAGCGTGGGAGAGGCTTGGATGAGATCGCAATGATCTGTACACCGACGAGGATCAGAGCAGGTCTATGTTGACTGTGAGGGAAGTGCAAAAGGGTCTTACGTGACGCATGGAGAGGGTGGCCAACATCGGTTTTCAATGTGAAGCAGAGCTCTGTAGTCTCTCCTCCATCTGCTTGAGTGGAATGTGCCTGTTTGCTTGGCATCATGGAGGAGTTAGCAATCATTGTTGGATGCCCACATAGCCAGTAATTCTCTATTCTCATTGTTGGTTGAGTAGCCCCAGGATGAGTGATGACTGTTAAAGTCCCCTGCATGTACTTCTGAGTGGTGGAAAGTGGGTAGCGGAGGCAGGCCACGTGACTATAGGGGGTTTATATACATTTGTGACAGTATCAGCGATGTGCGTCTCTTGTAGAAGGAGGACATCAGCATTAAGGTCCTCAGCAGATCTTGGGATGTATTCATTCTTTGCCCTGGACATTCCTTCCACATTTAGCTGGTAAATGTGTCGATATTTCCCGATGCTGCGGGAGTTTTGGCCCTGGGAAGGGCCGTTTGGGTTACCAGTCACTAGTGACACCAAAACATTACATCTATTTGTTTGTTCATCTCCGGTGAGACTACCTAGAATATATTATATACCTCCAGAGCCTTTACTTAGAGGCAATGCAGTAAAGAATCACCAGATTGATTCCTGCACTAGTAGGTTTGCGATATGAAGAGGGATTAAGCAGAGTGGGCCAAAACTCATGAGTTTGGAAGGATGATTTTACCCAGAAGGTACTAAATTTTGGAATTCTATATCCAAGAGGACCGTGGAGGTTGATCACTGGCATATTCAATTCAGACTTAGATTTATTAAGATATGGGAATCAAGGGATATGGGGGGTAGTGCAGGAAAGTGGTGTGAAAATAAAAGATTATCAGTGATGGTATTGAATGTCATACTTCTGCTTCCATTTCTTATGCCCTTATACTCTTTCACTTGATGTAACATTAGTGGAAGATCAACTGAAGCCCCAGAATAATGAGGTAAACTGTATTCTGCAATTTCTGAAACTTGTTTTATCAATGTTAACTGAGAGAAGTGGTGTAACTGCATAGAAATTCACTGCACCAAGCTTCTAGATTCACATATTCGCTTCACAGATAAGGAAGAAAAACACTCCCTTGAATAATGTTGAATTTAATTCTCTAGCATAATTTATAATGCTTTCCTAGAAATACATTTTTTTGGGGGACATTATCTAGATTTCACTGAACTACTGACTCGTATAGAACTGCACTTCACATGTTGTCAGGCATAAGTAACAAAAATCTACTCCTCCTGGAAGCTTCACAGTAATAATTGCTTCCAATTCTGTAGTTCCTTTAAGGTAGTAAAATGGCTGGCCAACAGAGCAGCTGGGTTCTGAATCCTATTTTTTTATTGCTACATCACCATCACTGAATAAGTAAATGGTTCACAAAAGATTAAAGTCTAAATGCCAATTCAAATCTGTGCATAATCATAAGCATTGGCAGAATGATGGTTGTGATTAACAGATAGAACAAAAGCAAAGGACATGAAAAGGATGACCATGTGTTTTTACTTAATGTGTACTGACAAGGTGGAGACGATATCTTTAAATGCATGTACTATTTATAATCTAAATCAAAAGGTATTATAACAAAGACAGGATATCATTATATGTAGTTTTAACTGCACAGCAAGTGATGAAGTGACCAGAATTAGAGTGTAAAGGTTTTGGAAGAGATTACATAAAAATAATGGCAATATCATCAAGAAAGGCTTGAATATAAAAATCAAGCTTTTCGTCACATTTGATAATCAGGTTAATAAGCAACAGGGGTGATGGACTTGCCATACGCTGCAGAATAGACAACAACCTTTTGGATGACCATGTTTACAAAGCAAAGTGTGCTTTGGAAAAAAAAAAAGTTTAGAGTTTACCAAGTCATGCCTGAATGTTTTGGTGGCAGCTGTGTTGAGGTAGAGTTGGGCATTGTTACATACAATGGAAATAACTAGTCTTTGTAGTGATTGTTCAAAACTCAAGTTCAAGTAGTAGTCACAAAAATCTCCACACGCTGGAATCTTGAGCTGAAAACATAGTGCACACCCCCATCCACATTAACGGGACGGAGGTGGAACGTGTTTCTAGCTTCAGGTTCCTGGGAGTCAACATCTCCGATGACCTCTCTTGGACCCACAATACCTCTACTCTGATCAAGAAGGCTCATCAGCGTCTCTTCTTCCTGAGGAGACTGAAGAAGGTCCATCTGTCTCCTCAGATCCTGGTGAACTTCTACCGCTGCACCATCGAGAGCATCCTTACCAACTGCATCACAGTATGGTATGGCAACTGCTCTGTCTCCGACCGGAAGGCATTGCAGAGGGTGGTGAAAATTGCCCAACGCATCACCGGTTCCTCGCTCCCCTCCATTGAGTCTGTCCAAAGCAAGCGCTGTCTGCGGAGGGCGCTCAGCATCGCCAAGGACTGCTCTCACCCCAACCATGGACTGTTTACCCTCCTACCATCCGGGAGGCGCTACAGGTCTCTTCATTGCCGAACCAGCAGGTCGAGGAACAGCTTCTTTCCGGCGGCTGTCACTCTACTAAACAACGTACCTCGGTGACTGCCAATCACCACCCCCCCCCGGACACTTATTATTTTTTTTTTTTTCAAATCGTTTGCTATGTCGCTCTTCAAGGGAGATGCTAAATGCATTTCGTTGTCTCTGTACTGTACACTGACAATGACAATTAAAATTGAATCTGAATCTGAATCTGAATCTGAATCTGAATCTGAATCTGAATAGTGCTGGAGAAACACAACAGGTCAGGCAGCATCTGTAGCAATGTTACACCATTTTGAGATTTAAAAAATCTAGTCTGTAATGTATCCCATCAGATAAATCATAAAAAGAGTTTAATTTGACACCTAATTCATTTCATATCTTCAGTATTAAAACATTTATGCCCATTTTCATACTCGGAAATTAGCATCTTGTTCCCTATTGCTTTTCCATTGACTTAACACAAAAGCTGTGATCGAGGACAATCAAAAGCCCATAACTTTCTTAAAAATTAAGGGAAATGAAAGAAATTTTCAGTTATTGTAGATTGAAGCATTCTGAAACAAATATGAAACAATCTTACTTAGAAGACTTGAAATTAAAGCATATAATTAGTAAGTTACCTAATTGTAGCTAATTACAAAATTCAATTACTAGATCTAGCAATTTCTTAAGAATAGATTAACATTTTTAAATAGCCTAAGTGTCCAAATAACATTCACACAAGAATTCACAATACAACATAATTTTTAAATCTCATTGTCATGGATTTATAGGCCAAATGGAAGGAATTTTATGTTTAATACCTGTAAATTAATGGCCATTTAAATCATCTTGCAAGTGGGTTTTTCTGGAACGTGATAATTTGTAACGTTGCAGTTTGCGTTGATTTAGTCCCCATATCGGCAGGAAAAATACTGCCAGTTCGTATGGGGACTAAATCACCATTTCGCAACTTAAAATGTGAATTAAACGCATCTTAAATGCATAAAATAAACGGCTTTTTTTAACCTGTCCCGTACCTGAAATCCGTTCCCGTTGTCGGCGTTGACGGCTTTAGAAGCTGGTTTTAAAATTACTCCAGCGCTGAACTAGTCGGGCAATTTAAAAAAAAAAAAATACACAGAACGCCCTTCGGAACGATTCTTCAGCAAAAGCTTGCACTCCAACCACATATATTCCGGGTCAAGGTAGGAAAAAAACACGTTTTAACCCTACCCCCCCCCCCCCCCCCCCCCCCAATAGTTTATTGTCATGTGTATCAAGGTACAACAAAAAGCTTTTGTTGAGCGCTAACCAGTCAGCGGAAAGACAACACATGATTACAATCGACCCATTCACTGTGTACCAATACATGATAAAGGGAATAACGTTTAGTGCAAGATAAAGTCCAGTACCGTCCGATCAAAGATAGTCCAAGGGTCTCAAATGAGGTTGGAGAATGAAGTTGATGCTGAGAGAAAGCATGTAGATTAAAAGATTAAAATAAAAAGGAGTCAAGAGAAAAATGGACTCCAGAATTACTGGGGCAGGGATGGGCAAAGAAGTAATTGTTGTAGCTCTCACGCTATGACTGGATAATTAGAGGTACAACAAGATGACAAACATTCAAGATGCCACTGCTCAGACCCTGCACTGTGCAGGGACAAAAATCTCATTTCAGCGATCCAGATTTATAGGAAAGTTAAGCATGAATTTGTAAGCTAGAAAATGCTCAAGAACTTTCGAGAGGTAAGGGAAAACAGATGAAAGCAGTTTTCAGGGGCAAAGGATTCAGGGGTTGGATTTCTTGTATTTATTTCTCAAGATAATACCTTCTCCAGGGATTATCATGGAAATGGGAATAATTCTCACACATCTAACTTTAGATGAACTATTTTCAATTGGATAAGAATCACTGCTCCTATCCAACGTGATACTTTATGATTCCCATTAAATGAATGTGCTGTTTTATGGTTTCAATAATGCTTTAAAAAAATCTGTGATCTTGTGGGGATATTTTTTTCTCCCCGACGCTAATTTTTTTTTAAACCTTAAAAGGCTTAAAAATATTTGAGAACTGCTTGCCCCTCACTAAAATGTCATGTATCAGGCTAAAACTGAAACACGAATGATTCCGCATATCCCACAAAGTAACAAGCATTGAGGTTCCCATTGCTACACGTTGATTCATTTAGGTTACAGAAGGAGACCTATTGCCCTACCTTGCCCATGCTATCCCCCAACAGAGCAATCCCACCAGATCCATTTCCTCTCTCCATGTTTCCCTGTCCTCCTGCATGGTATTCTCTTCCACATGTACATCAACCCCTTCTGATTATATTGCCAGTTGGTGATTGCAAAATTCCCACACATTTCCTTTGGTATATTTACTAACTATTGCTTCCTTTGAGTACTCCATTCCATTTCCCTTGTTTCTCGAAGTCTGCCGTATCAGTTCGGATGACAGCACCTTCCACATCTGTTTTTCCTGATATGCTCTTCCTTTTTCCTTCACCACGTTCTTTGTGTCTATTCCATTTTCAACATTTCTGTTCCCACCCTCATTCCGCCCACCCACATCAAGGATAGTATTGTCCTTGACCTTATCTTCATGTTTTTGATATGTTTCCACATGCGAGTCATCCAAACGGTTCGAGCCCATGGGAACCAGGGAAACTTGGCAAAATTGGCAAAGGAACCAACATTGGCATCATTGTAATACACAGAGGGTGATGGTAGAGGGGTATTTTCCTGTTTGGAAGCCTATGAGCAGAGGCCTACCACTGGGATCAGTGCTAGGACCCTTACTTTCTGTTATATTCATTAACAGTTTGTGACATTTCATAAGTTTGCCGATGATTTGGACATCGGTGAAGTTATTGATGATGTAAAGGGTTACATGATACATGATATTACATGATATTGATCAGTTAGTAAGTTGGGCAGAGCCATGGCAGATGGCATTTAATCCAGTTAAAGTGCTAGGAGATGTATTTTGGCAGGACCAATAAGGATCAAACATATACATAAATTATAGGAGCTTGGAACAGGAAGACCTTGAGCAAAAAGCAAGCTGCTGGAAGATCATAGCAGGCAGGCAACAACTATGGAGGGAAGTAAGACAAAAGGTTGGGATCCATCTTCAGATTGCTCAAGAATCTGCAGTCTCTTGTATATCCAATAGAAAGTCCTTGGTGTGCTCATTCATAGATCCATGAAAGTCTGGAAGAAGGTGCATGGGTACTTTCCTTCTTTTGCGGGAATATCTATACATAACTAAAACTCCGATCTTGTTATCTTCCGGTTTGGTGGTCCTTCTATTTGAGGAAAAACGGTTTGCGATAGCGCCACGATTTTTCACCAGTTCACTCACCATTCTCCTATACTATGAGTCCACCAAGTTTAGTTCTGATCGGTTGATTTTCGTAAAAGTTAGCGAGGTTTAAAAATCTTAAAAACCGCGCATGCACAGATCGATCTCTTCTGCCAGTCAGCGCCGCATGGATTAGTCTCTTCCCCTGTCATTCCCCGGGATGGTCCGCCCCTTCCTGCGCCATCGCTTCTTTACTGGGGCTGAGGAAAGCCAATGGAGGTTTCCAACCGGACTCTCGGAGGGACCCGAAGCAGCCCAGCCCAGCCCCAAGCAGCCCTGCCCCAAGCAGCCCCGCCCCAGCTGCAGCCTAGCCAGCAGTGGCCCAGCCCCAAGCAGCAGTGGCCCAGCCCCCAAGCAGCAGCGGCCCAGCCCCAAGCAGCAACCCAGCATCGAAGACCCGACCCAGCCCAGCCCAGCATGGGAGACCCAGCCCAGCCGGAGTCGGAGTTGTCGCCAAATGGAAAACGGAGACTCTGATCCCAGCGGAGGAGAACGACCAGCGCCTGCTGTGAGTCCCCATCGCACCGCCAATTCCAGCCTCTACCCATCTGGTCCTGCTCGCTGACCCCCCCCCCCCCCCCCCCCATGGCTCTTCTCCCGCCTTTTCTCCGAGCTCACTCCACACCTGCCCACACACCCCTCCCCCCATAAGCCCCCTGCCCACACACACCCCACGCCCACACATAACACACCCAGCCCCACCCCACACACTCCGTTGCCCACACCCCCCCCCTCTCACTCCTCCTGCCCCTACAACCCACCCCCCCCACAACCCCCTCCCACATCTCCCTCCCACATACCACCCTCACACACACGCCCCCCATACACACCCCCTTCCCACACACTCCCCCCCTGCCCCCACACCCCCCCCTCCCTCCAACCCTCCCTCACACCCCCCCCCCCTGCTCACACACACCCTCCCCCCCACAACCCCTCCGCCCGCCCGCACACCCCTTCCTTCCCCACATCACCCCCACCCACACCTCCCCACACACACACCCCTCCCACTTAGTCTAGTAGTATATATAAGTAGGGAGAATATGGCAAACTTTTACAAGCATTGATTAGGCCGTACCTAGACTATTGTGAGTAGTTCTGGTCACCACACCATGGGGAAAAATGTGGTTGATTACACTAGAAAGACTGTGCAGGAAATTCACCAGGATCTTGCCTGAGATAGAGCATTTCATTTATGAGGAGAGACTGGATAGGTTGGGTTTGTTTTACTTGTAGCAGAGATGGCTGAGGGGCATTGCTTGTGGTATACAAAATGATGAGCAGAGATATGGTAGATAAGGAAAATACATCTTCATGGCAGAGGTTATAAAACTTGAAATTATAGGTTTAATGTAAGAGGTAGTAAGGTTTGAGGGAATATGAGCAAGATTTTATTTTTCATCCAATAGACAATAGACAATAGACAATAGGTGCAGGAGTGGGCCATTTGGCCCTTCGAGCCAGCACCGCCATTCAATGTGATCATGGCTGATCATCCCCAATCAGTACCCCGTTCCTGCCTTCCTCCATATCCCCTGACTGCTATTTTTAAGTCCTATCTAGCTCTCTCTTGAAAGCTTCCAGAGAACCTGCCTCCACCACCCTCTGAGGCAGAGAATTCCACAGACTCACCACTCTCTGTGAGAAAAAGTGTTTCCTCGTCTCCGTTCTAAAAGGCTTACTCCTTATTCTTATCCAGAGTGTGTTTAGACTCTGGAACACATTGCCATTTACTTATTTGGATGTCCACTTGTGACGCCTAAGCATAAAAAGCCGTGGAACGAGTGCCAATGTGGGATTAATCGGCTGGGGGCTGATGGGCAACCTAGACATGGTGGGATGATGATGGAACTGATTATATGGTTCTGGTCTGCAGTGAGATTCCGTTGCTTAACACTTTGGTACATTCTCCACAACAACAAGATCTTTGGTCATCTACACTGGCCCAAGGACACTCATCAATCATTCAAGGAGCAGTGTTTCATTTTCCAACTTGGTACATTAAAGCCTATGAGATTCAACGATGAATTCAATAATTTCAGATAATCAGTCACTCCAGAATGCTATGTTGCATTTCAAGCAGTCAGTCATTCCTCCTTCCCACCACCATTTCAGGCCTCATTTGTCATTTGTTTACACCATCCCCAGACATAGAAGAATCAATCCCTGCTACCCTCTTTCAGCCAGCACCGTCATGTGCACCCGCCTTCTCTTGGACTTCACTGTGTCTCAGATATTCCTTTTTGTTCCTTCCACCCCTCTCCTTTTACACAGTAATTATCTTCAGGCTTTCCACAGATCTAACAAAAGCTATTTGATCTGATGTGTTAGCATTGGGACTTCTCCACATTTGCTGTTTGAGTATTTTTGAGCAGTTAGTTGAAAAAAATCAAATGACGAAAAGAGAAACTGACCGCAACTGATCACAAGTTTTGCAAAATGTCTATTACTTTTAGTTTCACCTCAGTTTACTTTCAGGCACAGACAGTTTTTCTCAATTCCTCTGTAAAGTTCCCATCCTTGTTGCAAAACCCAAAATCCTGACTTTGTAGTTCTGTGGCTTTACTCTCACATTCACATGTTTACTGTTTCATTCGTGGTTTACACTACAGACTCGGAGGATGAAACCTCCAATCTTTCTCACAGCATTTCCTTTCTGGGGAAAAGTCATTAGGCTGGAGGTGGTGAGGATGCATCCGAAGCAAGCATGTATAGAATGATTCATCCACAGGCCTCCACAAGTCACTGAACTATGAGCAAGCATGACTCCTGTAACTTCCGACATCCACACCCCATCCAACCGCACCAAAGATTTGGTAAAGTGGGAGATAGACCCACAAAGCTGGAGTAACTCAGCGGGACAGGCAGCATCTCTAGAGAAAAGGAATGGGTGACGTTTCGGGTCGAGACCCTTCGTCTGTTATGTTTGTTTCATCCTGAATGTTTGTACTCCTAAATGGAAATTAAAGTTCAAAGTAAATGTCTCTCTTGTTCATAACACCATTTGAAAAACAATATGAAAATAACACGGAGAAAGATTTGAACTTCCTCTTCCAAATGGAATAGTAGAAACAATATCTTTCATGTTCTACCTATGTGATCCAGGTTTGATCCTGACCTCCGGTGCTGTCTGTGCGTAGTTTGCATGTTCTTCCTGTGTGTCCACGTGGGTTTCCTGCATGTTACTCCGGTATCCTCCCACACCCCAACAACATGCGGGTTTGTAGGGTAATGGCCCACTGCAAATTATCCCTTGTGTGTAGGGACTGGATGGGAAAGTGGGATAATATAGGACTAGTGTGAACTGGAGATGTGTGGTCAGAGTGGCCATGTGGACCAAAAGGCCTGTTTCCATGGTGTATCTTTCAACCTATCAATCAATTCTGTTGTATGAGCAATGCAACAGGACAACATAGTGATGTCCTTCAACAATCCAGGGCAACAGTGTGGATGCAAGATGATGCTGCCATCACGTTCACCTCCATTTCGCAACAGGTTTGTCGCACCAACTGAACTTGGCTTGGGATAAAGCTGGATGCTGCCTCACGCAATAACTATTTCCAGCGTTTTCAGTTTTTCCAATTGGAGAAAATTATATTGTAGCACCACTTATTTCTGTCGCGCCATTGTAGGAGTAAAGTGAATACATTATACTTTATTTACTTAAATGTGACCAGGTTCTCTTTCTTTAAAACAAAAAGAGCCCCAGCAATGAAATAAAACTAATCCAAAAACTGGAAACTTTAAAATAAAATGTTCGTATGCAGCAAGCCACACGATTTGGTAGTTTGTATCTTTAATTTTTGTTCCAACTTCAGATCGGCAATTATCGCAAATAAAACGAATGAGCAGGTTTTCCGCAGGTGACTAAGGCAGCTGAGCAGATTTGCCGCAGGCAGGTTTTTATCTCCAAGTGTATGGAGTGGGCGGGTGGTTGAGAGTACAGCAGTGACGCCAGGAACTGGAGACTATATTAGTTCGGAGCTGCCAGAAATTAACTCACTAAAGGCAGCTCTATACATTGATAAAAGGGGATTTCGTTGTCGGATATTTCATTTCAAATTAACAATGAAGATGCCAAATTTCAGCCTCGCCTTTCTTCTGGCCATGGTCTACCCCGCCGTCCTGTTGGTAAGTGTTTGTGGTTTGTTGAAGTGATCGTATGGTCTTTATTCGAACGTGGTTATAGTTTGACGAGGTATGAATCTCCCCACGTGAGTTACAACGTCCCGAGAATGTGCCTAAATAGAGAAAATTGTGTTTAATTGTTCCTTTAAAATATCGTCTGGAAACATGAAAACACAATTACCTTGCAAGGGGACCGGAAATAATGTGATCGGATTTAACGTTGGGTTCGATTGTGCTCCTGGATCGGTCTGGCTTTTTATTATGCAATACACGTCTAGAGAGCACACTCCACACTCCCCTTTCCATAGACACACACACACGTAAAGTACCGAACCCCATCCAAACTGGAGTTACATTGATTTATTGTAACTTTCTTGCCCCTTTCGTTCTGTGTTTAGCTGAAGAAGAAGCAGCACTGTGATTCTTTGGTTAACCATTGCCGTGTACACTAAACTGTTGCACATCGCAGTGGGCAACATGAATGACACACCGATGAATGCAATCTGCGTGCGATACAATTACCTGAAGGCATAATTGTGAGCCAGATCCTATTCTGAATGTGATACAGCCATGAAATGCATTCCTAAAGGAAATCTAACATAGTTAGGAGAAATCCGAATATTTTTATTCTGTTAACATTTTTGCTCCGAGACGATCTTCTTTGATGTCCCCCCACCAGCAAGATTTTTGAAATAAATATTTAAAATATGTATGTGCGTACTTCTCTCAGCCTCTATCCCACGTGTTTTAATGACGTTTAATACACATCAACAAGACTATTATAATTAAAACTTTTAAATATAACCTATACTCAATGTTTTGGATACTTTAGATATTTACTCCTTAATCTGACTAAAAGAGCAACCAGAATATTCGTGGGGGGGAGAGAGAGAGGAGAGAAAGGGCGTCCTAGTAAGGATTTGGTCTACTTGATGCTTATTTTGTGCTTGTGTTGTTTCTCCACACTCACTTGTTTTAAGGTGGTTAAAATCTGCTTTTGAATTATATTGTTAATATTTCATAAAGGTCAACTCTTAGTTCACGTTCCTCCCAATGATCCATTCCTTTTAGTGGCTTTATCATCTGCTGCTAAATCCAATGTAATGGTTAATATTGGATAGCAGTAAAGGTCAACCTTAGTATCATTACCTCCCAACTGATTACTTACATAAGTCTAGCCAGGTGGTCTTTATCGGGATGTGAGGCTGCAGATCCAATGTAACAAAAAAGCTGGTTAAGATTCAGGGGTGCAGCAGCAGTCAAGGAAATAGGCAACGTTGGGTCATTTCGGTCTAAACGTAACTGTTTACTTCGCTTACATAGTGCTAGCCCCGTTGAGTTTCTCCAGCTTTTTTTGGTCCATTGCTCTGTTGGCCTTGGGTGTGAAATGTGTGCAAGGATGTCTGTATTGCAGTACATATATGGGAAGTCACAGAGCTGAGCCTGGCAACTTTAGATAGATCATATGTCAAATGATGGGCATGACTAAGAACTAAGAAATACTGACATGGTCTGAAGATGGGCGTGGGTGGAACACGGAAAGGTTGCTTTGGGCAAAATGTACATCATCCCCGCCCCCCAGAGCCACATTGGTCTCAACATGCTTAGGGATGTTATTGGCCTGACTGGATCTGCCACAATGTACACCTATGTACGAGACCCATTCATTGCCCATTCCTGCCTGCACATACACAGCACTCACTGCAAGTACTGGAAGAATCCAAATTGATTGTGTTGTGAAAATATGTCATTCAAATGAGACATGTACTAACCCTTCAAAAATATCTAAAAGTTCAATCCTGACAGTCTGCAGAACACTGAGTCTTGATGACCTGCCAGATATATAAGCCACTTTATAAAAGGTGCTTTGGCCTTTCAAACTGTTATTTGCTGGATATGATTTAAGTGTAATAATTACAGATTTACTGCATTTGATCTAATGAAAATCTTACTAATTTTAATCTTATGATGGATTGGTACTACATTTATGATTTATTGCATGTCAGGGAGGAGTGCCCAAGTAGCTTAGTCTATTGAGCATCAGACTTTTAAACTGAGGATCCAGGATCAAGTCCCTGTTCAGGCCCTTGAAGTTAAGCTGAAAAGAGTGCAAAGGAGATTTACGAGGATGTTGCCAGGACTTGGGGGAATGAGCTATGGGGAGTGGTTTGGCAGGCTAGGACTTTATTCCTTGGAGCACAGGAAGATGAAGAGTGATCTTGTAAGTGTGGAAGATCATGAGGGGGATATATAGGGTAGGTGTACAGAGTATTTTACCCAGAGTGGGTGTACAGAACAAGCTGTCAGAGGAGGTAGTTGAGGCAGGTACCATAACAACATTTAAATTACATTTGTACAAGCACATGGATAGGAAAGATTAAGGGGGATACGTGCCAAATGCAGGCAGGTGGGACTAATGTACAGTAGATGCGGCATCTTGGTTGGCATTGCCAAGTTGGACCGAAGAGCCTGGTTCCATGCTGTACATAACATGCAGTTAATATTCTATTTGCTATTTGCTTCCGGTTTTGATTATTGAATGCCATTTTCACCCTTGTAGTATTTTGCTGTTGTGGTGCAGCTTTATCTTCAGTTGGTTTTAATTAGCTAATTGTTAGTACCCAATTATCTGCCAACCATGTAATTAAAACCATTTCTGCAAAACTCTGTTTCATTGGCATGGCAAACCAACTGACTGGTGTAAAAACCTTTCAATTGGTTTGATATTTTCTACAAAATTCACGGAAGGAAGACAATGATCTTCTTTTATGGTTGTGTCGTTTATGTACCTGTGAAGAAAAAGACAAATTCATTTATGTGACCAATAATTGTTCACTCTTAATGGGACTTGCAATATTTTTGAAGGTGGCTCTGTGTCTATACCTTCATACGAGGTGTAGACATGTTTTGTTTCATTGACTTTGAGCCCAGTAATTATAATTATTGCTTACCTTGCATAAAATGTGACTTTTGTCAAAGATTGTTTAAATAATAATTTAATGAAAAATTATTTTAATTTCTTTATTTGTTCATGTCTTGGTGATTTTGTAAATGAAATTCAAAAAAGAAATGGGAGTGGACCATAGAGGCCATCTCACCTGATTTTTGATTCAGTGAGATCTTGGCAGATCATCTCCAATATATGATAACCCCACCCAATTGTCATATCCCCAAAGAATCCAGAAATCTATCATAGCTGGAAATATGCTCATTGACTAAGAATCCACTGTTTTTTGGATAAAGAGTTCCAAAGATTAAGAATTCTCAGGGTAAAGATTTTTTTTCTTCTCTCAGCCATAAAAGGTCACCCTCTTACCCAGAGGTACTGCACCTACTTCTGCAGAAAAAGAAAACAGAAGTCGTCATTCAGTCAATTCTTTCTAGATCCTGAGATAATCTTTCATTCCTCTAAATTATAGTGAATACATGGTCCCTCCTACGAAGCAGTGAAATGAATGTTCACTGCATTGAAAGGAAGTGTATCCATCCTTGGTTATGCAGAACAAAGCAGCATCGTTCTAACAGTGTGGACTTGCCAGTTGCAGCAAACCATCCCTCCTTTTGTACTGTGGCCACCCCTTGCAATGATATCCAATGAGGCAGCATAAAGTGCCGCAGGTCACAGTGCATCTTCAGACCCCATATATAAATATATGTAGACGAGCTTGTACATATTTGCCTTATGATGCTCGAGGATAAATATATATAACTTCACCAAAATCTGGAAGCTTTATGTTCCTCTGCCCACTCATGATGCCAACAGTTCACTTTCATTGTGTTTTTCTCGATTTTGTCTGTAAATATATATTTTTGCACATTGACATTGACTGGCCTTTCACCATTCTATACTGAGCAAGGTGACTAATCTCACAATTCACTACAATATATTTCTCTAGCCTCATTTTTTTGCCCACTCAAAAACTTTGTTTTATTGCATCCTTCTTGTGGATTGCTTTCCCAACTAGTATTGGATTTGTTCATTTGTGGAGGATTAATGATTAGAGTAAAGTACTGCATTTAATCGCACTCTCAAACTTTAAGAGTTTTTCTGCATAGACTTTCAGTGGAAGAGATGCAGACGAAATCTTATTCATAAGTGAAATAACTTAAGGTAACTGTATATTGATATCTGCTTATGTTTTACTGTTTCTTGTTGATTGCTGGAGGCAAATTCTGCCCTTTCAAATCCTCTGTAAGGGTGTGGTGACTAATGTAGCATTAAGACTTTTCCAAACAAATGAGTATTTATTTCATTGCTATGAGCAACATACAAGTCCTGATCAGTTGACTGAAAAAAGAATAACATCAAAGAGAGACCAAAATGAATCAAATCTATGTTTGTCCAAGAAACGCCAGGGCTCACCAGTATGCTCCATTAGAATGTGTTATTTACTTGTATACAATTATGTTTTAATGCATGTGTTGGAATTGAGATATAATAACAGTGTACTAGAGGAGGTGTTTACCATAGTTCACCGGGCAAAACTGAATCCTTCTGTTTTTCCACCTAGCTTCCAGACGTGCTCCATGGATGTTTTTAATCATAATTTACTGCGATTATTAGTTAAATTACTATGCATTCAATTATGAAAGGACACTCTGGGACAGCTTTTGCAAGCTACACTCTGGTGCGGAGCCCGAGCTGAAGGGAAGACTACTCTGAAAATGCGACATATAAACTAGTGTCTTAAATTCTCGAGTCTCCCCCATTTTCTCGTACTTGAATCAAAAGTTGGGTTTTTGTAACAGTTTTGTTACATTTCCAAAAAATATATATTTTTGAGCCCTATCATTGATTCTAACTAGCTTTGCCCGAAGGCTTCCAAATCACGCAAGTGTGAAATTAAAACAGGGCGGTTTTGTGTCTGGCACCATTCCTGACTGCCACTGGCATTGGACTTGACCAGGCCCACCTCCCGGATAGTCCAATCATGACTCCTGCCCATGCTCATTAACCTGGCATAGATATGGATGGCCAAACGCAATGTCCTCTAGAGTTTGGCCGTCCAATGGGGCTTCAAAGGGCAAAGTGCTGAGGCGCTAACCTAATGTCTCTGACAGGTTTTGACAGAAAGCACAGCTGGAGGCAGAGTTTTACCTCCAGGAAACGCTGCAAGGATTTTAAGTTCTTTTAATGCAGCTAACTTTCAGAATTAAGAAAATAACATTGAATTAAAAAAAAAAAAATTCAAAGGTGTCACGGTTGCACAGCTGCTGCTGTACAGCACCAGAGACCCGGGTTCGATCCTGACTACGGGTGCTGTCTGTGCGGAGTTTACACGTTCTCCCTGTGATCATGTGGGTTTTCTCTAGGTGTCCAGTTCCCTCCCATGCTCTAAAGATGTGTGGGTTTGTAAGTTAATTGGCTTCTGTAAATTGGAAATCGTCCCTAGCGTGGACTCTCTGGGCCGAAGGATATGTTTCCACACTATCTCTAAAGTCTAAAGTCAAATTAATTCTTAAATACGTCATTAAAACATCATATTTTTGCTTACTTTCCCTTGTGCTTTTATCAGCTTGGCTAGAGTTTGCATTTTAACCCATGCAATTCTTTAAAATGCCTGCAAAGCTGGGCTGGACTCGATAGAGAGTCCAGGCTTGGGGTGTGCTAACTGGTGCGACACTCAGTAATCTTGGAATTCCATGTCTGGTACCATGTACTTAAAAGCGAAAGACTTGCTGAAGTTTCCATGGCTGAAACCCAGCTCTTCTGATTGAGACTGCTGACTCCAGCCCAGCAAGATTGGTAATCAAGTTCATGTCTAGATGGTTCTTAAATTAATATATTGCACTATTCTAGGTGTCACCTTTTGCATCAGATGTTGATCCTGTGATAATGAGAAGGATGGGATTAACTTTATTGTCCTCCCCAATATTTACTCCTCAATGAACATCAATTTAAAAATAAAATGATCTGGACATTATTATTTTGTATTTTATGGCAAACCACCTCTTTGAAAGTTCATGCCACACTTCCTACATGTATAAAATTATGGCAATTTTTTTGCAGCTCAGAAGGAAGTTTTAAAGTAGTTATGGAAAAGGACAGGGTGGTCCCCAAGTTAAAGTTCTGAAATCGAGTACAGCCAACTTTGATAGTATCAGACAGGACCTGCCCAGTGAATGGTAGTGGCCTGGAGAGTGTAGTAGAGCAGAGAGACAGGTATATAGATCCCTGAAATTGGCATCATATGGTGGTCTGAATGCTTTTGGTACATTGGCCTTCATCGGTCAGGGTAGTGGGTATAGAATTTGGGATGTTATGTTACTGTTGTACAAGACGATCGTGAGGCCACACTTGGTTCAGTTTTGATCACCCTGCTATTGGAAGGATGTTGCTAAACTGGAAAGAGTGCAGAGAAGATTTAATGGAAAGTTGCAAGAGTTGGAGGGCTGAGCTATAGGTAGATGTTGGGCAGATGAGGACTTTATTACCAGGAGTGTAGTGATCATATAGAGTTGTATAAAATCATGCGGGGAATAGAAACGGTGAATGCACAGTCTTTTATCCAGGGTAGGGGAAATCACCAACAAGAAGATGTATGTTTAAAGTGAGGACGGCAAGATTTAATTCGAACCTGAGGGACAACTTTTTCACTCGGAGGGTGATGAATACATGGAATTAGCTCTCAGAAGAGGTGGTTGAGACAAATACTATAATAGCTTTTAAAGGACAGTTGGACAGATACATGGATGGAGAAAGGTGTGGAGGGATCTGGGCCAAACATGGACAAATGGGACTATCTTGTCTAGAGCATCTTGGTCAGCAAGGGTGAATTATGCCAAAGGGCCTGTTTCCTTGCTGTATGAATCTATGAAGCAGTTCAATTCATTTTAGTTCATATTAACTCCATGTTTTACCAATCCCATTACCTCGAGATTTCCCCATTGGCTTGGAAATTCTTCTTCTTTGTGTCCTGATCCAATACCAATTTAATGGCATGAATTCTGCTTCAGCCACCCATAGGGTCAAGAATTCGTAATCACGCCCACTCTAAGATTTAATTCTCAAATCCTTTCCTTTCTGTATCTTTTATTAAAATGGTTTAGATCTCAAGATTTAAAAGAAAAATAAGTGTGGTTACTGTTAGAATGTTTTAAATTTTTAAAAAAACCCTTATTGGCTGTAAAATACCTCGGTGGTGAAAGTTGCCAGATGAATGCAATGTAGAATCTTTGTCTCTGATTTCTTAATTAGTATTAAGAAGGAGTTAAAATAGAGTATTATAATGAAACCACAGCAATTGGGAGCAATTTTTCAAGTTGATTGCTCCCATACGTTTTTTTTTAATGGAGAGCTTTAGTTATTGGAGCAGTATGAAATTCATTGTGAATGGACAAATACAGCTTTATGTGGAATATTGGTCATTTTCTAATCTAAACATAATCTGTCAGTTTTCAGTTATACAATATTAATTACAGGATGAGCCCAGCAAGGCATTGCAATCAGAATTGGCTACCAATTGGGGGAAAAAAGGGTATCTTATAATGCAATAGAGGGGAAGCAAGAAAATGAACATCTAAAAGGAAACTGATTTCACTAGAGAATATAATGCTTTATTTTCCCAGTAGATTTTCACTAGATCAAAAGATCGTTTTGCTCACTATTAATTACTGTGCTCACATTTTTAGGGAGTTGAGTCGGGGGATATCAGGAAGTTGGTACTCGCACTGGTTAAAAATCAACACCATAGGTGCAAGGACTTGCTTCTTTGTAATGTTCTTATATTTTAGATTAGTTCTGAATCGTCAATTGCATTCAAGTTAAAAGATAAATGTTACATCTGCAGATGTATATTCCATGTCGTCATCAATGATTTCCTGAAGTTTTTTTTACAGTAATTTTGTGGAACTAACAAAACCAATCCACATTTGCAGCAGTTGGAAAAGCAGTGTTATAAAGGTCCTCATATGCAATGCCACATTTATTCAAGATTATTATTTGGTTTTGTTTTCATGCTCCTTGCTGTTATTTAACATGTGGGCTCCTGTTGAGTGTTGCAAGCTATTCAGAAGTTAATGGAGGCATTGTAACTTTATGAAGCGGTTCAATATGAATGTATGCACTTGAACTGTTCAGTTGAAGATTTCTCCACTGTGGTCATGGTTCAGAGTACTAGCACATTTTTCTCATTCTCTCTCAAGGTCGGTTGTGTTCCAAAGTGTTGTCCTGGCATGTAATCAACGAGCTTTGCATTAAGGCATTCTTTACCATGCAGAACAGATTGCATGGTCAACTCGAAATTTTTCAATACACTTCTCTTCCCAATCAAAGCGGTGAAATTGCTCTCCCATGTGGAGTTCACCAATGGAACACAGTTAGCAAGATCTTGGTGATCAGTTGCAAGAACACTGGGCTTTCTTAATCAGACCGCATATCTGGGGGATTTCTAAACTTCCTTGTATTTGTACGGGAAAATATTGGCAGTTCTCAGAAGAACTCTTGACATTTGCCTTGGAAAATCCAGGAATCTTTTTATAAGCTGTGAAAGGCATGCGTAGTCCCATAGCATTACTCTTTATTATTATTCAATTATTAGTAAGTTATTCATTTTTATGTATTATACTGAAGGGCTGCCAAATTTAATTAGACACTATGTGCAAATGTCTGAAGAAGGGTTTCGACACGAAACGTTGCCTATTTCCTTCACTCCATGATGCTGCCTCACCCGCGGAGTTTCTCCAGCATTTTTGTCTACCTATGTGCAAATGTATGTTGAGTAAACACCTTCTTTCCCTCCTTGTTTTCTCTTTTCCCCTTGGTCTTGCAACATGATTGGGATTCTTTTCAACAATTTTGCCATATGCTGTGGTAGTGGCTGTTTGAGTTATAAAGATAGTTACATGCATGGAAGCAGACCTTTAGCCCATTTTATTTATGCCAACCAGTTGCTTATCTGCCTCAAACCATTGATTTGGAGCATATAATGTTTTGATTTGTTTTTTAAAGGAAAGTAGTTGAGATATTGGTGGTAGATATTTCCATGTGGAGCAAATTATTTCTGAAATTAGAGTGCTATTGGCCCCATATAATAAGATTATTGTATCATTTATTGAATGGAACGTTGCTATTTGGTCACACCATGGCTACGTCTCAAAGTAAATGACTAGACGCGTCTCTAGAACTGATGTGATGACTGCTGAATGCATAAAGAGAATAAGACTTGTTTTAGGTAACAACATCTGATGTTAGTGTGACCTTTTGATCTGATTTGATTGCATCGATCCTGTTATTCCGCGTCACCCTACCCTAACTTCTCCATTTCTATGCAGGGGCAAGAACCTAGTTTCAGAATTAATTTAACAGTTTGTCATTATATTACTTCCGTCCACATTGTTTCACTTCTAAAGGAATTGATCTCCATTTGAAATTCAGCATTGTATATTTTATGTAATCGAGCAACGTATTTAATCCATGGATTTCTATCAAATGAGCAAGGATTATTGACCAGCAATATGAATACTCAATGGTTTCTAATTTTAAGCACCATCCTATTCCACATAAAACAAAGTTTCATAGAAGTCGCAATCTGAAACATCACCTATCCATGTTCTCCAGAGATGCTGCCTGACCTGCTGAGTTACTCCAGTACTTTGTGTCCTTTTACAGAAGAGAAATTTAACTTCCTAATTCTTTGTTACAAATAGGTATAATATCTCGTCATTAAAATAGTCATTACCTAGGAACACACGCAAGGAATTTATTGTGTACACAAATATAACACCACATTGAAGCTAAATATATTCCTAAAGTCTGAATGTACTCGTGAAAAAATATTAATTTGCTTTTTCTTTCCCCGACTCAACAACAAAAAAAATTATTGGACAACTTCTCTTCCCTTAAAGGCTGGTGTGTTTGAGCAGGCGGGTACCAGTCTATAGCCCAGTATCTGTGTTACATGGTACATGTGTTACATGGATAGGAGATGACGTTTCTAAATTATTGGTCCACATAGCTAGTCATAGAGTGATACAGTGTGGAAACAAGACAATTGGCCCAACTTGCCCACACTGGCCAACATGTCCCAGCTACACTAGTCTCACCTGCCTGCAGTTGGTCCATATCCCTCCAAACCTGTCCTGTCCATGTACCTGTCTAACTGTTTCTTAAATGTTGGGATTGTCCCAGCCTCGACTACCTCCTCCAGCAGCTTGTTCCATACACCCACTGCACTTTGTGTGAAAAAGTTGCCCCTCAGATTTCAATTAAATCTTTTCCCCTTCATCTTAAACCTATGTCCTCTGGTCCTTGATCCACCTACTCTGGGTAACTCCCCGATCTATTCCTCTCATGATTTTATACAGAATGTATTTTTAATTTGTCACATACATATTTCTGCCTAAAGCTGGTTTTATAATCTTTAAAAGTAACAGTTCAATGGACCTACAGTGGCTTGCAAAAGTCTTCATACCCCTTGAACTTTTCCACATTTTGTCACGTTACAATCACAAACGTAAATGTATTTTATTGGGATTTTATGTGATAGACCAACACAAAGTGGCGCATAATTGTGAAGTGGAAGGAAAATTATACATGGTTTTCAAATGTTTTTACAAATAAAAAACTGAAAAGTGTGGCGTGCAAAAATATTCAGCCCCCCTGAGTCAATACTTTGTAGAACCACCTTTCGCTGCAATTACAGCTGCAAGTCTTTTGGGGTATGTCTCTACCAGCTTTGCACATCTAGAGACTGAAATTTTTGCCCATTCTTCTTTGCAAAATAGCTCAAGCTCAGTCAGATTGGATGGAGAGCGTCTGTGAACAGCAATTTTCAAGTCCTGCCAGAGATTCTCAATTGGATTTAGGTCTGGACTTTGACTGGGCCATTCTAACACATGAATATGCTTTGATCTAAACCATTCCATGTAGCTCTGGCTGTATGTTTAGGGTCGTTGTCCTGCTGGAAGGTGAACCTCCGCCCCAGTCTCAAGGTTTTTGCAGACTCTAACAGGTTTTCTTCCAAGATTGCCCTGTATTTGGCTCCATCCATCTTCCCATCAACTCTGACCAGCTTCCCTGTCCCTACTGAAGAAAAGCATCCCCACAGCATGATGCTGCCACCACCACGTTTCACAGTGGGGATGGTGTGTTCAGGGTGATGTGCAGTGTTAGTTTTCCGCCACACATAGCGTTTTGCATTTAGGCCAAAAACTTCAATTTTGGTCTCATCTGACCAGAGCACCTTCCTCCACATGTTTGCTGTGTCCCCACATGGCTTGTGGCAAACTGCAAACGGGACTTCTTATGGCTTTTTTTCCAACAATGGCTTTCTTCTTGCCACTCTTCCATAAAGGCCCAATTTGTGGAGTGAACAACTAATAGTTGTCCTCTGTACAGATTCTTCCACCTGAGCTGTGGATCTCTGCAGCTCCTCCAGAGATACCATGGGCCTCTTGGCTGCTTCTCTGATCAATGCTCTCCTTGCCCGGCCTGTCAGTTTATGTGGACAGCCATGTCTTGGTAGGTTTGCAGTTGAGCCATATCCTCTTTCCATTTTCGGATGATGGATTGAACAGTGCTCCGTGAGATGTTCAAAGCTTGGGATATTTTTTTATAACCTAACCCTGCTTTAAACTTCCCCACAACTTTATCCCTGACCTGTCTGGTGTATTCCTTGGGCTTCATGATGCTGTTTGTTCACTAATGTTCTCTAACAAACCTCTGAGGCCTTCACAGAACAGCTGTATTTATACTGAGATTAGATTACACACAAGTGGACTCTATTTACTAATTAGGTGACTTCTGAAGGCAATTGGTTGCACTGGATTTTATTTAGGGGTATCAGAGTAAAGGGGGCTGAATACTTTTGCACGCCACACTTTTCAGTTTTATATTTGTAAAAAAATTTGAAAACCATATATCATTTTCCTTCCACTTCACAATTATGCGCCACTTTGTGTTGGTCTATCACATAAAATCACAATAAAATACATTTACGTTTGTGGTTGCAACGTTACAAAATGTGGAAAAGTTCAAGGGGTATGAATACTTTTGCAAGCTACTGTATATGATCTTGGATGACGGTAGTTCAAAGTGCTTCCCGTAACTGCCAAATATTTACATAATAACTCCAATGGCAACAGTTGTTTGGAGAATATATTGGCTCTTAAAGGGAATGAATTCTGATTGTTTGTTTGCCTGTGTAGTTGCTCTGGAGGGAAAAATGCATATTTTCAGTCTGCCATTTTATAGTTACTGATAAAAAAAAATTCTGGCAATTCATGAACTTTGCAAAATATATGGAAGAATAAAACACTATAGAACTGGTTGTTAAAACAATATTCAATTACGAGTCATTTGAAATCTAAGTAATTTGCTTAATCTTAAAAAATCTAGCAAATCTGTCATTACATCATGCCCCCTCCCTGCCCCCCCCTTACCTTAGATAGTCTGGGTGAGTGGGCAAATGCATGGCAGATGCAGTATAATGTGGATAAATGTGAGGTTATCCACTTGGTGGCAAAAACAGGAAAGTCGACTATTATCTGAATGATGGCCGATTAGGAAAGGGGGAGATGCAACGAGGTCTGGGTGTCATGGTACACCAGTCATTAAAAGTAGGCATGCAGGTGCAGCAGGCAGTGAAGAAGGCGAATGGTATGTTAGCATTAATAGCAAAAGGATTTGAGTATAGGAGCAGGGAGGTTCTACTGCAGTTGTACAGGGTCTTGGTGAGACCACACCTGGAGTATTGCATACAGTTTTGGTCTCCTAATCTGAGGAAAGACATTCTTGCCATAGAGGGAGTACAGAGAAGGTTCACCAGACTGATTCCTGGGATGTCAGGACTTTCATATGAAGAAAGACTGGATAGACTCGGTTTGTACTCGCTAGAATTTAGAAGATTGAGAGGGGATCTTATAGAAACTTACAAAATTCTTAAGGAGTTGGACAGGCTAGATGCAGGAAGATTGTTCCCGATGTTGGGGAAGTCCAGAACAAGGGGTCACAGTTTAAGGATAAGGGGGAAATCTTTTAGGACCGAGATGAAGAAAACATTTTTCACACAGAGAGTGGTGAATCTCTGGAATTCTCTGCCGCAGAAGGTAGTTGAGGCCAGTTCATTGGCTATATTTATGAGGGAGTTAGATGTGGCCCTTGTGGCTAAAGGGATCAGGGGGTATGGAGAGAAGGCAGGTACAGGATACCGAGTTGGATGATCAGCCATGATCATATTGAATGGCGGTGCAGGCTCGAAGGGCCGAATGGCCTACTCCTGCACCTATTTTCTATGTCTCTATGTAGTATGCTGTCCAGTGTTGGACATTTCCACCCTAGGGAAAACGGTTCTGACTGTCTATCTTTTCTATGCCTCTCATAATTTTACATACTTCTATCTAGTCTCCACTCAACCTTTGATTTTCCAGGGAAAACAATCCAAGTTTATCTAGCCTCCCATTGTAGCAGAAACCCTCTAATCAAGGCTGCATTCTGGTACAACTCCTCTGCACCCTCTCCAAAGCCTCCACATCTTCCCGGTTAATGGGACGACCAGAACTGCGCACAATACTCTAAATGCTGCCTAACCAAAGTCCTCTGGGGCTGCATCATGACTTCCTGACTCTCATGCTCTTTCTGACTCTTGCAGACTTCCTGACTCTTCTTCTTTCAGTTAGTTTAATAACACTTGTACAAGTCATTGGAAGAACACATCCTGTTTGTAGTAAGTTTGATTTGTGTACATGTTGTGTGCTATTGAGTAATGATTTGTCACCACAGGAAGCCTGAAATAAAGTTTCACTTGCTGCATGGCAAGATCAGTATCAAGATACTGCAAAGCATAAACGTGAAAATCTTGCTTAACATTTTCTCCATAATTATGCACTTACTAATTCTGATTGGAGCTTAAATTGAAGTTTTTTAATGATGTGTACTGTTTCTATTTATCTCAAATATATATTTATCGATCCACATTTGAATCGTATCTTCACAGCAAAGTGTTTAACTTTACAGAATTAATGGAGTAATGTACATTCTGTCTAATCCCTCTAGAGATGTTGCTTGACCCATTGAGATACTGCTGCACTTTGTTTCACTCAAGATTCCAGCATCTGCACGACCTGTGCCTCTGGTTTAAAACGAAACACCTAAATTAAAGTATCCTTTATTGTCATTCAGACCTTCCGGTCTGAACGAAATTTCATGCCTTGCAGTCATACATATAATAAAATAACAAAAACACACAATAAGCACAAATTTAACATCCACCACAGTGAGTTCACCAGGCACCTCCTCACTGTGATGGAAGGCTAAAGTCTTTGTCAATTCCCTCCTTGTTCTCCCTCTGTGCTGAGGCGATCCAGGCTTCCGATGTTGTGACCCCGCCGGGTGATGGTAAGTAAGTCAGTCCCGCGGCTGCATCTGAGCTCCGCGAACAGGCCGGTTCAAACTCCACGGCCCGGGGTGGTCGAAGCTGCCGAAGCTGCCGCCCTCCAGTCCAGCGGACGAAGCTGTTATTGCAGGAGCCCCGGAAAAACAGGTCACCAACCTGTGACCTGCGAGCCCCCGACGATGTCGTCCACTGGCCCGCGGACTCCGAGGCTCCGAAGTCGGGTCGCCACCGCCGCCGGAACGCCGCCCCAGCCCCGAAGTCGGGCTGCCATCGGAGCGCCGCCACAGCCCCGAAGTCGGGTCGCCATCGGGCGCTGGAACCGCCACAGCCCCGAAGTCGGCCAGCCTCGCGCTGGTAAGTCCTGGCTGGCTCTGCCTCCGGAGCCTCGAGATCGGTCCCAGTTGGAGGCCGCCAGCTCCGCCATTAGGCCTCAGCGCAGACGGAGACGGAGACGGGGGATACGACAAGAAAAGGTCGCATTCCCCCCTGAAGGAAGAGACTAAAACAGGTTTCCCCCCCCCCCCCGCATGCACAATCTAATAACTAAAATTAACAAACTAAAACAGGACGAGAAAACAACAAAAAAAGATACAACAGATGGACTGCAGGCGAGCCGTAGCTGCTAAGGCAGCGCTGCCACTTCCAAAGCTGATTATTGCTTGTTATTTTCTTAATGTTTGTTATTTTCATAGCTGTTGTTTTACTAATAGCTAAATCTGATATCATTTGGAAATCAAATCCCCAAACTTATCTGAAGATTGAATAGAAATATTGTCAGACTTCACAATGCCGTTATTATTTCCCTTATATGTTTCGAAATCTCACACTTTGTATCTGACTCTAGCATCAGTTACGGCCACACCTGGCCCACATGCCCATTAATACATGGCTGACTGAGCATGGGATGATCTGCAGATAGGAAGTAATCACATAATCATTTCTCGATGTGTGTATATATATCTACTGATTTACGATGAATAAAGGAAAGACAGACAAGGTGTTATTGCGAGATTCCAAATTTCCAAACGTACAGAAGATAAGAACAGGAAGCTTAGGTTGACACAAAATGAAGAACAAGTTAGCCCACCGGTGGAATCATTTAGTTTTCCCTATCATTTCAGAATTATGTGATTGCACTACAGTCTTCTTGGGCAGTATCATGAGAGGCTGACTTGCTTCCACTCAAGTTTTAATGGATTCTGAGGTGACTGATGTGTTCAAAATGGACACTACGGGCTTTGGGGTTGTAGGTATCTGATCTGTTGGGCAGGTAAACAATCTGTGAACTGCTGTGCTCTGTCAATATTTACAAAGAGTTTCTATGTGGCCCTGATCCATGAGCTTCCATGATATTTACAATACCTTTCCAAAGGTTCCTTCCCCACCGCCAGTAGCCATGGCCCAGCAATTTCAAGGGGTCAATAAAGGTGGATATTTTTCAACTTGGCTTCTGAGCACATCCTTGAATCTATTCTTCTGTCTGACTAGCAATCTCTTACCCTGACTGAGGTGGGGTAGGACAAAGGGTTTTGTGTCACCATCTGTTGCTTGCCCATCAGGCTGAGCACTGAGTACAACTGAAGTCTCCGTGCTGGGGGTGTTGGTCTACAAGAGGACAACAATGTTGGATTATTTAGCCTACATGGAATTAGGAGGTCCATTGACAACATTAATGGTGTCTTCCCGGTGTCTTGAGGTGCCTACTATATGTAGAAATACAGGGGCCTTAGCTTGGGTTACAACATGGAAAGGTGAAAGCTGAAGATGGGTTTAGTTGTGGAATGTAATAGTGAAGAGGTTAAAAAGAGTGGATAAGAATGACTTATTTACCTCGGCATAAAGATCAATACCAGTGGTGCATGGATCTAAGTGGAGAACATGGGTTAGAATGTTCTGGGGAGGGGGGTCAAAAAAGCATTTCCTAAAAAGGCTTTAAAAACAGCAAAAACATCCTTAAAGTGTGTAAAAAATCGGTAGGTTTGGGCTAACAGTGTGTAGAGGTTGATCTGGAGCTGAAATGTGGGTTTCTGGGTTGGGTGGGTCTGCTTCTGCCAGTCCTGACATGATCAGTAGAATGACCTCATTCTGCACCGGATCTGTCAATGGATTCTATGTCAGGGTTTGACAGAATGCATCAGATTTAATCTAGGAGACTTAGGCAACTGATTCTTAAATTTCTTCTTGGCAGGTTTTTTAAAGCTTTAAAACACTTGGAAATTGGGCAATATCAGCACACTTCCGCTTTACAGCAAGTTGTGCTGATCATGAGCTCTGATTTCTGTGTTGTGGTTCCCATTTTGTGCAGGGAAACATAATTGATTTCTCTTCCAGCTGCTCACCTGGAATCTCTCTGGGTTGAGGAGGCTCCAAAATGACCAGTTTGATGGAAGTTTGGGGCCCAAAATGTAGGTTTACTTAGTTAAACTTTGATCTTTCAGCCAAGTGGAACCACGAGAGTTGGGGGCTATCAATGTGATGATGGTGTTTCTTCTTGCTAGGCGTAAATAGATTCATAGAGGGTGTTACAGTGGAAACAGGCCCTTCTGCACAAGTTACCCACACCAGCCAATATGTGCCATCCACACTAGTCCCATCTGCCTGCTTTTGGCCCATATCCCTCTAAACCTGTCCTATCCATGTACCTGTCTAAATGTTTCTTACACGTTGTGATAGTACTGCCTCAACTACCTCCCCTGGAAGCTCGTTCCATACACCACCACTCTTCGTTTGAAAAAGTTACCCCTCGGGTTCCTATGAAATCTTTCCCCTTGCTTAAATAGATGAAGTGTTTCTGTAGAAAGCCTGACAACGATCTGCTCTGAATCGTGCAAGATCTTTTGTTTTGAGCAGCTGTTATCCGTCAGAACCTTTGGTCCTCATGGGCATATATAGAAGACAACTCTGTGAATCGGTGCGTAAGCTGTTTGGACATGGTGAAACCGAGTTTTGAAGAATGAATTAGTGAGTGATATTGGCCCAAAAGAATCCTTCAGGTGGTGAGAACTTCGATTTCCCATAGTGTTGTGCTAAAATGGCAGGACGTCAATTATCATTGCGAAAGATTGGGAAATTTGCTGTGACTCGCGTGTTACAATGCAATAGCCACATTGAATTGAACTTCAATATTAGTACTGAATATCTTACCCATAACCTTCCACACTGCCAGTCCTGACATGATCAGTAGAATGACCTCATTCTGCACCGGATCTGTCAATGGATTCTATGTCAGGGTTTGACAGAATGCATCAGATTTAATCTAGGAGATTTAGGCAACTGATTCTTAAATTTCTTCTTGGCAGGTTTTTTAAAGCTTTAAAACACTTGGAAATTGGGCAATATCAGCACACTTCCGCTTTACAGCAAGTTGTGCTGATCATGAGCTCTGATTTCTGTGTTGTGGTTCCCATTTTGTGCAGGGAAACATAATTGATTTCTCTTCCAGCTGCTCACCTGGAATCTCTCTGGGTTCAGGAGGCTCCAAAATGACCAGTTTGATGGAAGTTTGGGGCCCAAAATGTAGGTTTACTTTGTTAAACTTTGATCTTTCAGCCAAGTGGAACCACAAGAGTTGGGGCTATCAATGTGATGATGGTGTTTCTTCTTGCTAGGCGTAAATAGATTCATAGAGGGTGTTACAGTGGAAACGGGCCCTTCTGCACAAGTTACCCACACCAGCCAATATGTGCCATCCACACTAGTCCCATCTGCCTGCTTTTGGCCCATATCCCTCTAAACCTGTCCTATCCATGTACCTGTCTAAATGTTTCTTACACGTTGTGATAGTACTGCCTCAACTACCTCCCCTGGAAGCTCGTTCCATACACCCACCACTCTTCGTGTGAAAAAGTTACCCCTCGGGTTCCTATGAAATCTTTCCCCTTGCGTAAATAGATGAAGTGTTTCTGTAGAAAGCCTGACAACGATCTGCTCTGAATCGTGCAAGATCTTTTGTTTTGAGCAGCTGTTATCCGTCAGAACCTTTGGTTCTCATGGGCATATATAGAAGACAACTCTGTGAATCGGTGCATAAGCTGTCTGGACATGGTGAAACCGAGTTTTGAAGAATGAATTAGTGAGTGATATTGGCCCAAAAGAATCCTTCAGGTGGTGAGAACTTCGATTTCCCATAGTGTTGTGCTAAAATGGCAGGACGTTAATTATCATTGCGAAAGATTGGGAAATTTGCTGTGACTCGCGTGTTACAATGCAATAGCCACATTGAATTGAACTTCAATATTAGTACTGAATATCTTACCCATAACCTTCCACAAGTCCGTTAACAGAGCTTCATCAGCACTGACGTTAGATTCAAAAGTGCTTAGTATAATAGTCAATAGTAAATTTAAAAAAAAAACAAATATATAAATAAGTGGTATCAGGACCTGGTAACGGGAGGTAAAATAACAAAAACAGACTTGGTTGGTAGTCCCCTTTCTGCGGAGTTTAATGTTATAATAGAGCGATTGTTTCTATTTTCTCTCTCTTTCTTTTCTAGGGTCTATTTTCTCACTTTACTTCCTTCTCTAACTTCTTTCCTAAGGGGCTTTCTTTTCCCAACACTCTTGCACTGCACGACTCTCTTGCACTTTCTTTACTTTCCTTACTTCTACCTTTTTCTTAAAGCTCAAAAAAATGAAGCGGTACAAAAAATGTATTAAGATATATGTGTTGTGTAGGATTGTAATTTACCGTACTTCTAATAAAAATAAAATTAAAAAAAAAAAAAAAAAAGATTCAAAAGTGCAGCTCACATAGATTTCCTGATTATTTTTTTTCTAGTCGATTTGAACTCATAATTCAGAAGTTTTTCTTTTAAACAATGTGTGTGAACCGATCTGTTTATAGGATCAGAATGATTCTCCTTAATGTTCATTAACAGTGTCTTCAGAGTTCAATATTTAGGATAAAGGAACTTGAGAAGGAATGTGGAATGAATTCAACGCTTAAACTCTGTTCATTCTGCACATTACCATTTACTTTAAAATTACAACATTCATTAACTTAAATTCAAAGATCTGGCAATCTCCCAGAAGGGAACTTTTGCCCACCTCATTGGTTTTGCAATATTGTATTGGGAAATTTGGAATTTCCTCATCAGTTTGTATTGTAGACCCTTTGAACATGGTTTCACAAATGCCACTTGGCTGACCTTCAAGCTGCCTACAATGAAACAGTGATGTTGAGAATTCATTATTTACAAGTTCTGTGACGTACTTTAGACCAATTTGTCCTGGCGGTTGCTGAAGTGAATTTTAGAGAATGGGACATATTAATATCATGATAGATTGCACAAAGTGTGGACATTCAGCCCAAAGTACAATAGCTGAGCAGTCAAAATGATCCCATCTCAAATCTTGGATAGGTAGAAAAGATGGCATGGTAATATTTTGAAGAGGAATGGTGCAGTTCTCTCTGCCCCCTCAGGCAATGTTTCTCAAGCACTCTGGTCATTAACACTTTGCTTTAATTTTCATGGGAGCTTTCTGTGTTCAATTTGGTTGCCATCATTCCTACTTACAAAAGTTACCCTACCTCGAAGGTGCTGCATTGGCTGTAAGCAGCTAGGGCTGTACTAAAGGAGATACAAATTGTTTTGTGTTGTTGCACATCCTTTTTCATTTTAGATCTTCTAGAAATGATAATTTGGACACTATTTTGGTTCATTTTTGCCTCCAGTGTGAAGAACAAAGACTGTTTATCATCACTGCATAGATTTTACATTTAGCATTTTGATATTAGAATGCAGTGCAACAAAATGAATTTTGATTTAATCCAAGGATATTAATATTTAATATTACACACAAACTGGAAATTTTTATGCAATTTTATAATGGGAAAGGTGCCGTTAAAAGAATCATGATCTATCACTGTACAAAAATGGGTCATGTTACCATTAGGTCTATGCTATAGGTTTCCTCCACATGAGTATTGCTTTTTTTTAAAAATTGTAACAAGATAACTGCTGTCTAGTTAAGGTAATGTATGGTCTCTGGTTCCACAATATGCAGTTATCTGCTGTAAACTATCCACACACCCTCTATGTAATGTCCCACTACTCATTTTTAGTAGTCTCATTGAGGGTGTATGTAAGAAAGTAGGGAGGGTCTGTGGTTTTAAAGATGCTCTTCCTTTATACAGTTGGCCTGTTTGCTTACTGAGGAATAAGCGGGAAAAAGTGATCTGAGTATTTAAGTTTTTGCAAGCCAGAACATGAGTTACCTAACAACTGGGTGGTGGCTGAGAAATGATGATTGCAAAACAGAAATGAAACATTGTGGGCTAGAAAGTGCACTAACAGCAATCCGCTCGAGCAAATGATTTGAGTATCAGAATTTTTAGTTTGTTCCATGATTTGGCATTACCCTAATGTTGCCAAGCAACCTAAGTAACAGTGGCTATTACAGCAGGCTCTGACTTGTGAATGGAGCTGCATATTTGTTCTCGGGGCAGGTACATTCAGGGTACAGGCAAGGCTGCTTGATGCTCCACTTAATATACCACTAGTAGGATCTGATTAACTTGCAAAGGCATGTCCTGAAATTCTGTGGTAAAATGTGATAGTCTGTTTATAGGAAGTCATTCAGATTTCTGCAATGCAAAGAGTAATGTTGCAGGATTGTTAATGTTGTAAGTCATTCTAGAACCTGTACAAGACCTGACAGTGTCTTTTGTGCCGGGGCTTTTTCAGCATTGTCCCTCTTCCATCATATTCAAAGCTTCTTTCCCCTAGGCTGCAAGAACTATAAAACTGGGACAAGCCTGCGGGGTCAAATGGTCTGTGCCTGAGCTGTAAATTAAATAAAATTTAAGGTGGGATTTGTAATTAAAATGGTTAGACTAATGTTTTAATTGGGTTGTAATATTCAATGTCTCTAATTGTATGATACTGAAAAATTGGACAAGGTGAGAGCCTATGTGTGCGAAAGGAAGTTGAATTGGAGAAGATGAGAGATAAAAACAAACCTGGTTTTATATTGAGGAAACTGAGAGGCTTTTTAGGAAGGGATTTCAGAACTTGGAACATTGTGCTTAAAAACATCAGCAGTCAATGGAGGGGCAAAATGGGTCAAACACAGGTTCAAACTTAGGAATACAAATGAGCAAGGAGGTGGAAGTATTGAACTGGATAGAAATGAAACAGTCCTAGTAAATATATTCCAATATTTTCCATTGTGCCATTTCTATTGCATAAAATAGAATTGAAATAAGTGCAATTGTTAAAGTAGTATTAAGGTCCTGCCTAAATTGGTGGATGAACTCAAATAAATTGCTGCGGAGTTGTGAATAACACAGGCCAAACAAATCATGGAAAGAGAGTTAATTTTGTTATGGTCTTAACACCAATAATGAGCAAGAGGAACATCAAGCCTGTTTTTCCTTAAACACAGTCTAGTGAATTATCATTGGTGATTACAGCTACCAAGGATAGGTTTTAATTTTCGCCAGAAAGAGCTGACTCTTTGTTTTGATTCTTCCAATAAGTTTCCACAGCTTTCAAATAGAAAGGTGAGATACTAGGATGTTAGGACAACCACTCCCATGCAACAGAATTTCACCAAATTTATCATTTTCCACACCCAATGCTCCCAAGAAAAAACCCTGAGCATTAGGTGGGTAGGATTGGATTAATGGTGATTGTACACAAATGCATGTCGCACACTACCCCATGCTGGTTTAGTTTGGTTTAGACGTGCAGCATGGAAACAGACCCTTTGTCTCATCGAATCCACACTGGCGATCGATCACCCATTCACATGGGTTTTATGTGATCCCACTTTCTCATCCATCCCCTACACAATAGGGGCAATTTACAGCAGCCAATTAACCTACAATATGAACGTCTTTGGGATGTGGGTGGAAACCGAAGCACCTGGAGGAAATCCACATGGACATAGGGAGAATCCAAGGTCAGGATCATCATGATTCCTGACTAGAGTTCTCAAGGCATCTTGACTAAATCTAAGTTCCAGAATAAACTATATAAATGAATATTTTAGAATCTTATTTGTATCAGAGAACCTGCAGGAACTAAACATAATTAGTTTTATTCAAGTACATTTGATTTTTTTTCCGCCCAACATAATGTGAAGAATTCCATGTGGATATGGGACCAGTGCAGTTCCCACAGTAGAATTGTTTAAAGTTTTCCACAGTTGAACTTTGTTTAAGAGTTATTATCAAATACATAAGAAAAGCTTCTTTCAAGTAAAATTTGGGAATCTAGTTTTTGGGAGAGAGCCAATACTGCAAGCTTTGACATTTTTTGGAAATGCTTTAAATAAGTGCTTTAAGTAGGCTCCAACTTTAGTTATATTAATAAATATTCAGGGTTTTGTGTTGTAAATGAAACAATTTTACACGACTGCAGAAAGCTACTGTGCAGGGGGATCAGGGTGTCTTTGTACCTGAAACACAAACACTGTGCAGGTACAGCAAATAATTAACAAAGACAAATGGAATGCTAGCTTTTTTTTTCCCCCCAAATGAGATGAAGTGTAAAATAAGGAAGTCTTGTTATAATTTTACAGAAAATAGGTGAGACCACACCCAGATTTTCAAGTACAGATTTGAAGACTTTTTATAACGAGGATTATATTGATATTGGAAGTAGTTCAGAGAAGGTTCGGCAGGTTGATTGCTTAAATGTAGGGATTATTAAACGAGGAAAGATTGGCTTTATACTCATTGAAGTCTAGAAGATTAAGAGCTGAGATCTTAACTACACGTAGGATTCCAGGGGTCTTAACAAGTCAAAAGGATGTTTTTCTTTTTGGGCAAATTCAGAGTTGGATAAAGAAATGGATGGCATAGTGGTGTAGGTCTGCATTGTCACCAGCCACTCTGGTTCGATCCTGATCTGCAGTGTAGCTGACAGAGCTTATATATTCTCCCTGTGAGCTGGTTTCTTACAGGTGCTCTGATTTCTTCTTGCATCCCAAAAATATGCTGGTAGGGAAATTGGCTACTGTAACAACACTTCCTCCTCGATAACCATCAATGCAGGAGCACTTCAAGGTTGTGTGTTCATTCCCCTGCTCTCTGGTCTACTTGTTCAATACCCATGACTCTGCAGCCAGACACAACTTCAACGCAACCTTTCAATTGTTACACAATGCCACTGTTATAGGATGAGTAACGAGTAAGGATGATTCAGAGTACAGGAGTGAGAATGTTGCAAGGACAATGTCACCAATACCAACAAGCTACTTGTTGACATCAGGAGGGGAAAGCCAGGAAAGATCTATCCTTGGTCCAGCACACTGATGTAATCCCAAGAAACGCCTATACTTCCTGAGAATGAGGAGATTTGGCATGTCACCAAATACTCCATCAAACCTCTACAGATGTACAGAAGAGAACATACTGGCTGGTTGCATTGGTAAATCGAATGCCCAAGATCGAAGGAGGATGCTGAAATGGTAGACACTGCCCGGTCCATCTTGGGAACAGACCTCCCCACCGTGGAAGGGATATACAGGAGGAGCTGCCTCAAGAAGGCAGCAATTACATCAAAGATGCCTGGCCATGCTCTCATCTTTCTATTACACAGAAACATAGAAAATTGTTGCAGGAGTAGGTCATTTGGCCCTTTGAGCCAGCACCACCATTCAATATGATCATGGCTGATCATCCTAAATCAGTACCCCGTTCCTGCTTTCTCCCCATATCCCTTGATTCCTTTAGCCCTAAGATCTATATCCAACTCTCTCTTGAAAACATCCAGTGAATTGGCCTCCACTGCCTTCTGTGGAATATTACCATACCATACCATCAAAAGAGGGTACAGGAGTCTAAAAACTGGTTCAACAACAGCTTCTTCCCAGAAATCATTGGGCTCGTGCACTCTGCACAACATTAACCCCACCCCTATCTCAGCAACTATGACCTACTATGGACTTTGGTTTTGTTGCACTGTCATTGTCTCTTTACCTAGTATTACTGATTAACATTATTATTGATTATTATGTATTTACCTCTGTGTCATTGCGTTAAAGGGCTGTAAATCTGCAACAAGTAAACATTTCATTAAAGGTTACAAAGTGTTGCAATTACTCAGGGGGTCAGGCAACATCTCTGGAGAACATGAGCAGGTGACGTTTCGGGTCATAACGCTTCTTCAGACTTCCTAAGGATTTTGTCATTCTTTTTTCAGCACCTATGACAATTAAACACTCTTGACTATTAGATTGCCCTCGGTGTAGGTGGATAGCAACATAATCAGGAGGGTGCATGGGTATGTGAGATAGGATAGGTTACTGGGAAGTAACTGAGTGAATGGGTTGTCCAGCAACCCGGCATGGACCTGATGGTCCTTCACCTCGGTGCATTAGAGTGCCAACTACTGGACATAGGATTAGCTAGAAAGGGAATCAGTCCCAACTGTACTGTAACCAGCAAGCTGATTGTCATGTTCGAAATTTTAAGAAATGGGCTTGCAGTTGAACATTATGGTCTAGAAATTCCAATCCATACAAATGCCAGATGTCTATGCTTAGGGGGTGCTGAAGACCATTGGGCAACCTGCACCCGTCCCACTGTAAGCTCAATGTTGTGCCTGACCGCAGTAGAGGCAGGCAGACAATGGATAATAATCAGGGTCTGGGGTCAGGCAGCAAACAAGGTCATCTGTACGAGGTAAGCTGTCTGTAAGATGGAAGAATTGGGTCCAGAAGGTAGTTTTTAAGAAAGAAGAGGATCGGGTAAAGTAACTAGAGGCAGAGGGGATGAGGGTGGGAGTGGTGATGGATGGGAATTGTGATTTGCAACATGTGACTTTACAATTTTGGGACAATTTCTAGATGGTCAGTTTGTGTTGAGTGACTCGTTTCAATGAGTTTGGCACCTCTGTCAGTGGGGTTGTTGGAACTAAGATCATGTTGCTGTAGTCTTGAAAGATTAAAAGTAAGTTTTGAACCTACCATCCAGTGTCTAGCACTACTTTGTTAGAACTTAGTTCTACAGCAGTAGCCAATGTTGGTCGACAACTAGGTACAATATCCTCACAGTGCTCTAAAGGAACTTTGCAGTAGAAATGATGTGATAGCATGCGTGACTGATGCATAAATTGTGTAATTTGTGTGAAGATTAATTTCTCCAGAAAAAGGAAACGGGCTGAATTTCCAGAGTACTATGAAGGCGACAGATAGCACAATGGGCTAAGAGTTCGGCTGGTGACCGGAAGGTAGCCGGTTCAAATCCCGCTTGGAGTGCATACTGTCGTTGTGTCCTTGGGCAAGACACTTCACCCACCTTTGCCTGTAATGGAATGTACGGCGGCAGGCGCGGGCACACCGCGACGCCCTGTGTCTCCCTTTCAAGGGAGATGCTAAAAATGCATTTCGTTGTCTCTGTACTGTACACTGACAATGACAATAAATTGAATCATTTCATTTTTTTTTTTTTTTCATTTCAATTCAGCCGACAATTAGTTGTTATTATATTTATATTATGGGAAAAATCAATTTTCAATGATATAGTGCTGAAGAAAAGAACAGTGATTGAATGTATCAGTCCACGATGGATAAGTAGCTGGTTTTTGGTCCTAACTAACACCAGCCCTCTACTGAACCACTATCAAGTTGCTCAAAACCTTCGCTATCCTGTTTGGTCCTGAATGTGTTTTCATATGTATAAATATAAACGGTACATTAGTTGACACCATAAACATCAGGCTTATGACATTTGATTTTGGCTACAAGTGTTGTGAAAAGAGATATTTTGTTTCGGTGTTGTCTCTCCTTCAAGTGATATTGGCCAGACTGCAACGTATCAATGCTCTAATAACCTCCCTTTTACTCTTGTTGAAACAGGACTATTTTTAATTGGCCAGAATCTGAGTAACTGGGTTTTAAGTTCTCACGAATGTTATCAAAGAAATAAGAACATAGAACATAGAACATAGAAAAGTGCAGAACTTGCCCCCCCCCCCCCCCCCCCCCCCCCCCCTTAACTTTAAAGCAATGCCCTCTAGTTTTTGACATAAAAGGTTATGACTGTCTAGTTTATCTAATTTCATTTTCTTCTATCTGGAGCCTAATCTCTGGCAGAGTTCAAGTAAGCATATTGTAAATACTAATGAGTTACATTTAAAGCTGGTAGTGTTGGTGTTTTCCATAGTGCTTTCCTTTAATCCCACAGCACTCTTTTGTCATTTTTAACCTGGTTCCAGGTGGACCCTTGATTACCTGCTTGGTGTAGAAGCATCTTAAATGTTTTATTCCAGCGAATAAAGGATTTGATAGTGTGCACACCAACAAAACTACTGAGCACCATTCTGGGGTAGAAAATACCAAAGGTTGTAAACTCTCAACTGTTATTGTCAGACAGTGGTTTCCTGTTTTCCCATTCCTGCCTTTGTTAAATAAATGAGCAAATCTTCTACCATTCGATCAGCAGAAATTCGTCCTCAAGCTTCAGTGTTTTGGAAAATAATAACTGGAGAATCCATGTATAACCATATCTTTCAAAGCACTGGTATGCAGGTCATCACGTCCTTGGGAGTTATCAGTTTTAGGGCCATTCATTCATACACCAGTATTATTATTGTGCACTAATTCTTTCTGTCTCTGTAATTGGGCATAAAGCAATTCATCATGGACTGATTTTGTGAATGGTGATGTTGCATCTGAAAACATCAGAGCAACCAAGCATATTGCAAAACATAAACATTTTTACCTTTACAAGGTCACAGTTTTCCACTCTGTGTTTCTTAACAAAATTTACATTTATCATACGATCAGTTCAATTGTCTCTTGAATCTGAACCCTGAATCGACTAATTGGTGATAAAATTTGGAACCTAGATTTATGGTTGGTTTAGATTGGGTAAAGTAGGTTTTTTTGCCAACTACAACTACAGGAGATTTAGAAATGTTTGACTATGTCCAAGAATTCTATAATGCAATAGTTTCTTCACCCATCAAATTAAATCTAAATACTTAAAAGAAATATATGAATGCTTTGGATACACATTTTCAACTGAGTTATCTTCTGAAAACTATCTCTCAGACATTGATAACCTCTTAGACATCTTCTACTTTAAAGTCAGAATTTATATTTGAAGCACTTGCCATTTTTCTTTTATATTGTGCCTTGCTTCTTTTTTTACTCTGAGGTCTGTGCTTCCTGGATTGCCCAGTGAATTATAGAATGATCTAGGTGTAGTAACCTTCACCATAACTGTGATTCAAGATGAAGTGTCTCTGCAGATCTTGCTAAAGTCTTAACATTCATTTAATGCAAGAATTTGGCAACCACATGGTCAAAACTAAAAAAAAAGATGTGGGTAGAATTATGCATACTGCAGTTAAAATAAGGGAACAATCCAACTTTACTTCACCTTCTTGCAATATTCATTGATGTCATGACTTCAGATGTTCCAAAGTACTTTACAGCTAACATAGATGAGGGTCTGGTAGCAGCACAGTTGACACTGGAATAGCATCCACAGCCCTAGATCCTAGATCCAGAGACATGAGTTTAAATCAAAATATTACTTGATGAAATTATATTTGTACAACTAAATCAATCTATAACAGAGAGTTAGTATTTGTAAAGGTGACTATGGACATTATTGTTATTTTAAAACCCATATGGTTTACTCATGGGCTCATACCTATTAGTCCTATATTTAATTCATTAGAGCTCCTTACAACAACCTCTCCCAACTGTTGATAACAAAGGCAATAGGTGCTCAGTTCCTTCGCACTCAGTACGTTCCCTTTCAAACTGTACATATTACCATTCCTGCTTCATCTGAGGAAAGATGAAGCAGGAATGTTGCATCTGAGGAAAGCAGGTAGCCAATGTGTGCAATCAGCACTCATAAGCACAAAGGTATCTTGATTTGTTCTTTTTTTTTGTAGCCCTGATTTTGTATTCCAGTACTGTAAATTTCATTTCCAAAACCACTGTTCAAATTCCACTCACCTATTTTGTTTAGAGACCTATTGAAATACTGCCATTGACAAGGCTACCGCTATCAACATCTTTGAGATGAGTATTGATCTGAAATTGTAAGTGGGCCAGCCAGATAGAGTCATAGTGATACAGCATGGAAACAGGCCCTTCAGCCCAACTTGCTCACATTGGCCAACATGTTCCAGCTACATTAGTCCCACATGCCTGTGTTTGGCTCCTATCCCTCTAAACCTGTCCTATCAATGTACCTGTTCAACTGTTGACACAACTACCTCATTTGGCAGCTCGTTCCATACACCCACCACGCTTTGTGTGAAAAAGTACTCCTCGGATTCCTATTAAATATTTTCCCATTCACCTTAAATCTATGTCCTCTGGTCCTCGATTCACCTACTCTGGGCAAGAGACTCTGTGCATCTACCCGATCTATTCCTCTCATGATTATATACTCCTCTACAAATCACCCCTCAACCTTCTGTGCTCCAAGGAATAGAGTCCCAGCCTACTCAACCTCTCCCTATAGCTCAAACCCTCTAGTCCTTGCAACATCCTCATAAATCTTCTCTGCACCATTTCCAGTTTGACAACATCTGTCCTCTAACATGGTGCCCATAACTGAACACAACACTCTAAATGCAGCCTCACCTCAAATCTTATACAACTGCAATATGACCTCCCAACTTCTATACAATACTTTGACTGACGAAGGCCAATGTGCCAAAAGCCTTTTTGACCACCCTATCTACCAGTGACGCCACCTTCAAGGAACCATGCACCTGCACTCCTAGATCCCTCTGCTCTACAACACCCCCCAGAGCCCTACCATTCACTGTGTAGGTTATGCCCATGTTAGACTTCTCAAAATGCAACACCTCACATTTCTCTGTATTAAATTTCATCAAAGATCCCTCAGCTACCTGGCCAATCGATCAGGATCCTGCTGCAATTTTTCACAACCATCTTCACTATCTGCAAAACTACCCAATTTTGCAAAATCTGCAGATTTACTAATCGTCATGTATCTCATCCAAATCATTGATGTAGATGACAAACAGTAACGGGCCCAGCACCGAACCAAGGCACACCATTAGTCACAGGTCCCCAGTCCGAGAAACACACTTCCACCATCACCCTCTGCTTCCTTCCTTGATGCCAATTACTGACATTACTTACCATCACCCGGCGAGGTCACAACATCCGAAAGCCTGGATCGCCTCGGCGCAGGGGGAGAATAAGAAGGGAAGAGACAAAGACTTAAGACTTTTGCCTTCCATCACAGTGAGGAGGTGCCTGGTGAACTCACTGTGGTGGATGTTAATTTGTGTTTATTGTGTGTTTTTGTCATTTTTACAATATGTAGGATTGCAAGGCAATGAAATTTCGTTCAGACCGCAAGGTCTGAATGACAATAAAGGCGACTTTGATACTTTGATCTTTTTGATCTTTGATTTTCTATCCATTCGGCTATCTCTCCCGCATCCAATAGGCTCAGTTTTAATAGCCTTAAGGTATCAATGGATGTTACATTATTTGATGAAGTATTTTGCAAATATCAATGAAGAGATTGCCTTGTCAGTTTCCAAATGAAATCTCTTAATGATCTATCTCTCACTGTAAACCAGCAGCCAATCCTTCTTGACAGACAACGTTGTCTATTTGATTACTCTAGGGAGGTTAAAGAGTTTTTAAGATTAGATGTATTTTGAATTAACTAGCTACTTCTCATATTCCATACCTCATGAGGATGTTTGGATTTCTGTAACTAACTTATTTATCTTAAACATTTAAAACATTAATTTATGGGATAACTTGCATAAAAACACATTTCTGTAAGTCATGGGGAGCCCTTGTACTGGAATTCATTTGGCCACAGCACTGAAGAATAACTTGAAGACCACAATTACCGCAAGTCAAGAGAGTCAACTTCTTAAAGGCAGTTGTGGTAGACAATGGCATTGACTGTGATATCGACATCCTGTGAGTGACTTACATATTCCCCCAAAAATGCTTCAAGCAGATTTCAGTATATTGCTCATAATACATCCCAGCCTCTGCATAAGATATCAAAAGCAAGCAGTGCTGTCCTGTGGAGTTTGTTAGCAATCGACATCTGTTGAATACATGGAACATGAGTTTTTTCAAAATAACTTTAAAGGAAACTAACTGTGTTTTGATTGCTTTCCATTATATACTTGCCAACGGTGCAGAATTAGAAGAGATAACAAGGGGAGAGAGAGAGTGAGAATATGAAGGTTTTAAAGGTGAACTCAGGATTTTATGTGAATGCATAGAGGCATGAGATAGATCGGAGGTGAGCATAGATTGGATAGATGTTTTTTTATTGTTGGTGTACAGATATGAAGTATCAAACCCGTGCTGAATAAGTTATTTACCTCCATACTGTATTTCCAGTCAAATGTTCACCTATTAAATTTAATTTAGTGTTTTATGCATGCAACAAATTACTAATTTTGTTGCATATAATTTTATGGCATACCAATATTTATTTTAAATATGTTAAAGGAATTATTTGGTGTGATATCACTAAAATGCATTTTGTAGTGTTTTACAAGATTTTCTGCTGAATGCTTTTCAGCTTGGTATACAAGATACTATTTTAACCTGCATTATCCTCCCTGAAGTGATCACTTTTTTTTGATTTATCTTTGATTCTTATTGATAGAATTCCAATTATCTTAATGTTCGTAGATGATCTTAAACTTCTTGATGTCATGGAAGTCATTCTCTTCCATGTTGGTAAACATCAATGTTGGCAAAGATTTGCATTTTCGGAATTAATAGGTACAATATTTTTCCAGAAGTACAATATGTTACTTCTTTCCTAACTTGCAAGAAAATACATGTGCTGGCAATCTGTACCAAAAACAGACAATGCTGGAAATGGTCACCAATTCAGGCAGTATCTATGGAGGAATGGTGAAATGGAGGAAGGAATAATAAGAACAAGATGGCGTGTTTAAACAGGAATCTGAACAGATTCCTCTGAGATGTTGATCTATCGATATATATCACATCAAAGGGGATTTCAGTCTCAGGAAGGGTCACAATCCAAAAAGTCAGATGGATTTCAGAGATCCTGCCTGACCTATTGAGTTACTCCAGATCTTTGTGGCTTTTTTTGTAAACTAGCATCTGCTGTTCCTTGTGTCTCAAAGGAGACTGTTGGATAGTTTTAGTGCAAATTGTGTGAAGAATTATTTTAAAGAAAATTATGGCTTGCCTTACAATATTGAAAATAATAATTTGGAATTATTTCAGTATCAATACTTTGAACTTTAATTAAATGTATAGTTTTAATATTTTCCGAAATGCCAGATTTTGCATGTCAGCTCACCCTTGAGGCTACATTTATTCCTTAGTGGAATCTATTCTGCAAATTAAAGGTGTGATTCTGGTACCTGTAAAGATTTCATTGGTTTTGGGAAATTACTTTATGACTAATCATGACCTCTGAAGTGAGCTTTCTAAATGTAGGAACTGTATTTTTATTGCAGTGATACAATTTTCTGCACAAAGTGAAGAGTTAAAAAGGTACATCTGAATAGAAAATGGTTTGACCACTAGCCTTGTTTGCAGTTCAAAGTACAGTCTTATTTGATTGCACATTTTCCAACCCAAAACCAACTCCATTTTACCAAAGCACATTCAAAGTATAAAGTTCATTGACACTCCTTGCTGGAAAAAAATATTTACCACAACGTATATGAATGTATATCGATAGGTTTTAGAAGATATAGAAATATTTTATTGCTATCTCAGTTAAAATACAGGTGCATTTCTATTTCATGATAGTCACAATTTCTGTTCTTTGGAAAGGATGCCTCAGATTTTTTTTTAGTGTCACTATTTTGAAATCTGAGCTTCTGCATAGACCTTCTGAAAAAGGTTTTGCATGTGTTCATACACAAACATGCACGAGTTGGTCATTAGTTAGCTGTTTCATGAAACGGGCATTGCAGTATTTGCTAAAATGGCAACTACATTAGAACCTGAGAGAGAAGCTGTAAGCCCCTGACATTATCCATGTATTCCCTTCAAAAATTGTTTGGCTGATTTGGTGGTGATTCATGTTCTGCCTGACACACATCTCTTGATTTCTTGTCCTTTTAGGTTTAGTGATTAGTTTTAGAGAACAGAGTCTTCAGCCTACGAGTCCACTCCGACCATAGATCACCCGCTCACTCTAGTTCTATGGCATCCCACTGTCACGTCCTTTCCCTACACACTGAGGAAAATTTATTGAGGCCAATTAATTTACAAACCGACCTGTCTTTAGGATGTGGGAGGAAACTGGAGCATCCGGAGGAAACCCACATGGTCACAGGGAGAACGTGCACTCGAGGTCAGGATTAAACTCTGGTCTCTGGCACTGTGAGGCAACATTGCAATGCTGCCCATTTGTACTGAGGTTTGTTGATGAGGATAATGTGGATCCAGTGACTTGCCCATAACTGGGAGTAGGTCAGGAAGTGGCAGAGGTTTGGGTAGACTTGGAGTTGGTACCGTCACACTATTTATGCTGGGCCCTCTGTGCTTCAGACCGATGGACTTGTGGTTCCCGTTGCCATCCCAAATGCTCCTCCATTTTAATCGGCCATGATCCAGAGTTTCCCACAAAATCAGTGGGGTTGTTACACATTTTCAAGGTGGCTTTGAGAACGTCCTTCTTTCAATCCTTTTCCCTCTGTCTTCCTGGTAATCCCTGGCCATGACGCAGCTTAGAGTACAGTGTCTAGTTCATAAATCCAATATTGGGCATGTAGCAATGTCATCTGAATATCAAAACTGATAGGATGGAATTAGGGCCTCACAATGCTGAAGTTAGTCTGGGAGAGGACATTGATATCAGTTGTGTTCATGAATTATGCTGTTGAATTTGGAAGATTTTATGGAGGCGGAGATGGTGATAGATCTCCAGTGCTTCCTGGTGCCTCTGTTGGTAGCCCAAGTCTCGGTGGCATACAAGATGGCTGCAGTCACTGCTACTGAGCTGGGTTGCAGTCTTGAACTTTGTCTATTTTCCTCAGTTGACAAAACAATGCCATTGTGAACTGTTTTTATCCATTCTCAACTCTTTACTTTCCCTTTGCTTTACTACTAGTCTTCCTGAGAATGAAAATGGTTTATTATTATTATTATTATTATGTGTACCAAGGTACAATAAAAAACTTTGCTTTGAATGCTATCTAGGCAAATCGTACCAGGCATGATTATACTAATTGGTGCAAAAGGGAAATTATACAGAGTGCAGAATATAGATGAGAGGGAAAAGATTTAATAGGAACATGAGGTGTAACTTTTTCACATGGAGGATGGTGGGTAAATGGAACGAGGTGCCAGAGAAGGTAGTTGAGGCAGGTACATTTAAAAGACATTTGGACAGGTACATGGATCAAGAAATGTATAAAGGGTTATGGGGCAAATGTGGGCAAGTGGGACTAGCATAGATGGGGCATCTTGATCAGAATGGGTAAGTTGGGCCAAAGAGCCTGTTTCTGTGCTGTATGACGCTAGTGTTCCAGTCAGAGAGAAAATGCAGATTTACAAAAGTACAAATGCCATAATTAGGTAGATTTGAAGTTCAGGTCATTCATCCCCAGCGAATGAAAGGTCCGATCAAGAGTCTGCGAACAGTGAAGAAGCTGTTCTTGAACCAGGTGGTGCTTGATTTCAAGCTTGATCATGAAAAGCTCTTCATAGATGCAGGTTTGTTTTCACGTAATCTGCAATAAGAACTTTATGAATCTTGTTTTGATATGCTGAATACATTTAATAATAAACTGAATACATACATGCTTTATTTCCCACTGTGAAAAGTGCTTTTAACTCCTACTCAACACATCAAAGCAGTCGGGCAATCCCAGCTCAACTTTGCTGCTTAAAAATCGAGCAGCCTAACTTTTTTGTGACATTAATCTGTAATATGTTGTTTTCAGTTTCAACGCTTAATTCACAACAACTTCTGAGATGCTTTCTGTACTCCGGTTACAATAAATAAGATTTGTCCAATGGCTATTATTGAAAAAGGCCCAGAAATCCAATAATTTTGTGTCTTTTTTGGCAAAATGTAATTGATAGATTTAAAAAAAATAAACTGGATAACAGCTATAAAATGTAGACACAAAGAAATGCAGTTGATGGTTTACAAAAAAAAAACACATCAAAGTGCTGGATTAACTCAGCAGGTCCGGCAGGATCTGTGGAGAACACAGATACTGATTGTAGTTGGAGGGAGAGGTGAGGAGTTTGGCAAAAAGTTGTACAAGGGGATAATAATCTTTGTGCCTTCTATTGGAGCACATGCAAATGATCTGAATCCATGTGCAATCCCTAAATGTCGGTTCCCATGAAACTGAATCCTGGGTGTGGAAATCTCAAAAAATCTGTCCTTTGATTTTGTGCCATTATGTCTGGTTATCAAGTATTACTGCGTATTAAGTTATTATACAATTGATTAATGCAATAACTCACAATAAACATACAATAATGTGCATGTAAAGCTGCAGCAAGTAAGAATTTTATTGTTCTGTACCCGGAGCACATGTCTCATGAGCATGTACGTTTAAATATTTCAAACCATCTTGATATTTTTGCAAGATTTCCCAAGTATGGTAACTAAATACTATGGTGATGGAAGGGGCAGGTATAAGGATATACAATGCATTACTGAGCTGGAACTCCAAGTGAATAGTAAAGACATACTGGTCAAAAGAAGTAGTTGCTTAATCAATTATCTTCCCTTTCCTAGTACCCAGCTTCAAATAGTTATACATTGTCCTCTTCAAAGCTGTTATGAATTTTGCTCTGAAGAATCGTACATCAAACTAAGGGCTAATCAATATCAGACCATTCCTTCAAAAGGAAATCGAGTAACATTACTTCCGATATGCTTTGGAGGCAGAAGGGGAAATAATTCAGTCAACAGGAAGATACTAGTTTTGAAGTGAAACCACATATACTGTACTCCTTGGTTTGAAATGGTTTATTTAATGTCTGCAGCTGAACTGTGAAGGAGATCAGGCTATTGTGCTTCATTCATTTATGCAGCCTCAAAGGATGCTTAACCATTTAAAGTATTTTTACTAGAGCAGTAAAGATCATTGTGTATTCTGTAGCAGACCAATGTCTGCAGTTTAAAAAAACATTATGGCTTTCCATTCTTTTACAATGCTTTGGATGTGTGAAATAAAGCAAAAGCAAGGCCAGAATGAATACAAGATAGTGAAAATACAAATGTATAAATCAAATATTTATTTTCCTCCATGTAACCATCATTGTATATTTTGTCTTGTCTGTTTTAGGCCAACAGACCACAAAAGCTGCACCGAACCTTATTTTCCATTGACGTGGAAGAGTCTGACATCTATTCTGAAGAAGGTGATGATGATGATTTGTACTCTGGCTCTGGCTCTGGCTCTGGCTCCGGGTCTGGGTCTGGATCTGGTTCTGGTGGTGAGTGTTTATCATATTTTTCCTAGACATTTTCCTTTTTATTTTGTTTTGGAATTTGAATACAAATAAAATTTAGCCAGAGCCAACTCTTCTTAACATTCCCACCGTCAAAATGTGGGATAAGAGCTGACATGATGGGCTATGCCATGGCAGGTAGGAAATCACTTTGTGTCAGCCATCCTCTCTTCCCCACTTCACCATTTCCTCCAGCACAGAGAAGGCACAAAAAGTGCAGAGAGGATTTACGAGGATGTTGCCAAAACTCGAGGGCCTGAGCTACAGGGGAGGTTGAGCAGGCTAGACTCTATTCTAGAAAATAGAAATTAGGTGCAGGAGTAGGCCACTCGGCCCTTCGAGCCTGCCACCTCCATTTCAATATGATCATGGCTGATCATCCACCTCAGTATCCCCTCCCTGCCTTCTCTCCATACCCCCTGATCCCTTTAGCCACAAGGGCCACATCTAACTCCCTCTGAAATATAGCCAATGAACTGGCCTCAAGTGGCAGAGAGTTCCAGAGATTCACCACTCTCTGTGTGAAAAAAGTTCTTCTCATCTCTGTTTTAAAGGATTTCCCCCTTATCCTTAAGCTGTGACCCCTTGTCCTGGACTTCCCTAACATCGGGAACAATCTTCCTGCATCTAGCCTGTCCAATCCCTTAAGAATTTTGTAAGTTTCTATAAGATCCCCTCTCAATCTCCTAAATTCTAGAGCGTATAAACCAAGTCTATCTAGTCTTTCTTCATAAGACAGTCCTGACATCACAGGAATCAGTCTGGTGAACCGTCTCTGCACTCCCTCTATGGCAATAATGTCCTTCCTCAGATTTGGAGACCAAAACTGTACGCAATACTCCAGGTGTGGTCTCACCAAGACCCTGTACAACTGCAGTAGAACTTCCCTGCTCCTATACTCAAATCCTTTTGCAATGAAAGCTAACATAACATATTCCTTGTAGCGCAAGAGGATGAGGGGTGATCTTATAGCGGTGTACAAAATCATGAAAGACATAGATCAGGGAGACACACAGTCTCTTGCCCAGAGTTGGGGAATCGAGAACCAGAGGATGCAGGTTTAAAGTGAGGGGAAAATTATTTAATAGAAACATGAGGGATAAATCTTTCACACATGGTGTGGTGGGAGTATGGAACGAGCTGCCAGAGAAGGTAGTTGAGGCAGGTATTATCGCAACATTTAAGAAACATTTAGGGAGGTACATGGATAGGACAGGTTTACAGGGATATGGGTTAAACGCAGGCAGGTGGGACTAGTGTAGATGGGACATGTTGACTGGTGTGGGCTGATTGGCCTGTTTCCACACTGTATGGCTCTCCGACTCAATATATTGCACCACTAGCTTCAAACTGTGTGTAAACCACCAACATTGTGTAAGTGCAGAAGAATGTACTGTGACTCTCTGTGTGGAGCAGGGTGGACAAAAGATTAAAAATAAATAAATTGGAATTCCTAGGTAGACAAAAATGCTGGAGAAACTCAACGGGTGAGGCAGCATCTATGGAGCGAAGGAAATAGGCAACATTTCGGGTCGAGACCCTTCTTCAGACTGATGTTGGGGGGGGGGGGAAGAAGAAAGGAAGAGGTGGAGCCAGTGGGCTGAGGGAGAGCTGAGAAGGGGAGGAGAAAGTAAGGACTACCTGAAATTAGAGAAGTCAATGTTCATACAGCTGCGGTGTAAACTACCTAAACAAAATATGAGGTGCTGCTCCTCCAATTTACGGTGGTGCTCACTCTGGCCATGGAGGAGGCCCAGGACAGAAAGGTCGGGTTTGGAATGAGAGGGGGAGTTGAAGTGCTGAGCCACCGGGAGATCACGTTGGTTATTGTGAACCAAGCGGAGGTGTTCGGTGAAGCAATCGCCAAGCCTACGCTTGGTCTCACCGATGTAGGGCAGCTGACATCTAGAACAGGGGATGCAATAGATGAGGTTGGAGGAGGTGCAGGTGAACCTCTGTCACACCTGGAAAGACTGCTTGGGTCCTTGAATGAAGTCAAGGGGGGAGGTAAAGCGACAAGTGTAGCATTTCTTGCGGTTGCAAGGGAAAGTGCCCGGAGAGGGGGTGGTTCGGGTGGGAAGGGACAAATTGACCAGGGAGTTATGGAGGGAGCAGTCTCTGCAGAAAACAGACAGGGGATTGTTATATGGTTATATAGGGGAGGAGATGGGAAGATGTGGCAAGTGGTGGGATCCCGTTGGAGGTAGCGATAATGTCGGAGGATTATTTGTTGCATGTGACGCTGGTAGGGTGGAAGGTGAGGACAAGGGGGACTCTCCCCTTGTAATGAGTGGGGGGATGGGGAGTGAGAGCAGAGTCACAGGGTATAGAAGAGACCCTGGTGAGAGCCTCATCTATTGGAAAAGAGGGTAATCCCCGTTCCCTGAAGAATGAGGACATCTGCGTTGCCCTGGTGTGGAACACCTCATCCTGGGAGCAGATGCGGCAGAGACGGAGGAATTGGTAGTAGGGGATGGAGTCCTTACAGGAAGCAGGATGGGAAGAAGTGTAATCCAGATAGCCATGGGAGTCAGTGGGTTCCTTTTCTTTTATATGGGCCTTAAGGTTTGGTTTTCTTTTCACCTTGATGCAGTATCTGGGGACAAGGATTCCACATCTAATGCATTGAATAACTGGGTATTATGTTTCCTTTCTACCATCTGTGGAGAATAAACAAGATTATGTGCCAATAATAAATCGCACAGCTGCAATAATGCTAACGAGATGCTTATTAGTACTTTAGTCATTTAATAACTTCCTGCTCGATGTTTAGTTAATTATACATAGAGTCATAGAGTCCCACAGCTCTGGCCCAACTCGTCCATACGGATCAAGATGCCTCGACTAGAACTGGTCCCAATTGCCTGCATTTAATCCATATCCCTCTATCCCTATCAATGTACTTGCCCGTGTCTTTTAAATGCCTCAAATACCTCCTCTGGCAGCTCATACAATACACCCACCATCCGCTGTGAAAATGTTGCCCCTCTGGTTACTATTAAATCTTTCGCCCCTTACCATAATCCTATGTCCTCTGGATTTTGATTGCTCTACTCTGAGTTAATGACACCATGTCAATTCCCCTCAAGATTTTTATACACCTCCATAATAATGGGCAGTCACGGTGGTGCAGCGGTAGAGTTGCTGCCTGAGAGCGAATGCAGCGCTGGAGACCCAGGTTAGATCCCAACTACGGGCGCTGTCTGTATGGAGTTTGTCGATCTTCCCGTGACCTGCGTCGGTTTTCTCCGAGATCTTCAGTTTCCTCCCACATTCCAAAGACGTAGAGGTTTGTAGGTTAATTGGTTTGGTAAATGTAAAATAAAATTGGCCCTAGTGGGTGTAGGATCATGTTAATGTGTGATGATCGCTGGTCGGTGCGGACTGGGTGGGCCGACGGGCCTGTTTCCGCGCTGTATCTCTAAACTAAACTAAAAAAAATCATCCCGTAGTCTCCAGCGCTCCAAGGAAAAAAGTCTAGCATGCCCAATTTATCCCTATAGCTCAGTATCTCAAATCCTGGCAACATCCTCATAAATCTTCTCTGCACTCTAAGAGCACTCTTTGCAGTAAAAAGGCTAAGCATCTGGAACGATGGACTAATTTTCTTTATGAATCCAGATCCTGACAGATCTGTCTGCCCCAAAGTTTTGATTATAGTGGAGTTTTATTTTAACGGAGAGAATCCAGTGTCGTGATAGTGTTTGGACTACAGGGTAATGACAAACTCTACCACCACCATGTGATAGGGAAGCCCTACCCTTCCACTACCTGCAGAGCAAGCAGCTCCTTCAGATAAGGTTGGAGACAGGAATCAGCACGTATCAATCAATTTGAGAATTTTGCACCTGAAGTGGATATTAGTCTAACTGGCCCTTGTTCTGGTTTTGTTTGCAGGTGGCTTTATGCTGAAACAAGGCTCTTTCATTGCAAAGTTGACAACAGATTTCCCGACTGCTCCTTCAACATCTTCAAGCAGTCCGCTTTCTTCAAGCCAAGTAACTGTGACTGACATCCCACGCCAAGGTGTCGTGAAAGATTTGAGCACAATACCAGTGCTTCCTGATTTGCATGCTGTTGACACCACTACTGATGCCATAATGACCAGCCGTATGCCTTCCACCACCATTTCAAAAGGAACCAGAGCTAATCATTTCAGGCCACGTATTGTTGACATCAAGCACGACACAACTGTTGCTGCTCCTCTTATGAGTAGTGCTGGTCCTAAAGTTCCAAGCATGTTACCTGATCATACAACTGCTATTGTCAAGGATGAATCCTTCACTGTGTCACATGTGGTTGCAGAACATGAAAATGAAAAAGCTACAACGGTAAACACAAACATTGATCTAATTAACGAGGTGAGTTTCGCAAAAAAATAGTTCATGATGCTGATTTAGCCCTGGGAATTATTCCCCATTATTTCTTAAAACAGCAGTCACATGATTGTTTCTGTTCACTGAGTAGAGAGTTCAATTTCTGTCTTGTTTCAAACAACAACTCTGGTGAGAAAGCCACTCTTAGCAAGTTGAACATTTTGTCTAAATGTGAATATTTATTTCAAATGCTAAAATATATTTTGTCAAAGTATTCTTAAAGTCATGTAAAAAAATATCAGCAAAACAATGATTGTTGTTAAATTCTTAAGCAATCTTAACTGATTTAATTAGGTTGTGGTGAAAATGACTGTGGAAACAGTAAACAGTCCAATTGAAGATGACATTTTCATCAAAGATGAAACAGTGATTCCAAATGGTCGGAACCCAAACCCCATTCAAGATCACCAAAGTTCGGTGATGCCACCAAAAGACAGCTACGTGCGAGACTTCAGTACATCGGGCAGTTTTCTCGAAAGACGTGAATTATTGGCAGGTATGTATTTTTCATTTTCTACAGCAACTAATTGAAATCAGCTCTGGAAATCAAGGAATTTGGGGAGAAAGCAGGAACGGGGTACTGATTTTGGATGATCAGCCATGATCATATTGAATGGTGGTGTTGGCTCGAAGGGCCTAATGGCCTCCTCCTGCACCTATTTTCCATGTTTCTGTATGCAGATAAATTGCAAAACTGCCCATGATTCATCAGCGCCTGCAAAAAATATATATTGAGATTTTCTTCTGAAGACACGACATTTCAAATGTTAACAATTTCTTCCTATCATTGTTGAAGTACCACCGTTTCTTTCTTGACTTTGTGTTTTTCTTTATTGTCAAATACATATCTCTAATCCAAACAATAGTGAGCATTCACCTTATCTATGCTCTTCATGATCTTGTACACATCTAAAAGGTCCTCCTGTGCTCCAGAGAAAAAGGTCTGAGCCTATCCAGCTTCTCACTATAGCCCGTTGTCCACATAACATCCTGGTGCATATCTTCAGTACCCTTTCCAACTTCATGACACCCTTCCTTTTGCTAGGTGACCAGAACTGCACATAGCACTCCAAGCATGGTCTTAACAATGACTTGCACAGCTGTATCATGATGTCTCAACTTTGGTACACAATACCCCTCCCAATGAAGGCAAGCGTACCAAAGCAGGCCTTCCTAACCACATTGTCCATCTGACTTGCCAATGCATTCCAATTAGCAATGTTACAAAATTTTGAGATTTAAAAAATCAAGTCTGTAATTTATCCCATCAGATAAAGCATAAAAAGAAGTTTAATTTGACACCTAATTCACTTTCATATCTCAAGTATTTAAAAAGTGATGGCCATTTTCAAATAAGCATCTTGTACCCTATTGATTTTCTATGGACATAACAAAAAAGCTGTGATCGTGTGCAGTCAAAAGCCCATAACTTTCTTAAAAATTAAGAGAACTGAATGAAATTTTCAGTTATCGTAGATTGAACCATTCTGAAACAAATATAAAATAATCTTACTTGGATGACCTGAAATTAAAGCATATAATTAGTTAGTTACCCAAGTGTAGCTAATTTCAAACTTCAATTACTAGATCTAAACATCTATCCATTTCTTAATAAATGATTAACATTTTTAAATAGCCTAAATGTCCAAATAATATTCATAAATAATTCACAATAAAACATGATTTTTAAATCTCATTTACATTAATTTATAGGCCAAATGGAAGGAATTTAGTGTTCAATTGCTGTAAATTAAAGTCCATTTTAAATCAGCTTTCTAGTGGGATCCTGTGAACGCGCTGGTTTAGAACGTTCACATTGCGGTAGATTTGTGCCCTCAAATGCCCAGAAAAATACTGCGGGATATAATGGGCCCAAAATTAGCTACTCGCAACTTTAAACTTTGTATAAAGGGATCTTAAGAAGCCCTTTTTAATGTAAAAATAAACAGCCTACCTTCTGTTGTCTGCTCTATGCGACCCTGACGGCTGCCGGTGGTCGCGGGTTTAGAGATTGATTTTTAAACTACTATAACTATTATACAAGGCCTTTAAAACTAATAATAGCTTTTGCGACGGGGTCTTCCAGCGATTTTTCATTAATAATTAACTAGGCTGAACATCTTCGATTGGAACAGCCTAGAGAAAATCGCGTTTTAAACCCGCCCCCCTCTAAACGGCGCCAAAATCGCGCACACGGGCTGGGACAGATTTTCAGCGACGCTTCAGGTAGGCTTTGCAACATACCTACTCCAATGTGAGTGAATTAGTGAGATGTGCCAGCTGATTTAGTTCAAAATGTTATCATTTAATTTCTACCTAACTATTCATGATTTGGGAGGAATTTTTGCATATTTAGTTTAGTTTTCGTTTTTTAGTTTAAAGATAAAGTGCGGAAACAGGCCATTCGGCCCACTGGGTCCACGTCGACCAGTGATCCCCGCACATTAACACTATCCTACACACATTTTTTATATTTACCAAGCCAATTTAACTACAAACCTATTAGTTTAGTTTAGAGAGACAGCATGTAAACAGGCCTTTGGCCCAATGATCCCCCACTGACCATCGATCACCCACTTTTGCATTTTACACAGTAAGGGCAATTTACAGAAGCCAATTGGCCTATAAACCTGCATGTCTTTGGAATGCAGGGGAAACCAGAGGATCCAAAGGATACCCTTTCCAGTCACAGGGAGAACACACAAACTCTGCACAGACAGCACCCACAGCCAGGATTGAATCTGGGTCACTGTCACTGTGAGGCAGCAGCTTGACTGCTGTGCCACTGTGCCACCCACATTTGTAACTCCAAAGTTAGTTATATCCTTCCTTTGGTATGGAGACTAAAATAGTTCACAGCATTCGAGTTGCAGTCTTCCCAATGAAATTGTAGTAAATTCTGTAACTGCATGTTAACTTTTTGCGGTTTGAGTGCGAGGATATTCATACCTCAACAGTACCAAATCTCGCATAATTAGAAAAAAAAAAAAAATTAGCCACATCAACCTTTTATAAAAGTTAGACATAACTTTCCGGCTTTTATCCATTTCATTCCCGTTGATGAAGCCATAATTGTGCATGGCTTAACAAACATTTTCTCAACCTTAATTAATAATTAAAACCTCTTAATTATTTGTGCATAAATACCTTGGGTTTCATTCTTTTACATCTCTTTTGGAATAGTATATTTTATTCTATCTTGCCTCTACTTGTTCTTCCTACCAAAATGCATGACTTCTTATTTCTCCACATTAAAGTTAATCTGCTCATTTCATCAGTATATTTATGGCCTGGTGCAATCTTTCACTTCCTGTTTGCTGTTCATAATAGTGCCAAGCTTATGTGTCATCTACAGAATTAGTAATTACCACTTGCACCCTGGAGTCTTGGCCACGAATATAGAGAAAACAAGTAATGGCCCAATGCTAAATCTCTGGGAAACACTGCCATTTGCAGAGAGTTGTGGATGTAGCCCAGGCCATTACACAAAGCAGCCTCCCATCCAGTCAACTCCATCCATACTTCACGCTACCTCGGAAACCAGCCAACATAATCAAGAATTATTTTTGTCCATATCATTTTATTTTCTCCCCTCTCCTAATGTGCAGAAGATAAAAAAAAAAAATTTAAAAAAGAAAACATGTGCTACCAGATTCAGGAACCACTTCTTTCCTGATGTTATCTCATTAGCTCTGAAATGTTACGGTGTAGACACGAGCTTCCAACCAACCTCATTGTAGACCTTGCATTTTCCCTGTAACTGTAACACTATAAACTGCATCTTGGTATTTTTCTCTTTGTGTTACCTGTTGTACTTGTGTATGGCTTGATTGCACATGTATAGTATATTTGAGTGGATAGCATGCAAACAAACCTTTTCACTGTATCCTGCTACACATGGCAATAATGAACCAATATGATTATATATTTATCTCCATTCCAAAAAATCAACCGTTCATCACAACCCTCTGCAATCTGTCACTTTGGCAACTTAATTTCCATGCAATCTATGTTCCTTTTATGTTATAAACTTTGCTGATAGCCCTTTTTTAAGTCACCTTATCAAAACTTTGCACACATTAATAATAAATCATCTTCATGAGCTCTGTCTGTTGTATTAAAAAACTTTATTAAATCGGTCCTAACTTTATCAAAAAGGTTTAACATGATATTTCCTCAAGAAATTCATGCTGGTCCTACATTTACTTTGGCTAATCTTCTTGATCAACTTTTTCAAAAAATAACACAATTCATTTAGTTTAGTGTTTAAGAAGGAACTGCAGATGCTGGAGAATCGAAGGTACACAAAAAAGTTGGAGAAACTCAGCGGGTGCAGCAACATCTATGGAGCGAAGAAAATAGGCAACGTTTCGGGCCGAAACCCTTCTTCAGACATTTAGTTTAGTATTCACTTTGGCAACATTATAATGCTCTCCCTTTAAAAAATCTTTTAAATTATTTTTGAAAACTGATGGAATCTGAAGAAGGTTCAACCTGAAACATGACCTATCCATGTCTTCCAGAGATGTTGCCATTGAGTTACTCCACTATATATATATATATATATATATATATATATATATATATATATATATGTGTCCCTGTCTCCCCCACCCCCCCCTCCCCTGTGTGATATCCTTTAACACTTTATTCATCATTCCAAATGCACTATCTTTAAACTCCTGTTAATTCTGACTGCAAACCCTTCCAAGCATTTGTATTTAAATTTCTAAAGCTAATTTATATTGTGCGGCACTTATTTTCCGCTATCAGATTCAAAGGACCAGTAGAACAGGAAATATTGATGACATTGATTACGTGGTGATAGACCTGATGAATAATATGTGTGTACTGAATTACATATTTTGTGGTTGAAACAACTCACTGTATTTCTTTTGCTAGGGCAGTGTTCAATAATTGTGACATTTTCTGTGACTATTATAATTTGGAACATAACTTATTGTTACAAATTCCACGGAGGTGATTAATAACTATTTTTTTTGTTCCTTTTAAGCTGCTGTGGTTGGAGGACTTGTGGGACTCATGATCGCTGTCCTGCTGGTAGTATTGTTGGTATATCGGATGAAGAAAAAGGATGAGGGAAGTTATACTTTGGATGAAGCAAAGCAGCCAAATGGAGGCTACCAAAAGCCAAAAAAACAGGAGGAGTTCTACGCCTAAATATGTTTTTAAAGTTTTGCATTATTCCTTTATGCCAAAAGAACAAGTTTTATTTTTTTCCTTCTTCTTGCCTGCATTAGAAATTGAATCAGAAAATTGCCAGTCTAATTTCTATCGCCATGACAATTGTACTTTCTGACAGTTCTCAGACAGGCAGAGATAATGCATTGGTTTAACAGGAAGCATTGCAATTTGGCTTCATTGGTGACAACTTTCATTTTAATTTTTATATTCTCATGGATAGCTGCCTTGTGAAACATTAGGGTAAGCAAAGTTAGGCTTTTATTTTGGACCTAAATAAATCAGTTGGGAATCTGCAAAGTTACATTGTAAAGTTGCAATATGACTACACATGTAAATTTTTATAATGTAAAAATATTTACTAAATGGGTGGGAGATAGATGACAAAGAGATACTTGTATTGATATGATTTCAAATTGTATGAAAGCTTAAGGTGTGTATCTAATAATATAGATATAGACAATAGACACCTTTGGATACACATTTGTTTATATTTTGTGTTGTACTATGTAGCTAATTGAGAAAATACATAACCATTTTAAAGAACTGACACTAATTTTAACAATTGCTCCAGTTTTAAGACAACAGAAGGATTAATTGAAAAATTATGTACTGAAAAGGTAATTAATCAATGACGGATGGCAAGAATAGATGAATGTTTCTAGAGTTGCATATATTTTTGATCCCGATGCTTTTTTGCCTTATTTCTGTCAATAATATGTTTTCATAATATAATCAGCCACTGAAGCACCTGACCTATTTTAGAGAGCTGGACCTCTGAGTTTGTAAAAGATTAATTATGGGCAATACCCTCCCAGGTCTGCCCCCATTTTACATAGATAGGTGTTTGTTTTTTTCCTGATCGTCACTTATCTTGGTGATCTAACTCAACTAAATAAAACTTACACAAAGTGCTGGAGTAATTCAGCAGGTTGGGCAGCCTTTCTGAAGATCATGGATAGGTGACCTTTCAGGCCAGGACTACAGACTGATTGTGTGTGTGTGTGGCAGCTGGAAAACATATAGGGGCAGGAAAAAGCCTGGCAAATGATAGGTGGATTTGCATTATCAAACACCCCATACCTGTATCCACCTATCGCTTGTTATGCTTTATTCAGCCCACTCCTCCACTAGCTTTCTACCTCCCCTCCAGCCAGTCTGAAAAAGGGTCCCGACCCAACGTCACCTATCCATGTTCTCCAGGAATGCTGCCGGACCCGCTGAGTTACCCCAGCATGTGCCTTTTGTTTTTGTAAACCAGCATTTGCAGTCCCTGCAACTCTAAATAAAACGTTTCACTTTTTTTTCAGATATTTCTTTTGTCTGATAAATGTCGGCATGCTTGTAGTAAGCAGTCCTGCAGTGTAGCCAGTTTATGCTGAGACTTTGAAAGCTCCTCAATTAGAATAATTTACTGAATGTGACAAAGCATAAAAAAATAGTCATGCACCTTTCTGCATAGATCAATACATATGAGCTGAACCTTGGCATAATCTTGCCTTTGCAGGAGATTTTTCTTTTTTCAGCTGCTCCTCTATTCCTACCAAGTTTGACGAGCATTCTGCATTCCCAATTTGTTCTTTTTAACATCTTGTAATTTAAAACTGTAGTGAAATTTTGAACAAATGATTTATAACCAGGGATATGTGCCTTTTGGTATCTTCCAATTAATGCCATTTAATTTAAATTAGTCTGTGAAAGTTAGCTGTGGTCCTAACCTGGCTCCTCTGCAGTATGAAATCTGCACAACATTTAGAAGCATAGAAAATAGGTGCAAGAGGAGGCCATTCAGCCCTTCGAGCCAGCACCGCCATTCATTGTGATCATGGCTGATCGTCCCTTATCAATAACCCGTGCCTGCCTTCTCCCCATATCCCTTGACTCCACTAGCCCCTAGAGCTCTATCTAACTCTCCCTTAAATCCATCCAGTGACTTGGGCTCCATTGCCCTCTGTGGCAGGGAATTCCATAAATTCACAACTCTCTGGGTGAAAAAGTTTTTTCTCACCTCGGTCTTAAATGACTTCCCCTTTATTCTAAGACTGTGGCCCCTGGTCCTGGACTCACCCAACATTGGGAACATTTCTAAGGTAACAACGTTTAAAAGATATAATTATTTTTGTACAACAGAAATAGTGGCCAAATTTTTTAATTGAACCATTTGTAACTACCGAAAATGTCAATTATCAAAAGATTTGGTTGAACACAGGGTTTATGAATTAGTGAGTTGTTCCACAAGTGTTGAAATACTGTATGTCTTAATGTTTTCTATTTATTATCTGTGCTACTTCTAATTGTATCAAGCAATAAAGGCACTCTGGCACACTAATTACTGTGATCTGTGAATGTGATAGGACCCATTTGATGGAAACTCTGAAATTAAATGATTTGGAAGCTCTGAAAAGATGTGCATCTTGTCCACCTCCTTAAATGTGGTATTAGTGCTAGTGAAGGTACACAAAAATGCTGGAGAAATCTATGGAGCAAAGGAAGTGGGCAACGTTTCGGGCCGAAACCCTTTTTCAGACTGATGGTGGGTGGGAGTGGTGGGAGGGGGGGAAAGAAGAAAGGAAAAAGGAGGAGGAGCAGTAGAGAGGAGGTTGTGAAACTGTCTCCGGAGGGAGGAGGAGAACTTCTTCAAAGTAGGCATACCTTGAGGAGATTTTGCAGTGGAGTAGACAAAGTGTTTAAGAAGGAACTGCAGATGTTGGAAAATCGAAGGTACACAAAAATGCTGGAGAAACTCAGCGGGTGCAGCAGCATCTATGGCGCGAAAGAAGTAGGCAACGTTTGCGGCAGCATTGGTGCTAGTGATTTGAGTCTACCACCAATTGACTCCTGGCAATTGTTGTGGAATTGCCTGGGTTATGTGAAGCATTTGCAGAAGGAACTAACTTTGTGGAAATTTCAAATTTCAAATTGATAATATTTGAAATCCAATTACTTTTTTTTTTTAAACCTCCTGAAAAGCATAACGGGTTCCAATGAATCTTATCTGGTCTATGTAGTGTCTACATTATGTTGCATGCTGTGGAGCCTGCCTCCCAGTTGCTGGGATGATGAAATTGAGTCTTTAATGAGCAACAGGCCATCCTACGATACGATAAAACTTTTTTCACCCCCAAGGGAAATTGGTCTGCCAACAGTCACAACACACAACAAAGGTACACCAAAACTTGAAATTAATGGTGAAAACAAAGAGAAAAAGACAAGCGCCTGTTGGCTGGCTGCCGTGTGCACAGCACCTTAGCCGGAACAAACAAACAAACAAACAAACAAATGCAGGCTTGTTCCCAGGGCAGAGGATTCTAAAACTAGAGTTTTGACTGGAAATGTCACAGAGCAGTGGATCTTTGAGGCTGTATCAGTAACTTTAACTGTTACCATAATAGTTTTCATAACATTTTATTTTAAACTCCAATCTGCCTCATTGCTATTGAATGCTTGAAAGATACAACATGGAAACAGGCCCTTCGGCCCACATAGTCCATGCTGACAATCGATCATCCATACTCACTAGTTCTATGCTATCCCATTTTTGCATCCACTCCCTACACACAGGGGCAATCTACAGAGGTTGATTAATCTACAAACCAACATGTCTTTGGGGTATGGGTGGAAGCTGGACCACCTGAAGGAAACTCATGTGGTCACAGGGAAGAACATGCTAAGTCCACACAGATGGAACCCCCGGTCAGGATCGAACCTGGTTCTCTGGTGCTGAGAAGCAGCTGCTCTACCCACTGCATCATTGTGCTGCCTGGCATATTATTAATTACAAATTCCAACATTATCTGACACTTTCTGAAGGGTGTGAACAGAAGGTATGAGGGACTGCAACCTTTTCCATACGTGCTGAAGTAGAGGTGGGAGAGAATTCAGGATGGTGAGATGTGCTCCTACTGTGACTCAATTTCTGAGCAATACCTTTTTACTACCTGACATAAAACAAACAATGAGAGGTAATGTGCCAGATTCAGTCTAATTATTTGCTAAGAATGAATGAATTTACTTGTTACACAAGTTGTACTCCAAATTCCCAAGACGATAAAACATTTTAAATAAACCAATTAGACTTTTAAGACATTTCACGAATTTCTGGATATGAGGAAATAATTTCCAATACACTTTCTAAATGGGGTTGAGAGGGAGAGAAATTATTTTGGATTTCAGACCTGTGAACATGCAAAAAAAATTCCATGTCCATTCCATCAAAAACATTTTAGTTTTTACGCAGTGAAGGATTAAGATCCAAAATATTTTTGCTTATTTCATTTGTTGTCTTTCATAAATTTCTCATCTAGTATGGTGACATAGGTTAATGTAGCAGAGACTTAACCCAACAAGACAGAACCTTATGTTCAGATTTCACCATTGCAGGTGTGGAATGCAAATTCTGTTAATTAATTAACTAACCTAAAATGTAAAGTAATTATAACAAGTCAGTTCTGATTCATGCAGTGTGGTGCAGGAGGTGAAATCTGCTATCTTTACTCGGTCTTGTAAATCCAGATCCACAGCAACATGGTTTATTCTTAAATAACTTCTAAACAGCCTGATTTGGTGTCTGCTCCATCCAAGACTGCAATAAATTGCAGAGAGTTGTGGACCCATCCCAGACCATCACACAAACCAACCACCCTTCCATTGACTCCATCTACACTTCATGCTGCCTCGGCAAGGTTGACAGGTTAATCAAGGACCGGTCACTCCCTCTTCTCCCCTCTCCCATCTGGTACAGAAATTTGAAAACTCATACCACTAGATTTAAGGAACAGTTTCTTCCCAGCTAGTATTTCGGCGTGGAAGTTTTTTCTATGGTCACAGGTCACAATGGTCCTCTCATCAGCAAGTGTGTGGTCCTGACCTCCTGTCTCCCTCATTGGAGACCTTTTGAACTATGTTTAATCAGAGACTATCTTTAATCATAGTTAAAGTATCCTTTATTGTCATTCAGACTTTACAGTCTGAACGAAATGTCATGCCTTGCAGTCATAACATAGAATAAAATAACAAAACACACAATAAACACAGATTTAACATCCACCACAGTGAGTCTACCAGGCACCTCCTCACTGCGATGGAAGGCAAAAGTCTTAAAGTCCTTGTCTCTTCCCTCCTTGTTCTCCCTCTGCGTTGAGGCGATCCACGCTTCCGATGTTGTGACCCCGCAGGGTGATGGTAAGTAAATAAGTTTATCGGAGTTTATCTTCCACTAAATGTACTATTCATCCCTTATCTGTACATTGTGGACGGCTTGCTTGTAATCATTGTATTATATTCTTTGACTGGATAGCACAGAATCAAAAGCTTTTCACTGTACCTCAGTACATGTGACAATAATAAATGAAACTAAACTAGAATATTAACTCTGCTCTCTTGCTGCAAAGCAATCAGACAGCCACTTAACTTTAGAGATGGATTCATCCACCAGGGTTGTGCATTCTCCCCTCAGATTCTGATTTTGATACTTGCTTCTGAGCAAGCTAGTGCAATCCTCTACCCATTGGAGTCTTTCTCTGAGCATAAGTTCTAGGAGCAGAATTGGGCCATTTGGCCATCAAGTCCACTCTGCCATTCAATTACGGCTCATCTAACTCTCCCTCTCAACCCCATTCTCCTGCCTCCTCCCCATAACCCCTGACACCTCTGTCATGCAGATTGAACATTGGTGCTGTCATTTGAGTAACCTGAGAGAGTAGGTGTTAACAAATAACCATATAACAATTAAAGCACGGAAACAGGCCATCTCGGCCCTACAAGTCCATGCCGACACAACTTTTTTTCCCCTTAGTCCCACCTGCCTGCACTCGTACCATAACCCTCCATTCCCTTCTCATCCATATGCCTATCCAATTTATTTTTGACTCCCACCCTTGACTCCCACACGGACATTGATTCCTACACATCCTCTGTTCTGGACTTTATAAACTCCACCATCAATAGTGTCACCTCCCTCAAACAGGTGACCATATTCCCGAATCAGAAGCCATGGATGAACAGCGAGGTCAGGCTACTGCTGAAAGCACGGGACACCGCTTTCAGGTCAGGCGATGCTCGAGCCTACAGTTCATCCAGGGCTAACCTGAAGAGGGGCATCAGGAAGGCCAAGCACTGCCATAAGCTCAGGATTGAGGAGCACTTCAACAACAACTCCGACCCCCGACGCATGTGGCAAGGCATCCAGGCCATCACGGACTACAGACCCTCCAACACCACCCCCACATCCAGCGACGCCTCCTTCCTTGAGGAGCTTAATCACTTCTATGGCCGCTTCGACAGGGACAATCTAGAGACAGCCATCAAGGCTGTGCTACCTGCCGATCACCAACCCCTCACACTCACCCCCTACGACGTATACGTGGCACTGAGTAGGACTAATGCACGTAAGGCTGCTGGCCCTGACGGCATCCCCGGGCGCGTGCTCAGGGCCTGTGCTGCGCAGCTGACAGACGTCTGGACTGACATCTTCAACCTGTCACTTGCCCAAGCAGTTGTCCCCACTTGCCTTAAAACCACCTCCATCGTGCCAGTGCCAAAACACTCCACTGCGGCAAGCCTCAACGACTTCCGCCCAGTTGCACTTACCCCCATCATCACCAAGTGCTTCGAGAGGCTGGTCCTGGCACACCTCAAAAGCTGCCTACCCCCCACACTGGATCCCTATCAGTTTGCCTACCGCAAGAACAGGAGTACGGAGGATGCCATCTCAACGGCACTACACTCCGCCCTCTCCCACCTCGACAACAGAGACACTTACGTAAGAATGCTGTTCATCGATTACAGCTCAGCATTCAACACCATTATACCATCAAAACTGATCACCAAACTCGGTAACCTGGGCATCGACCCCTCCCTCTGCAACTGGATACTGGACTTTCTAACCAACAGACCCCAGTCTGTTAGGTTAGGCAAGCACACCTCTTCAACCCTCACCCTGAACAACCCTCACCCGGCGTTCCACAGGGCTGTGTGCTGAGCCCCCTCCTCTACTCCCTCTTCACCTATGACTGCACACTTGTACATGGTACTAACACCATCATCAAGTATGCAGATGATACAACGGTGATTGGCCTCATCAGCAACAACGATGAGTTGGCCTACAGGGAGGAGGTCCAGCACTTAGCAGCATGGTGCGCTGACAACAACCTGGCCCTTAACTCCAAGAAGACCAAGGAGCTCATTGTAGACTTCAGGAAGTCCAGAGGCAGCACGCACACCCCCATCCACATTAACGGGACGGAGGTGGAACGTGTTTCTAGCTTCAGGTTCCTGGGAGTCAACATCTCCGATGACCTCTCTTGGACCCACAATACCTCTACTCTGGTCAAGAAGGCTCACCAGCGTCTCTTCTTCCTGAGGAGACTGAAGAAGGTCCATCTGTCTCCTCAGATTCTGGTGAACTTCTACCGCTGCACCATCGAGAGCATCCTTACCAACTGCATCACAGTATGGTATGGCAACTGCTCTGTCTCCAACCGGAAGGCATTGCAGAGGGTGGTGAAAATTGCCCAACGCATCACCGGTTCCCCGCTCCCCTCCATTGAGTCTGTCCAAAGCAAGCGTTGTCTGCGGAGGGCGCTCAGCATCACCAAGGACTGCTCTCACCCCAACCATGGACTGTTTACCCTCCTACCATCCGGGAGGCGCTACAGGTCTCTCCGTTGCCGAACCAGCAGGTCGAGGAACAGCTTCTTCGCGGCGGCTGTCACTCAACAACGTACCTCGATGACTGCCAATCACCACCCCCCCCCCGGACACTTATTATTATTTATTCAAATAATTTGCTATGTCGCTCTTCCAGGGAGATGCTAAATGCATTTCGTTGTCTCTGTACTGTACACTGACAATGACAATTAAAATTGAATCTGAATCTGAATCTGAATTTTTAAATGATACCAACGAACCTGCCTCCACCACTTCCACTGGAAGCTCATTCCACACCGCTACCACTCTCTGAGTGAAGAAGTTCCCCCTCATGTTACCCCTAAACTTCTGTCCCTCAATTCTGAAGTCATGTCCTCTTGTTTGAATCTTCCCTATTCTCAAAGGAAATCTTGTCCACATCAACTGTGTCTATCCCTCTCATCATTTTAAAGACCTCTATCAAGTCCCCCCTTAACCTTCTGCGCTCCAGAGAATAAAGTGTTGTGGCCCTTCCGCCAGTGCAACACAGTAGGAAGAAGAAACAGGAGCAGAGGGAGGCACACACAGTTTTGTCTTGCTTGAACTTTATTTGACTTTCCTAGTGCAGGCAGCAGAAATTATCCCTACAAATTCTTGCATGCCAAGGTTTTGCATTTTCTGACCAGGAAAAAATTGCTTCCTGCCTAACTTTCCACTGCCGTAAGCGACACTTACATCTATTAGAGAGCTGGAAATCTGACTGCCTATATAGATGAGGCTTAAAATTCTATATCTAAGATATATATCTTTAGGGGTGTTACCTACTCCTAATGTAATGTGAAGATATTTCCTTTAGGGGTAGATAAAGTATTCCCATTTAATAAGGACGGCACGGTGGCACAGCGGTAGAGTTGCTGCCTTAAAGCCCCGTCCCACGGTACAAGTTCATTCCAAGAGCTCGCCCGAGTTTAAAAAAAATCAAACTCATGGTAAGCACGGAGAATTAACATAGCGGGTACGTCGGAGCTCGGGGACGTCTCTTAGCGGCTTGTAACGCTAACAGCAGGTACTCGGGAAGACTCGCTAACGGCAGGTAAGCTCAGGAGAACTCGTGAAGATCTTTCAACGTTGAAAAATGTCCACGAGAGCCCCGAGTACCGACGAGCGGCCATTACCGTAAATTTCCGAGTTCGAATCAGGGCAAACTCGGGGGAGCACTTGGAATGGGACAGCGCCAGGGACCCAGATTCATTCCTGACTACAGGTGCTGTCTGTATGGAGTTCCTACGTTCAACCCGTGACTTTTGTGTGGGTTTTCTCTGGGTGCGCCGGTGGTATCCCACACTCCCAAGACATACAGGTTTGTCGGTTAATTAGCTTCTATAAATTGTCTCTGAAGGATAGAACTGGTGTATGGGGTTCGCTGGTCAGCGCGGACTCAGTCGGCTGAAGGGCCGATGCCTCGCTGTACCTCTGCAACTAAAATGAAAGAAATACACATAAGAGGTAATTTAAATGGAGAAGGGAATGGAGGGTTATGGTATGAGTGCAGGCAGGTGGGACTAAGGGAAAAAATGTTATTCGGCACGGACTTGTAGGGCCGAGATGGTCTGTTTCCATGCTTTAATTGTTATATGGTTATATGGTTATAAAGAGCCAATCAACCTCCTAACCTGCACATCTTTGGGACGTGGGAGGAAATCGGTGCACCTGGATATGGTCACAGGGAAAATGTGCAATGTGCAAATTTCACACCGATAGCACCCAAAATCCAGATCAAATCTGGTCTCTGGCATTGTGAAGCAATAGCTCTACCAGCTGTGCCACTGTTCCCAACATGCTGGGAAATCTAAGGCTGAACCTCAGAAAGTCAAAATGGTTTGTCACACATCCCACAGCTACCTAGAAATGAAATTGGAATCAATACCTTCAAAGAAGTCACTAATTATTTTGTTGCAAAATGAATGCAATGATTGGAGGTGTGTTTTGCCTGTTAGTGCACTGTACTGAGCAAATAAACTCCAGCAAATACATACTTGTTTTGTGTAACTTGTGGATGCATGTACCTATCCATGCAGTTTCATCAGTCAACTTTATTGCTTAATGCAGCCACGGTGGAAAAAAAGTTACAATTTTTCAATTATGTTTTCAAACCTTATGATTTTCTACTTTGGCATTGGACAACACAGACAATAAGGAAATTTTGTAGGGTGTTCTTCGGGCGCCTTTCATAACAACCTATATTTCCCGTAAAGATGTACATAATTACATTGTTCAATGACTTAATGGTGGGCAAAGTTCAAAGCTGGTAAGGTGTGTACTGCCTTTGAAAGACTTTGTGCCAGGCACTTCTCACTGATGAAAGTACAAACAAATCCCATTCACTGTGAAACTTTGCAAATAAATATTTAACTAGGGTAAGGATATAGTAATTGAATCTACACGGATGCAAGATGCAACAAGACTGCCGTACACAAACCGTTCTGCTTGCCAAACCTTGTCTTTATGCCTTTAATGTTTGGCCCTTTATTAGTAACCAAAGTTTCCACCAGCATCAGTGAAAACCAGTTGTAAAATCCTACAGAGATTTTTATTCGTGAGTCAAGTGTCAAGAGTCAAGAGTGTTTTATTGTCATATGTCCCAGATAGGACAATTAAATTCTTGCTTGCTTGGCTGTAGTGAAGAAGCTGTTCCTGAACCTGGAAGTTACAGTTTACAGGCTCCTGTACCATCTTCCCGATGGCAATGGTGGAATGAGTGTGTGGCTGGGATGGTGTGGGTCTTTAATGATGTTGGCTGCCTTGTTGGGGCAGCCAACATGAGGGGGCGGGGGGTGTGAATAAGCCGGGGGGGGAGGGGCAGGGGGTGTGAATAACCCGGGGGGGGGGAGGGGGGGAGGGGGGAGGGGGCAGGGGGTGTGAATAACCCGGGGGGGAGGGGGGGGATGTTGGCTGCATTTTTGAGGCAGTGGGGGGAGGGGGTGTGTGAAGAACCCAAGGGGAGGTGGAGGGGTGGGGTGTGTGAATAACCCGGGGGCGGGGGGTGGCACTTGGTGACTTGAGAACCCATTGTGATTGGTGCACTGTGAGTGGCGTTGTGACATCATCAGTGGAAAGTCCTGGAAAAAGGCTGTGTGTGAGAACTGTTTTTTTTTAACTTTAAAAAAAACTTGAATCGTCAATGACTTTTGAAATATAGCATGAAATGTGAAGGGAACGTGTTTATAGCGTCGACAGGGTTAATGTGAGTAATAATCTGTAAAAATGTCAACTCTTGTGCGTAACGTTTTGACGAAGGTAGGAAAACACAAATGGAAACACACACACATACCACGCACGTATACATATATACAGGATGAGACTTTTATAGGTATACTAGATCAAGTACCGACCCGTTGGGTCTGCTCCCCCAATGGTGTGATCCCCCAACCCAATATTCCACCATGCACCCGCCTCCTCCAATGGAACTGAAGCCGTTCTCAAAAGTAAGATTCCAGCACTGCCCTGCCTCTTTAAAAAAAAATCTTCTAAAGCGCTGATATGCTTGATTAATAAGTGCATTCTGTGTATGGGTCGGTCCTCTTGCACGCCCAGGAATTTTTGACTTTTTGACTCTCTCCACCATCATCCCGTTGATGTAAACAGGATGGCACCTCCCCTGCCTGCTGCTGGCAGCAGTGAAAAGTTCAGTGTTCCTGTCTTGCAACTTTGTTTCGAAGTGTGTTGGAAGCTGACATGTAAATGGAGAAGCCTGTTTATTTTTGAAATTTTGGGGTGGGTGAGGGGGGGGAGAAGGATTTGATTAAAAACGTGTACTTCAACACGACGAAATGAAATGAGGAGCGGATACTTAGAAAGAAAAGCGTATAATGTAAACAAATTGAAGTCTCTTTTACAAATGGACTAGAGAAGTACCTCATTCATTGTTGTTGAAGAGACCAACATTTTCCACTTTCTGCAAATATACTTTAGATCTTTGAACATTTAGCTTGAAAATATCAACCATTTTAGTTCATGATATTTTAGCTTTCCATATCATTTTATTACTAAACCAAGAACAATAAAATTAATTCTGAAATATTTCTCTAAAGACATTTATGTCCTATCTAAAATTGCAGTTTTCCTGTCACTAAGAGTTGGGAAATAAAATGATGTTCAAAGCAATGTTTAGATGCTCAAGGATTACAAGGAACATGCACATAGTCATAGAGTCATAGAGTGATACAGTATGGAAACAGGCCCTTCAGCCCAATTTGCCCAGACCAGCCAAACATGTGACAAACATATAAATGTTCCCCAGAGTGGAAATGTCAAATACTAAAAGGCATAACTTTAAGCTAAGAGGCGTAGACTTTAAAGGAGATGTGCAGGACAATGTTTTTACACACAGAGTGTTGGGTGTATGGAACATGCTCTCAGCAGTGGCGGTGAAAGCAGATATGATCATGCAATTTAAGAGGTTTTTAGGTAGGCACGGATATGGAGGGATATGGATCACGTGCAGGCAGAGGAGATTAAGTTAACTTGCCATCATGTTCGGCACTGACATTGTGGGCCGAATGGTCTCTTCTAGTGCTGCACCATTCTCTGTTCTATGTCATAAATGACTCGGGCATGAGTTTAACAAGGTAGAATTTCCAAATTTAACGATAACTCATGAGGCTTGGTGAACTGTGAGGGAGATGGTCAAAGACTTTGAGGCGATAGACTGATAGGTGGTAGATGAAATTTATTGCTAAGAACTGTGAAGTGTGCTTAGTAGGAATTTGGTAGGAAGAATGAGACGGGCAATATAAACTAAAATCCATATTTCCAAAAAAGGATATTTGAACAGAGGACAAAGGTATGAGTGCATTGTTTTTTTTTTAAGAAGATGGACAGGCTGGGAAAATGGTTCAAAATTCATAAAGATCCTGGATTTTATAAATCAAGTCACAATGTCAACAATGTCTAGAAGGACCTACATTAAGCATTGTCGCTGCAGGGTATTGACCAAATGTGAAGCATCCCTCTGCCTTCCCAGATACTGCCTGATCTGCTGAGTTCTTCCAGGTTAGTTTTTTATTTGCTACATAAAGCATTGGTTTGGCCAAAACTGGCCAAATGAGTCCCATTTTCAGGAACTGAATTTTAAGATGTATATTGATTTAGGGAGAATAGAGAAAAGATTTACTACATGGATACCAGGCCCGAAGGACTTCAATCATCTGGATAGAAAAGAGATATTGAAGTTGTTCTCCTTCAACTAGTTTGAGGTTACATGGCAATCTGACAGGATAATTTATAATCATTGGGAATAAAGGCTGTTTAGAAAAAGTCAGTTCACAAACTCAGGAACACAAAATAAAGGGGATTGGCAAAAATATCAAATGTGAGATAAAGTAAAAAATGTTTTGGGGAGTTGAGACTCCGTGCCTGCAGTACACGACCAGACAGACTTGGTTGTTGTAAGTATCTGAAAGGAGCGAATATCAGGGCTACATTAGAGGGGAAAGGAATAGGACAAGCTGGATTTGCACAACCATTATAGACTTGACGGTCATGCAGATAAGAAAGCTAATGGCATGTTGGCCTTCATTGCAAGAGGATTTGAGTTTAGGAGGTCCTACTGCAGTTGTACAGGGCCCTGGTGAGACCGCACCAGGAGTATTGTGTGCAATTTTGGTCTCCTAATTTGAGGAATGACTGCCTTGCTAATGAGCGAGTGTAAGGTAAATTCACCAGGTTAATTCTCGGGATGGCGGGACTGATATGTGATGAAAGAATGTGTCGACTGGACTTGTATTTAGAAGGACAAGGGGGGATCTTATAGAAACATATAAAATTCTTAGAGGATTGGACAGGGTAGATGCAGGAAAAATGTTCCCGATGTTGGGGGAGTCCAGAACCAGGGGTCACAGTTTAAGAATAAGAGGTAGGCCAATTAGGACTGTGATGAGGAAAACCTTTTTTCACCCAGAGAGTTGTGAATCTGTGGAATTCTCTGCCACAGAAGGCAGTGAAGTCCAATTCACTAGATGTTTTCAAGAGAGAGTTAGATTTAGCTCTAGGGAATTAAGGAAATCTAACCAAGGGAGTTAGATATAGATTTAGGGAATCTAAGAGAATTTGGCTAAGGGAATCAAGGGATATGGGGAAAAGGCCCGAACGAGGTACTGATTTTAGATGATCAGTCATGATCATATTGAATGGTGGTGCTGACTCAAAGGGCCGAATGGCCTACTCCTGCACCTATTTTCTATGTTTTATGTCTATGTAAATGGTTTAATGGAAGAATTCTTAATTCCTGCGAACTCGTCCTCTGCACAAAGTTACTCTCAATTTGTTCTGTCAGTGCCTGTTAAACGTTAATGATATTTGAGCGTCGCATTTCCAGGGATTAACATTTGCCTTGCCAACATTCAACAGAGAATAAAAATGAAAGCTTGCCTTATATTATGTTAATAGCCCAAGAACTAAATGGGGCCTTCATAAGGGAACTTGACAGGACCTGCTGATACCAGAGGGCATGGAAAAAGTATTTATCCCACCAAGAGGGTGTTCACAAAACACTGATCATGTTATATAACACAACAGAATGTACAAAGCTTTCACAACATTAAAACTATTTAATGTTAAGAATAAGGGGTAAGCTATTTAGAACGGAGGAAACACTTTTTCTCACAGAGAGCTGTGAGTCTGTGGAATTCTCTGCCTCAGAGGACGGTGGAGGCCGGTTCTCTGGATACTTTCAAGAGAGAGCTATATAGGGCTCTTAAAGATAGCAGAGTCAGGGGATATTGGGAGAAGGCAGGAACAGGGTACTGATTGGGGGTGATCAGCCATGATCACATTGAATGGTGGTGCTGGCTCGACGGGCCGAATGGCCTACTCCTGCACCTATTGTCTATTGTCTATTGTCTATTTATTTTTCCCTTTTTTATTCATCCCTTTATCATATTCAGATGTTTGTACAGTCATTATTTTCCAATTGGTAAGTCAATTTACAGCCTTTAGATCTGATTGCTCAGCTTTGGGACTGGGACTATAATACTAAAGGAAATTCATTATTTTCTCTGAAGAATTTCACCACAGTGCTTAAATGTTTGATAGGATGTGGTTCCAGGGTTTAGGAATCCTGTATATGGTTACACACGAGCCTTGACATGAATCTAGGATAATAATTTTCATTTTTATGGATACTTCAAATTCCGATAGCCAAAAGGAACTGCAGATGCTGGTTTACACTGAAGATAGACTCCAAAATGCTGGAGCAACTCAGCGGGACAGGCAACATCTCTGGAAAAAAGGAATAGGTGACGTTTCAGGTCGAAACCCTTTTTCAGATCTTGAATGGGAAAATGTTCTTCTATCCAAGAGTGATTACTCCATCATATGTGATGCCTCTTCCAGCATCCCACTTGTTTTGACATCCTGTATCCGTAGGAACTCCATACACATTACAGAGGCCTTTATCTTTACTGGCAGAAGAGGGGCAATGCTGAGGCACTGACAGAAGTTTCTTGTTCAAATGCACCCTCTCTACTATAAATGTGAAGTTTGCCTTCATGCTCTGGATCATTCTAAACAGCAGCAGGTTCCCATTGCGTAAAAAACATTGGCTCCCGAGTGCTCTGCTCCTTAGGCTGGTTGAGATGGCACCCTGGTGATTCATGGCAAGCAACATGGAACTTAAAATGAAATAATAATGAATGCCAATAATTTACTATTTGTCGAGGACAAAAAACCTGGGAACCCATTCAGCCTAATACCAGTGGCAGGAAAGTTTCTGGAGAGGATCCTGGGGGAAAACTCAATATACGCATTTGTAAAAACGGGTTGACAAGGGATAGTCAGCATTATTTTGTGCATTGATTTGATTGACTTTTTTCTGAAGATGTAATCATGAAGCTTCATAAGTACAGAACCATTGAAGTGGCTTTTACGGACTTCTGGAAGGCCTTTGATAAGGTTCCACATGGTACAATGCTCTGGAAGGTTAGATTGCATGGGATCCAGGGAGAACTAGCTAAATGGATACAGAATTGGCTTCATGGTAGGTGGTGGTGGAAAGGTTTTTTTGGACGAGGCCTCTGACTACTGATATGCTTTAGGGTTTGGAGCTGGCCTCTTGCTGTTTGTCATCAACATCAATGATTTAGATGAGAATGTACAGGCCATGCTTAGTAATTTGCAGATTACATTAAAATATGTGGTATCGTAGACAGTAATGATGTTATTCAAAAATTACAATGGGTTATTGATCAGCTAAGTCAGTGGGCCGAGGAAGGGCAAGTGGAGTTTAATTTAAATAAACGTGAGAAGTTGCATTTTAGGAAGTCAAATCAAGGCAAGTCCCCGATGAGTGTTGTAGAACAAATGGATCTAGGTGTACAAGTACATTATCCTCTGAAAATGGCAATGCAGGTAGTTTGGCTGGTAAGGAATGCCCCTGTCCCACTTAGGAAACCTGAACGGAAACCTCTGGAGACTTTGCGTCCCACCCAAGGTTTCTGTGCGGTTCCTGGAGGTTGCAGGTGGTTGCCGGAGGTTGCAGGTAGTGGAAGCAGGTAGGGAGACTGACAAAAACCTCTGTGAACCTCCGGGAACAGCATGGAAACCTTGGGTGGGGCACAAAGTCTCCAGAGGTTTCCGTTCTGGTTTCCTAAGTGGGACAGGGGCAGAAGGCTTCTGGCATGCAGTCCTTCATCAGTCAAGGAATTGAATGTAGCAGTTGGGACATTATGTTATTGTTGGATAAGACATTGATGAAGTCACATTGGTGTATTGTGTTCAGTTTTGGTCACCTTGCCACAGCACGGATGCCATAAAGCTGAGAAGAATGCAGAGAAGATTTACAAGCATTTTGCTCGAACTTGAGGGCCTGAGCTAAAGGGAGAAGTTCACAGGCTAGGATATTCTTCATGATTTGATTTGTCTTTATTCCATAGAACGCAGGAGGCTGAGGGGTGATCTTATTGAGGAGTATGAAATTTTGAGGGGCATAGATAGGGTGAGTTCACATGGACCTTTTCCCAGGGTTAAGGGTTCAAGAACTAGTGAGCATAGGTGAGGGAGGCAACATTTAATACAAACTTGAGGAGCAACTTTTTCCACACAAAGGGTGGTGATTATATGGAATGAGCTGCCATGTGAAGTAGTTAAAGCAAGTACAATAACAACATTTAAAAATCATTTGGACAGGTAGAAAGGAAAGGTTTACAGGGATATGAGCAAAACATGGGCAGATAGGCCTAGCTTTGATGGGGCAGCTTAATCCACATGCTGCTTCCTATCGTAATCATAATCCTCATTATCATAATAGTACTTTATTAGCGAAGTATGTTTTGCAACATACGAGGAATTTAATTTGCTATACAGTCATACCAATAAAGAGCAACAAGACACCCGATACCAGCTCCTTAAGAAGAATGATAATGGAGAATCAGGATCAATAAAGTGTGTATGAATTCTACAAACATACAGTACCTATGCAATGAATTATTGGTGTCTTTTGAGCAGGCAATGTGCTAGTTATGTCAAGATAATAGCTAGGAAAAGCCACTCACTAAATAAACGTGCGTGGAGTTACATTCAGATAGGAAAAGAGGTGCAAACTGCCATTATCGAAACAAACAGGTTTCTCCAGATTTATTAGGAGAATCTGGCATTACAGTATGTATCACAAACTCCTTCTGAACATCCCTGGTCCAAAATCGAGGATTCTTACCATGTCAGTAACTGCAATGCAGAGACTGGTGATTTTGTTGTACCATTACTCAGGCTACCTCATGAAGATTGTGATATAGCGAGATAACAATATGTATTTTAAAGCTGGTAAATGATTACTTTCCAGTCACGCCTGCAGTAAGACAGCATGGAAATGCACAACTGTCACTTCCTGAAAGTACAGAGGGTGTGTGATGTTAAACAAAAAATCTGTAATCTCTAAACTTTGTTCCTCACTCCAGTCCAGTTTCCATTCTTGCTATTGAGTGTAATTACAATGGCCATTACCTAGATTAACTTTCTCCATCTGTTCTTGTCAGGGAACTGCGTGTTGCATTCTGCAGCGATGGTCTCGTGTTTATCATGGAGCAAGAGTAAATCCATAAATGAAAGCTCTCCTTGAATGCATTATCGGGCCATGATGTGTACTTATACATTCATACAGCATAGAAATGTAACCTTATGGTCCACCTTATTCTTGCCACTTTGATGTCTAGCTGTGCTTATCCCATTTGCCTGCATTATTCCCATATCACTGGACATTTTTCTGATCTAACCAACTGCCCAAATGCCTTTTAAGTGTATCTGTCTCTACCACCTCCCCTATAACTGCACACCAACATCTTTAATATGCTTTTCTGAAGTCTGAAGAAGGGTCACAACCCAAAATGTCAGCTATCCATGTTCTCCAGAGATTTGCCTGATCCGCTGAGTTACTCCAGAACTTGGTGTCCTTTGTGTATTAATCAGCATTAGCCATTCCTTGTTTCTACAGGAGTGATCAGGTTTTGTTTTAGATTAGCCCACGAAAGGGAGGAAAATAAATCTTATTAGTAGACTATAAGGAGACGCATAAAAATTGGAAAGGGCACTTTGGTTGTAGATTTACTGTGGATGAATGCTGCTAAACTTACATATTCCATCAACAAATATATGTTTGGGGATACATAAATGGACTTAAATAGAAATTATGATAAAAGAACATAATCTCCAAGAAAGACAGATTAGTAATGTTTAGAAGGTACATTGATAGAAGAGAAGACTGCCATGTTCAGCGATGAATGGCTATTTTGTTCTCCATCCCAGATTAAGATTGGATCAATGTATACTACTACTAGTATATACAGTATATGAAATATACTAGTAGTGTAGTATTCTATACCAACTACTACTATATTTAGTACTAAGTACTATATACTAAATATATAACATTACAGAAAATACTGTATTCTAAAATATTTGAAAATCATGGATTGACAGTACCTGACCGTAATTATGAAACAAACAAACTGAATCATTTTTCGACCTGGAAAAAAAAAAAAAATTGAATAACTTGAAAAGGTTATCCTCTTTTATAAATTACAAGGATAAATGTTCTCTAAGTGAATATTTTCACGAGATGTGCCAAATTTTTGCTGTCCACTTTTGTTTAGACCAGGTAAATTCAATTATTTTTCTTAAGTTGGCATTAATTTGGTGTAATGATTTGAAACCATTACTTTCATAGTTATAATCGCTTGTGCCGCTGGATATTACCCACTCAACCACTGCATGTTTCATGCACTTGGCATTTTGTTCTAGGGCAGTTGAATCATGACTCTTCCTGCGTCAGTGGGGCTGTGTTCGAAATAATGATTAAAGCTTTGTACTTCCAGACATAAGCTCACTTCTGCTATTACATTGTACTGTGCCTCACCTAACACCGTAGCTGTTGGAACTAGTCCTGGCTTAGGACTTGTTGTAAGTTGTACTTTATCTGAGTGATCCAAAGGGAGTGCCTCTCCTCTGATGAATGGCTTGGACAATGATTCGAGGAGTCATGTTACTGATGACTAACCTCGGGGGAGAGAGCAGTAATATATAATTACAAACCGATAAAAGATTTACCAATTAAAAAAACACGAATATAGGAAATACAGAAGATTATTAAGATGTTTAGATTTGTTCGGAATTGAAATTATGTCATGGTGATTTAAAATAGTGTGTGTTGTTCCATAATCAATGCCATGCTTACTAAAGATCAATGGCTCTTGGTTAAGAAAACTTGGCCCCACCTCTTGTGAGGAGGAAGCATAGATTTCCACAACCATTTATGGAAGACGTACTTCCTGATATCACTCACCTGCCATTGTTGCAATTATGAGGTGAGATATTGTAATGCTTGAATTAGCCCACCGGCAAAAAATAATTTCCTGCCCAGTTCAAAATCTTTGATCTTCTGAAATATCTTGGTTAGATCATTCCTTAATCTTCTAGACTCAAAGAGATACAAGCCTTGCACGTGCAGCCTGAGGTCATACCTTAACTCTCTCAGCACATTGTAATTTAGACGATTCTGCTCCTCATCCCATCCAGCACCAATCTATCATCCCTGTGGTGTTCAAACTAAATGCATCCCCTAGAAAATGTTGTCATTTGTCTTTCTATTTTTTAATATGATATTGTTGTAGAGAGATGATTGACGGAAAGGCAGGACTGGAAACTCGATGTTCCAGGATATAAAAGCTTCAGGAGTAATAAGGGAGGAAGCAAAATTTGCATTTCAATATATTTGATAACTCAGTTGGCATGAGCGAGTTGGGCCAAAGGGCCTGTTCCCATATAGCTCAATATAAAATAAGCACACTTCAGCAGACTATAATAAAAAACTAAAAAAAATTAACAGCCACTTCAGCTCTCACTCCCCATCCCCCCAGGGATAGAGTGACAACCTAATAAAGCCGTAAACTAAAATAAAATTACATTTTTGCAACCAATACAAATTTATGTTGTCTGCTTTCCACTCTGCTCCCTCCATAACCCCCTGGTCAACTCCCTTCCCACCCTCCCCCCCCTCTCCGGGCACTTTCCCTTGCACAAGGACAGTCGCTTCCCCTTGTCCATCACCAAGCAGTCTTTCCCTACCCTGCACCTCACATACAACATTGCATCGGCCTCCAACATTTTCGCCTCTACATCGGTGAGACCAAGCGTGATCCCACCACTCCGCTCGGTTCGCGATAACCAACCTGATCTCCCAGTGGCTCAGCACTTCAACTCCCCCTCCCATTCAGAATCCAACATTTCTGTCCTGGGCCTCCTCCTGGCCAGAGTGAGGACCACAGGAGACAGCACTCCTTCCGCTAACAGTTTGCCCCCAGTGGTCAATTTGTCCCTTCCCACCCAGTGTACAGTACAGAGACACCCCCATCTCCCTTGGGAGCACTTTCCGATTTGCAGACCGAAAGGAATGCTACACTTGTCCTCGACCTGCTTAACGGAGAGACTCCCCCCGGATGGTGAGGGTAAACAGTCCATGGTCAAGGACCCTTGGCGATGCTGAGCGCCCTCCGCAGCAACGTCTTTCCAGGTGCGGCGTGGAGAGCGTTCACACTCTGCAATGCCTCCGGTCGGAGACAGAGCAACCTCATCTATTGCATCCCAGCTGCTCTAGATGTTCAGTTGCTCTACATCGGTGAGCCTTCTTGACCAGAGCATAGGCTTGTGGGTTCATCGGATGTTGCGAACCGAAGCTAGAAACACGTTCCACCTCCTTCCCGTTAATGTGGATGGGGGTGTGCGTGCCGCCTCTGGATAACCTACAATGATCTCCCAGTTAAGGGCTCAGCACTTGCAACTGCCCCCCCTGTCCAGCCATTGTTGCTGAATCCAATCACATCATCTTCTGTCCTGGGAGGGGGCTCAGAACACAGCCCTGAGGAACGCCGGTGTTCAGGGTGAGGGTTGAAGAGGTGTGCTTGTCTAACCTCACAGACTGGGGTCTGTTGGTTAGAAAGTCCAGTATCCAGTTGCAGAGGGAGGGGTCGATGCCCAGGTTACCGAGTTTGGCGATCAGTTTTGATGGAATAATGGTGTTGAATGCTGAGCTCGATGAACAGCATTCTTACATAAGTTCTCTGTTGTCGAGGTGGGCAGTTTGAAGTGCCGTTGACCTCCAGCGTTCTTACGGTAGGAACTGATTGAGGCAGCTTTTGAGGTGTGCCAGGACCAGCCTCTCTAATTTCAGGTAGTGCAACCAGAAGTTACTTGGAGTGTTTTGGCACTCCCGATGGAGGTGGCTTTAAGGCTCTCCCTCTGGGCACCTCTGGACTCCACCTATTCCTTTCTTACTTTATCCTCCCCTTGCTCTCCCTCAGACCTCTGGCTCCACCTACTCCTTTCTTCCTCTCCCCCCACCCTCACATCAGTCTGAAGAAGGATTTCGACACGAAATGTTGCCTATTTCCTTCGCTCCATAGATGCGGCCTCACCCGTTTCTCCAGCATTTTTGTCTACCTATGTAGGGCATAACCAGGGTAGATAGGAGGAAACCTTTCCCCATTACAGAGGCATCCATTACCATAGTGCATTGGTTCAGTAGTAGGAAGTTAATATGGGATCCGAGGAAGAATTTTTGTCACCTGGAGTGTGGTTGGCATTTGTGCAAGTAGGTACTTATGGAACATTTAAAAATCATGTATGCAAGCACCTGAAGTGACAGGAAATAAAAGGCTACAGACTAAGAGCTTTTAAATGTGATTAATATAGAAGGGAACATGATGAATTGCTTGAGCTTTATGCATCAAGGCGCTAATTGACTATGTCTTTCTGTATCTGTCTGCTATTGACGATATATAAAATCCCTTTATCTCTCCATTCCATTTTACTACAGTATCATTTAACAAAATTAGTCTTGTCCACCTTTTCTTTTCATGGATCTCCCTCATCAATTCTTGTTTGGCAAAACAGTCCAATGATGAAATGTTTTATATTGGACCTTTCTTTGCAAAATGTCCTGACAGATACTTGAGATGGCCAGCAGTAGGAATACGATTCCTGAAACATCTCCTACATTCGTGATTTTCCTCCCTTTGACAATAAAAACACAGGCACATTATGCACGGTGATAGTGATTTTAGTGGCATATGGGCATTATCACATAGCAAAGCAAAACGAATTGTCAGTTGAAGGAAAATAAATGGGTTATGCTTACAGAATAAACACATTACATACGTGCAGAATGATGTTCAGGTTGAGGATTTAACTGCTGGTCTTTCCAGTTACACCCAATTTCAAAAAATGAATACATCTGGAAAAGAAACAAATGTACTAACATCTAATTAGTGGCAACATCTACAGTATCTTCTTTATTCCCCACCTAAACCTTACAGCCACAAAATAGCGTGAGAAAATGAATCAAAACCCAAGATGGTTTGTAATAAATTACAACGTTTACATTGTAATAAGACATTTAATCATCTGCAGTTTGAGTTTTCATCAATAACCACCACTCCATTCAAGAGATTTACCATCTTATGATCTCAGCAGATGATTTCCAAATACGCAAAACTGGTTCTTGAAAAAAGTCTATTTTTTTATAGTCACAGGGAATCACCAAGTTATTGTTCACTCAATGAGTAATAATATGATTATGTTTTGCACACCATGCAGTTTGGATCAACCCCTTTATTTCGAAAAATGCTTTGTTTGAGATAATACAATGAAAAAGAGAATGGAGGAGGAAGAGGAATAACCTGCTTTTTAGAATTGCTGAGGAGTAATGCATGTCATTTTGCCTCTTCTTTCTTTTGGCTTTTGTATGTCTATGCTGTGTAATTGATTTTCATTACTTTCATTAACACACCCATTTTATTCAACCTTAACAAATATTCTAACCTGGCATTACAATTTAGTTTAGAGATACAACTTGGAAATGGGGCCTTCGATCCAAGTCCACGGTGATCAAGTCCAAGTCCATCTGTTCACATTAGCTCTAAGTTATCATATTTTTTCTTCCACTTCCTACACGTTAGGGGCATTTTCTTAAAGGGGAATTAACCTACAAACGCACATGTTTTTGGATGTGGGAAGAAACGGGAACACCCAGAAGGAAACACACGTGATCACAAGGATATTGTACAAACTCCACTGACAGCACCCAAGGTCAGGATCGAACCTAGGTCTTTACTTTAGCCTTTAGACGTTAGAGATTCAGCACAGAAATAGGCTCTTCAGAGCACTGAGTCTGTGTTGACCACAATCACCCCGCACATTACCGCTATCCTACACAATAAGGATACAATTGTTTTACCAAAGCCAATTAACCTACCAACCTGTATGTCTGTGGAGTGTGGGAGGAAACCAGAGCACCCGGAAAAAATGAACACAGTAACAACGTTCCAGGCATGGTGATCTTGCTGGAATTGTCACAATTGACAGGAAGCTCAGTTTAAGTTTATGTATGATGATTGGTCGGTGATCTTCACGGTGTCTCATCCAGAAGTCCCTCTTTTATTTATATATAGATTCATGCTGTTATACATTTTTTTCTAGCCTTCACCGATTAACCTTCAGCCTCGACTGAGGAAGCAATGGAAGCCTAAACAATTACCACTTTCAAAAGACATTTCAATACGTTTGAAAAAAAATTGCTAACATCTAATTAGTGGCAACGCCTACAGTGTCTTCTTTATTCCCCTACTTAATCCTTCTGACTGCGAAACAGCATGAGAAAATGAATCAGATTATTCCTCCTCCTCCTTTTTCTTGTCCATTCCATCATGTCAAACAAAGCATTGTTAGAAACAACATGGTTAATCCTAAAAGCCTAGTGTGCAAAACCTATTGTAATATTATTAATCATTGTGTGAGCAATAACCTGGCTGAGATGTGGTCTTTTCACTATGAAAAAAATGGACTTTTGTCAAGAACCAGTTCTGCATTTTCTTGGAGGTTGTCTGCTGAGATCATAATAAAGTAAATCTCCTTCATGGAGTTGTGGTTATTGCTGAAATCCCATTTGATCCATTTTCTCATGCTGTTTGGTGCCCGGAAGGATTAGGTTGGAAAATAAAGAAGACACTGTAGATGTTATCATAGACGTGTGCACCATGGAAGCAGGCCCTTTGGCCAAACTTGTCCATGCTGACAAAATGTGACATTCTGGACTAGTCCCACTTGCCTGCATATGGCCCATATTCCTCTAAACCGTTCCTATCTATATATCTTTCCAGATGTATTCACTTATGCAATTCATAAAAACGAGTTCATGCATTAATCTTTTACAATGCAAATTTATGCAGCCCGTTATGGCACATTATGTTTTAGTGTTCTGAAACAATGCTGTTTACCAGGAGTGGTGATGCCCATTGTTGAGTATAATACTCCAGATGCAGTTTCATAGAAGGCCTGTACAAGTGAAGCATCACTTTCTTATCTAAATACTCAATCCCTTTGAGAAAAAGATAACTCCATCAGCAAAATTTTATTTAGTGGAGGAAATTTAGTGGAAACATTTAGTGGAACAAACATAATGTCCTCCTCCATTGTCAGAGTGAGGCCACATGCAAACTGGAGGAACAGCCCCTCATATTCTGCTTGGGTAGCTTACAACCCAATAGTATGAAATTGAATTCTCCAATTTTAAGTTGCCTCTCACAAAGATCTAACAACCCCTTCCTTTTCTCCCCATACCCCCCCCCCCCCACCTCCACTTTCTTTCCACACCATCCCTGTGCCCCACCTGGACTTGCATCTATTTCTCCTCGCTCCCTCCACCTACATTACTTCCTTTGGCTTCACAATGTGCAACTCTTCAATCTTTTAGTCTTTCCAGGTGAGGCAGATGTTCACCTGCACCTCCTCCAACCTCATCTACTGCATCCGCTGTCGTAGGTGTCACCTTCTCTACATCGGCGAGACCAAGAGTAGGCTCGGTGACCGCTTCGCCCAACCCCTCCGCTCAGTCCGTACTAACCAACCTGATCTCCCGGTTGCCCAGCACTTCAGCTCCCCCTCCCATTCTGAATCTGACATTTCTGTCCTGGGCCTCCTCCATTGCCAGAGTGAGGCCCAGCGTAAATTGGAGGAACAACACCTCATATTTCGCTTGGGTAGTTTACACCCCAGCGGTATCAACATCGACTTCTCTAATTTCAGGTAGTCCTTGCTTTCTCCTTCCTTCCCCTCTCTCCCACAGCCTACCGTCTCCGCCTCTTCCTTTCTTTTTCCCGCCACTCCCCTACATCAGTCTGAAGAAGGGTCTCGACCCGAAACGTCGCCAACTCCTTTTCTCCATAGATGCTGAGTTTCTCCAGCATTTTTTGTCTATCTTGAATCCTTTAGTCTGGCACCTGTTTTTTAATCTGTGGCCTTTATCCAACCATTTGCCTATCAAACCCATCCCTTGCCTGCATTCAGCTATTACCTGGTTTGTCCAGTCTCTCCTCTCTTCCAGACTTCTTTCCCTACCCCTACAATTACCGAAGAAGGATCCCGACCACAACGTTTATATTTTATATTTCTATCAGTGTCTTGGCCGTATTTTATATTTCGTAAGTTCATAAGTGATAGGTGCAGAATTAGGTCATTCGTCCCATCAAGTCTACTCTGCCATTCAATCATGGCTGATTTATCTTTCCCTCTGAACCCCATTCTCCTGCCTTCTCCCCATAACCCCTGTCATCCGCAGGGGCCGCAAAATGTTTTTGAAAGTGGGGGGGCCGATCATGGCCTTCGGGGTACCGGTGAAAACTGGTGATTTAATAATAATACCTACAAGAGGGAGGCGCCCCCACTCGATCTCCAAAAACTGGTGGGGGTGGGGGGGATATATTTTGAAAGTATGTGTTCTCCTTTTGACGTTTATTTCATTTTGATTTGAATTTAGAATCATCAAACCATGATATTACTAAAGGGGGTATATGTTTGTGGAAACGTTACTTTTTTAAAAGTTAGACTTTTGAGAAATTTAAAATGCATTAGAAATATACATGTCCATGCACTGAGTCGGGACCAAAAGCAGGTAGTGTAGCTGGGACATGTTGGTAGGTGTGGGCAAGTTGGGCCAAAGGGCCTGTTTTCACACTGTATCACTATGACTACATTATACCTCCACCATGCATGAATGCTACAAAATCAAGTGGTCGAGTTTTATACTCAAGCATAGAAAATAGGTTCAGGAAAAGGCCATTTGGCCCTTCGAGCCAGCTCTGCCATTTAATATGATCATGGCTGTTCATCTAAAATCAGTACCCCTTTCCTGTTTTTTCCCCATATCCCTTGATTTCACTAGCCCCAAGAACTAAATGTAACTCTCTCTTGAAAACATCCAGTGAATTGGCCTCCACTGCCTTCTGTGGCAGAGAATTCCACAAATTCACAACTCTCTGGGTGAATAAAGTTTGTCCTCAACTGAGTCCTAAATGGCTTACCCCTTATTCTTAAATTGTGACCCCTGGTTCTGGACTCTTCCAACATCGTAAACATTTTTCCTGCAGTTACAGTAAGTGAAAATCTAGCAGGCAAGCAGGATGCTTTCTCCAACCACCCCTATTTGAAGCCCACTATCTTCCACCGCTTTTACCCAGTGCTTGGTACCTACTTCCAACAGCCACTGGTTGTCCTCCATAATGCACCGAGCCGCAGCCTGGTCCATGCCGGTCAACAGGGCACAGAGACTCTCATGGCAGCAGCGCAATGCTTCCTCCTCGCCTTCGACCCGAGGTCCAGCCGCCTCCGACGGCCCGGGACTCTTGCACTGAGGCTGCTCCATGGCCGGAGCTACTGCAAGCGACTCGCCAGCCCGGCAAACACTCGCCAGCCCCAGCTCCCCATCTGCCACTGCTGCTGCTTCTGCTTCCATCCCTCCCTCCGCCCTGGCCTCCAACACCCATGACCAGGTTGCTCAGAGCATAGCAGCGCCTCGTCCAAACCTCGTCCAAAGACCCCCCCCCCCTGGTTCCGCGGCACATGACCCATACTAATCGAGAATCTATCTATCTCTGCCTTAAAAATATTTATTGATAGCCTCCACATCCTTCTGTGGCAATGAATTCCACAGATTCACCACCCTTATCCAATGGTTTTCAGTGTATGCCTGAAAGCACAAATCATTCTTGGTCATATGAAAAAAATCAGACTTGTCCTTTTTGGATCCAATTGGATAACCTCAAATGTCCCCGCATTGAAGTCTTGCCCACTATGGTTTTGTGTATCCACACAGAATGACATATCACAAAGGAACATTATTCAGTAAATCGTGCTATGTTTGCTCCTTCAAAGAGCTATCCAATTAATTTCCAACCCAAGTATTTCCTTAAGCAAAAAAAAAAACAGAATGCTGGCAGGACTAAGCATTTCTAACAGTATTTGTGGAGCACAGGGTGGAAGCTGACATTTTATGAAGGGAGACTCTATCAGCTCTGAGGGAGGGTCTCAATCTTCTGTTCACAGAGGAGTTCTCCAGAGAAGTTGTTTCATCTTCTGAGTTACTCCAGGACTTTGTGTCTTTTTTTGTACACCAGCATCTGCAGTTTCTTGTGTCTTTAGTTTTCACCTTCATGCTGTGGTTATGCTCATACTGGATGCTTTAATTGAAAGTAAGTATAATACATAGTTTTACAACTTGCAACATTGTATGAAATATTTAATAAAGTATATGTTCATATTAACAACACCGCACTGGGAAATAATGGTGATTTGTGTACTAGTTCTGTTAAAATATGTCTGACAAGTGAATACTGATAAAGATATGAAGGGAGACTTTAAAAGATTTGCTTCATCAAATTCGCTCAGCTTTTTTGATATAATCCTCAGAAAATTAAAAGATCCACTGTGTCAAAATAGTGAATTGTTCCCCTTAGGAATTTTACCCAGCAACTCAAACGATTTATTTCTTTGGGAGTAAAAGTTCACCTATTGGTCGTGTATAAGTTTAAAACAGAGAGATGATTCAGTTACTGTATGTTAATGAATCCTGCATTTCATCATTCAATATACATCATTTGAAAAGGTTATTGGGAGGCTCCACATCTCTAAAATACCAAATCACGGTTTGTTGTATTTCTAAAGCATCACACATTGGTGGAAAAAAAGCAATCATCTCAATTCATAGCTTGCCTGTAAAGTTACATACAAACATTTGATAGACTTATTCGGAACAAAACAGAAAATGGCCAGAAGAAATTGGGTACTGCAAAAATAACTTAATTTGTTTTCTAAGTTAACATGCATGAATTGCCATTTTGAAAAGTAAATCAAGTAAGGCAAAGGCAAAAACATTCTAGTTTCAATAAATCCCAATTTAAGAATAAGAAAATACTAAATGACACATAATTTAAAATTTACAGATTGTTAATAAATAATAATATTGAAATATATTTATGTATATTGATAAGCTGATGTATATTTCAAAGTGGGGTTAGTGATAAGACTATTCTTGGCCAGAATAAATATAATTATATGATATTATATAAATGACTGAATATAAATATATTCCTGCAAAACACTTGGAAAGCTCCTAATTGTCAGATACTAAGATTGACTACATACTATTAAAACACAAAGTACTTGTGCTATAACACCAGGATAAGCGCTCAACCGAGAAAACCAACCCCAATGCCAAAGCAGTACCTAAACTGCCTATACACATTTATGCTTTAGGACTATAACTAACTCCATATTCAATAATAAGCTGTCTGCATGTTAACAACCATATAAAAACTAATTGTGTAGAAGCCAGTATATCAATACTGTATACAATATATTATCAAGTTGTGACCTCCCTTCACTGGTGTTGAGTTAGACCGGCAATACCTCGGGAAGGCTCAATACCTGTTCCAGTATGCATGCTATGCAGTTATGTAAATACCTACTAAGTAAAGGAAATTACAGACAATTAATTCACTCAAACAAATGCTAAACACCCACATCTTGCCTTAAGGGCCTGTCCCACTTACGTGGCCTTAGCACGCAAATTACCCGACCTCGTGGTCGCGTTGAGCCGAGACGGTCGAGCAAAGGTCGGGCGCGATTCCATGAGTACGCACAGCCGTCTGGAGCGCGTGATGTCATTTGAAGATGGACACAAAGCTGGAGTAACTTAGCGGGACCGGCAGCATCTCTGGAGAGAAGGAATGGGTGACGTTTCGTGTCGAGACTCTTCTTCAGTCTGAAAAGAAGTGTCTTGACACGAAACGTCGCCCATTGCTTCTCTCCAGAGATGCTGCCGGTCCCGCTGAATCTACTCTTGCATTTTGTGTCTATCTTCAATTTTCTTGGCCCCGCTGTGGGGGTAGGAGTGGGGGTAGACCGTGAGCCACTGGCCGAGTTCGGCGATCATTTGCCTGCTTCTGCTGCTGTTGAAGATGAGGCGTTGCGTCACGCCAGGGTCTTGGGCCTGTCCCACTTTGGCCGTCAGTTCCGCGATAGGCCGTTGGCGCGCAAAGATTTTGTTCACTGCAAGAATTTCGGAGCCCCGCACGATGTCGGGACCAGCCCCGCACAACTCCATACTCCTCCGCGCTTCTAAGTGGGACCGGCCCCGCACGTCCATACGGTGCCCGGACGCCTCAAGCGACCACGAGGTCGCATAATTTGCGAGCCAAGGACGCATAAGTGGGACAGGCCCTTTACACTTATCCTAACCCATCATCAAACAATTGTAGCGCCACAAAAATCAACCTCACATATAAAGTAATGTGTGAAACTGTGATGCAGCCAATTTCCTCACTGCTCTTTCCTGGAGAAGTTGTGCTGAAATACTACTAGATCAGATCTCGCTCTATCAGTCTTTTAAGATTGATGACTTTGAGCCCAGAGGTGGAGTGGTGCACAGTAATGGTTCTCTATGGATTCACCCACCAACCAGAGGCTTGTTCTAGCCCACTATACAATGACAATTATAAGCATTCTCCTCCAGCAGATCATTCAGGCAGTAGATGCCTGTCACTTGAAATGTTCTCTTTAGCTCTTCCACACGTATTCCTTGAATTACTTATGTTACTTTGTGCGCTGAGATTTCTGCATTCCTCGGTTCTACACCCTCAAAGTCTGATGCAGCAACCTCCCTTTGATGATTGTTGCCGAACCTCAGTCACTAATAATTCATAATCAGCAACTTGTGTTCTGAAGTTTAGAAGATATGGCAATCAGTTGGCCTACAACCAAATATTTCTAGAGGAGTATGAATAAATACTATTAATTAAATTGTACCATCAAAAATATTAATTTAAGACAGTTTGAGCACCAATTTGACAAAGTATTAATCAGTAATATTTTCTAATGTATTACTTACCTGAAAAATGAGATGTGAAGAAAATCTTTTTTGCTCAAGACATGTTAGATTATTGTTACCAATTAGCTTTTTTTTGTGCATGCCCATACTGTATATCCCTCTTAAGCTGTCTCCTTTCCTCAATTTTTAGAATACCCTTGTTCATCTTTCTCACAACCCTTAAGGCCCATATTCCTGCTACCTGTCCTTATTTCCCCTCTCGCTCGCAACATTCTCCCTTGAAGTTCTCTCTCTCTAGCTCATTCACAATCTCTCTAGATGTTGAGAAGGGCAAAAGTGGAAGAGAGTGTGGTTGTTGCAGCTGAGGTTCTGAAGGATGTTGGAAGCAAAAGATATCTGAATGATGGCACAGGATCCAGGGATCCAGTCTGCTATCCAGGCAAATCATAACATACATAAGTACAATCAAGTCATAGGCAAGTTCAAAAGGCAATGCAAAATGGATCTAGGAGTACAGGTGCATGGTTCCTTGAAGGTTGACTCGCAGGTAGATAAGGTGGTCAAAAAGACATTTGGCACTTTGGCCTTCATCAGTCAGAGTATTGAGTATAGAAGTTGGGACGTCATGTTGCAATTGAAAAATACGTTGCTGAGACCAAAGATTATAGAGCGGAGCAAGATGCGCCACTCAGCAAAAAAAGCGTAGTATGACATGGGTGATTGTTGACGGTATTTTATCGGGCTGCCTCGACTACCGTCATGGCGTCTACATCTAAATCTTCATCCCGCTGCTCTGCTATCAATTGCTCTAATCGTCAATGTAGACGACCCGACCTGTCATTCTTTAGGTTCCCCAATAAAAAAGAAAGGTGAGAAAATATTATTATTTTCTGTCGATATTATTCTGTCCTGAAAATGTTATTTTCTGTTCTCCCATCAACGGCCATTGGGAAACTAGGTTGTCGGTACATTAGAAAGTTATTTGAATTATTTTTAATAGATCTTTACTTACCACAATTTTAAAGTCATCAATTTTAACACTTCTGTACATTTTTGGTTTTGTTCTTGTAAGGCAGGGGTCTCCAAAATGGCCCGCAGGACACATTAGGTCCATTCGAGTCCGGGAACGCGGCAGCTGTTATCGGTTATGTCCCTCGAATTGTCGAGACATCACAAGCAAATATCACAAGCCCGCCGTGAAGTAGGGTGCAATCAAAGATTATAGAGCTCCGCTCTATAATCTTTGGGTGCAATGGTGGGGTGGGGGGTTCGGCGGCGGCGGTCGGAATGAGACGGCTGCACTTTATAACGTGCCATCGTTCCACTCTCCCTCTCCCCCTTCTTTATGTATGTAAGTGTGTATATGTATGTGCGTGTATATATGTATGTGTGTATATATATGTATATATATATATATATATGCATATATTGATGTATATAATTATATATAAAATTGCCTTTATGGTTTATGTACATCATCTGACATAAGATAAAGAAAGTAATAGTGATGCTGTAAATCAAAGTTGCTTCTGATCCATGAGAATGAACTTTATTATCTCTAACTTGCCTCTCACACACAGGCACACACACACACACATTCATACAAATATATATATATATATATGTTAAATTTAATTTTGTGCACAGTGTGTGCTAAAGCAATACAAGGGAAACTGCACAATACAATGCAAGGGAAATTACGCAAAGGAGGGGGCTGGGGAGGAAAGATCGGAGGGGAAATAGGGGAACAGGGGGAAACATTTACAATAATATTAACTAAAATATGTGAAGTGATAGATGCTATATCAAACACTGTTCCCTACAAAACTGATTACACCAAAGATGATAGAGCGGATCAATCTTTGGAGTGGGTTACACAGCGGGAAGTATAACGGAAGTCGCGTTTTTAACAAATGGCGGCCGTGACATTCCGATACGTACTACACCTCAGTGCGTTGGTTTATGTCGAGTGGAGCATCCTGCTCCACTCTATCATCTTTGGCTGGGACTGCATTTAGAATATTGTGTTCAGTTCTGGACACCATGTTATAGGAAATATATTGTCAAGCTTGAAAAGGTTCCGAAAAGATTTACGAGGATGTTGCCAGGACTAGAGGGTGTGAGCTATAGGTTGAGTAGGCCGGGTCTCTACTCCATGGAGCACAGGAGGATGAGGGGTGATCTTATAGAAGTGTACAAAATCATGATAGGAATAGATGCACAGAGTCTCTTGCCCAGAGTAGGGGAATCGATGACCAAAGGACATAGATTCAAGGTGAAGGGGAAAAGATTTAATAGGAATCCGAGGGGTAACTTTTTCACACAAAAGGTGGTGGGTGTATGGAATACGATGCTACAGTAGGTAGTTGAGGCTGGAACTACCCCATCATTTAATAAACAGTTTGACAGGTACATAGTTAGGACAGATTTAGAGGGAGATGGACAAAGCAAGTGGGACTAGTATAGCTGGGACATTGTTGGCTAGTGTGAGCAAGTTGGGCTGAAGGGCCTGTTCCCACACTGTATGACTCTATGACTCTATGACTATGACTCAAAGAAAATTAACCAGAGGGTAGAATATTGTGTTACTGTGTTATAGTGCTACAGCGAAAGTACAAATAAAAAAAGTGCAAGGGCCACAATGAGGTAGGTTGGGAGATCAGGGAAAAAAAACTTGACTGATGAGAGAACCAATCAGTAGTCTGATAACAGCAGGGAGGAAGTTGTTGTATCTTTTGTCCATTTGGGAGAGAGGAGGAGGGAAGGACAGAGCTACGTGGGAATTGCATTTGTTGCCTGCTTTCAGTGTGAAGTATAGACAGAGTTGATTGGGAGCGGGGTGGTGGTGTGGGGGGAGGGGGGGTAGGAAGCTGATTTGTGTTATGGACTAGGCTACAATGACAACATTGTAAGTTCTTGTTGTCTTGGGCAGAGTAGTTGCCAAGCCAAGTTGTGTTGCATCCCGATAGAACGTTGTCATCCTTTCTGCAGCACATCTGTAGAAATGAGTAAAAGTCATTGAAGACATACCAAATTGCCTTCTTTAGTCTTAGTTTAGCTTTGCTTAGTTTAGCTTAGCCATACAGCGCAAAAACAGACCCTTCAGCCCACCGAATACTCGCCGACCAGTGATCACGGCACATCAACACCAGCCTGCACACACTAGGAACACTTTTACATTTACACCAAGCCAATTAACCTACAAACCTGTACATCTTTAGAGTGTGGGAGGAAACCAAAAATTTCAGAGAAAATCCACACAGATCACAGAGAGCACCGTAGTCAGGATCATACCCGGGTCTCTGGTGCTGTAAGTCAGCAACTCTATCTCTGCACAGCCGTGCCGTTTGTCTTCTGAAAATGTAGAAGTGTTGGTGTGTTTTCTTGGCCTAAACATGTTAGATTGAAAGATACCTAGAATTGAGTAAAGTTTGAAAGGAAAAACAAGAATAATGATGTAATATTTAATAATTGGCATCAGTAAACCAATGTGCTCAACTATGAAATTAGAAAGAGTTAAAAAACAGCTGCTCAAGGGTGCTATGCCATCCAGATCCTACAACTGTAGACATGCACAGGTATAAATCAAGGTCACATACAATAGACAATACACAATAGACAATAGGTGCAGGTGTAGGCCATTCGGCCCTTCGAGCCAGCACCGCCATTCAATGTGATCACGGCTGATCATCCCCAATCAGTACCCCGTTCCTGCCATCTCCCCATATCCCCTGACTCCGCTATCTTTAAGAGCCCTATCTAGCTCTCTCTTGAAAGTATCTAGAGAACTCGCCTCCACCGCCGTCTGAGGCAGAGAATTCCACAGACTCACCACTGTGAGAAAAAGTGTTTCTCAAACTGAACAAGTATGTATGGATAAATTGAAAACTAAACGTCACACTAACCACCTGGGTCTATTGGGTTGTTCCTCCAAAGCACGGTTGCGGGGTGGGAATCTGGGTGGGGCTGGTGCAAAGGCATATGTAAATTACATCCATTCCGATTGAACATATGTTAAAGCATTGGGCATTGTGACATCACATGATGGAACATTCACCAGGGGCTGGGCTGATTCTATGGGTGTGAAGCCAACGCGCGTTTTTGAAATATTGGGGGGGGGGGGGGGGGGCTGCGGCATCACACTCACATTAACCACCCCCCAAACACACAGGTGGGGGGAAGGGGGGGGGGGGGGGGGTATGAGAAGAGGGGAGGACATCACAGGGGAGAGGAGGGGAGAGGAGGAGGAGGGTCGGGACAGATTTGGGAGGAAGAAAGAGGGTAGAGAATAGCCAGAGAAAGGAGGGGGGGGTAGGGGGTAAGAGAGGGGGATGGGGAGAAAGATGTGGGGGAGGGGGGGGGGGAGGGGGAGGGGGGGGGGAGGGGAGGGAGGGAGGGAGGGGGAGAGGGGGAGGGGGGGAGAGAGGGGAGGGAGGGGGAGTGGGGAGGGGGAGTGGAGGGGGTGGGGGGAGAGAAGTGGAAGAGTGGGGGGGGAGGAGGAGAGGGGGGGGAGGGGGAGAGATGATGGGGAGACAGACAGAGGGATAGGGGGAAGGGGGCGGGGGGAGAGAGGGAAGGGGGTGGGGGGAGAGAAGGAGAGGGGAGAGAGGAGGGGTGGGAGGAGGGAGAGGGGGAGGGAGAGAAGAGGGAAGAGAAGTGGATAGGGGGGGGAGGGGAGGGAGTAGGGGGGGGGGTGGAAGAGAGAAGGACAGAGGGGTAAGAGGAAGGGGTGGGGGGGGGGGGGGAGAGAGGGGTGGGTGGGGGAGGGAGAGAGGGAGGAGTGGGGGAGGAGAGGAGGGGTGGGGGGGGGAGAGGGGAGAGGGGGAGTGGGGAGGGAGGGAAGGGACAGAGGGGGGGAAAGGGGGGGCGGGGGGGGGGGGGGGGAGGGGTAAGAGGGGAAGGGGGGGGGGGGAGAGAGAGGGATGGGTGGGGAGAGGGGGAGAGGGGGAGAGGGGTAGGGGGGGGTGAGAGGGGTAGAAAAGGGGGGGGGGGAGAGAGGGAAAGAGGGAATAGAAGAGGGAAACATAGAAACATAGAAATTAAGTGCAGGAGTAGGCCATTCGGCCCTTTGAGCCTGCACCACCATTCAATATGATCATGGCTGATCATCCAACTCAGTATCCTGTACCTGGCTTCTCTCCATACCCCCTGATCCCTTTAGTCACAAGGGCCACATCTAACTCCCTCTTAAGTTCCGATTGGACATATGTGAACATTGGGCATTGTGACATCACACGATGGCACGTTCACCAGGGGCTGGGGCTGGTGCTGCTTCTATGGGTGAGAAGCCAGTTTATTTTTGAAATTTTGGGGGGGTGGGGGGGGGGGGGGGGGGAAGGATTTGATTAAAAATGTGTACTTAAACACGACGAAATGTAATGAGGAGCGGATACTTAGAAAGAAAAGTGAAATCTCTACCGAAATGGAAAATATGTCGGCGATTCTGCGTCTGGTTTCGGAGTTGCAGGAATCAAAGGAAGAAATGCTGCCGGCAGCCGTCCATGTAAATGGATCCATTCCGATTGGACATCTGCGAGCATTGGGCATTGTGATTGGACATTGGGCATTGTGACATCACACGATGGAAACGATTCAAAGGGCAGAAAGGCAGCCGGACGGACGGCAGGCAACAGGCACACACTTTTATATATTAGATAGATGTTCGATTAGTTCAAAATTGCTTCAGACCCACTGTATTAGGATGATGTTCAAATCATTGCTGTGATTGAGTTGTGATAGCTTAACCTCAAAACCCATAGACCACCAATCCACTAATAAAGAGCAGAAGTAGGGTGGGTGCATAATAGAGGCATGATAGACAGGGCAAGCACAGAACGTTTAAAGTGAAATATTTTGTTACATTAATACAAGTATGAATAGTGACACAGAGATTGATATGCCAAACTTTTTTTTTAAAGAGTAAAGACACAGAATGTGGCATATATTTCCTATGGTTACAATTGATAGTTTAAAAAAAAGACCAGAGCTTTTTTACCCCAATAAGTATGATGAAATCAAGTGTAGAAGGACTTAAAAGGAGACACGTGATAGGAATAATGATGGTGCTGGAAGCAGAGAACAGTGAGAAATTTTAATGAAGATATTTGAAAAACAAAACCCCTCCCACAGTCACATGACCAAGGTAACCGACTGCCAGGTTCAACTACCAGCAGGCACCAGAATAGATGATAGTAATGAGGATGTAAGGTTTGACCAAGGGAAGTTGAGGAGATGATTTGCATTGGGGAAGCAATTGGGGAATTTATGAGCACAAAAGACCAAGTCAAAGTATCCTTTATTGTCATTCAGACCTTTTGGCGAAATTTTGTTGCATATAACAAAAATAACAAAAACACACGATAAACACAAATTCAACATCCACCACAACCGAGCCTCTGGTCGGGCTGCCGCCGCCAGAACGCCGCCACAGCTCCAAGTCAGGCCGCCGCCGGAACACCGCCACACCTCAGAGTCGGGCCCGAGGCCGCCCTCCGCCATTAGGCCTCAGCGCAGACGGAGACGGAGACGGGGGACACAACAAGAAAAAGTCGCCTTCCCCCGAAGGAAGAGACTAAAACCCTGCTTCTCCCACCCCGCCCCACACATACACAACCTAATAAACTACATTTAACTAAGTTTAACTAAAACAGACAAATAAAAACAACAACAAAAAAGAAAAAAAGACGTACTGCAGGCGAGCCGCAGCTGCCAGGCAGCGCCGCCACTTCCCACAAGAGTATTTATAGCAGGTTTTTATTGCAGAGAAGGAGGTAATCATGATGTAATGGGTGTATGAGAATTTCAATGTTAACTGATGGGCAGCACAATAGTAATATACATTATTATTGCTGATTTCCTTTTGTACTGCTTCATTTGAACAACCATCAAGATAGCTTTCAGATAAGAGATATTTCTCTGGAGGAAATAAATGAATGAACTCAATTTGTTCTAGTTCGCTGACATTAAACCTACTTTGCTCGCCCTTCACCTAAAGAAATGGAGGGCCATGAGGGTGTACCTGCTTGATGGAACTAAGTAACAAATATTGTTTACAAAAAGTAATGTTATATAAAAATAAAAGTGAATTAAAGCTACTATTGAATGTCTAAATGTGCAGCCATATAAGGATTGTTTGATATAACTATGGGTTTCAACCTGTGTATATTATCTCAACAGCCATAATTACTGCAATAACTTTAAACATGAGAGCCATGCTGGAAATTATATTTTCAAGTGTTTCAGGTCTTTCAAAACGATGTATTTTATAGAAAACTTCCATGCTTATAAATAATCTCAGTGAGATAATAAAAGCTGCGGTTGAGGGCGGTGTGAGCTGAATGATTTACAATGTGTAATTTAAAGTGAGGAAACAATCTGTACACACAGTTTAGAATAGTTTGCTTTGATTCTTGGAGCTATTTTTCACTGCAGGATTGTTGCCATTTGATGACATAAATTGAGCATGTTGAATACTACTCTACGGGATATGGGGAGAAGGCAGGCATGGGTTATTGATTTGGGACGATCAGCCATGATCACAATGAATGGCAGTGCTGGCTCGAAGGGCCAAATGATCTCCTCCAGCACCTATTTTCTATGTTTCTATGTTTCTATGTTTCTATGCTTGCTGCACGCCGGTTGATTCTTCATGCTTTTGCTGTCAACAACAAAACAACAAAGCACACGGTACCGCAGCTGCTTTACTGTGGTAGAGTTGCTGCCACACTGCCCACGAGACCCGGGTTTGATCCTGACTACAGGTGCTGTCTGTATGGAGTTTGTATGTTCTCCCCGTGACCTGCATGGGTTTTCTCCAGGATCTGTGGTTTCCACGCACACTCCAAAGACGTACAGGTTTGTAGGATAATTGGCTCGGTAGAATTGTAAATTGTCCCAAGTATGTGTAGGATAGTGTTAGTGTGTCTGGATTGTTGGTCAGTGCTGACTCGGTGGGCCGAATGGCCTGTTTCCACGCTGTATCTTACAACTAAACTAAATTAAACAGTTGGAGCGATGGAAACAAGAGTGAAAGCGTTAAAGTAGGGATGTGCAAAGGGAATTAAACCACTGTGCCATTAATATTTCCATTCCCAACAGTGTCTGCTATCTCAGCTGGCAAACCCCAGCTGGGTTTCATTGCAATGGCAGAGCAGCCTATTACATTGAGGTGTAATGGATGTATGAGAATTTCAGTGGTAAGCTGATAAGCAGTACAACAGTGACATTATCACAGAACTCCTTTTGTGCTGCTTCATTTGAACAACCACCAAGATGAGTTTCAGGTAAGAGATATTTCTTTGGAGGAAATTAATGAAAGAACAGAAACTGTTTCAGAAAGCACGAAAAGGTGGTGGGGGGAGGGGTTTGTTTCAAATCTGAACACTTTATAGAGAGTGAGTAAAAGACTGTAAGGTTAGGATAAACATCTAATATTTTAAATATTATTTTAATATTTTTAAACCAGTTTTCAAATATTTACCTGAAAGAATATGTCTTTTAGAACTTACTTTTTGCCTTAATCATGTAAAAATCTACCAGCAGAATTTAACAAAATATAAACCTTTCAGGGTTTTAATAGCAACTTTGTGATTTATGTGTATTTCCACAGTGTATTGGTGATCCTGATGTTACTGTCAGTTTGTAAATAAATGCAAATACTGATGTTTTTTTAACCATATAACCATATAACAATTACAGCACGGAAACAGGCCATCTCGGCCCTACAAGTCGGTGCCGAACAACTTTTTTTCCATTAGTCCCACCTGCCTGCACTCATACCATAACCCTCCATTCCCTTCTCATCCATATGCCTATCCAATTTATTTTTAAATGATACCAACGAACCTGCCTTCACCACTTCGACTGGAAGCTCATTCCACACCGCTACCGCTCTCTGAGTAAAGAAGTTCCCCCTCATGTTACCCCTAAACTTCTGTTCCTTAATTCTGAAGTCTGAGATTTTGTAATTCTAAACACAAAACCTGGAGCAAAATCTAAAATCAGAGTTAACTCCACTCCTTTCTGGTGCTTGGGAGATTAAATGCAAGATTAAATGTTGATGCCTTTTGAAGTAACCCCACAGGAAGGTGAAGCATGAATCCCAGAACACCGCACATGCTCAATAACCTATCAGCTTCTGAAAAGAACAAATAATGTAAATGACACGACCTTTTATAGACAAAATAATAGAGATGGAGGTGGAATTTCAAAAAGTAAAATCAGGAGAAAAAATAAGGGGAAAGATACCAGTGTAAGTCAAGAAAATATCTGCAACTATTCTTCCAATTTATTTTATTTACACAAGGGACGTGGGAAGTGTAATCAGACCCAGCATTTAATTAGCCATCCCTACTTGCCTGTGTAAGGATGTGGTGAGTGCCTTCTTGAACCACTACAGTATTTGAGTTCCACGTTTACTATAATGTTGTTGGGGAGGTAGTTCCAGGATTTTGCCCCAGCGACGGTGACGGAACAGCAATTATATTTCCAGACCTGGAAGTTGTGTGGCCTGGAGGGCAACTTTCAAGTGATGATGGTCCCATGTGTTTGCACTCCTCGTCCTTCTAGTTGATGGTGGTTCTGGGTTTGGAAGGTACTGTCTAAGGAGTCTTTGTGAGTTACTGCACTGCAAACTGCTGCTACTATATATTGGTGGTGGAGTGAGTGAATGGTGGTGAATGGTGTATCAAATGGGCTGCTACGTCCTGTATGATGTCGAGCTTCTTGAGTAGCATGCAGGTACAGCAGGCTGAATGTAAGCATGCAGGTAAAGCAAGCAGTGAAGAAAGCGAATGGCATGTTAGCCTTCATAACAAGAGGAGCAGAGTATAGGAGCAAAGAGGTCCCCTGCAGTTGTACAGGACATAGTCAGACCACACTTGGAGTATTGTGTGCAGTTTTGGTCCCCTAATTTGAGGAAGTTTGCGGATGACACAAGCTGGGTGGCAGTGTGAACTGTGAAGAGGATGTTAGGAGGTTGCAGGGTGACCTGGACAGGTGAGTGTGTGGGCAGATGCAGTATAATATAGATAATCGAGAGGTTATCCACTTTGGCGGCAAAAACAAGGGGGTTAGGTTAGGTAAGGGGGAGGTGCAGCGAGACCCGGGTGTCCTTGTACACCTGTCACTGAAAGTTGGCGTGCAGATACAGCAAGCAGTGAAGAAAGCTAATGGAATGTTGGCCTTCATAACAAGATGATTTCAGTATAGGAGTAAAGAGGTTCTTTTGCAGTTGTCTAGGGCTCTGGTAAGACCACATCTGGAGTCGTGTACAGTTTTGGTCTCCTAATTTGAGGAAGAACATCCTTGTGATTGAGGCAGTGCAGTGTAGGTTCACGAGATTGATCCCTGGGATGGCGGGACTGTCATATGAGGAAAGATTGAAAACACTAGGCTTGTATTCACTGGAGTTTAGAAGGATGAGGGGGATTTTATAGAAACATATACAATTATAAAACAATTGGATAAGCTAAATGCAGGAAAAATGTTTCTAATGTTGGGCGAGTCCAGAACCAGGGGCCACAGTCGTAGAATAAAGGGGAAGCCCATTAAGACTGAGGTGAGAAAAAACTTTTTCACCCAGAGAGTTGTGAATTTGTGGAATTGCCTGCAACAGAGGGCAGTGGAGGCCAAACCACTGGATGGATTTAAGAGAGAGTTAGATAGAGCTCTAGGGGCGAGTGGAATGAAGGGATATGGGGTGAAGGCAGGCACGGGTTATTGATTGGGGACAATCAGCCATGATCACAATGAATGGCGGTGCTGGCTCGAAGGGCCGAATGGCCTGCTCCTGCACCTATTTTCTATGTTTCTATGAAGGACATTCTTGCTATTGAGGGAGTGTAGCCTAGGTTCACAAGGTTAATTCCCGGGATGGAGGGACTGTCATATGTTGATAGAATGGAGCGGCGGGGCTTGTATACTTTGCAATTTCGAAGGATGAGAGGGAATCTTATTGAAACATATACGATTATTAAGGGTTTGGACATGCTAGAAGCAGGAAACATGTTCCTGATGTTGGAGTCCAGAACCAGTGGCCACAGTTTAAAGTTTTCACACAGAGGGTTGTGAATCTGTGAAATTCTCAGCCTCAGAAAGCAGTGAAGGCCAATTCTCCAGATGCTTTCAAGAGAGAGTTAGATAGAGCTCTTAAAGATAGCGGAGTCAGGGGATATGGTGAGAAGGCAGGAACGAGGTCCTGATTGTGGATGATCAGCCATGTAGCCATTTTGTGCAGCCATTTTGAGTTGTCTTGATGCCAGCATTGAGTAATATATTAAAGACTTCTGTTGTACCTTGAAGACACTCAAGTTTCTATTTAACGTTCTATTACTGTTGGGAGCCAGTGCAGCCGCAGCTGAGCAGGGCGCCACCATTTTCCGATTTTTCGATCATGCAGACCTAGAAAAAGAACACGAAAGGGGTGTCAGGAGTGGGATACTTCGGATTGTATCCAAAGACCCAGATAAGAGCCTAATTTTCGATTAAAAAAAAAAAAAAAATTTAAATGGAGTTCTGTAGTGTACTAAAAGTAACATGTCTCAGCAATTGGATCGTTTCGATCCCGAGCGAGAAAGGTGGTCGTCGTATTTAATGCGCGCTGAGTTTTATTTTGAAAGTATGGAAATTATGACTAACCTGAGGAAGAAGGCTCTCTTGTGTTCATCAATGTCGGCCAGAAACTTTTGCACTGCTTAAAAATTTACTTGCAGAAGAAGCAACTGAAGTTTCATATGCTGAAATCACAACGACTTTGCAGTTGCATTTCGAAGAAAGTCGAAATTTCCTAGCAGCTCACCTCGATTTCTACCGGATGGTGCAACAGGAAGGGCAATCGATCACCGAATTTCTTGCCGAACTTCACACCAAGGCAAAGGCATGTGATTTTAAAGCTCAATGCTACGAAAAATGCCAAGACAATGCGTTGCGGGATAGACTGGTCATGGGCTGCAGGCACGCATTCATCCAGCAGGCGATACTCAAGGAATTGGATGCCTCATTGAAGAATGTGCTACAGTGTGCTAAGATGGGCGAGCTGCTAAGTTAAGAACTGCACAAAATGGCCGGCGAAACAGCATCGAAGTTCCCTCGGGAGGTCTATACAGTTCATCAGACTCGTCCGCAACACCAGAAACCACTTGATTGACCTAGAGCAAATCCGGAGATGGTGGGACAGTTTCAGAAGAGCTGTCCCCCTGTGGGGGGAGGAACGAAACCCTGCTACCGGTGCGGCTCTACTGCTCATCATCACCGTGAGTACCCGTATATCGAGCCCGTTAGTTATGCCTGTTACCGAAAAGGTCATCTCCAGGCAGTGCGTCAATCCGTAGGAAAGCTGAGAAAGGGCAAGAAAGCGTAAAACACAGTCGACCAAATCGCGGAGACCATTCCTATTGAAGTGTTTACGATCACCGACAATCCGCAGATTTCGCTGCGGGTCTCAAACATCAATCTACAGTTCCAGGTGGACACAGGTGCAGCTGTGTCACTAGTGGGTCAGGACATCTGGGAGAGGATCGGATCGCCAAAACTGAAACCGGCTGACCTGCCTTTTCGGATACAGACGACAGCCCAATCCCACAAAAGGAAAATGCACTGAAGCTGTTTCCTGTAATGGTCTGACACAGATGTTGCCGCTGATCGTCGTTGGCAAAAAAGGAAAATCCCTGTGCGCCATCGACTGGATCCATGCTTTCAAACTTGACATGAACGCCTTGATCTACGATAGATCAAATATGGCATTGTCATCTCCCACGGATTGCAACATGGTCAGCAAGTGCGAGAACAACCTGCAGAAGGTTCTTGACCAGTTTCCAGCCGTTTTTGCTCCTGGACTCGGACATTGCACAAAGGTGAAGCCACGGCTCATACTCAAAGACGATGTAGTCTCTAAGTTCTTCAAACCAAGACCAGTTCTGTTCAGTCGGATGGAGGCCGTCGACAAGGAACCCTGCCGTCTTGAAGAAATGGGAATTATTACCCATGTGGGCCATTCAGAATGGGCCACACCTATAGTTGTCGTTCAGAAGCCTTGCGGCAAGGTGCGCATCTGTGGCAACTACAAAGTGACTGTAAACCCTCAATTACACATTGATCAACACCCCATACCAAGAGTGGACGAGCTGTTCGTGAAGCTGCAAGGAGGACCTTGCTTCTCAAAACTGGACATGTCCGACGCGTATCTCCAAGTGGAACTGGATGATGAAGCAATAAACCTGCTCGTGATCAACACGCACAAGGGACTGTTCAGATAAAACTGATTGTCGTTTGGACCGGCACCGGCGCCAGCCATCTTCCAGAAACTGGTCGACAATCTGGTTGCCGGGATTCCATATGTAGCCGCCCATCTGGATGACATAATTGTCACCGGTCGGACAGAGGAAGAACACCTGCAGAACCTGAAACAGGTCCTCACGGCACTGAACAACTATGGCAAGAAGTTGCGCATGGACAAGTGCACATTCTTCCGACAACAGGTCACATATCTCGGACATGTGAGCTCAGCAAGTGGCCTGAAGCCATCGGAAGAAAGAGTGGACGCCATTGTGAAAATGTGAAGCAGCTTGAAAGCTTCATTGGCAAGTTGAACTACTATGGCAAGTTCATACCGGCACTTTCGACTTTATGCGCACCACTCGTGGGACGACAGATAGCACAATGGGCTAAGAGTTCGGCTGGCGACCGGAAGGTAGCCGGTTCAAATCCCGCTTGGAGTGCATACTGTCGTTGTGACCTTGGGGCAAGACACTTCACCCACCTTTGCCTGTGTGTAATGTAATGTAATTATGTGAAGCACTTTGGGGTCAATGCAAGTTGACTGAAAATGTGCTATATAAATAAGATTATTATTATTATTATTATTACTGAACAACCTGGGAAAACAGGATGTCGAATGGTATTGGTCCAAAGAGTGTGACCTTCAGCAGGTTGAAGGAGATGCTCCGCCAGAAGATGCGTTTGGTCCACTATGACCCATCGAAGCCGATCTCGTTACCGCCGATGCATCGCCGTATGGTCTTGGAGCTGTAATCTCACAAACGGCAAGGAAGAACCAACCGCGTTCGCATCCAAAACGCTGACGACCGCCGAGAAAAACTACAGTCAAGTGGCGAATGAACAACATACAGATAAAGCAAATAATGATGTCTCTTCAAGAGAGAACGCTGAAGAAAAATCTGTTGATTCTGAGCCTTTAGCAAGTGTTGTGAAATGCAAAAAAGGCTGGCCAAAAGAAGTGAAGCGAGGTCCAGCTAAATGGAGACATTTAAACTGGAAAGGGGGAGTGTGATGTTTGGTGGGCTGTGTGGGGTGGGAGGACCCGTTGCTCCTCCAGTGCAGCAGGAGGCACTGCACAGGACAAAGGGAGATGTTTTGTATATAGTTTTTCCTGTCTGTAGACAGGGAGTGTGTAGCCATTTTGAGTTGTCTTGCTGCCAGCATTGAGTTATATATTAAAGACTTCTGTTGTACCTTGAAGACTCTCAAGTTTCATGCAGACCTAGAAAAAGAACACGAAACTCCCAACTCGAGGCTTGTAGATGGTTGGCCATCTTTGGGAAGATAAGAAACAACTTACTCACCACAGTATTCCTAATCTGATGGGGACCAGACTCGCAGCCATTGATTCCATCTACACTTCACGCTGCCTCGGAAAAACAGTCAAAGACTTGTCCCACCCCAGCCAATCCTTCTTCTCCGTGCTCCCACTGACAGAAGGTACAGAAGCTTGAAAGCACATGCCACCACTCAGGAAGAGTTTCTGCCCTTGTAGCCAGCTCTTGTATCTGCTCACATATGCTCTTTTAGCCAGATTGTATATAGGGCTAAATCAATTCCGGGGAATTCAGTGTAAGTAATACCATTGAATGGTATGGTGTGATTGCTGGATTTTCGCATGTTGGATATTGTCAATGCTTGGCACATGTTACTTGCCACATATTAACCCAGGCCTGAATGTTGTTCAAGCTTTGCTGCATTTGGTCATAGACTGCTTCATTATCAGAGAAGTTTGAACTGGTGTTGAACATTGTGCAATCATCAGCGAACATCCTTACTTCAGGTCTTGCAATTTAAAGGAGGTTATCGACGGTGCAGCTGATGATATAGCTGGGCCGAGAACACTACGCTGAGGAAATCCGGATGAGATATTTGACTCCTGTCTACTACAACCATTTTCCTTTGTGCTAGATATGATTCCAACCATGTTATTGCTCCTTTACACAATAATTATATTTTGACCTGTACTGTAAGCCAACATATTAAGTTACACACACAAGAGCTGCCAAGATCCTCATTCAATACCTGTGCAACATAGAAGATCAAGCTTTTCTGTCTCGTCTGGTGCCTGTTCTTATCGCTTTTATAATATCTGTGACCTATAATCAATCAGTATTCCAATTTCATAGAATATCACTTAAAAAAACACTATAATTTAACAAAAGAGTATTCAGTACGGTAAAGGAATGTCAATGCTGAAGCAGGTTACACAAAGTTCAAATAGTTGAGCTCAACCCAGCATTTGGAAGGGAGAGTGCCCAAATGAGCCGCCTTTTGTCATAAATGTCTGAAGTGTTTCCATTTTAGAATCTTTAAGAAAGAACTGCAGATGCTGGAAAAGGTAGACAAAGGCAGACAAAAATGCTGGTATCCATTTAAAATCTTGTAAGTTATAATAAGTTTTGTATTAATTTGTGAGTTTGACACAAAAACAAATTCAAGTGGAATTTACCAACATTCAAGTCTCTTAACGAAATGATAAAGAGTAAATTATGGAAAGAAATGTATGTGAAACTCCTGATTTTATTTACGTCTATGTTCATTTTGAACATGTTCACCTGGAAATTCTTCATCCAACTTAAAAAAAAAGGTGCTCTGTAGTTGGAAACAAAATCTTAACCCAAAGATGGCCAATGGTGCAATGATTCCTATGGCTTTTAGAACCGAGAATAAATCTTTCCATGAGGAGTTTGTTCGTTCTCCAAACCTTTTTTATATTATAAACAGCAATGCAATGCCTTAAATTCATCCGCAGAGTATTTTAATCTTACCGCTCTGAAAGATGATAGTTTGTATTCTGTTGCAGAACATCTGAGTTTTTCTCAGCCCATTTCCCCTACTTAAAGGGGCGGCACAGCAGTAGAGCTGCTGCCTTATAGTGTCAGAGCCCTTGGTTCAACCCAGACTTTGGGTGCTGTCTGAATAGAGTTTGTATGTTCTCCATGTGACTGCATGGGTTTTCTCCTTGTGTTCCAGTTTCCTCAAACACTCCAAAGGCATATAGGTTTGTAGATTAATTGGCTTGTAGAATTGTAAATTGTCCCTAGTACGCAGGATAGTGCTAGTATAGGGAGTGATTGCTGGTTGGCGCGAACTCAATGGGCAGAAGAGTCTGTTCCCGCTCCTTTTTTTCCCGCAAGTTCTCGCTCCAAGAGGAATCGAATATAGGAGCAAAGAGGTCCTTCTGCAGTTGTACAGAGCCCTAGTGAGACCACACCTGGAGTATTGTGTGCAGTTTTGGTTCCCTAATTTGAGGAAGGACATCCTTGCTATTGAGGGAGTGCAGCGTATGTTTACAGGGTTAATTCCCGGGGTGGCGGGACTGTCATATGCTGAGAGAATGGAGCAGCTGGGCTTGTACACCCTGGAGTTTAGAAGGATGAGAGGGCATCTCATTGAAACATATAAGATTGTTAAGGGCTTGGACACGCTAGAGGCAGGAAACATGTTCCCGATGTTGGGGGAGTCCAGAACCAGGGGCCACAGTTTAAGAATAAGGAGTAAGTCATTTGGAACGGAGACGAGGAAACACTTTTTCTCACAGAGAGTGGTGAGTCTGTGGAATTCTCTGCCTCAGAGGGCAGTGGAGGCAGGTTCTCTGGATGCTTTCAAGAGAGAGCTAGATAGGGCTCTTAAGAATAGCGGAGTCAGGGGATATGGGGAGAAGGCAGGAACATGGTACTGATTGGGGATGATCAGCCATGATCACATGGAATGGTGGTGCTGGCTCGAAGGGCCAAATGGCCTACTCCTGCACCTATTGTCTATTGTCTATTGTATTTCTAAAATCTAGAGTCTAAAAGGTCAACACTACATTCTTTGCCCCCAATGAGTTGGCTGCTTTCCATGTCCTGAAAATAGCTCTTAAGGGTAAATACATCCCATACTTTGGGAAAGGCTAATACATTCCGGCAAAGTTACATTTTCTGTTTTAAAAAGGTAGCAAGGAATTCTTTCCCAGATCAGGAAGGAATAATGGAATTTGGTTTTCTTAATCCTGGCTACCATATAACCACCTCAACGAGGTCAAGGCGAGGGAATGATCTGGTTAATTTAAACATAAACTCACTGTTCCATCCAATCCCATTACATTTCATTCTGAACAACTGTTCTGACAACGTTCTCCCTTAGCAAGAAATATGATTTAAAAACGCTTATCACAATTGGGAATTACTTGTGATCATCCACTCACATTCACATGCATCAGGTCACAGCATGTTTTAGTTTATCAATCACTCAAAAGGAATTGTTTGATTACACAGCTGCAGCTGCCTTTTCTTTTTATTACAGCTTCCTGTCTGACTATCCCGAAGGGAGTAACTCACATTATTGAGCAATATAATTAACCTGAGCTAAAGGGGGTTCTTCAGGTATGAGCAGAAACAATGCTTAGTTTAATTTAGAGATACAGTGCGGAAACAGGCCCTTCGGCCCACTGAGTCGAGACCGACCAGCAATCCCCGCACATTAACATTATCCTACACACACTAAGGACAATTTAAAGTGTTGGAGGGAACTGCAGATGCTAGTTTAAACCGAAGATAGACACAAAAAGTTGGAGTAACTCAGCGGCCAGGCAGCATCTCTGGAGAAAAGGAATGGGTGACGCTTCGGGTCGAGACCATTCAAAGGGCCTTGACCCGAAACGTCACCCATTATTTCTATCCAGAGATGCTGCCTGTGCCTCCGAGTTACTCCAGCTTGTTGTGTGTATTGAGGACAATTTGCACTTATACCAAGCCTATCAACCTACAAGCCTGTACGTCTTTGGAGTACCGATGATCTTGGAAAAAACCCACGCAGGTCACAGGGAGAAAATACAAACTCCGTACAGAGAGCACCCGTAGTTGGGATCAAACCTGGGTCTCCGGCGCTGCAAACGCTGTAAGGCTGTAACTCTACTGCTGAGCCACCGTGCCACCCAATGTTATTAATAGTCTACAGTAGCACTGTCCATCACAACTGAGTCCAATCCTCTTCACACTCAAAATCTATCTTTCTGTGTTCAGGTAGAGGATGTTGGATAGTGATGAGGAATGAGAGATCTGAATTCCATTACTCTACCCTGAAGATGGCTCAGTGCTGCCACTGTGCCAAAGATCCGGATTCAATCCTGACCTCATGTGCTGTCTGTGCAGAGTTTGCACATTCTCTCTGTGACCGTGTGGGTTTCATGTGGGTTTTCTCCGGGTGCTCTGGTTTACTCCCACATCCCAAAGACATGTAGGCCTGTAGGTTATTTGGCCTCTGTAATTTGCCCCTAGTGTGTTGGGAGTGTATGCAAAAATGAGATAATGTAGAACCGGTGTGAATACGGTATGTTTCCATGCTGTACCGTTCAATCAATCCTGGAAACATCTTCTATGCCATACTGGTTCAGATGGTCAATTCAGCAAAGGTGAATGAGCAAATCTAGAATCTTGCTGGCTTTGTCAGTCAGTTTCTAATCATCAAATTGGTCATGGAAGCACAGAGAGAGGTGCCTCAGAAACCAGCCTTTTGGCACACCAGGTCCACGTTGGCCATTGAACTACTTTGGGATTGATCCTACACTCATCCATTTTATTCTCCCTACAGACACTTCAACTGCCCCAGATTCTACCACTCCAGCGACAATTTACAGCAGCCAATCAGCCAGTCCGGTGGGCGGCGCGACTCTCGTCAGCAGCGGCCTCTGCAGTCTGTCCGCGGTTTATTATTTTTTGTCTGTGTTTTAATGTAGTTTTTGTTATTTTTTGTTGGGGTGTGTGTGTGTGGGGGGGTGGGGGTGGGGAAACTTTTTAAATCTCTCCCTGCACTGGAGACCCGACCTTTTTTCGTCGGGTTTCCGTTGTCGTTGGGGCCGCAACGAGGAGCGGCCTCCAACAGGAAGAAGCCGGGGACTCTGGTGCTACGACTCACCGTCGCCGTCGCGGGGCTGGCCGAGTCCGGAGCGGGTGGAGCGGTGGAGGAGCGCTGATGCTGCTGCTGCTGCTGCTGCTACCGGAGAGTCGGAGGCTCCAACGGCAGGTCTGTGGATGGTGGCACCAGGAGCCCGCGGCTCCCTGGAGGGAGACCGCTTTTCAGTGCTCTCGCAACGGCGACTTCCCCCGCCCGAGTTGCGGGGTTGAAGAGCTCCTGGAGCGGGGCCTTTACAGCACCACCCCGCGAGGCTTGGAATGGCCTCGGGACTCTGCGAGCGCACGCCGGGGGCTCTAACAGCAAGACCCGGTGTGCGACCTCGCATCACCCGGCGTGGCTTTAATGGCCGCGGGACAATCGCCATCGCCAGCCGGGGGCTTTGACTTTGACTCTGACATCGTGGGGGGGGAGAGTGCAGTGGAGAGATAAGTGTTTTTGGCCTTCCATCACAATGATGTGATGGATGTTTATGTAAATTATGTTGTGTTGTTGTGTCTTGGGTCTATTTGTTTGTAATGTATGGCTGCAGAAACGGCATTTCGTTTGGACCTCAAGGGGTCCAAATGACAATTAAATGTATCTTGTATCTTGTACCAATCCGTACAATTTGGAGATTCAGACTTTACTTTAGACTTTAGAGATACAACACAGAAAACAGATCATTTGGCACATCAGGACTGTGCTGACCAACATCCACCCCATACACTAGCAATACCCTACACACTAGGGACAATTTACAATTTTTCCGAGGCCAATAAACCTACAAACCTGGACACCTTTGTTGTGTGTGTGGAAACCGGAGCACCTGGAGAAAACCCATGCGGTCACAAGGGACTGCACAAACTCTGTACAGGCAGCACCTGTAGTCAGGATCGAACCTGTAAGGCAGCAACTCTACTGCTGCCTCACTGTGCCGTCCCTACAGAAAATCTACGAGGAAATCCATGCAGTTACATGGAGACTGCTCAAACATAAAACAGGCAGTGTCGGAGTTCAGAATGGAACCCAGTTCACTGAACTAGTGAAACAGCAACTCTGTTAGCTACTTCACTGTGCTGCCCACAATGGATTAATCAGATGCTGGCAGATAGGAAAAGTCCATGTACCAGATGCAATGAGTGTGGGCCCAAGACTTTTTTGTGGGTAGGGGCGAATGATTTCCTGAGCTGCCAGAGTGAAATGACGAGATGAATATCACAGCACAACACCAGTGTGGCAGATTTCCTTGCTGCCTACTCACACAACAAGTTAGCACTGGAAATTCTTGCCGAACAACACCCTCAGGGTGGTTTAGTAACCCAGGAGATTTTAATTGACTTTCTGAAAGCTACTCACCAAATCATTTAACCCCTGCTATCCCCATTCATGAATGGTTAAATATTAAAATCCTTAACTAGTAGAGTTGTTATTTCCTATGAAGCATCCTGCCTTGATATTAAGTAGTGATAAGCCATGTTTCTGGGTGCCATACAATGCAATTTGTATGATAAATAAGATATGACAATAGACACAAAGTTCTGGAATAACTCAGCGGGTCAGGCAGCATCTCTGGAGAAAAAGATGGGTGACAGTTTGGATTGGAACCCTTCTTCAGACCCAAAACGTTTCCCAATAATACCGGTGCCCAAGAAGAGCAAGGTGACGTGCCTCAATGACTATTGACCAGTGGCACTAACATCTGTGGTGATGAAGTGCTTTGAGAGGCTGAACATGGCGCAAATCAACTCATACCTCGACAAAAACAGTGGGTGTGATCTCACTGGCCCTCCACTTCGCTCTGGACAACTTGGACAACAAAAACTCATATTTCAGGCTGTTATTGATTGATTACAGCTCAGCATTTAATACCATCATCCCCTCCAAACTGGTTAGCAAGCTCTCAGTTCTGGGTCTCTGCGCATCCCTCTGCAATTGGATCCTCGACTTCATCATTCACAGACCACAGTCTGTCCGTATTGGTGGAAATGTGTCAGCCTCGATAACAATCAGCACGGGTGCTCCTCAAGGCTGTGTGCTCATCCCCCTGCTGTACTCACTCTATACTCACGACTGCGTAGCCGGACATAGTGCGAACTCCATCATCAAGTTTGCCGATGACACCACTGTTGTGGGACGTATCACTGATGGGGATGAGTCAGAGTATAGAAGTGAGATCGACCAATTGACAGCACAAAATTCTAGCTCTCAACACCAGCAAAACCAAGGAACTGATTGTGGACTTCGGAAGGGGTAGGATGGGAACCCACAGTCCTGTTTATATCAATGGGTCGATGGTGGAAAAGGTCAAGAACTTCAAATTCCTGGGCATGCATATTTCCGAAGATCTCTCCTGATCCCAGTACACTGATCATAAAGAAAGCACATCAGCGCCTCTACTTCCTGAGCATATTACGGAGAGTCGGTGTGTCAAGGAGGACTCTCTCGGACTTCTACAGGTGCACAGTAGAGAGCATGCTGACCATTGCATCGTGGCTTGGTTCGGCAACCTGAGCGTTCAGGAGCAGAAAAGGATGCAAAAAGTTGTAAACACTGCCCAGTCCATCATCGGCTCTGACCTCCCCACCATCGAGGGGATCTATCGCAGTCGCTGCCTCAAAAAGCTGCCAGCATCATCAAGGACCCACACCATCCTGGCCACACTCTCATCTCTCCGCTACCATCAGGTAGAAAGTACAGGAGCCTGAAATCTGCAACATCCAGGTTCAGGAACAGATTCTTCCCCACAGCCATCAGACTACTAAACACAATTTCAAACAAACTCTGAACTATAACAGCCTATTGCACTTTATCTGTTTATTTATGTGTGTGTGTATATATATTCTATGGTATATGGACACATTGATCTGATCTGTATTTATGCCTACAATATTCTGTTGTGCTGCAGCAAGCAAGAATTTCATTGTCCTATCTGGGACACATGACAATAAACTCACTTGACTTGATTTGACTCCAGAGATGCTGCCTGATCCATTGAGTTACTCCAGCGCTTGGTGTCTATCTTCGGTGTAAACCAGCATCTGCAGTTCCTTCCTCTTACTTCGACGGAGATGCGATATTTTTCCATATCGTATCTCCATCCCCACTGCGGCCTAACATCGTGGAGTTGGCTGCCTTTTCTGGAGACCGACGGGGGCTCCAAGCTGCGGGAGTCTGCGGGAATTTAACATCGCGGAGCTTGCGATCCCTTTGCCGGGGATCGAAGCTCCGTGGACTTTAACATCGTGAAGCCCGCGGTTTCTAGTAAGAAGAGGCCGACCCGGGAGCTCTATGCTGCGGAGAGAGTTTCAATCGCCCCGACATGAGAGTTTCGATCACCCCGATGGGGGCTTCGTTCATCGGCTGCGGGGGCTTTGATGGCCCCGACTGAAATTTTACTCCAGCCCTCAGATCTTCTCCTAATAAAGGTCATCATTCATAATCACATTGTATCTTTGTGCTCATTTTAAGTAATAGGATAGCGAGGTGCATTGGAACATTAAGTCTGCAATTCTTCACTATTCAAAAAACACTTCTCTATTTGGTGAAAATGTCACATTTCCTCATTATATTGTGGTGATTGTCAAGAGCCAACAAACACCATGATCATAAAAGCCTGGGAAATAAAGAAATTAGGAACTATGCGAAATTCATGCTAACTCTGCTGAAAAGCTGATGAAAGCTTGCTTTTAATTTTTTAAGGCAGTTGTCCAAAGATACTTGCCAACAAGGGGTGAAAGGCTACTGGAGGCTAATGGGAATCCCAGGATGAGATCGCAATCGGATCAGCCGTAATCAGATTAAATGGAGCAGGCTTGAGGGGCCGAGTGTCCTGGTCCTGCTAACTGGGTGAAGTTCTGGTCGCCAAACTACAGGAAAGATGTGATTAAGCTAGAGGGTGGAGAACAGATTCACAAGAACGTTGCCAATAACTGAAGTGTTATAAAGTGAGATTAGATAGGCTGGGACTCTTTTGGCTGGAGTAAAAATGATTGAGCATTGACCTTTTTATAAATTATGTTTGTAACACATAAGAGGCATTAGATGAGGCGACTATCCAGTCTTTTCCCCAGGGTATGGCAGCTTACAACCAGAGGGCATAGATACAAGTGAGAGGGGGGGAAGATTAACAAGGGAACATAAGGAGCAACTTTTTCCCCACACAGGGTATATGGTGCCAAGCTGCTACAAGGGGGTACAATAACAATGTTCAAAATACATTTGGAACAGGTACATGGGTAGAAAAGTTTAAAGGGAGTAAGGAATTAGGAATACTTTGTCACATGTGACTAAGCAATGAGCTTCTTTGCTTGCATGCACATTGTATACAGATAGCAGCCACCTACAGCCCCTATCCCACTTTCATGACCTAAATCGCGACCTCTGACAACCTTAAACGACCTAAAAAAAATCAAGGTTACGGTAACCTACAACCTCCTACGACTATGTGTAGAACCTCCTATGACCTTCCACGACTATGTCTATGGCCTCCTACGACTGTTGAAGACCTCCCACCACTATGAAGAATACCTCCTTCGACCATGTTGAAGATTGGCTTTGACTGTGTACGTTTTACTGCTGTTTGCAGTAGCCCTTTTGCTTCAGCAGCCTTTTAAGAACGGCAGAAGGGGAAGAGCAAGGGTGAAGAGGAAGCAGGAGGTCTAAATTGGTGAATGGAGATGACGTGATGGACTGTCCCAGTACATCAGATGACTGGAAGAGAGAGGCGCTGTGCTTTGACAATAGATGGAACAACCATTCCTTAAGGTCCCCCTCCTGCTGCCTGGTGAAGGTGTAGGGCATTGGATTGGATTTAATTTATTGTCATTGCACCTTTCAGTGCAAAACCTTCCTCCAGCCCTCTCTCACCACCAATGGGGCATCTGCCTCTGATGCTGCGTCAGGCACAGGAGAAAGAGCAGCTTTGCTGCCTTCAATGAGGCAGTGAAGAATGGGTTGGTGGTGGGGACATATACTATCACCCTGCAAATGGTTTGACTGCCCCAACCGTGGGAGAACAAAGAAGAAGAAAATTGAACTTTATTGCCTTCCATCACAGTGAGGAATGTGGAATCCACTGTGGTGGATGTTCATGGTAACTTTTATGTGGTTGTGTGCCTTGTTGCTTTTCACTTAGTATGGCTGTCTGGTAACTCAAATTTCATTGTACCTTAACTGGTATATGTGACAATAAACTGACCTTGAAACCTTGAATGATAATCGTGGATTTGCAGCCTAGTTTGCGAAGTGGACAATTTTTATTGCAGGATCCATCATGAACCCATGTTGCATAGAACAGGAAGAGCCCAGATGTGCACATTGGGGCCGAGGGCAAGTAAATCACATCCAGTCATCACTTGCAACAGTTTCCTTCACATTGGAGTGGCCTGCACTGTGCCTATGTCTCGGAACCCTGCTTCTGTGTAAGTTACGGAAGATCTCATTGAGCAAGTTCCAGCTTAGTATAGGGAATCTGACCCAGGTAGATGAATTTTCAATTATTCAATGTTCTCCTCCAGCCATGCACACTGCTCCACAGTACAGATTGCCACCCCCAACCATCAATCACCAAACCTGCCCACCTTCCCCACCCCTCACATTGGATCCTTTTACTGGAAGCCTTTCCTTCAGATTCTGCATCAGTGCAGAGCAGGCAAAATAAATCATATAGCAGCCCTTTGTATAAAAGGGTTTTTCGAAACTCCTCCTCAAAGCTTTCAATGACAATCTTAAATATATGCTTCAGTACCAAGATCATCTATGTTTACCTGCATTACATCACCTGTCTCCACCCCTTCCTTAACTCATCTTCTGCTAAATTAATCATCCAGGCCTTCGTTTGCTTTGGACTTGACTATGTCTGGTCTTGCACATACTTCTCTGTAGGTCATACAGTCCAGTGCAGGTGGGGGTCTTATCCAGTGCCAATTTCATCCACTGGCACTCTGCTGGTTTGCCTCCAGTAGCAACTCTACTTCAAAACACTCACCCTTGTATCAAACATTTCCCCCGTTTCACCCATTCCACCATTGAAGCCCCTGTTGCAACTGCCTGTACTCAAAGTGCTGTGATGCCCCTGGGAATTCTTCCTCCTTAAAGAAGCTGCTTAAAATTTATCTCTTTGCCAAAGACATTTGAGTAGGTACATGGATAGGAAAAGTTTAGAACGATGTGGGCCAAATGTGGGCAGGTGCGACTAGTGTAGGTATGGTACCTTGGTCAGCATGGACAAGTTGGGTCGAAGGGCCTGTTTCCATGCTGTACCATTCTATGATAATGCTTTTGACATCCACCATAATAAGCTTTCAATGTTGCCATGTTTAATTTTATTTGTTGTATGGCATGTCATGAGACATTTTGCTACAATGGATTAAATTAAAAAAAATAAGAGCAAATTAATGATGTTGTTAAAACACTTTATTTGTCTGGCTCAACTATTTTAAGAATAAGCGTGCTGTAAACAACGCATTATAAAGTTACAAGGTTCCAGATGCATTTCAACAAACTGCCCTACTTTCCAAGGACACAATAAAGCTTTCATTTCCTAAATTACACTGCACAGTACCTTCCTTGATTTAGCCACAGTTGTTAAGTACTATAAATATGCTGAAGTTCATTCATCAATACTTCAAACTCGGCCAAAGATCACTAATTGACACACATTGGTTTAAATATTATCCAATAACCCTATTTCCCATTTGCAGTGCTTCATCTCCTAAATGGATATAAAATATTATTGGCATGCACTCTTGGGAACTCTTGTGTTTAATAAATTAAAAGAGCGCTCAACAAAGAATTACTTGATTTGGCTTCATTGAAGGTTCTTAATCCTGGCAAATAGCTTTCACTTCAAGTCCCTTAGGACTTTCTACCTTGGCCAGATAATCAAACATTGAGGTCATTCAGTAAAGAAAAGATAAAGAGATCCTGTGGATCAAGTGATTGTAACAGGCAGGTTACAGATACAGGGACTGCATTCAACACCATGTTCATTCTGCCAACTTAGAATATTTAGATCCCTTTCCAGCAGGTTTGAAGAAACTATTCACCCAACTATAACTTGGTGAGGGGAAACTTTCAGAAAAGGCCATATATAGCTGTTACTTGGGCAAATATGAATTGATAAGGAAAATGTGGCATAGATTTTCAGCCAATTTTTTTTCTGCTAACATGATAGAGTTTCTGCAGTATTGATGAGGAAAATATGATTGATATGGGCTACCTGAACTTTTAATAGATGTTTGATAAAATATTGCAATAGTGGCTTGCCTATGAGATTGAATCCCTGTGAAGAACAGATCCAGCAGCTGCATGGGTTAAAACAAAATGGCTAAGTGACAGGAAATAGAAGCGGTTTTTAACTTCTTTTTTTCAGGCTGGAGGGAAGTGTACAGTGGAATTCCCCAAACATTGGTACTGGAACGACTTCATTTCTTTATATCAATGACTTGAATGTGGACATAGAAGCAATAATTTCTAGATCAGCAGAGCAAAACATAGAACATGAAAATGTAGTGAACAATGAAGATGATACACGCAGGCTAGGTGGATATGTGACAGATGAATTTCACATTTCACTGGGAAGACTATGGAGGCACAATTCTAAAAACAGTAAACAAGGGAAATCTGGTGTGTAAATGTATAAATTGTTGAGAAACCAGTTAAAGGAATGCATGGGATTCTGGGTGAATCTGCATTGGGAAGAATTATGCCCCTGTCCCACTTAGGAAACCTGAACGGAAACCTCTGCAGACTTTGCGCCCCACCCAAGGTTTCCATGCGGTTCCCGGAAGTTGCAGGTGGTTGCCAGAGGTTGCAGGTAGTGGAAGCAGGTAGGGAGACTGACAAAAACCTCCAGGAACCTCCTGCAACCTCCGGGAACCGCACGGAAACCTTGGGTGGGGCGCAACGTCTCCAGAGGTTTCCGTTCAGGTTTCCTAAGTTGGACAGGGGCGTAAGCATTCATATTCCTAGTCTATCCTAGTGGTTTGTGACTATCATCCTTTGTTGCTATTTTTCTTCATCCATTAGACATGGCAGAAGGATACCAATTTAAAGTGAAGGGCATTGCTAGAATCCCCTTAACATCAGATAGACCTGTGCAGATAGACCTATATTATAAAATAAAATCATTTTATAAATTGTCTACCAAGTCCTACTTAATAGTGGCAAATTGTCATGCAGAAAGAATTTGTAGCATTTTAACTATGGACTATGGTTGAGTAACGTTTAAATATTCCTGTAATTAATGAGCAGATGTAAGTATTGGCATTATATTCCTGGTTCTGCATCGTCATTTGATTCAATTTCTATTCTACGATGAGGATCTGAAATATAAGAGGACATCCTTTTCACCTGAAATGTTGATCCTCTCTATCCCCACTGAACCGCCTGGCCTGCCCAGTGCTGCCAATATTCTCCCACTTTGTTTTGGATTTGCAGCATCTGTGGCGTTTTGCTCCGATTTACGATATTCATTTGAAGAGATTCAGCATGCTGTCGAATACTCTAACAAACTTTGGCAGAGGCACTGTGGAAAGTATCCTGACAGCTTGCATCATGGCTTAGCATGAGCATTTCCAACACTCAATCCAGTCTATCATAGGCATGGCCTTCCCTACCCTTGAAAGCATCCACATGAGATATTGTCTCACAAATGTAACATCAATCTTCATCATCCAGTTAAAACCCTATTTTTGCTGCTACCATTGGATAGGAGATGCAGAAGCCTTAAGTACAAAACCAACAGGTGCAAGAAAATATGTAGGAAGGAACTGCAGATGCTGGTTTACACCAAAAATAGACACAAATTGTTGGAGTAACTCAGTGGGTCAAGCAGCATCTCTGGAAAGCAGTAAAAGGTGATGTTTCGGGTCGAGACTCTTCTTAAGACCGAGACTCAGGGGAGAGAGGTCTGGAGGTATGAAAAGGTTTGGAACAAATCATAGCCGGCACCGATGACCAAGGAAAGGGGGAGCCCACAATGATCCATTGTTGGCTGTCGAAGAGGTTATAATGAAAAGATACATGGATGCAAACTAAACTAGAACAGTTAGTTTCCTACAACCATCAGAGTCTTGAACTAACCTGCGCAACCCTAAACCTACCCCAGCAACGGAACACTATAGTCCACTATAGAACACTATAGTCCAATATGAACTACAATGGACTTGTTTTCTAATTCCATTTTTGAACTAATGTTTTATTTTGCGCCATCATTTTCTATTCACTATTTTATAATCTGTATTTTTTTTGTTGACTGAGTCTATGTGCCTATGGTGCTACTGTGTCAGATTTTCGTTGTACCTGTACCTAACAGCGGGTGTGATGATAAACATGATTTGAACTCGACTTGGAAGCAAAAATAGTATAATGTTTAATTAACAATGTAGTCACTCCACATCCTTGTTTACACAGAGGTTAGATAAAACCCTGCGTATATATCCTGAAACATCATCAGTCGAACTATGATAATATAAGCACTGCTGCAGAAAACAAGCTTCTAAAACAGAGGCTGGTTTTAGGGTCTATGAAATATAAAGGGCTAGGAATATAAAGAAGGGCAGTAATAGCTTCTTTAGATATCTTAAGGGAAAAAGAGTAGCAAAGTTAAATGTCCTGCACGGGAGACTGGTGACTAAAATTAGAGCATGTGGTATTGGGGGTAGGGTGTTGACGTGGATAGAAAATTGGTTGGCAGAGAGGAAGCAAAGAGTAGGAGTGAACAGGACCTTTTCTGAATGGCAAGCAGTGGCGAGTGGAGTGCCGCAAGGCTCAGTGTTGGGGCTGCAACTATTTACCATATATATTAATGATTTGGAAGAGGATATTAGGAGCAACACTAGCAAGTTGGCGGATGACACAAAGCTGGGTGGCAGTGCGAACTGTGAAGAGGATGTTAGGTGGTTGCAGGGTGACCTGGACAGGTTGAGTGAGTGGGCAGATGCGTGGCAGATGCAGTATAATATAGATAAATGTGAGGTTATCCACTTTGGCGGCAAAAACAAGGGGGCAGATTACTATCTCAATGGGGTTAGGTTAGGTAAGGGGGAGGTACAGCAAGACCTGGGTGTCCTTGTACACCGGTCACTGGAAGTTGGCGTTCAGGTATAGCAGGCAGTGAAGAAAGCTAATGGAATGTTAGACAATAGACAATAGGTGCAGGAGTAGGCCATCCGGCCCTTCGAGCCAGCATCGCCATTCAATGTGATCATGGCTGATCATCCCCAATCAGTACCCCGTTCCTGGCTTCTCCCCATATCCCTTGACTCCGCAATTTTTAAGAGACCTATCTAGCTCTCTCTTGAAAGCATCCAGACAACCCGCCTCCACCGCCCTCTGAGGCAGATGTTGGCCTTCATAACAAGAGGATTTCAGTATAGGAGTAGAGAGGTTCTTCTGCAGTTGTATAGGGCTCTGGTAAGACCACATCTGGAGTATTGCGTACAGTTTTGGGCTCCTAATTTGAGGAAACACATCCTTGTGATTGAGGCAGGTTCACGAGATTGATCCCTGGGATGGCGGGACTGTCATTTGAGGAAAGATTGAAAAGACTAGGCTTGTATTCACTGGAGTTTAGAAGGATGAGGGGTTATCTTATAGAAACATGTACAATTATAAAAGGACTGGACAAGCTAGATGCAGGAAAAATGTTCCCAAATGTTGGGCGAGTCCAGAACCAGGAGCCATAGTCTTAGAATAAAGGGGAGGTCATTTAAGACTGATGAGAAAAAACGTTTTCACCCAGAGAGTTGTGAATTAGTGGAAATCCCTGCCACAGAGGGCAGTGGGGGCCAAATCACTGGATGCCTTTAGCCTCCACAGATGCCCAATGATTCATTTATAACTACTATTTATATTCCCTCTAATTGTTCACAATCATACCTTTTGGGCTCATTATTACTATTCTAAACCATTCCGGTAGGTCTGACATCCAGAATTTGCCAGACAAATCTTCCAAGTTATTATGGGGAAGAGTTGGTCCAGATTCTCCTGTCTGCTACTTTAAGTGCCAAGATGGAACCTATCTGATGTAGAAATGTTTCAGGTTCAGTCTCATCAGGGTCCAAGTAATTGAAGAGGGGAAATTTTACTCCAGCCCTCAGATCTTCTCCTAATAAAAGTCATCATTCATATTCACATTGTATCTTTGTGCTCATTTTAAGTAATAGGATAGCGAGGTGCATTGGAACATTAAGTCTGCAATTCTTCACTATTCAAAAAACACTTCTCTATTTGGTGAAAATGTCACATTTCCTCATTATATTGTGGTGATTGTCAAGAGCCAACAAACACCATGATCATAAACGCCTGGGAAATAAAGAAATTAGGAACTATGCGAAATTCATGCTAACTCTGCTGAAAAGCTGATGAAAGCTTGCTTTTAATTTTTTAAGGCAGTTGTCCAAAGATACTTGCCAACAAGGGGTGAAAGGCTACTGGAGGCTAATGGGAATCCCAGGATGAGATCGCAATCGGATCAGCCGTAATCAGATTAAATGGAGCAGGCTTGAGGGGCCGAGTGTCCTGGTCCTGCTAACTGGGTGAAGTTCTGGTCGCCAAACTACAGGAAAGATGTGATTAAGCTAGAGGGTGGAGAACAGATTCACAAGAACGTTGCCAATAACTGATGTGTTATAAAGTGAGATTAGATAGGCTGGGACTCTTTTGGCTGGAGTAAAAATGATTGAGCATTGACCTTTTTATAAATTATGTTTATAACACATAAGAGGCATTAGATGAGGTGACTATCCAGTCTTTTCCCCAGGGTATGGCATCTTACAACCAGAGGGCATAGGTACAAGTGAGAGGGGGGGAAGATTAACAAGGGAACATAAGGAGCAACTTTTTCCCCACACAGGGTATATGGTGCCAAGCTGCTACAAGGGGGTACAATAACAATGTTCAAAATACATTTGGAACAGGTACATGGATAGAAAAGTTTAAAGGGAGGAAGGAATTAGGAATACTTTGTCACATGTGACTAAGCAATGAGCTTCTTTGCTTGCATGCACATTGTATACAGATAGCAGCCACCTACAGCCCTATCCCACTTTCATGACCTAAATCACGACCTCTGACGACCTTAAACGACCTAAAAAAAATCAAGGTCGCGGTAACCTACAACCTCCTACGACCTTCAAAGACTATGTCTATGGCCTCCTACGACTATGTTGAAGACCTCCCACCACTATGAAGAATACCTCCTTCGACCATGTTGAAGATTGGCTTTGACTGTGTACGTTTTACTGCTGTTTGCAGTAGCCCTTTTGCTTCAGCAGCCTTTTAAGAACGGCAGAAGGGGAAGAGCAAGGGTGAAGAGGAAGCAGAAGAGGTCTAAATTGGTGAATGGAGATGACGTGATGGACTGTCCCAGTACATCAGATGACTGGAAGAGAGTGGCGCTGCGCTTTGACAATAGATGGAACAACCATTCCTTAAGGTCCCCCTCCTGCTGCCTGGTGAAGGTGTAGGGCATTGGATTGGATTCAATTTATTGTCATTGCACCTTTCAGTGCAAAACCTTCCTCCAGCCCTCTCTCACCACCAATGGGGCATCTGCCTCTGATGCTGCGTCAGGCACAGGAGAAAGAGCAGCTTTGCTGCCTTCAATGAGGCAGTGAAGAATGGGTTGATGGTGGGGACATATACTATCACCCTGGTCTCCTCCAGGGGTCTCTCATGCAGGGCTACCTCGTCCAGCATTATCACCTCCTGTGGCATCACCTCCTGCCACTCCTCCTCCTGGGTGGGCAACACCTGCAGGGCAGGTTTTTTTTAGGGTTGTGCCCTCCCCCTGCTTTGCTGCCTTTTTGATGCTATCTCTAAAACACAAGTCTCCTCTCCAAAAAACTCTCCAACTATGAATGAACATGCCTTGGAATGACAGAGGTGACGTTCTGCTGATTAAATTATCTTTTTTTTTCTACTGACCTTTTTTTCACCCCGGAGCTATTACCTTCGACTGCCTCCAACCACGTACGACTAGCATCACGACCTACTACGACCTACCTATGAGTAAAAAGTATCAATTTTTTCCATGTCAACTTTTTTTTTTACTCGTGGACATTTTTTATCAGGCTAGAAAAAAACACTGTGACCTACTTGATACCACGGAGTACGTGGAGACCACTCACGAGCATGAAGAAGACCTTCTACGACCTCGTGGTGACCATGCTGCGAGTACGAGTCAAGGGCAAACTCGCAGAGGTCGTGAATAAGGTCGTGAAAGTGGGACAGGGGCTAAAGTTACAAAGCACGCCGGCTTCCCCCTTTTGACTCGGGTATCTTGGTTGGTGTGGACCAAGTTGGGCCAAAAATGCCCATTTCTGTACTGCATGACTCATTTGTAATCAACACTCCTAAAATGTGACTCACTTTCTTGCAACTGTACAATATCTATTTGAATGCACAAGTCCATAGTTACAGAAGTCTGAAGAAGGGTTTCAGCCCGAAACGTTGCCTGTTTCCTTCGCTCCATAGATGCTGCTGCACCCGCTGAGTTTCTCCAGCATTTTTGTCTACCTTCCATAGTTACAGATCCAGGTCTTCCCAGGCACAGGATCTGCCGTGTCTGCGCTTCACAGTTGGAACAAATCCCACAGCAGAGGAAGCTGAGATGAACGGACTGAAATCTGTCAGTGGGTTTGGGACTTCAATGCTCATGTGCCATAGGTCTGAGCTTTCCAGCATCCACAGGGGCAAAATACCAACTCTTTATCTTAGATCAGTTGACACTTACTGGCAAGAATTGTCCACTTTGAATAAAAGTTCAAAGACTCAAAAGTAACATTAAAACTGTGAATATTTAATTTCTGATCTTGACCGCTTTTGGCCTACAGTGCTGCGATTTCCGACAGAACGCCGCCACCTACGGCCGTCATTTTTGGCCACCTCGCCCAGAGCCCCCCTCCGCCTTACGCGTGCGAAGGATTTTTCCCATTGATGACAAATCAGAGAGATATTAATGTTTTTAAAAAATTCACCATTCTCTCTGCTGCCTCTGCTGGAGGGAGGGGGAGGGACTATAAAACCAGGAAGAGGTGTGCCTCACTAATTCTTTGCAAGATGGATGAAGCCAAGGGTCACATCTCTCTGAGCTCTGAATAGCACTGAACAAATGTCTACACATCTGTGAGTACCCTTAATGTGGTTTGAAAATGAAAATATGGTTTGTTTGAAGTAAAAAGACACTGCCTGCAAATGGTTGTTTGAATCCTTTGGCTGTAAGTTCAAAAGCACTACTTACTGCAAATGGTGGCATGAAGTTGAAAGGCACTACTTGCTGCAAATGGTTGTTTGGATGCTTTGGCTTGAAGTTGAAAGGCACTACTTACCGCAAATGGTGGCTTGGGAGCTTTGGCTTGAAGTTGAAAGGCACTACTTACTGCAAATGGTGGCTTGGGTGTTTTGCTTGAAGTTGAAAGGCACTACTTACTACACACGGTGGCTTGGGTGCGTTGGCTTGAAATTAAAAGGCACTACTTACTGCAAATAGCGGCTTGGGTGCTTTGGCTTGAGGTTGAAAGGTACTACTTACTGCAAATGGTGGCTTGGGTGCTTTGGCTCGAGGTTGAAAAGCATTACATACTGCAAATTGTGGCTTAAGTGCTTTGGCTTGAAGTTGAAAGGCGCTACTTACTGCAAATGGTGACTGGGGTGCTTTGGCTTGAAGTCGAAAGGCACTACTTACTGCAAATGGTGGCAGGTGATTTGGCTTGAAGTTGAAAGGCACTTCTTACTGCAAATGGTGGCTTGGGTGCTTTGGCTTGAGGTTGAAAGGCACTACTTACTGCAAATGGTGGCTTGGGAGCTTTGGTTTAAGTTGAAAATGCACTACTTACTTCAAATGGTGGCTTGGGTGCTTTGGCTTGAAGTTGAAAGGCACTGCAAATGGTGGCTTGGGGGCTTTGCTTGAAGTTGAAAGGCACTAACTGCAAATGGTGGCTTGGGTGCTTTGGCTTGAGGTTGAAAGGCACTACTTACTGCAAATGGTGTCTTGTGCTTTGCTTGAAGTTGAAAGGCACTACTTACTGCAAATGATGGCTTGGGTGATCTGGCTTGAAGTTGAAAGGCACTACTTACTGCAAATTGTTGCATGAAGTTGAAATGTACTATTTACAGCAAATGGTGGCTTGGGAGCTTTGGTTTAAAATTCAAAAGACAATACTTACTGCAAATGGTGGCTTGGGAGCTTTGGCTTGAAGTTTAAAAAAATCACCATTCTCTCTGCTGCACCTGCTGGAGGGAGGGGGAGGGACTATACAACCAGGAAGTGGTGTGCCTCACTCACTCTCTGCAAGATGGATGAAGCCAAGGGTCACGTCTCTCTGAGCTCTGAATGACACTGAACAAATGTCTACACAACTGTGAGTACCCTTAATGTGGTTTGAAAATGAAAAAATATATATATTTTTTTTTTGAAGTAAAAAGGAATTGCCTGCAAATGGTTGTTTTGGGTGCTTTGGCTTGAAGTTGAAAGGCACTACTTACTGCAAATGGTAGCTTGGGAGCTTTGGCTTAAAGTTGAAAGGCACTACTTACTGCAAATGGTGGCTTGGGTGCTTTGGCTTGAGGTTGAAAGGCACTACTTACTGCAAATGGTGGCATGAAGTTGAAAGGCACTACTTACTGCAAATGGTGGCTTGGGTGCTTGGCTTGAGGTTGAAAGGCACTACTTACTGCAAATGGTGGCTTGGGTGCTTTGCTTGAAGTTGAAAGGCACTTACTGCAAATAGCGGCTTGGGTGCTTTGGCTTGAAGTTAAAAGGCACTGCTGCAAATGCACTTGCTGTTTGCACTGTATATTGATTTTAGATAAAACGCTACACTTATGGCTGTGATTTTTGGCTATCTTACTCAGTCCCCCCCCTCCGCTGAGCAGGTGCAGAGAATTCTTCCTATCAATGAAAAATAAAAGTGTTATTAGTGTTTAAAAAATGTTGAGAATCTCTCTCCTGTCAATCACGCCCTGAAAGCCACACCTTTTCTGGTGGGAGGGGTTATAAAACGGAGTAAAAAGAAGTGTGGGTGTGGCTCAGTCTCTGCATGATGGGGGAGGGAGAGGTCATGACACTGTCTGACCTGTGAATCAACTGAACACACACTGAATGTCTGCTGAACTGTGAGTTTGGTGTTTTGTGTGGTTTTATGGTGGTTTCACCCCTGCATGAAACGGTATGAAGCTGCATTTGAATTTGGTGGCCTTGGACCCTGCTTGAAGTGGAATAAAACTGCACTGAATTTGGTGGCCTTGCACCCTGCTGAAAGTGGTACGAAACTGCACTTGTATTTGGTGGCCTTGGATCCAGCTTGAAGTGGTATGAAACTGCACTTGCATTCGGTGGCCTTGCACCCTGCTCATAGTGGTAAGAAACTGCACTTGAATTTGGTGGCCTTGAACCCTGCTTGAAATGGTAAGAACATGGATTTGTATTTGGTGAACTTGCACCCTGCTTGAAATGGAATTTCAAGGAATAGTCATGAGTCAACTGCCAGCCCACCAGCTGTGAGTGAGCTGCCAGCAGATCAGGCTTGAGGGACTGAGCTGCCACCCCAAGAACCCATACCAGCACTCCAGAAAGACCCCCCACTGGCCACCAATATTGGAATTGGTGGAATATTGCGTTGGGGAACCAGCCCTCCTGTGTGCACATGGGACCCAACGGGTCCCACTTAGTCTAGTAGAATATAAATCTTGTGTTTCCGTCCCCATCCCGAGGCAGTTCCTCTTCGTTGAAATTTACCAAGTTTACCAAGGTAAAAGATCTCACCGACAAATTCCTCAGAAATATTGCTGCAACTCTATGCTCCATTACTGGGTTCCACAAGCAGTCTAACACTGGATAACATTTGGGAAATACCAGCAAAGCAGTCAATAAGTTTGGGATTTTCACATTTCTGTAGGAATTCTCAACAGTGCAACATATGCAAAGAATTGTCTGCGTTTCCCCACAAGATCTTTGGTCCTTACCACAGACACCATTTCCCTCTAAGGAAACTATCTGAAACTGAGCTGGAGATATAATCTAAGGTAGACAAAAATGCTGGAGAAACTCAGCGGGTGAGGCAGCATCTATGGAGTGAAGGAATAGGTGACATTCCGGGTCAAGACCCTTCTTCAGACTGATGTAGGGGGGCGGGGTGCGAAGAAGAAAGGAAGAGGTGGAGACAGTAGGCTGTGGGAGAGCTGGGTGGGAGGGGAAGGAGGGAGAAAGCAAGGACTACCTAAAATTGGAGAAGTCAATGTTCATACCACTGGGGTGTAAACTGCCCAAGCAAAATATGAGGTGCTGCTCCTCCGATTTGCGGTGGGACTCACGCTGGCCATGGAGGAGGCCCAGGACAGGTCAGATTCAAAATGGGAGGGGGAGTCGAAGTGCTGGGCCACCAGGAGATCAGGTTAGTTATTGCGAACCGAGCGGAGGTGTTGCGCGAAGCTATCGCCAAGCCTATGCTTGGTCTCACCAATATAGAGCAGCTGATGCAATAGATGAGGTTGGAGGAGGTGCAGGTGAATTTCTGCCTCACCTGGAAAGACGGCTTGGGTCCTTGGATGGAGTTGAGGGGGGAGGTAAAGTGACAAGTGTAGCATTTCCTGCGGTTGCAAGGGAAAGTACCAGGGGAGGGGGTGGTTTGGGTGGGAAGGGGCAAATTGACCAGGGAGTTATGGAGGGAGCGGTCTCTACGGAAAGCCAAAATGGGAGGAGATGAGAAGATGTGGCCAGTGGTGGGACCCCATTTATAGAGGTGGCGAAAATGTCGGAGGATTATCTGTTGTATGTGACGTCTAGTGGGGTACAAGGTGAGGACAAGGGGGATTCTGTCCTTGTTACGGGGGTGGGTGGATGGGGAGTGAGAGCGGAGCTACGGGATATAGAGGAGACCCTGGGTGAGAGCCTCATCTATAGTCGAAGAGGGGAAACCCTGTTCCCTAAAGAATGAGGACATCTCCGATGCCCTGGTTTGGAACACCTCATCCTGGGTGCAGATGCGGCATAGACAGAGGAATTGGGAGTAGGGGGGGATAGAGGAAGCTGGGTGGGAGGAAGTGTAGTCCAGATAGTCATGGGAGTCGGTGGGTTTGTAGTAGATGTCAGTCAGTAGTCTGTTACCCGAGATGGAAATAGTGAGGTCTAGAAATAGTCCAGGAGATATAATCTATTTTAGTTATGTTGTTTGAGGGTTAAATAATACTTAGGAATTATGCCTTTGCTTTTCCCTCAGAGTTCCATGGGTCTTTTTGTGTCCATGTGAAAAGATGAGCATCAGTTTAAAATCTCATACAAAATGCAGCCTATCTGACAGTACAAGACTCCCAGTTCCACAGTGGAGGGTCAGCTGAGAGCACAGTGCTCAAATCCCCTCATATGGCATTTTAACCCACAGCTCCCCAGGCAAGAATGCCAACAACTGAACTAATTCAAAATGTATGAAAAAGATTTGTCTTTGAACAGAACAAAAGCAAATTCAAAAAAATAATAATTATATTATTATTATCCCACATGAAAATACGTTTCACATAATTGTCAAGATAGAGCCCACTGATAAATTTCTGCATGGCATTGGGGTTATGGAGACATCCTTTGGACAATTAAGGTATTGCAATCACATTGAACTGCAAAGATTTTAATTAAATGAAACTTAGAACTATGGTGAAACTGCAGCAAAGAAAAATACAGGTTCAAATAATTGTCTCTAATATATATTTAGGGACAGTTCTGATAATGTATCTAATTTGCAGTGAGACATAAATTGTGGAATGCACGATTCTATGCTCAAATTGTTAGACAAATGTGCTGTGTATATCCTGAAACAAAATGCTGTTCTTTTTAATATGACATGAATTGAAATTTAGAAGTTCTCTTCTTCAAATGAAACTGAATTAGATCAACATCAGTATGCTTCAGAACATGACAGAAGTAGGAGTCGACCTGACAATCACAAATATCTGTCTGAGCAATTTCAGCAATGTGAGCAATCAAAAATAGATTAGCAAGCAAAAACTTCAAGCCAGTCTACAATTTTGCTCCTTGAATTCCACCTGCAAAACCATAGATATATTATCTGTGCTCGTGCTTGCCTCTCATTCAAGATCCTACTATATGATCTGTGATATCTAAAGCCGAATATTAAGAAAACAGCAGTGCTTGGAATTTGTCAATTACGGAACCTCCACACTAATAGCATTGTTCTTTCTTGAACAGTTTTCTGCACAGTGAACCATTTGCTCCTTGTGATCATGCTCCCTCATTGTTGCCCATTATGTCTACATTACTGGAACTTACATAGGTAATTGCACTTGAAAATCATCTTATAGAATTACAAAGTGTGCAACTCAATATGTTGGCAGATAGCTTCTGTTAATACTCAATAAACACTGAGGCTGACATGGATAACGTAAAGACATTTTCATACAGAAAGCACAACAGGTTTAATTCATACGTTATTCACATTTTTTATATACAGCATATACAAAAATGAAGATTAGTCTATCTTAACTACCAAGGAGCCAGGTGGCAGACCTTATAACGCAAAAAATGGTCCATCAACTACCCATGGAAATGTCAGAGCTTTCTCTAGTGGTTTTGCGGTTAATTTCATAACAATTCTAATTGAAACTCAAATTTTGTTTCACCAAGACTCCTGCTATTCGAGCTAATACTAGAGCACAATCTCATAAAGTGACCTCCTTAACACGGCAAATAAATAGCTGCCATGGAAACCAGGGCTGTGCTGAAAGATGTTAATAAACTCACCACTGGCTGTGTACAGTGCCCTCCATAATGTTTGGGACAAAGACCCATCATTTATTTATTTGCCTCTCTACTTCACAACTTGCGATTTGTAATTTTAAAAAAATCACATGTGGTTAAAGTGCAAATTGTCAGATTTTATTAAAAGCCATTTTTATACATTTTGGTTTCACCATGTAGAAATGCATACATTTCAGGGCACCATAATGTTTGGGACACATGGCTTCACAGGCATTTGTAGTTGCTCAGGTGTGTTTAATTGCCTCCTTAATGCAGGTACAAGACCTAGTCTTTCCATCACCATTGGAAACTTTCATTGCTGTTTAAAGTTGTGCCAAGGAAAGTCAAAGAAGCCATTATGAGACTGAGAAACAAGAATAAAACTGTTAGAGACATCAGCCCAACCTTAGGCTTACCAAAATCAACTGTTTGGAACATAATTGAGAAGAAAGAGAGCACTGGTGAGTTTACTAATCACAAAGGGACTGGCAGGCCAAGGAAGACCTCCACAGCTGATGACAGAAGAATTCTCTCTCTAATAAAGAAAAATCCCCAAACACCTATCCAACAGATCAGAAACACTCTTCAGGAGTCAGGTACGGATTTATCAATGATCACTGTCCACAGAAGACTACATGAACAGAAAACAGAGGCACGATGCAAGCCACTGGTTAGCCACAAAACTAGAATGGCCAGGTTACAGTTTGCAAAAAGTACTTAAAAGGGCAACCACAGTTCTGGAAAAAGGTCTTGTGGACAGGTGAGACGAAGTTTAACATATCAGAGTGATGGCAAGAGCAACATATAGACAAGAGAAGTAACTGCCCAAGATCCAAGGCATTCCACCTCATCTGTGAAACACAGTGGTGGGGGTGTTATGGCCTGGGCATGTATGGCTGCTGAAGATACTGGCTCTCTTATCTTCATTGATGATACAACTGCTGATGGTAGTAGCATAATGAATTCTGAAATATATAGACACATCCTATCTGTTCAAGTTCAAACAAATGTCTCAAAACTCATTGGCCGTCGGTTCATTCTATAGCAAGACAATGATCCCAAACGTACTGCTAAAGCACCAAAGAAGTTTTTCAAAGCTAAAAAATGGTCAGTTCGAGTGGCCAAATCAATCACCAGATCTGAACCCAATTGAGCATGTCTTTTATATGCTGAAGAGAAAACTTAATGGTACTAGCCCCCAAACAAAGCATAAGCTAAAGATGGTTGTAATAAATCCCTGGCAGAGCATCACCAGAGAAGACCCCCAGAAACTGGTGATGTCCATGAATCACAGACTTCAAGCAGTCATTGCATGCAAAGGACATGCAGCAAAATACTGAACATGACTATTTCATTTACATGACATTATGGTGTCCTGAAATGTGGGGGACTATGTACAAACACTGCTGTAATTTCCATATGGTGAAACCAAAATGTATACAAATACCCTTTACTAAAATCTGACAATGTGCACTTTAACCACATGTGATGTTTTTCTAGTACAAATCTCAAATTGTGGAGTACAGAGGCAAATAAATAAATGATGGGTCTTTGTCCCAAACATTATGCAGGTCACTGTAGATGGTATAGTAAGCAGACCCCAAATTATCTAAATATGGCCAACATGATCTTTCCTGATGATGAATCTGTTTGCAGCTTTCAAAAGGTGTTACATTCCACAAAGCAATTAAAAAACTAGAAAGCAAAGAACGGTACGAAGTACACCTTATCAATGTCAGGTTGAAAATACAGATGTATTGGCAGGTATAAAAGGACTGCCCAAACTAATCGTATAAAATAATCAAAATATTAAAGATTAAACATTGAAATATGAACTAGAATAATTTAAGTTCAATGATCTTTTAGTATACATTTAAAAAATGATGACTGCACAGCCCTAATGAAAACACCTTTTATCTCTTCAATGCTAAGGACATCACATCCAAAGGCATCAAGATAAATATATCCCAATTGTTCCAAATCCAAAAGCCATTCTGTTTATACAAAATACTGACTTATAGGATCACTAAAATACAATCACAATCTTATCTTTCAGAAACTGAATATACAAAGCACGTTTCAAAATATTTCCAGAGGCAAAGAATACAAATAACTATTAATTATACATATGGTTGCAATTCTGCCTGCAAAACGTCATCAGGAAATGTACATAAGGCCTCCAGTAAAATGTACATCTATATGTAGTGTTACAACCGAATGTTCAAATAAAAAATTGACAATATCATACATATTTCCACTTATTAAGGTAGACAATTCCAAAATACAGTACTCTTCTGTACAAAAAGGATTTCACTTTTGAGATGGAAAGCTAGTTTCATTTCCATGGTAACCAGATGCCTCAGTCTAATCCTTTCAATTCTGACTATGCACAACTTTCACTTAGACAATGAAACATTACGATTGTAAATTTTTCAAAAATTACCATGTGAACAGAATCTCAATAGCTACAATTATAAACAAAACGTACTGTCCTAAGAGATAAAAAGCTAGTTCATTTTTTAAGCCATATAAAGAGACAATTTTTAAAAAATCACTTGATTTAAAGAAATTTACATTATACAACACTGCGAGGGAAGGGGAGCGTTAGTGAATGTACATTAAGATGCAAACTTTGTTTTCTAAAGGGTAAAAGACATCTTAACATTTACAGCATCAGGTTTACAAATGTACAATTTTACAACCAAACTATGCATTACTATCAAGTTAGCCAAGCTTCAGATTAAACATTGAAACTGCAGATTATCGTTTGTTTTGAAATAGTAAACTTACACCTATAAATTGCAAGTCTACACATATACATTATGCATTTGGAAGCAAAATCAGTTTCATTCTTTTTACATATGTTAAGTTGGGTAACCAAGACCAACCTTTAAGACCCCCTAATTTGCATATCTGCCCAAAATTTCTAATTGTTTACGTTGAAAAAGTAAAAATAAAACTGCCACACATTCGTAAACCTCATATTAGTTATTCAAAAATACAAATTCCCTCAAATCTTTGCAAAATAGACTGAAAAGCCAAATTTTGTTTAGAAAAAAATCAACTTTTCAGACAATTGTATATTTAGGTAATGTGTTTCATAATGATTCGTTACTGCCACCTTGCCCAATGGTTAAATACATATGTATATACATCACTTCTATACATTGTTGAAATAGAAAAGCAGGGCAGTGTTTATCTCAAAAAATAAAACCTATTGAGTATTGACATCTCTATAGTAAACATCAGGAGTAACATTACATATCAGCCAGTCACTTATGCACTTCCCTGAATTACATCAAATTTCAACATACCATTTGAGGTGCTATTTAAATATTGGTGTCAACAAGGATCTTGCTGAAGAACAATTCAACTTTAAACTATTTTCATAATTTGATGAATGTAGTATTTTAATCAGCATTTCCTGTAAGATTAAACTAATTTACTGGGCCTGAGAATGTACTAAAGAAAGTATCCAAAACTACCAGAATTTAAAGTGGTTAATCTAAAAGTCGAATTCTTATAAAATAAAGGGAAATTATTTTATGAGATATAAATTACAACATTCACAATTTAGTTTAATACAATTATTTTAAATTTATATATTCTGCATTTTACCCAGGTCTTCCCATAATGTGCCAGCAAGAAGAAACAAAATGCACACAGACTTGGAACTGGGCTGTGAGTTGCAATTAATTGGTAAAATATACAATTTACAATTAATAGAAATAATTTATAAAATGCAACAATAAAATGTTAATTTGTCTTTCTATCATTTAGTTTGGTGCACACAATATTTAAGTAGCACAGGTTCCAATATTTCTTGTGTAAATCAACTTTACATTATTCCATTTTGTGGTCCACCAATTGGCCCCAGATCAGTGTTATTCTTCATATAATACTTTTCCAGTTTGGCTAAAATGTGTTTTCCATAAGTGTATTTCCGTAAGGTTGTAATATGAGGACGAATCTGTATGCAAAAAAAAAACATTTTCAGAAACATCTTTTAACGCGATTCATTCAATTGATAGCAACAATTTACTTCAAAGGTTATGCCCACTATAGGTTGGTGTCCATATTTGCTCCTTTCATTCATTTTGTCCAAATATTTGAGTTGCAATTTTAAAGTTGTAAAATACCCATTTTAATTTACCAAAAATTTAAGAATAGATTCATAGACAACACAGAAACAGGCACAAGTCACCTAAGCCAACTAAGGGGCCTGAGCCAGTCCCATTTGCCTGTACTGGGCTCATATGTCCCATAGTGCAAACAAATAATTGTTTGGTTTCTGAAGATCTTCTGGGATAAAGTAGCCTTTCAATTTTATTGGAAAGGTATCATCTTAAGTTGTAATTATACTTTAAAATGTATCCTGACACATTGTAATAATTATTTTGCTAATTGACATTGATAAAGACAGTCATGGAGCATTACATTGGGACATATGGCCCATTGAGCCTGTGTTTTTTTATCAAGCACCTATTTACATTCATTTTAAACTAGTCCTGATTTATTCTCCCCACAGTCACATGGAGAGTACACGCAAACTTCTCTGAACATGGGGAAAATGTGCAAACCCCATCAGTGCATGGGGAGAACACACAAACTAAACATGCACACAGGAAGAATATTGGAACACACGCACACAGGGAGAACATTGGAAGAAAGCACAAATTCCACCTGTCCACAGCTGGAATATGCACGTTTCACCCATGCATGGGGAGAACTTGCTACCTCCACCGGCCCACTGGAAGAACATGCAAACTCAACAAACACAGCAGGATCAGGATTAAATCAATGTTTCTAGGGTTACATATGTAGGAAGGAACAGCAGATGCTGGTTTAAACCAAAGATAGACAAAAAAAGCTGGAATAACTCAATGGGATAGGCAGCATCGCTGGAGACAAGGAATACAAAGGACATTTATTATCACATACACCAAATGGTGTAGTGAAATTTGACTTGCCAATGCAGCTCACGAATAAAGATAAGACACAACATTAAATAATTTAACAACATAAAAACATCCCCCCACAATGGTTCCCACTGTGGGGGAAGGCAGCAAAGTCCAGTCCGATCCCCTGTTCACCCATAGTCGGGCATATTGTGGCCTCCGCAGCAAGTCCGATGTTTTCAGGCCATCTTGCCAGAAAGCTGGAACTTCAGCATCGGGTGAACACTCCTCAGTTGCTTGGAAATGTCTGGAGCGGCTGCTTCCTCCCCGGAGACCGCGGCAACCGTAATCCTCAGGCCGCACTGGCTGGAACTCCGACTCTGGCGATCTCGGATCCCAGGCTCTGCGGTGTTTTGAATCCAGCGCCGCCCGTGGCCGGATGTCGGCTGCCACAGCTCCTCGATGTTGAAGTCGGCTGCCACAGCACTCCGGAGCCCACCGCATGGCGACCTGGTAAGGCATCGCCCGCTCCGTTATGGCGTCCCTGCGCTGCGCCGCTGCCGAAGCTGCAGTCCTGGCCGGTCCCGACAGGAAAGGCCGTTCCAGTCCGATGGTAGGCCGCGAGGAGGGGGGGGGCAAAGAAGCAGCTCGGAGGGAAGCTGCCTCTCTGACCAGGTAGGCACTAGGAATAAGGTTTCCCCCTTGGTGATGTTTTGGGCAGTGACCCTTCTTCAGCTGCTCCACTAGCTTACTGCATTTATATTTTACCAGACCAAAGTGGACCCGTCCCCTCAATAAGCGGGGGGGGGGGGGGGGGGGGGGGGAGGAGGGGGGGAGGGTGAGAGGGGGGGAAAGGGGGGGAGGGTGGGGGGGGAGGAGGGAGGGAGAGGTGGGGGAGGAAGAGAGGTCCTGGAGGTGTGTGGTGAAAGAGAGGCTGGGGAAGAGAGCGGCTGGGGAGAGAGGCTGGGGGAAGGGTGGTGATGAAAGAGAGGCCGGGGGGGGGAAGAGAGTCTGGGGGGGGGGGGGGGGGGGGGGGGTGGGGGTGAGAGAGAGCCCAGGGGGGGTGAGGAGAGAGAGAGGACCCGGGGGGGGGGGGGGGGGGGGGGGCCGACATCCGGCCACGGGTGCGCTGTATTTAAAACACCGCAGAGCCTGGGATCTGAGATCGCCAGAGTCGGAGTTCCAGCCAGCGCGGCCTGAGGATTACGGTTGCCGCGGTCGAAGCGGCCGCTCCAGACATTTCCAAACCACTGAGGAGTGTTCACCCGACGCCGCAGTCTTCAGCGATGATCTTTGGTCTTCAGTCGACAGCCAGACCTTTTTAAATATGGGGGGGGAGGGAGGTGACGTCAGTCGCAGCGTGAGCAGACGGCAGATCCATTGTCACGTCATCAGCGGAAAAAAACAGCCGTTTTGAATTCAAAATTGGATTGGATGTCAACATTTTTATTAATGACTCAAGAAATAAAGCATGAAATTTACAGGTAAGCTGATTTCTGAATCCACGGGATAAAACTCTACAGGAATATGTTAAACTTTTACCATTAGAGCATCGTTTTTTTCGAGCAGATGTGATTATACAAACACAAACATCCAAGATCAGAGTTTTAATAGTTACTAGACCAAGTGCAGACCCATTGGGTCTGTTCCCGCAACGCATGGTTGCGAGGGGAGGGGGCGGCCTGAGGCGTCACACACACACTAACCAACCTCTCACACACAGTAACCACCCCCATCGATATATTAAGAAAGTAGGGAGGAGGGGGGTAGGGCCGCCCAGCAGTCGTCGGCCTCAGAGTGAGCGTGAGCTCCATGGCCTGGCGCATCGTCGACGCTTCAGACCCAGAGTAGTATGGGGGGGGGGGGGTGAAGGGTGGAGTGGGCGGACGGGCGTGATCCCGAGTGAGCCTGCTGGCCGCCAGCGAGGACAGCGGAAAGCAGTGGGGGGGGGGGGGGGGGGGGGGCAGCCGATCTGTGCCTTCCGCCAGCGTGTACGGGAAGGGTGGAGTGGGCGGGCGGGCGGGCGTGATGCCGAGTGAGCCTGCGGGCCGCCAGCAAGGATGGCGAAAAGCAGCTGGGGACTAGCCGATGTTTGGCTTCAGCCAGCGTGTCAGAGCCAGGCCGGGGGGGGAGTGGAGGAGAGTTGGGAGGCAGCAGCCGTTATGGTCGCGCGGGAGACGCGATGAGAAGGTGGTCAGCAGGAAGCGACAAAATGAGTAAGTGGGGGGGGGGGGGGGGGGGGAGTGGGGAGGGGGAATTTATTAAAAAGGTGTACAGAAAAATGACTACATTTAATGAGGATCAGTGAATGTAAAAGTAAAATCGCCAGCGAAATGGTAAAAATCTCGGCGTTTTTGCGACTGGTTTTGGCAGAGTAACGAATCAAAGGCAAAAATAATGACACGCGCCCACACACACAGTTTTAATAGTATATAGATGTTTCTTAGATCACTGAATTGTACGTCAAATATTAATCAATACTTGAATTATCAAAGGAATCAATAAAATTTACCTTGTGCATGATAATTTTACGCTGTGCTGGTTCTGCTACGTCAATCATCTTCTGAACCACATAGTTAGCATATTGATCTTTCATCATTGTGTATAAGGCACTGTGAGGGCCATCATTCTGACAGCAGATCTCATCAATCAATAAAGCACGCTCAGCACGGGAAGCATGGGTGACACACTTTTCAACAACATTGCTGGAAAAAAGTCATTAAATCTAATTTATTGGTCAAACAAAAGATCCTTGTTCAAATTTTGTTGTGCACAATAGCAGTGAGAGGGACTATTAATTAAAGACAATAGATTGTAGAATTTCGGATGTTCTAACAAAATTTGGGAATATATTCGTCTAGTGCTACTATTAATTAGTATGGATGTATACATTCACATGAAATTTCTATTCTTATACCTGGCAAACTTGTGCTGACTTAGAGCAAGAACCTTTCCCCTTATTTCAGCAACAATCTTACTCTTATCTTCAGGGCGTCCATGTTCCAGAACATGCTGAATGACATAATTTCCATACTGATCCTAATTAAACAAACAATAAAGAATGTTACAAATCAATTCAGTGAATCCTCGTAGTCATAAAAGGCATTTTAAAAACAATGTTTTCTGGACCACTACTCACGTACACATCATTCAGTCACCAAATCTCAATTATTAAATAATGGACAATCAATCAATAATTAAACACAAGTATTTTGTTAGATGGGGTTGTTGAATTTTGGTTCGCTCTAATACTGAGTGTATAGGATACTGGAAATCACCACAAACAAAAGTAAAGATTACTAGCTTAAAGAATTAGGTCTACTTCCTTTACAACTGCATAGACAAGTGGTAAACAACATTAGAAAATGGTCAAAGAAAGACACAAAATGCTGGAGTAACTCAGTGGGTCAGGCAGCACCAGTCAGGCTCCTGGAGAAAAGGAATCAGTGATGTTTTGGGTCGAGATCCTTGTTCAGACTTAGAGGTGTATAAAATCATTAGAGGATTAGACAGGGTGGTATAATAACAACATTTAAAATACATTTGGATAGGAAAGGTTTAGAGTGATATGGGCCAAACAATGGGATAAGCTTAAATGGGACAACTTAAGTCAGCATGGATGAGTTGGGCCGAAATCAACTGCAATTTTATAATGGATTGAATACATTTATGCTCAACATACTGAATAATAAAGTAACATCTGAACAAAGTCACTCAATGGAATGAGTGGCAAATCTGAAATCAAAACCATGGTAATGATCCAGAAGTTAAAACAAAGAATGTTTTGTTGGGCAAATCCACAGCCATGTCAATATGAGGGGGCGTAGAATAAATTAATTTATTCTTTGTTTTGGAGTGTTATCGTTTCTCCTTACCTGCACTAACTGTTCAGTGTGCTGATGTAGTTCTTCTAAGATTGGAAGAGTCTGCTCAGATGTGCAGTGCTCTAAAATACGCTGAATAACTCGACAACCATAAGGATGGGTCGACAACACAAACACCTGGAATAAATGACAAAACCATTGCAGAATTATTCAGACTTTTCTTCACCATGAATCTTGCTTCCTTTGAAGCTAACAAAAATAGATATTTTCTTTAGTGAAAATATTTTTAAGGTTACAGGGGCTAAAAAATACCATTCAGGAAACTTATTTCAAAAAGACATGGTTGATGAGATGCACCTATTTCAGAAAACTCTTAAACCCATTTTCAATATGTCCAAGCACTGTTATCCAAGTTGCTGAATAATTCTGTATCTGATAATAAATGATGTCCTCACTACAATCAATAAGCAAGAATTTGTCAATTCTTATTACTTTCCAATTATCTGTGTTTGTAACCGAGATAGAGATTTGTAATATCAAATCCCAAACTTGGCATTTATTTATCAATATATCTCCAATATGAATGAGGCGTTCGTCTTTATCAGATGGAAAAATGTGAGATAAGTATGATAACAAATGCCCATGAGTGAAGCTACTGCCATAATAAAGTTACAGCAGTTGCCCCCCATTTATCTCAGGCAAGTGATTTTGGATAAGTTTTCAACTCATCTGGATGCGTTTAGTTGCAAAGTTTTGGCGCAGCAAACCAGAAAAATAAAACATCAGACATTGGCAATATGAAATTAAAAAAATGGGATATGGGCATCTTCGGAGGGAGAAACACAGGATTAATTCTTAGAGGTGATTGGCTTTTCATCTGTGTTATTTAATCTGGTTTCAGAGGGATGGATGACTCACCTGAAATCAAATTACCTGACCGATCACTTGAGAATAATGGAATTCTCACCTTACATTGTTGGGGTATGAGTGACTAAACACTGAACTCACTTTCATTGGTGGTAAAGTGTTTTGACTACTTATTTCAACAAATATAATCTTTGTTTATAATTCTGGTGACCTCAAATTTATTGGACCTTGCCATAAGGTATGTAAATTGTTCTTCTACTGAAGCTGTCATAATATTACTGTAATAATTGACATTACATATCATTGATATAGCAATGTTGGTATACTGTCTCTTCTAATTTATTTTTAGCTGACACTTCACACTCAATGATGTTTGATCTTTACACAAAAGGCAAATTTGATTTTTTATTTGTCGGGCCATAGATAAAGACAAAGTACATACAAGATCCTCAAAAGTGCAAAGTCTATAGTCACAATCTTCCAATCCACCATGGATATGAGGATTTGTGTCAGAGGAGTGGAGGACTGAAATTGTTGCAACACTAATTTTTTTTAAAAAAGGGGAAGCTAAACATGACAACTATATGGCAGCACATTTCATGCCAGAAAATCCTCAGTTACAAGAAAGCAGAGGAAAATTAAATGAAAAGAAGTTATTTGGAAACTCAGCAGAAGGGGACTACAACCAAGTCGTTTTTTTGTGGTTGACCTCACGTTACAAGCGTCTGATACCACTTTATATTGTTTATATTTGGAAAAGTATAGGCTAACAAATACATTTGTAATATGGACTGGAAATTTGATATATTTCACATAATACATATTTGCAAACTTAGAAGTATGCAATTAAGAAAATGATGGCAGCATGCACACAATATTAGTTAATGGACAGAATCAGAAAATAGTTTCCCAGACCTCAAGGAAGGTAGACAATAGACAATAGGTGCAGGAGTAGGCCATTCGGCCCTTCGAGCCAGCACCACCATTCAATGTGATCATGGCTGATCATCCCTAATCAGTACCCCATTGCTGCCTTATCCCCATATCCCCTGACCGCTATTTTTAAGAGCCCTATCTAGCTCTCTCTTGGAAGCATCCAGAGAACCTGCCTCCACCGCCCTCCGAGGCAGAGAATTCCACAGACTCACCACTCTCTGTGAGAAAATGTGTTTCTTCGTCTTCGTTCTAAATGGCTTACTCCTTATTCTTGAACTGTCGCCCCTGGTTCTGGACTCCCCCAACATCGGGAACACGTTTCCTGCCTCTAGCATTTTCAAACCCTTAACAATCTTATATGTTTCAATGAGATGCCCTTTCATCCTTCTAAACTCCAGAGTGTACAAGCCCAGCTTCTCCATTCTCTCAGCATATGACAGTCCCGCCATCCCAGGAATTAACCTTGTAAACCTACGCTGCACTCCCTCAATAGCAAGAATGTCTTTCCTCAAATTAGGGGACCAAAACTGCACACAATACTGCAGGTGTGGTCTCACTAAGGCTCTGTACAACTGCAGAAGGACCTCTTTGCTCCTATATTCGATTCCTCGTGTTATAAAGGCCAACATGCCATTCGCATTCTTCACTGCCAGCTGTACCTGCATGTTTACTTTCATAGACTGATGTACAAGGACCCCCAGATCCCGTTGTACTTCCCAGTTTCCCAACTTGACTCCATTTAGATAGTAATCTGCCTTCCTGTTTTTGCTACCAAAGTGGATAACCTCACATTTATCCGCATTAAACTTCATCTGCCATGCATCTGCCCACTCCCCCAACCTGTCCAAGTCACCTTGCATTCTCATAGCATCCTCCTCACAGTTCACACTGCCACCCAGCTTTGTGTCATTTGCAAATTTGCTAATGTTACTTTGAATTCCTTCACCCAAATCATTGGTGTATATTGTAAATAGCTGCGGTCCCAGCACCGAGCCTTGCGGTACCCCACTAGTCACTGCCTGTCATTCTGAAAGGGACCCGTTAATCCCTACTCTTTGTTTCCTGTCTGCCAACCACTTCTCTATCCATGTCAGCACTCTACCCCCAATACCATGTGCCCTAATTTGCCCACTAATCTCCTATGTGGGACCTTATCAAATGATTATCCATGAGTCAACATTAGGATCAATGTTGATTTTGGTGTATAATTAACAAGCTTGCCTAGTACACAACCATAATTTCAGTCTCTAAACTAAACTAAACCTAAACGTTGAAGACAATGGCTTTCTGCTTAAATTGATGTTAATCTCCTTAGAACAGAGATTAAGGTTTGAAAGGGTTGCTCTAAACTTTGTGTTTATGGTGTTGATGAAGGAATTAAACATCATTATCTCGTAAAAGCAGATTCAATGACTGGTGAACATACTTAACATTATCGTAAATGAATCAACTGTTCGCATGTAACATTTCTGCAATGAAGGAATGCGATCTGACATGTATTTACAAAAGTGGTGGTAGATTTAAGTGACTATCAAAAGAAAATGATAGGGGACAACGGTAGGGAATTGGAGTAACTGCATAGCTCTGTCAAAGAGAGATTAATTGAACCAAGTGCAGGGGATGCATACTCTCCTGAGCCCACAGCAACTATGCATGAGGAAAATAGGTTTATCTTCAATAATTATTGTTTGGAAAATATATTTTTCTAAAGAACTTGTATGGTTAGTTGGTAGACAAAAATGCTGGAGAAACTCAGCGGGTGAGGCAGCATCTAAGGAGGGAAGGAAATAGTCGACGTTTCGGGTCAAAACCCTTCTTCAGAAGTATGGTTAGTTTGTCTGTTTAACCCTTTGTGAATTTAAACAATGGCCTGGCCATTGTTTTATAACTTTCTAACTCACACATATCAAATTAACAGAAGCTGTCAACAGTTTATTCAGTTAAAAGCTCATGTGTGGTAATAGGTTAAGAAACAAATTATGGAATTATTTCAGAGTTAGATTCAGGTTCATTCAGAGAAAATATTCAAAATAAAACAACAACAAAAAATTGGCTAATTATTCATAATCAATCACAATTGCAACCAAAATGTAGTCTGATAATCTAAAGTACATTTGGGTATATAAAAGTTCCATATAAGTGAATACCTGATAACAGAATAGCTAATTCTAAAATAATTGGTACAGGATATATTTTTTCTCAGGTTGAAATACTGCAGATTTGTAAACTGTCAAATAACTTCTTTATTTAATAGTTTCGTTCAGCTGAGAAAATAACTTAACTCAATGTCAATTATCTGTACATAATTTGCCAGTTAAATAAATTAACCAAGATCATGCAAGAATATCACATGTAGTAAGCACTGTACGATCAGAATATTGTAGCAATTTTACAAAAACATATTCCTGATGTGACTTTTCACATGTTGAAAACTTGTGAACTTTCTCTCCTTGATTTACTGTACTCTTAAAATAAAAGAAAATTGCCATGTACTCATGGCATTTCGACAATCTTCTCAATTGGGTGAGGTTCCAAATTAGAACCATCATTTTATAAATTTGACTAGTTTGAGTGGTAGCTTAATAAGCACTTCGATTGCATCAATTTTGGCACATAGGAATAAAGTGGTCACCACGTGTTAGGTTGTAATAAAAGTAAGTGCTTACCTGCCCTTTGAAAGCATCAATAATGAACTGGAGAGACTGTGGTTGCACACATTCAATGCACTTTTGAACCACATGGTTTCCATTTTGGTCCTTAACACATTTTAAAACGTGTCCATCCAATTCCTTTACCATATCATTCTGCATTGAGAAGAACATCATTAAAATAAAACTTAATTTAAGAAAATTATACTAGAGTATTAATATCTGTGCACCAATGATTATCCAAGTTTTAATTATAAAAAAGCTGTTCAAACTTACAATTACCTGCTGGTCTGCGGAAATGGATTCTAAAGCCTTCTGAATAACACGACAACCATACATCTGTAGAGCCAAGGGTAAAACATGCCCTCGGATGCGCTGGGCTAAAGCTAGTTTCTGATCCAAACTTCCAAACTAAAAAATTCAAACAAATTCATAAATTTCATGTCAAGCGAGATGCAGATCGACCATCTGAAAGGCTGCAAAATGTGTGAGGGAGGGGGGGAGGAAAGGAAGGGTGACGGCAATGGAAGCCGGTAATTAAGTAATGGTATTCAACTATATAATTTAAACAAATATGTAAAGCAGTTTGGACCAAGTATTAACTGACCATTGGAGAGACACAAAAACTACAGATGCTGGAATCTGTGGCAAAAAGGAACATCACGGGTCAAGTAGCATCTGTGAAGGGAATGGACAGGTGACGTTTCAGGTTGGGACCCTTCTTCAAATTGTGGATGAGGGAGGAGGAAGCTGGAGAAAAAAATGTGGGGCACGGCAAAGCCTGGCAGGTGATAGGTAGATACAAGTGAGGGGGTGGCTGATTGGAAGATCTATATTCCCTTAATTTTGAAAGAGCTGGTATTAGAGATGATGGATGCTCTGGTTATCATTTTCCAAAGTTCTGTAGATTCAGGAGTTGCTCCTGTCAATTAGAGGGGGAGAAATTGTGACCCCACTATTTAAGAAAGGGGAAGAGAATAGAGAACTACTAGCAGCAAAAGTGCCAGAATCTGCAATGTAGGATGGAATTTAAAAAAAACGTGAAAAAATTAATAGGATCATGCAATCAATATGGATTTATAAAGTAACAATTGTTTTGGCTAATCTGTTAAGAGTTTCTTTGAGGATGTCTCTAATGGAATAAGTAATGGGGAAACTCAGCAGGACAGGTAACATCTCTGGATCTCTGGTGATGTTTCGGGTCGAGACCCTTCTTTAGACGTGGAAACCCATGGATGTCGGGTATTTGGATTTTCTGCAGGTATACTGACATAGAAAGAGAAGTAGTCATCAGGCATGAAAGCGAGCAAACATACAAATCTTTCTCAGATTGGCCTGCAACGACTAGTGGGTTATCACGACTGATGCTTGGGCCCAGCTTCCTGTGATATATTATCAACACCTTGGCTGAGGGAAAGAAATGGTGTATTTCCAAATTTGCTGATGATAGTAACCAAGGCAGGAAAGTAGTATGTGTCAAAGGATGAGAGAATGGATAGTGCCGATGTTTACATGGACCTCTGTGTGCTTGTACATCACTATGCTGAGGCAGCAGGCAATTAGGAGGGTGAATAGCAATCAGAAACTTTATAGGAAAAGGGGTCAAGGAACTACAAATGCATGGAATCCTGAGCAGCAAATAAACTGCGGAAATCTGTGGGTTAGGCAGCATCTGTGGAGGAAATGAGCAGGCGATGTTTTTGGATGGGACCATTCTTCAGATAGAAAGATTTGATTACACACATAAAGATGTTGTATTCCAATTGCATTGAGTCTTGGTGATTCTAAACCAGGAATATTGTGTACAGTTCTTACCTTCTAGTCAAGAAATTGTGCATTTTACAGAGGAAGTGCAGGAAAGTTTCATTATACTGCTTCCAGGAATTATGCATTTTCCCCCAAGAGAGATTATGTAATTGGGTCTGTACTCCAGAATTATGAAGAATGACATTTATATTCATCGATATTTACAAGTTTCTTATAGAGCTCCATTGGTTAGACAAAACTGCTGGAGAACTTGAAAGTGATAGACAACATTCTGGACGGAAAACTAAGCTTGGACCAGGATAGAGAATTCCAAAGGTGCACCACTATTGCACCAAACCTGGAGTCTCAGTAATTGTGTAAAAATGGATTATTAGATTTGTCAAGGGATATTGGAATGTCAAGGGATATTGAAACGGGCTGGAAAACATCAGATAAAAAGATCAGCCAAGATTCTGATCATGGCAGAGAAGGCTCAAACGGCTGGATAGCCAACTCTTGCTTCTAGTTATGATCCTAACACACCCAAATCCTCAGGATACATAAGTTAATGTAGCTATTATATTCTCAAAACATTGTTTTAAACTTTAGAAAATATGCCTACCTCAAAGAATTTCTGTATTACATAATTTCCAAACACATCAGTCATCAGTTGATAAGCAGCTTGCAGGATCTCACTAAAAACCATCTGACGTTCTGCAGGCGTAGCTCGTTCTAATTTTTGCTGGATGAATCTGTCAGACACCCCCAAATAAAAAATGTAATTGGCTAAATGCTACAACCATTTAAAAATCAATTTTTCCTCAAAACATTTCATCAAGTAAAATTCTTTACAAAACTGATATTCAGGTTAACGAACTGCAGATGCTGGTTTAAATCGAGGGTAGACACAAAATGCTGGAGTAACTAGCGGGACAGGCAGCATCTCTGGAAAGCTGGAATGGGTCTGAAGAAGGGTCTCGATCCAAAACATCACCCATGCCTTCTCTCCAGAGATGCTGCCTGTCCCACTGAGTTATTCCAGCATTTTGTGTCTACACCCGGGTTAATTGCCTACTGAAGCCCACATCTTTTTGCTGTCAAAGCTGAGATGCCATTTTAAAAAGACATGGTCTTATCATGAAATGTCAGAAATCTTCCTCCATCATGGCGGTAAGGGGATGTCTCAGAAATACAAAATATGTATAGCTCCAGCACCATCTAAACAGAACACAGATGCCAAGACACACAAATTACAGCAGTTGCACAAATTAAAAAAAAAAGACAAATCTGAAAATGGTGCATAAAAAGGGGAGACTACAGTCTATTTGGGGCAGTAAATAGTTACCCAACAAGTTTTCTTTTTACATAGCAAGTAGTTAGGATCTGGAATACACTGGCAGCACCAGTAATGGATTGTGATTCATGTTAGCATTCAAAGTGAATTGACTAAATATCCATAGTAATGGGCCTTTTCCACTTGGCGATTTTTTCAGCGACCTACCGACATCATTGACTGGCGTATCAGGTCATCGTAAAGTTTGCGGCGTGACGACATACAAAGCTTGGTGTTTTTTCAAGTGTCGCAACATTTGTCACCGCTGGATTTTGAAATGTGCAAAATCTTTTGGCGACACTGATATGACGCCGGCAGTCGCCAAAAAAAATCGCCACGTGGGACAGCCCCTTAAGTTTTAAGGCTAAGGGAAGATGGCAAGAAAGTGGGATCAGCATGGTTACTCTTACACACAAACGGGTGATCACAACAGGTTGAAAGGCCTCCTTCCTCTGTGCCTTAACTGCTGTGATTCCTTTGACAACACTAAACATAGAAAATACGTGCAGAAGTAGGCCATTTGGTCCTTCGAGGCAGCATCGCCATTCAATGTGATCATGGCTGATTGTCCAAAATCAGTACCTCGTTCTGGCTTTTTCCCCATATCCCTTGATTCCATTAGCCCTAAGAGCTAAATCTAACTCTCTTGAAAACATCCAATGAATTTTCCTCCAACGCCTTCTGTGGCAGAGAATTCCACAGATTCATAACTCTCGGGGTGAAAAAGTTTTTCCTCATCTCATTCCTAAATGGCCTACCCCTTATTCTTAAACTGTGACACCTGGTTCTGGACTCCCCCAACATCGGGAACATTTGTCCCGCCTCTATTTTGTCCAATCCTCTAAGAATTTTATATGTTTCTATAAGATCCCCTCTCATCCTACTAAATTCCTGCGAATACAGGCCCAGTAGACCCATTCTTTCATCGTACGTCAGTCCCGCCAACCCGGGAATTAACCTGGTGAACCTACGCGGCACTCCCTCAATAGCAATAATGTCCTTCCTCAAATTAGGAGACCAAAATTGAACACAATACTTCAGGTGCGGTCTCGCCAGGGCCTGTACAACTGCATTCCTTGCTCCTAAACTCAAATCCTCTCGCAATGAAGGCCAACGTGCCGTGCCATTGGCTTTCTTCAATGTCTGCTGTACCTGCATGTTTACATTCAGTGACTGTACTAAATTTGTACAAATAAATATTGTTCCACATTGTTAATCAATACCATGAAATCAATATTATTAAACTTGAAAACATATGTCCACTTAAAAAAATCAAAAGAATAGTCTGCAGATTTTACCTAGACCCATGTTGGTCCTGGGAGAATTCAACTATGTGACCGACCAGATCACGTAGTTGAAGATTAGGGAAACGGTTATTTCGGAAGTCCTCCAACAGCCTACTACGACCCGAAGGCATGATATCAGATCTGCTGTATCGAAGACGTGAGGGAGGGAACAGCTGACTGCTAGAGCTGAACAGACTTGTTGAACCAGTTCCACTACGACTTTTAGCTTCGGCACCAGGTGCTGCAGAAATGAACCGACCACTGCCATTTGTCAGTCCGCCTGCAGTGAAAATATATGAAGCAACTTACAAGTCTGACCATTTTCAATATGACTGATTGGCATGAAAATCCAAGTTTTACAGTAATGGAATCTAAATTACCACTTAAATCTTAAATTACCACTTTCTTCTATTTCAAAAATGTTGTATACTACCAAAGAACTGATATAAACTCTTTCCCTCCCCTTCCACACACAAAAACAACATTCATGAATTTACTCGATTTAAGATTTATTCTTTATAATTCATTATTCAAGATATTCTTGAAGTTAGTGAAATCTAACAGGAACAATCAAAATGGAGCACTAGCAATGCAATAAAATGAACTTTAACTAAACAACATCCCAGAAATCAGCTGTATTTTTCAATGAATGAAACCCTATCAGAAGTACAAAAGCATTCAATGATAAACACATCAGTCCCGACAGCTGCAGTGCAGATGTGCATATCAGGCAAGATTTTGTATCAGTGATTATCTTACCATAACAAAGGAAATAGAGCTTTCTTTTTAAGAAGATATAGTCTCCACACTTCTGCACATTTCATTAGTGTAGTTAAGGGGCCAGAGATAAACAGCAAAAAAAATGTCACTTTTGATAATCACAGATGGTCATTCTTTTTATTATAAGCAAAAGCCAATAACACCTTTGGCATATCAGGTGTCTGAAGGATTACTGCATTAAATGATAAGGCACAAAATTAATTTGCAAAAACAGAATTATTAAGACTAATGGGACTGTCCCACTTGGGTGATTTTTTTGGGCAACTACAGGCGACTGCTGCAAAATTTTCAACATGTTGAAACATTTTCTGCGACAGTGGCGACAATTTTTGTTGTCGTAGGTTGACGTAGGTGTTGTCGTATGTTGTTGCCAGGTGAATTCCATTAAAATTAGTCCCTGGCAGTCGCCTAAGTGGGACAGGCCCATAAGCTCGCCTAGTTTGTAGAGTAAGCAATGGTCTGTGTAAGACTGAAGAGTTAACAGAAATACAGAAAATTGCACACTAAACCAAATCATTATACATTATGGAATTTAAAAAAACATACCAAGGTGCAGAGTAGATGACGATCCCTGTGAGGAAAGGGATGGAGGTGGTGTTAAAGAATGACCGGGATTCTGGCTGGGAAGGGGCATGCCAATTGGACCAGGCGAGGAGGAGAATCCCAAGCTGCTGTAGAATTGCTGTCCTATGGGAGGCAGATTGCTGTTGGGTCGTTTGTATAGATCAGAGCCAGTAGACAATGAATCTCTTCTGGATACACTGTTGCTTCCAGAACCGCCAACTGTAAAATTCAGTGTTTTGGATGCAAGATCAATAAAAGCATGTCAATATTTTAGTTATCATTGACTATTGAGCTGTAAAAATTATAAACCAACAAAGGATAACTGAGATGATTAACAACTGAATTACTAACTTTGTCTTGGCAATTTTCATGCCATTTCAATTATATTTACCGATGACCACAGAAAATAACAGAACTATTTTCAAGAACAAGACAGGGTATACTTTGTGTTCATTTTTTTTAAAAAAGGTTATACTTTAAAGGAAGAAACATGAGTTTAAGGACAACTACACGAGGGAAAATTTACAGAAAAATATTGACTTTTCTGAACACGCTTCTGAAAGTAGAAAATTGCATTGATACAAATGGAAATCATGTAAAAATAATCTGATAGATTTAAAATATAGATAAATAAAGTGCAACTAATAGCTGCATTTTCAATATGCTTTTAACAAGTACCACATTGTTACTTAATTACTTGGGCAAAAAAACACAAAATACATTGTAACCGGCCAAGTTTCAGTAATGAAAATATAATTTAGAAGCATATGAATCTTTAGGACAACTAAACATTTGTTAGGTCAGATCTTGCTGGCTAAAACTGCACGTTCCAAAATAAGTCACCTCTTTTTAGTCATCTAAATAGAGGCCTGGAATTTACAGACATACACCGTCAATTTCTCAAAAGAATGGAGCATGGGGGTTGGCTTACTTCTTGGATTTCACATCAGGTCAGATATGGCACAGAATTTCAAGGAACTACAGATGTAGGCTTACAATAAAAAATACAGTACTCAGTGACTAGGCGGGTCAGGCAGCAACCATGGAGAATAATGGATAGATGATGCTTCGGGTCGGGACCCTTCTTCAGAACTGATAAGTGAATTGATAGTCAATTAAATAGATCAACTTCTGAAAAGCAAAGTGGTCAAAAAATATGTTGAGAAACAAGTGTGGATGGTCTGGAAGGAAAGGAGGAAAGAAAGTATTTTTGGCTTGCACGAATGCCACAAGTCACGGTGGCTCAGCGGTAGAGTTGCTGCCTTACAGCGAATGCAGTGCCGGGGACCCGGATTCGATCCCGATTGCGGGTGCTGTCTGTACGGAGTTTGTACGTTCACCCCATGACCTGTGTGGGTTTTCTCCGAGATCTTGGGTTTCCTCCCACATTTCAAAGACGTACAGGTTTGTAGGTTAATTGGCTTGGTAAAATTAAAAACTGTCCCTAGTGGATGTAGGATAGTGTTAATGTGCGGGGATCGCTGGTCGGTGCGGACCCAGTGGGCCGGAGGGCCTGTTTCCACACTGTATCTCTAAAACTAAAACTAAAATAACTAAAACTAAAACAAAAACATCTGAATCTGGTATAATTTAAGGGTGCAGAATATATAAGATGCCTGTAAACCTGGTTAAGTTTCTTGATTTAAGACAACCTTCAACAAGGCACATTGTGTTCCTCCATCATTTTCGTACAAGGTGGTATTGAAAAACACATGATGTTTAATTCTTAACTTTAAATTAGCAAGCCTCAAAGACCCGAATTCTTATTAAAAAAGGCACAGCTAAAATAGTTTCTTTAATCAAAGAAAAGCCATGTCAAAATTTACGCGCAGCTTAGCATTTTTCCCGGATACCATAAACTCTCATATGGCCCGTATTTATGCACCCAAATTCTCATGCAACCAGCAAAAATGTCTACAGATTTAAAGCAAATGTGAAATGATATTTTTAGTTGATTATGTTTATGTTTATACATAATGGCACTGCAAGTGTGGGCAGAGTAGAAATCGCCATACTGGGAAGATTTGGCATTTTGTGTGATAGGGAGCCTTCATTCATTTTGATTTATTTTTGTTGCATTTTACACCGAATGTTTAGCCTTAAAATATAGAATTGTAGCGTGCATCATTCATATTTAAAAGGGGGAGGAGATGCAATTTATTTAAAGGTCCAAGCAAAGAATATTAATGTGAGGTGCGCAGAAATGTTTTTGTTTTAGCAATTTTATGCAACTGGCATCCTTCATTACTCATGGATGCAGGATGGCCGAGAGTTTACTATATGTAGACTTTCCCTCTGCAGGTGCACACGGAAATAAGATTACATTAAATTGAAATTTGCATGGTTTCTATTACAAATACATTTTCACTTTAAATTAAACTGAAAATTGTTCAATTATTACAACGCTCAATTTTTTTAAGCACCATTTTCCAGCACACTGAATAGATGCCAATTAAAGAAAAAAGGTTTTGTTTAGCTGTGTCTGGCTGATGTAACTACTGGAACATAGTATTCTTCACTCTATGTAAATGCAAACATACTGATTACTTAGGTACCTGCTGATCCAAATCCTCCAAGTGCTGAGCCAATTGCAGCACCCAGCGAGTTGCTGCTCCCAAAACCAAGCGAAGTGTTGTTTGGTTGGCCTGGCCCATGAGAGAACAATGAACTGCTCTGAGAACTATTTGAAAGGGAGCTACTGCCATAAAATGAGTTTGACTGCAAGTTGTTACTTTGCTGTTGCTGTTGTTGCTGTGGTTGGTTTCCAATTGGACGGAAGAGGCCATTTGCTGCTAGGCTGTTTGCTGTTCCATTAGCTGAAGCTGCCACAGCTGTTTTAAGAACATTGCATTAAAAAAATTAATACCAAGCCAAATAATTTGTTAAAATTGTGAAAACAATGAAATATCACACAAATTAAAACGGTTCCATTGTAATAGCAGATATCAGGCAATTATTTAAAATACCAAATTACATCACCAGAAACATAGAAAATAGGTGGAGTAGGCCATTCGGCCCTTCGAGCCTGCACCGCCATTCAATATGATCATGGCTGATCATCCAACTCAGTATCCTGTACCTGCCTTCTCTCCATACCCCCTGATCCCTTTAGCCACAAGTGCCACATCTAACCCTCTTAAATATAGCCAATGAACTGGCCTCAACTACCTTCTGTGGCAGAGAATTCCAGAGATTCACCATTCTCTGTGTGAAAAATGTTTTCCTCATCTCGGTCCTAAAAGATTTCCCCCTTATCCTTAAATTGTGACCCCTTGTTCTGGACTTCCCCAACATCGGGAACAATCTTCCTGTCTAGCCTGTCCAACCCCTTAAGAATTTTGTAAGTTTCTATAAGATCCCCCCTCAATCTTCTAAATTCTAGCGAGTACAAACCGAGTCTATCCAGTCTTTTTTCATGTGAAAGTCCTGACATCCCAGGAATCAGTCTGGTCAAAAAACGTAGTACAGGTGCACAACCTTTTATCCGGTGTTCCGGAAACCGAAAAACTCCGAAAACCGGCCATTTTTCCCAGGATGTCGTCTGCACACCAAAGCTCGCGTTTGGCGCCAAACTTGACCGAAACGACCCACGGTCAACCCAGGTCTGTACTACTGTCGTGGCTGCCTCCTCCCCGGAGACCGGGGAGACACTTAAACATCTGTAAATCATTGCTTAAATGTTAGTCAGTTAGTTTGGAGGGCTTTTATGTGAAAGGGAGGGGGGTTAAAGGGGTAAACTTTAATTCTTAGTCCCCTACCTGGTCGGAGAGGCGGGGAGCGGTCAATGCCTTACCGGGTCGCCGTGCAGTAAGCTCCGCAGCGCTGTGGCCACCAACTCCCAGCTGGGGCTGCGGGCGGCGCCGGTTGTAGCTCCGACCCCGGCAACTCTACCCCTGGCTGCGAGGCGCTCCAAATCCACCGCCGCCCGCCCGCAGCCCCAGCTCCACGAATGTTGGGAGTCGGCGGCGTCGCAGCGCTGGGATACCAGCGGGGAGCGGGCAATGCCTTATCGGGTCGCCGTGCGGTAAGCTCCGGAGCGCTGTGGCCGCCGACTCCCAACATTCGCGGAGCTGGGACGGCGGGCGTCCAGCCGCGGGCGGTGCTGGATTTGGAGCGCCTCGCAGCCAGGGGTAGAGTTGCCGGGGTCGGAGCTCCAACCGGCGCCACCCGCGGCCGGACGGAGCCCCCAGCTCCGCGATGTTGGGAGTCGCCGACCAGGTAGGGGACTAAGAATTAAAGTTTCCCCCTTCACACCCCACCACCACCCCATAAAATCCCTCCAAACTAACTGACTAACATTTATGCAATGATTCCCCGGTCTCCGGGGAGGAGGCAGCCAGCCGCTCCAGACTTTTCAAGCCGCCCGCGCTACCTACCTAATCTACGCTAAAAATCTTCCATTCGAAAATCCGAAAATGTCCGAAATCCGACAAGTGTCTGGTCCCAAGGCTTTCGGATAAAAGGTTGTGCACCTGTACTGCCATGTGAGGAATTATACACTTCCACAGTAAACTAACTTTCACCGAATTTACAGTTAAATTAAAAATCAAAAATGAGCCTAGGAAATTTATTTGGCAATCTCTCCCAAAAGTAGTTAAAGGTTGGAAGGTGATTAAAATTCTGCAAAACACTCTTCCAATGTGGGCATTTCGGCGAGGATAGTTTCTGTGGAAAATGAAGGGATAGATCAGCAATTTTCCTTCATTTGGAAGCAATGCGAATTGATATTGTGGTCATACTTGGTTAGCAACAAGGCTAACCAAGTATGACCACAAAATTATCTCGAGGCAACAGCAAAGTGTCCTAAAGTTTTCCGCACTATGAATAGTCTTTGATAATTTGGACAGGTTCGAAAAGCAAAACAAATATATTGGGAAATAGGTTTTGAACTATAAGAAATTGAAACAACATATTTTTTAAATAGTATGGTTGTGCCACTTAATTTAGATCAGTGAGGTACATTAAATCAGCCTTGATAAAATCCAGACAAAAGAAGAACTTGCACCACACCCAAAAGTGAATTGTGCAGAGCAAACTAAACACCACCAATCCTTTGTCCATATCTTGGTCAAACAATATTGGTAATTTCCCACCCCCCCCCACCTCTTTCAACACAGAGATAGCTAGGCAGAAAAGTTAATGTTAACACTAGTCTTTTAAAAATAGCGTTTTTAATTTTTCTTTTACAAATTACATCTGACTAAAGATATGTTAAAATTAAGTTGTTTGCCTGTGTATTAAACATCTTTCAAACTATGATGAAAGTTTGTACAATGTCAACAGACAAGGTGGAACAATGCGAACAATGGATATAGGCAAACAAATGTGGCTAAAGTGATCAGCCTGCCTTCCCTCAGCTACAGCTCAAGAATACAGAACAATTAGATTGTTGCACAAAGGGACACAGTGGAAGGGATAGCATGAGTCATTATCTTTCATGTTCTAACCCAAGGATGATTTTTTGAAAATTCTCTTTATTGTGAAATAAAACAATTTGACAAAATGCCCCAAGCCACATTTCATCTCATCTTAATTTCTTCTGGGAAATACAAGAAATGTGCAAAACACAATTGTTTATGGTTCAGGTCATGAAGCAAACTCCCTCAGAAATTCAAGTAGAATAGATTACTTTATCAAATTTCAATAAAAGTAAAAGTCCCAGATTGATTTTTGGATATGCCGATCCCTTGCACAAAAACAAAATCTATGACAAACCTGAATCTCGTTACCTTAATATATACAATGACATGCAACCAAATATTCAATGGAAACATGCCCTTCTTAAAACTTGTTTATGGAAACTAAGCAGGCTTAAATACAAGTGAAGGTGGAAAACAATGGAGTTTAGTTCATCCATTTTAGGCTACAGAAGCATCAAAGGAATTTATGGCCTACCTCTAAAAGTGGGCTTCAGTTCTCATTTTATACTTGAATGACTCCAAGCTGCGGCGGCTCGGCTGGACGGGCAGCATCCCCGGAGAAAAGGAATGGGTGACGTTTTGGGTCGAGATCCTTCTCCGGAGATGTTACCTGGCCCGTCGTAGCGCCCCGTGTGCGTCCGCGCCAGTGGCCAGCGCTCGGCCCCCGCCGCTACCAAACCTCTCCTGCCGAGTCACAACATCCTCCATCAAGGAGCCATTGGACAGGGAGAGAGGCGTGGCCTGCGGTCCCCGGCCCACCGGGGGACGCCCCCCTCCCCCGGTGTCAAAGTTTGTTTCTTAAAAAGCAGATAGCAACAAAATTGTTAAAGGTAATCCATGGCAATCTTTAATTGATTCGTCAGACGGGAGTGGCAAAGATCTACAATGAGCACAAACGTTGCTCAGCGCTTCTCGGGCTCCACTCACAGAACAAAGGAATGATAGCACAATTATAATTTTTCTTATCAGTAAAGCACTCCTACCAAGTCTGAATATGGCATGACTGAAGGTTTTTATAGCCTTTCACAATATAGGAAAGCTGGGTTCAAATCAAGCTCATCCAATAACAATTTATTACTCATCTCTGGAACGTCAGCTATTTTTTCAATCTTGGCTTCTTTATGGCCTTGAAAGAAGCACATGTTATTACTGCAGGATTCCATCTTAATTTCTTTATTGAAAAGACAACCTGTCCTCCATATTGCGTTCCATATAATTTAGTCATTCAGTCATGGCACCGAGCCATTCTTTTGTTCTGCTAGACCATGCTTTTGTAGAAAAATGACCCCATTTTAGATCTGACAATTAGATTTGACTATTAGCTCTTTCATTCCCTCATTTTTATCAAACATGATAACATTCACAGTCCTCGGTAGGTACACACAATGGTCGCAAGTATTAGAACAATGATTAGCAGAATGATATAGCCATAATGTATCACAGTACCCCAACGTCCACCAAACCAAAGTTATGGCTACCAGTTGAATAGTACCCCAAAGTCCATCAAACCAATGGTATGGCAACCATTTCTCACTCTCTTCATTGACAACCATCCTGATGAAGTAGGGTCAATGGATCAGGTGCGACCTGTAGGCAGTGTAATCCTTTCAGCCGATATTCTGGTTGTGCCATAAAGTTCTCACCTGTCCGAGGGTGTTGCCAGTCTCTTCGTAGATCGTTGCACAGGTGAGGTGCTCCCCCCCTCTCATCCTGTGGTGGGGTTTATCACCTTGATCTAGACGCTAGCGTATCCGTGGGTTCTCTTCCCAGTAGGTTTGGTTGGCCTACTTTCACATCACCACGTAGTAGCAGCTGCTGGACTGGATGCCACAGACAAAGCCAACATAATTATGATCTGTGTTGACATAGAAGGTGCCACTGAAGTTTATGACGTTGAACTCCTCAAATCCGACAGTAAGGCCAGGGTCAGAGTTGGCGGTCTGAAGTAACTCCCTGCCCTTGTTGCGCACTACCCAGTTAGGAACGATCTGCATCGTACCCTTTGGAACTTCCTCAGGTCAGTCTCACTGATGGGGCTGTTCTCTGGGCATACGTCATGGATATCTGGGATGTTGTTGTCAAAGTCGTCCTTGTTGGCACCTCCTTTGCTGTCACCATTGACATCTGGTCAGGGTTGGGAACAAAACGGCAATTGACTTCTCATCAGAAACGCCATCACTGCCATCCTCATCACACTGATTACCCACCAGGTCTGAGTCATTGTCTTCCTGGATAGGGTTATGCATAGTCTCTTTCAAGATGATCTGTTTTAAAATGTTCAGCTTCTCCCCGTCTAGACCCTTGGTCATACGGTAGAGCTCAAAATGCTTCAAAATTGTTGATCAAATGTGGTTTGTCTTTCTGAAGTTGTGACCAAAGGCTTTGCACTACCTCCTGATCTGTAAAGATGTTCTTTCTTCTGTATGGATCAGCTTTACATGTCATTGGAGGCAGCGATCAATCAGAAACACCTTGTTACCCCTCCTGGGTGGGGGCAAAGTCTTTCACACACCTCTTCATGCTGCTCTTTTATATGTTTAAGTCAGTCAACTCCTTTGTAAACAGCACAGCAACCCTTATACTGACATCGATACATGGTGAGGAAATCTTCCCTTTCCAAGTTTGGTTTATGGCCATGTTTTTGTTCAGATTGTTTCTTCACATCCTTAATACTGCACTTCTTAACTGGTAACTTACACTTCTTCTTCCAATATGGTTCAAAAGACTCATCTGAATAACCATTCTAAACTTTTGTTTCTCTGTCATCTTCACTTGATAAATACCTTTCAGAAAGATCACTGGACTCCAATCCATCCACAACATCATTTCTTATAGAACAAGATGCTTCATTGCAGTTAACTGTTTTTCTTTTCACATCAAATGGTTGAGTTTCATCTTGTACCTGAACTTTTTCCCAAGAACCCTCTATATATTCAGGATCTGAGCACAAGAACATATCCTTCTTCAATGAGGATTCCGAGTTGTCCACATCCATTGACCGCGAAGTGCTTCCACTATATGTACAAGTGTGAAAGTATGCTAACATTGGGACAAGTTGATGCTTCGCAACATTATCACCCTCACCATTTTCAGCCACTGTTCCATTCCGAGACAAAAGGGTTATTGAACCACCCAGAACTTCCTCCATTGAGTCCTTATTTCTACTGGATGGGCACTGTCACCTCATTCAAAACAACGCTGCGACTTGAATGCATGCCCATATAACCATATAACAATTACAGCACGGAAACAGGCCATCTCGACCCTTCCAGTCCGTGCCGAACGTGTCCAGGATGTAACTGTGGCAAAGTGGAATCCTGCCTCACCACAACACCAACTAGCTTTTTGCCCTCTGTTATCAGTTCTGAACAGTCCTTCCAATTGCTAGGATTCTGCCCCATTGCAGACATTGGACTTTGTCTCTGGAACTGGTGTGTTATAATGCTCAGAACTATATTCTCCATACTAACCTTTCCCTTGCTCTACCCATTTAGGTGAACCTGACTGGATTGCATTTATTCATGTTAATTTGTTGTGTTTTACTGACATTGAAAATGGGTGCAAGATTCTTTAGACTGATCATTTAGCTGTTTAATAACTGTTAACTAGGTTCCTGCTTAATTAATGCTTCTATACTTAGCTGATTTGATTCAATTTCAATAGGTTTGTTTTAATCTGTATTCTGGGTCAAGGGACATATGAACATTCAAATTGTGAGCCTTCTCAAACCGCTTCTCACATTGGTCACAACCAAATTAAAGTTCGGCTTCTGCCTTGTGCTTGGTCATATGGTATTTCAAGGATGCTCTTTGCCTGCACCGGAAACCACAAACTTCACGATGTAAAGGTTTTGCTCCAGTATGGCTCATTGTTGAACTGACAGTTGTTTCCGTTGTTTGAAAGTCTGTCCACATTCATCACAAATGTAGTTTCTTTTCACAAACGAGTTGTTTCTTTCTCCCACGTTGTCCATCAGCATATGATGAAACCAGCATTCTTTTTCCTTCTCCATCAATGCCAACTGGCTGTCTGAACCGTCCCAACTCAGCTGCTCACTTTGATCCCGGCTGGGATTTAACTCAATCCAGTTCTGTGAGTTGCACTCCAAAATCAAGGCTTTTCAACCCCACAACCCGATTGCTCTCCTTCAGCTGCTGTGTGATGGAAGCGAGATGGTCATTTAAAGAACGGGCATTGGTGAGCACATTTCTCATCTGTTTCAGCTCGGAATGTAGCTCTGGGATAAGCTGCCACCTTCTTTTTGTTATTTCAAGAACCTGTGGTATTGGATCCATCTTGGTCAGTGTTATAAACGCAAGGACAGTCGTCAGCCTTATTCAGGACGTCTTGGTGCTGGGTTGTTTCCCCAAGTCCAGCCCATCTGGGCCAACCTCAGGATGAAAAGTAGGGTCAATAGCCCCATTGTCCTTACTTGGTTCTCCTCTATTTACAGTCAATCGTATCAGATGTCTCCAACGGGGGTAATCTTCAAACTTCACGGCGGTTGATGTCGTAGTAGCACCTGGTATAGTCCACTCCAACAGAGTCCCAATTTTGTCCGATCCCAGTAGTATGGTCTGTGTCTGTGTTCAACTGGCAGTGGCTTCTGCATATTCACCCCCTGTGAATGCAAGACTGACAAGGTTGTGCTTAATTGCTGTGCGTATGTAATTAATTCATTGCTGTGGTTATAACTAACTTCCACACTCTTTAGTGTCCTATTCATTCCCTCCACTAATCCAGAATTCTACGGGTGGTGGGGGATGTGAGATCACTCTTTAACTACCTATAAGGCAGACTCTTTGAAAATAGATCATTATTTTAAAAAAAATCCCAATTGTTCCAATCTATCTCCCCAAATTTACAATGTCAAATTAACAGATTTTGTTCTAAGATAAAGGCATCTCCAATCTCATCTGACACATCTACCTGAATGCTACGTGGCCATCATGGAATTCAGGTCTCTATTTGCACTCAATTCAAAAGATAAGAAATAGGAAGAAAGTATACTTAAAGTTAAGAGAAAACAAAGACTAAACAATTAATTTTCATAATTGCAAGCTCATGCAATGATATCCTATTTCATCTGACACGGACCATTTCATCAAAATAAGAATATATAAATATAGCCTGGGACTGAATGACAAGTATCCCGATGGCTTTGAGAGAAATGAAACATACACAGCAAAATCCCGAACACAGTAGTAGCTGCCAGTTTCTTGGCAACATAGTCACGAAAAAAAACAGTGAACTCTCTAGTTAGACACGAAACAGAACTTGGATTAGTGACAACTCAAAAGAACATGGAGATCCGTCTAATTAGATAAGAGCCAGAACTTGGATGAGTGATAACTTGAAAGAACATTTTAGAGTACTTTTTAGAGAGCTTTTGGATTTGTAACAAATACCACCCTTCGAACATTGAAAGAAAACTAGTACAAAACTAGTACAAAAACAGGCAAAATATACATCGGGTATCCAAGAGGAGTTAGCCAAAGTTTCGCAGCCCCTCACGCTTCCAAAATAAAATCACGCAAAACATTAGAGACGTCTCTCTATATTAACTTTACATCCCCCTCTTGTCTGACAAAAGCCGTTTTGTTTAAAACAGTCTTTGTTTCTGTGGGGATCAATTTGCAGAATTGATGCATAATTAGCAAGCTAGGAAATTCCACTGGGACTTTGTGAACGGGGATTGGTACGCTTTGCAAAAGTTGTCTTCTGTTGGAGTTGCTAATTTAAAATGAAAAAAGGAAGTAGTTTAACGTAATGGTGGGCGGGCTAATGTTCAAAATGGGAGTGGTCTGAGCTGCGATTGGACAGTGATCCAGATTGTGATTGCAATATTTAATTGCATTATTCTATACACAGGGTCACCATTGCCAGACATAGGGTCTCGAGAGGACCTCGAGAGGACTTACCAGTACCGGCTTTGTTCGCTGAACTCTTATCAGCACTTTCTTTCTCTGCCTTAGCCATTATCTCCTATTCCTCTGCCCACTGGCATTCCATCTGAAATACTTTCCATTCTTTTAAAAGTTCTGTCTTCATTCCACAATTCAATCCCTTTTTTACGAGCATAATCCATCCAACGCCTATCTCTGCCGACTACAACCAAATTTCAGTTTGTTTCTTAAAAAGTAGATAACAACAAAATTGGCAATCTTTAATTGATTCGTCAGACGGGAGTGGCAAAGATCTACAATGAGCACAAACATTGCTCAGTCAGGCTCCACTCAAATCAAGCTCATCCAATAACAAGTTATTACTTATCTCTGGAGCGTCAGCTATTTTTTTCAATCTTGGCTTCTTTATGGCTTTGAAAGAAGCACGTTATTACTGCAGGATTCCATCTTAATTTCTTTATTGAAAAGACAACCTGTCCTCCATATTGTGTTCCATATAATTTACAAAAAGTCACACAGACTTTGCATCGAGCCATTCTTTTGTTCTGCTAGACCATGCTTTTGTAGAAGAATGACCATTTTTGATTTGACTATTAGCTCCTTCACCGGAAGTCTGGCTGTAGCCGGTGCCGCGCCCCCCCTGTGCAGGCGGCCAAGCCCGGCCCGACACTTCCCGGCCATGGACGGGACACCCGGGGGAGAACAGGGAAGTCCCAGCAGCGGCTTGGCGGCACCCGCGACCAGACCCCATGGAGCTGGGCATGTGCCGGCGGAATACCGAACTCGCTTATAGGCCACAATCAAATAATCCATGATCTTCCTGAAGGCTCGAGGGCCATATGGCCTTCTCCCAATTCCCTTTATATGTTTTTAGAGTAACTTTGTTTTTCACATTATACACAATTCATACTAAAAGAGTGAGTGAACTGTTAGAATTATATTTAAGTTTGAAAGCTATCAGGGATAGGGTACATTGCACAATGCATCTATGGATTTCAAAGAAAAAGGCTAAGAACTGTTGATTGGGAATATCAAAGGGCAGTTAGGAAGTTACATTTCAAAGGCAACCCAATATAATAAAGGCATGTTTATTATTTTGAGCCACATTCAAAACTGAAAGACTATGGAAAATTAAAAACTTGGAAAGATATATTAGCCATAATTCTAGCACACAAATGGTTTCAATACAATTTCAAGAAATGGTTAACTACAAGAAAAAAACATGAAATCCATGTATTGAAACATAATCTGTGGTTGAAGCATAAGAAACCGTTCCTAACATCTTGTATTCAAAGCATTTATCCTGCTTATCTGTGGCATCATTCCATCAGAATCTCATTGCTGCTTTGAAGGAGAAATAATGACAATTCCTTCTGAGAAAATTTACAACACGGGAATTGCTTGCATGAGCTGGATAAAGCTATCCACCTAAATCCAGCATAAGGTCTATAGTCTTGGTCAGGGTTCTTCATGGAAACATCCAAATACTGTTTAAATGTGACAAGGGTTTCTGCCTCCACCGTCCTGTCAAACATAGAGTACGACCTCTTATCTCCCATAAATCAATCACTTTAAACCTCTGCCCCTTTTGTATCCAACCTCTTTGTTAAAGATGACAAGTTGCTCCTATCTACTGTCTTTTGGACCCTCAAAAGTCAGCCTCTTCTTTTTCAAATAAACCAACCCATACATCCCATTTTTTCCCACAAAGTTAAGATTTTCAGGGCCTGGAAACATGTTTGTAAATTGCCCCTGGTGACCAGACATATTTACAAGTGCTTAAGCCATGAGCACTTCAAGAAAGAAAATGTTAACCACAACATTTTCACTGACTTAAATATAGGGAAAGCTGTCTGTTACCCAGAAATATAGGTTTTTAAATTAACTGAATTTCATAAAATAATTAACTTCTCTTGCTTTCACAAACAAGAGAGACTGACAATAATCGGTGTTCAAAACTAAGACTACGTGCCAAAGCATTCAACAAGTAATAACAAAATAACATGAATGTTTGATCTGGCTTATTTCTATTACAGGCAACCATAAATACTGCAAATTGCAAGTGAACACAGTATATATAAAATATTAAAAAAGACATGGCAATAATTCCATGGACAAACCATTGAGCTAGAAGACATTACAATGGCCAGTGCCAAAATCTAGGTAAATTAACATAACATGCTCATAAACACAGGGTATGATTAGACACACAAAGCTGGAGTAATTCAGCGGGTCAAACAGCAACTCTGGAGAAAATAGGTGACGTTTCGGGTTAAGACCCTTTGCAGAATGAGTCAGGGGAATGGGAAATGAGAGATATAGACAGTGATTATAGAGAGATATAGAGCACATGAATGAAATATATGCAAAAAAGAAATGATAAAGGAAACAGGCCATTGTTAGCTGTGGGATAGGTGAGAATGAGTTAGACCATGAGGTCATACATGATGACTTTGAAGCCAGTACAACGATTTGGGTGGAAGATGAGTAAGAGGGGATGCAAAGGGTTATTTGAAGTTAGAGAAATCAATATTCATACCGCTGGGTTATAAGTTGCCGAAGCAAAATATGAAGTACTGTTCCTCCAATCTGCGGTTGGCCTCACTCTGACAATGGAGGAGGCCCAAGACAGAAAAGACAGTGTGGGAATGGGAAGGGGTATTAAAGTGTTTGGCAACCGGAAGATCAGGTAGGCCCAGGCAGATTGAACGAAGGTGTTCAGCGATATGATCGCCCAGTCTACATTTGGTCTCGCCAATGTACAAAAGTCCGCACCTTGAACAACAGATACAGTAGATGAGATTGGAGGAGGTTCAAGTGAACCTCTGCCTAACTTGAAAGGACTGTCAGGATCCCTGGAGAGTTGAGGGGGGTGCTATCAGGACAGATGTTGAATTGCCTGCGGAACATCTAAGAACATCTAACAGCTAAGGAACCGCTAGTCACATCTTCTCATCTCCACCCCTTGCGCAAGGCGGAAAGGGGTGGAGATGAGATGTAACTAGCGGTGACTAGAAGCAGACAAGCATCAGGTTAGACATTCCATCCATATCCACTTGAAAGCAGGGAATTATTAGCACTTTATGTTAACATCAGAACCTACCAGCTTGTGCTGCAGCAGAGCTGATGATAACTGGCGTCGATGCTACCAGCCTAACTGGTGTCCCTAATCCAGTCCTTGCGCCAGGACCCACCACCAATGTGCCAGTTTGATCATAGTATGCAGCTGGGGCTAGAACTTGATAACCTAAAGAGAGACAATTTGGTAAATAGAAAAATATCAACTGCCTACACTTCCTGTCCACAATTCAGAAAGCAACAGTTCTCAACTAATATCCTCACTGCTCTAAATTAGGTGCAACATTTAATTGCATTATTCAGATCTAGTACAAATGGTAATTCTAAGTGTTTAAAGAATTCTTAAATAATTAATTTCCTCTTGTCCATAAAATTACTCTTGGGCACTTAAATTGCATGTTATGTTGTTCGGATGCAGGATAATTTGCAAAATAAATGTGAAGAGTATTAAGAAGCAGTGGTATGACTATGACTGCTATGCATGCAACAGTTCCTCTCATTAAAAAAAGACAGAAACAATTTCTAACTGGAAACAAAATAATATAATGCAGTCTCTTCCCCCAGAGTAGGGGATTCACGGACTAGAGGGCTAGGTTTAAGGTGAGTGGAGAAAGATTTAATAGGAAGCTGAAGGGCAACTTTTTCCACAGAGGGTGGTAGGTATGTTCAATGAGCTGCCAGAGGAAGAGATAGGGAAAGATGCAATGTGGAAATTTAAAAAGCATTTGGATCGGCCAAATGCAAGCAAATGGGACGAGTTCAGGAAGCCACCTTGATCGTCAGGGATAAATTGGACTGAAATTTACATAAATTGACAAGCCCATCTACATAGTCCTCTTTCATATCTGTGTTTACATGTCATGCTCATGGGTCTTTTTTTTGCTAATACCTTCTAGCAATTGGACAGAAAAAAAGGCCTTGTCGATTCATAGCGACATACCATAAAGAAATAGGTCCTACATCCCATCTCATCCATTGATTTTTTTTGCCTATTTGTACTAATTCAATTAGGGTAGTATCCTTCTATGTCGTCCTATTTAACTGTTTATCTATATGCCTCTTAAATGTGCTATCTTATCGAATCACCTTGACTGGCAGTGTGTTCTAAATATGAACAATATGCTGTAAAAACATTACTCCTTAGATCCCCTTTCTTTACTCCTTAAAACACTGTTTTTGACACTCCGTTGCATGGGAAACAGATGTTGGCTATCCATAGCTCTCATTATCTTACATACAGTATGCTCCATAATGTTTGGGGCAAAGACCCACCATTTATTTATTTGCCTCTGTACTCCACAATTTGAGATTTATAATAGAAAAAAAAATCATATGCGGTTAAAGTGCACTTTGTCAGATTTTAATCAAGTCCATTTTTATACATGTAGAAATTACAGCTGTGTTTATACATAGGCCCCCTCGTTTGAGGGCACCATAATGTTTGGGACACAGCAATGTCATGTAAATGAAAGTAGTCATGTATATTATTTTTTTGCATATCCTTTCCATGCAAGACTGCTTGAAATCTGTGATTCATGGACATCACCAGTTGCTGGGTGTCTTCTCTGATGATGCTCTGCAAGGCCTGTATTGCAGCCATCTTTAGATTATGCTTGTTTTGGGGGCTAGTCCCCATCAGTTTTCTCTTCAGCATATAAAAGGCATACTCAATTGGGTTCAGATCGGGTGATTGACTTGGCCACGCAAGAATTGACAATTTTTTAGCTTTGAAAAACCCCTTTGTTGCTTTAGCAGTATGTTTGGTATCATTGCTACCTCTCACACTGCTTCCTCACCCAGTTTGACCTGGTCACCCCTACTGAAATCTCCAAACTCATCAGCTCTTCCAAACCCCACTACCTGCTCCCTCGACCCTCTCCCCACTCCCCTGCTGAAGTCCTGCCTCCCCGTTCTCTGCCCCTACCTCATTAATCTCTTCAACTTCTCATTGTCCCAAGGAATTGTCCCCTCTGCTTTCAAAACTGCTGCTGTCACAACAATCTTAAAAAAACCTGGTCTTGATGCCTCCTCTCTCATTAACTACTGCCCAATCTCAAACCTCCCCTTTCTTTCAAAAACCCTGGAGCGTATCGTCGCATCACAACTTCATTCCCACCTCCTCGCGTATTACCTATTCGAACCCCTCCAATCTGGATTTCGCCCCCTCCATAAGACAGAAACTGCTCTCCTCAAAGTCCTCAACGACCTCCTCACCTCTGCTGACACTGGTTCCCTCAACATCCTCATCCTCCTCGACCTGAGTGCGGCCTTCGATACTGTGAACCATAACATCCTGCTTACCAGACTTAAAGACCTTGGCATTGAAGGTTCTGCACTCAGCTGGCTCCGTTCCTACCTTTGCAACCGATCCCACTTCATCTCTCTCCATAACCACACCTCTGCTACAGCCACTGTCACTCAAGGCGTTCCCCAAGGCTCCGTTCTCGGTCCCCTCCTCTTCATCATCTACATCCTCCCCCTTGGTCATATACTCCGTCACTTCAAACTGGACTTCCATTGCTATGCTGATGACACCCAGATCTATCTCAGCACCAAGTCCCCCCACCACCATCTCCCAAATCAACTCCTGCCTGTCAGCCATCAAATCTTGGATGCACCTCAACTTCCTTAAATTAAACAGTAACAAAACAGAATTTCTCCTCATTGGCTCCAAATCAACACTTACCAAAATTAACAACCCCACTCTCACTATTGACGGCACCACTGTCTCCCCATCTCCTCAGGCCCGCAACCTTGGCGTGATCTTTGACTCAACCCTCTCCCTCGAGCCTCACATCCGCCATGTTGTCAAAACATCATTTTTTCACCTCTGCAACATTGCCAAAATCAGACCCTCTCTCACACCCCCCGCTGCTGAAAGACTCATCCATGCCTTCATCTCCTCCCAACTGGACTACCGTAACTCTCTTCTCTTTGGCATTAATTCCAGCAACATCAACCGACTCCAACTGGTCCAGAATGCAGCCGCCCGACTCATCACCCACACCAAATCCTGGCACCACATCACCCCAGTCCTCACAGAACTTCACTGGCTTCCCATTTCCCACCGGATCATCTACAAAATCCTGGTCCTCACCTACAAAGCTCTCAACCACTTGGCCCCCCCTTATCTCACCGACCTCCTCTCCCCCTACCAACCCTCACGGTCCCTCAGATCCATTTCAGCCGGTCTCCTCTCCATTCTGAAATCCAACCTCTGCTCTTTTGGAGCCTTCTCCAGGGCAGCCCCCAGGCTCTGGAACTCCCTCCCACAATTGATCCAAAATTCTGAGTCCCTCACCATCTTCCAGTCCCGCCTCAAGACCCATCTCTTCACCTCTGCATACCCTTAGTCCCATGTCCCCCTCCCCTTTGCATCTCTGTCTTACTGCTCTATTTTGTTTTGTTCTTGACTCACCATGTAAAGCGACTTTGAGTCCTTGAAAAGCGCTATACAAATAAAATGTATTATTATTATTATTGTCTTGCTGTAGAATGAACTGCTGGCTAATGAGTTTTGAGGCATTTGTTTGAACTTGAGTAGATAGGGGATGTGTCTATACACTTCAGAATTCATTATGCTACTACCATCAGCAGTTGTATCATCAATGAAGATAAGTGAGCCAATTTCTTCAGCAGCCATACATGCTCAGGCCATAACACCCCCACCACCATGTTTCACAGATGATGTGGCATGCTTTGGATCTTGAGCAATTCCTTCTCTCCTCCATACTTTGCTCTTGCCATCACTCTTATATAAGTTAATATTCGTCTCATCGGTCCACAAGATCTTTTTCCAGAACTGTGGTTGATCTTTTAAACACTTCTTGGTAAACTGTAACCTGGCCATCCTATTTTTGCAGCTAACCAGTGGTTTGCATCTTGCAGAATAGCCTCTGTATTTCTGTTCATGAAGTCTTCTATGGACAGTGATCATTGATAAATCCACACCTAACTCCTGAAGAGTATTTCTAATTTGTTGGACAGGTGTTTGGGGATATTTCTTTAATATAGAGAGAATTCTTCTGTCATCTGTTGTGGGGGTCTTCCTTGGCCTGTCAGCAGTCCCTTTGCGATTCATAAGTTCACCAGTGCTCTCTTTCTTCTTAATGATGTTACAAACAGTTGATTTTGGTAAGCCTAACATTTTTATTCTTGTTTCTCAGTCTCAGGAAACTAAGCCGAGCTAGCTTTGTTAACAACAGGCGCTTGGACTTCCAACAAACACCCACTTACGGCGTAAAGCTGGACAGGTCGCTTACATTTCGTCAACACCTGGCTGATCTCCGTGACAAGGTCATGGCATGTAGCGGCCTCATCAGACGCCTGGCAGGTAAAAGTTGGGGAGCCAGACCATCAATTCTCCGCACCTCTGCCTTAGCTCTTGTGTATGCCCCAGTTGAGTACTGCACACCCGTATGGAGGAGAAGTAGACATACTGGCCTGGTAGACATGAGCCTGAACAGCACCTTGCGCACCATCACTGGGTGCCTTCAACCTACTCCAGTCGACCAGCTCCCTATACTTGCATGCATTCCGCCTGCAGGGGTCCGAAGGCAAACAGCAACTCTGGCAATATCTTGTCATGTCATGGACCCAGATCACCTCCTCCATCAGGCTATCAGCAGAGAGCAGAGGCCACCCCGACTGAAGTCCCGTCACCCCTTTGCTCCACATGGAAAACAACTCCTAACATCCACCCAGCCAACTGAGACAAAAGCACCCTGGATAGCCACAAAGTGGTCACAGGAGTGGAAGGCAACCTCATCTCCATTACACAGCTACATCTCTTCACCAGATAAAAGCTGTCCAGGGTCTGACCTCACCAGAGGAGCATGGGTGGAGCTCAACAGACTTGGTACTGGAGTTGGGCGTTTCAATGCCAATGTGTGGAGATGGGGACTCAGCCAGAGCCCAGCCTGTGAATGCGGAGCAGAACAACAGACAGCCAACCATGTCATCCCTGGGTGCCCGCTCTACCACCCACCAAATGGAGCTCAGTGACACAGAGACAACAACCTGGCTGCTCAACACCCGGCTTGAGATCTAACTATTCCTTTGGTTTATGTTTCATTCGCAGGAAGAAGAAGTCTCATAATGGCTGTTTTGACTTTCATTGGCACAACTTTGGTCCTCATGTTGCTAAATAGCCAAAAAAAGTGTCCAAAGGGGATGGAAAGATTGGAGGAAAGACTAGGTGCTGAGAGCTCTCTTATACCTGCATTAAGGAGGCAATTAACCTGAACAATTACAAACACCTGTGAAGCAATGTGTCCCAAACATTACGATGCACTGAAATGGGGGGGGGGGGGGGAGGACTATGAATAAACACAGCTGCAATTTCTACATGGTGAAAGCAAAATGTATAAAAATGGCCTTTATTAAAGATGATTTTTTTCTATTACAAATCTCAAATTGTGGAGTACAGAGGCAAATAAATAAATGATGGATATTTGTCCCAAACATTATGGAGGGCACTGTAAATCTATCAGATCACCCCTTAGTCTCCTTCACTGAGGGAAACTGCACTCTTCCAGGAATACTCCAGTCAGTCATGATAGAGAGAAATGCAAATGTTTCAACTAGCTTGCCTCTCCAAAAACAATGCAACAAATGCATATACCTGGCAATCCTGTAGCAAGGCCTTGACTGAAGGCAAGAGCTGAATTGGTTGCAGCAGCTGCTGCCATTGAGTCAGCTTGTTGACCCTGCTGACCCTGATTTGGAGTTAGTGGGCGCTGATTGCCACCTCGTAGAACCTACAAATAATGTAGAAAAATTAATTAATATTTTACTATTTTCATGATACATATCAGCCAGCTAAACTCATGAATAAATAGATTCTCAGCACCAAAAGTCAATTACTTGGGTATGCTCTGTCACTAGTCTTAAAATGTTGAGGTTAAAAAAAAAACAATACAATTTGTGCCACACATCTCCAGAGATCCAGATTTGATCCTAGCTTTTCAGTGTTGTCCTTACAGAGCCCGCATATTCTTCTTGTGACTGGGTGGGTTTCCAGGGCCTTGGCAAAGATGGGATGATTGATTTGTGAATTGGCATCCATAAAATGTGACTAGTGAGAGTGGGTGGGAGGAAAATGAAATGATTGGTTGGGGGACGACGACTCTATGCTAATGTAAAAGTAAAAATAGGTATTTGTGTGGAGTGGTGCTTGAAGATCAATTGGTTAGGCTGAAAGGCCGGTTCTTTTGCGGGTTCATCATGACAAAATCAACAAAAACGTGTCATCCAGTATCTAATTAAATTTGTCTGGAAAAATATAAAGAATTCAGTACAACACTACAGCATTTAAAGTAATTATTTTATTAGAAGGGAGTACTAGACCTTGAAATTAATTGGAAACACATACTTGTTGTCCTTGCTGTGCCTGTGATGCAGCCTGCTGGTTAGCAGAATTATTTGCAGCTGCTGCAGCTGCTTGCTGTTGGAACAGATTTGCTGGATACACACCCCATGGAACTCCATAATACTGAGGTGGGACAACTGTAGGACCTAGCACAAAGACACGCAGTGGTGAGTCAGCCATGTTCACTGGTCTTTTTTCAGCTTCCACTGGAATAAATTGTTCACAAATGCTATTGGAATTACTCTAACATTTTCTTTACTGTTATTGCCCCTTTAAACATCTATCTTCTAAACTCATGTTTCAATATGCCCTGGTCATCTGAAACTTTATTCAACCGTCCTCTCCTGTGTGTATGCTGCTATCACGTAATTACCAATCCTGCACTGCCTATTTTGGCGCAACGTTTCCATTTATATTAGGTTATTAGTTACTGAAATGATGAGCACTCCAAATCTGCCAGTAATGTGATCTTTTGAATTACTAGCATTTTCCACCCTGCAATCACATAACATTTCAAACTTTTTTAATAATTGGAACTAAATTGAGAAAAAATATTGCAGGTGAATGGAAATGGATTGGGAAAGAGGAAAGGATTTAGAAAAATTATTTTAACATGAATGAATGTGGTTGAATATCTAGATCGAAAATTAGAAAACCCGTGCCAAGGATTGAGCCAAAGTGGCAAATATTAAGTATATCAGGAATACATCTGCTGCTGGAGGTGTTGAATTTCACATACTATGGTAAACATCAACTGTCTGCTCTCTGAGGACTCAAAAGATCACATTCATTATTCACAGCATTTGTTATAAAATCAATAAATCAATGGCACAAATTGTGAAAAATTGGTTTGCTATAAAAACCATTACTGAGATAAGGTTATTTGATAGCCAAGATTTTGGAAATAATTATTCTAGGCTACTTGATATTTAGAAAAGAGAGAGAATGGAAACTGGTTTGGTGTGAGACATCTGATCCTCATAATGAAGAAAGACAAAGTAGCAACGATAGCTCTTACCTTAGAAAGGAGACAAGTAAAATGAGCACGAATCACGACAGAGTTGAAGAGAGTTCAAAACCATTGGCTATTTAATAGCAGCTATATCAGGGGACTGTTATTCCATTAATACAAAGATTTAGGGGGGTCAAGGAAAGAGCGTTCACGTCGCGGCCCTGTTTCCTCCCATCTTTCCCCCACCACACACAAGAAGCCTCTGCAGCCCGTCCGCGTTTTTATTATTTTTTGTCTATGTTTCTATGTAGTTTTTGTTATTTTATGTTGGGGTGTGTGTGTGGGGGCAACTTTTAAATCTCTCCCTGCACGGGAGACCCGACCTTTTCTTGTCGGGTCTCCGTTGTCGTTGGGGCTGCAATGAGGAGCGGCCTCCAACAGAAGAAGACCGGGGACCCTGGTGCCGACGACTGACCGTCACCGTCGCGGAGCTGGCTGAGTCTGGAGCGGGTGGAGCGGTGGTGGAGCGCTGCTGCGGGTCTGCGGACGGCGGCACCGGGAGCCCGCGGGTCCCTGGAGGGAGACCGCTTTTCAGGGCTCCTGCAACGGCGACTTTTCCACCTGAGTTGAGGGGTCGAAGAGCTCCTGGAGCGGGGCTTGACATCACCGCCCCGCGCGGCTTGGAATGGCCCCGGGACTTTGCGAGCGCACGCCGGGGGCTCCAACATCAAGAACCCGGTGTGCGATCTTGCACCACTCGGCGTGGCTTTAATGGCCGCGGGACAATCGCCATCGCCAGCCGGGGGCTTTGACATCGGGGGGGGGGGGGGGGGGGGGGGAGTGGGGGGGGAGAGTTAAGTTTTTTTTTTGCCATCCATCACAGCAATGTGATGGATGTTTATGTAAAATGTAAATTATGTTCTGTCTTGGGTCTATTTGTTTGTAATGTATGGCTGCAGAAACGGCATTTCGTTTGGACCTCAAGGGGTCCAAATGACAATTAAATTGACTCTTGACTCTTGAAGCGCAACACAGACACCATTGTATGCAGATGCCGAGAAGCGTGTTCAGCTCTGGTGTGGACTCGATAAGATTTAGTAGTAAAAACAAAACAATATCACAGAGCCTTGAATTTTTACATTAACTACAAATGAAAACAAGTTCAGTCCAAGCATTCAGAGGCTTACTGGAAGCCCACCTCATGAGATCAACAAGAGAAATAGCTATTTGAGAGAAATGATTGATCAGCAACCTCAGAATGTGATTCGCTGGAGAAAACAGGTTTATAGCACTATCAAAGGTAACGTAGAAGGCCACATTTGGCATTTAATTATCAAAGAACGCCCCAAAAAAAACAATATATAGAAAATAAAAAGTGCAATAGTATATGTTATGGAAAATTATGGTGTGGGGCATGGCAAGCTATAATGGGGAAAAATAAAAGTGTTTTCAAATCCTGAACTGATTGACAGATTTGAAATGCCTTTAGTTAGTTCCACCTCCGGACTCCACAAAGAACCCTCTAGAGCATGATGATTGCTGGGACTCCCTTGCATTAGTCTCAGTTAGATCTGGCACAAATTTTAAAAATCGCCAATTTTAACATGGATTCTACAGCAGAAAAAAACAAAGTAAAGAAGGAACGATCCATTAAAACTATTTTGCTTCAATCCAACTCTTAATTAGCTTGTATCAAATAAAGGCTAATTAAAAAAAAAAAAATAAATGTTTTAGCTCATTTTGTGACATTTAAAAATCCTTATAATATTATCATTGGAGACATATAATTTATGACAGTCCTTTGCATTCAGATCTGGAAATAATGAGTGTGGGGGAACAAAATAGCAATTCCAAATAAAATGGGATAGACCAGGATTCACCCCAAGATAGACCAGGATTCACCCCAATACTTAATAGTTGCAACTTAAATGTACAAGACTGAATTGCAGAGCAGATGTGAGGTATATAATGGCCTACATCCATTCTTATTCATATCATCAATAATCCATTTTGTATTCAAAACAGAATGCATAGCATATCACCGTTGCCTCATATTAAGCCATGCTGTTTACCCACGCATGTCCCAACCTCTCCATGCAGTCTCGCCTCAATGGTAAGTGATTGGAACTGGAAATATTTAGCACATTTTCCTCACCAAAGCCCAGGCTATGCATCCACACTGTCAATGTGGCTCAAAGCAGTTAGTTCAAATGCAAATCATGAGCTATATGGAAGTGCACTGAATCAAATGGCTGCCTTTTACTTCTTCAAAAGCCATCAAGAGAGACCTATATAATCTTATTTAGTCCTTTAATATTTAATGTAATCTGGTTGATCACCTGCTAACGTAGCTGCTGCAGCCAGTCCTGCTGCAGTATATGGATCAGTGCCTGGCGGAGCTGCGCTGATTATGTATGGGTTTGGCATAAAGGCAGCTGGAGCAAGACCTGCTGAAAATACACCTGCTTTTTAAGACAAAAATATTAATTACTCACTCTATTCAAAACAATTCACAAAACACATTTTTGAACATGTTCACCCTTCATCCCTGCTGACAAACACTCTCCTCCCCCCAACAAAAAATCTAAATAACTCCTCTCAGCGGTATGTCTGATTTACCTATAGCACGCGCAACAATAACACGAGTTGCAACACCAGTGCTGATAAGGTTGTGTAGATATTAAACAGTATGTGAGGGAGGTTAACGCAGTGGGACTGCCAATTGCAGAATTTCTGGGAAGGGCTTCATAGTCCATTGAACAATCATTTAAAAATGCGCTGCGTCCTGCTGCCATTCCACCCAATTATTTCAAACATTAGTTCCAGCACTTGAGGTTACATATACAAGATGTTCAAATAATCCTTTGTAACCACATAGGTGTGAGAATGAGAATGTTATTGGACATGCCTACTAAGATGTGCCTAATTCATTTTATTCTCAGGTAAGAAATCAAGCGGCAAGTGAGATTCCATACCAAAGTAGTTAAGCATTCTTGCTTCCACAATTTCTACTGCTGATATCACGCTGCATATTCTACACCCCCCCACCCCAACAGAGTGTAGAGATGGTCAAAGTCTGTCCATAATAGTTTATGGTAGTGTCTGTGCTTCACATAAACCTTCCTTCATTCGTCTTGGTCTAAGTCATAACGTTCCAGTTTTCTCCTCGCTCTATGGGTTCAGTCTTCTAATAAACATTATTTGACATTCTAAACGATCAATATGAACAAGGTAGACAAAAATGCTGGAGAAACTCAGCGGGTGAGGCAGCATCTAGGGAGCGATAGAAATGGGCAACGTTTCGGGTCGAGACCGTTCTTCAGACTGATGTGAAGGTGGGGGAAGAAGAAAGGAAGAGGCAGAGACAGTGGGCTGAGGGAGAGCAGAAAAGGGGAGGAGAAAGCAGGGACCACCTGAAATTAGAGAAGTGAATGTTCATACTGCTGGGGTGTAAACTGCCCAAGCGAAATATGAGGTGCCACTCAATCAATTTACGGTGGTCCTCACTCTGGCCATGGAGGAGGCCCAGGACAGAAAGGTCGGTTTCGGAATGGGAGGGAGCCAGGAAGATAATCAAAAGGGACTTATTTTTCACCCAGACTTGCTTTCACCAAGGTTAAAGTATTTAACCTTTCATTTTACTTTACCCAATCATATATTGATTAGATATCTTATACTTGCTCCTTACCTATATGTGGCTGCTGGCTTGCTGCCAGGGCATACTGCTGCTGTTGGGCTGCAGTCAGCTGCTGTACTGTCAGTGCATTTTGTCGTTGGAAGAGCTGCAATGCACAATTACAAAATGAATGTGGAGCACCACAGCAAAGCACTCATATATTTTACCTTACAGTTTCTTCAAGAATTACACATAACAGCAGAGAAGGAAGAATGACAAAAGAAAATAAATATTTTGATCACCATTCTAATACACTCCTACAAGTATCTTGTAAAACAGCATTCAAGATAATTAACTATAACAGAATAATTTAGTCACAAATTGTGGGCAAAAGCTCAATTTGAATGCAACCTGACTTGTTGCGAGTTGGAGAAATTTATTAGCCTGCTTCCAGTATGTCTGCTGTTAGTAAGTGACTATAGATGATTGTCAGAAACCACTCATTGTGTGATAGTATTTTGCAATTTTAAGTAATAATGTTAACAAACGTTCATTATTTTAGTTTCACAACATAACTGGAATGAACACATCTTAAAAATATTACTGGGTTCAAATGCTTTCTCAATCATACTCCAAAAACGGGTTCTCCAACTATTACCCGAGTGAAAACGTCCTCTCTCAAATCCCCTGTAAATCTTCTACTCCTGATCTTAAACCGGTCTCTGGTTTTACACACCTCTGCTTTGCACAGCAAATTCACGGCAGTTATCTAATCTGTGTCCCTCAATTTTGTATACCTCAATCAGTCTCCCTCAATATCATCTGTTCCGCCCCCGCCCATTTAGTCTCTCCGCATACTTGAAATGCTCGATACCACGCATCATCCTGATATTCCGTAGACTCATTATCGCAAGTCCTACCGAACTCAATTAAGTGTCATGAGTAGAGCCAGGATGTTTAGGCACTAAAAAAACACTGAAATAGGCAGGCAAAACGGCATAATAAAATTACAAAAAAGGCATGAAAAGGCAGTTATTGACCAAAAAAGGCACCAAAAATATGGTTTAAAATGATAATATAAAGGTATACTACATTAAATGACCACAGTTGCCTGGTTGCACATAATTACTAGCATTTTATTCATATTATCACGTGTTAAACCATGCCGTTTGCCAGACAGAATATGCTTCAGTTGTGAAAAACCTCTTTCTACCTCAGCTAAGGTCACTGGTGCAAACCCAAAAGAAGCTACAGACTCTATATTCATGTTGATATATTGTGCATTACAACTACCTTCGAGAACTTTAGCTAGGTTTTGTATTTCTTCAAGATCTTTGTTAGCTAAAATCCCTCTCTCACACATTTTCCTTGTATTTCTTTACCTACATCGCCAGCTTTACGAATATCGACAGTTACTTTGTAGAAAACCTGCAAGTTATTCACTAATTTTTGCCATGTTTCTCAAGGGAAGTTTGCAAAATTGGAAGTAATAAACACAAGATCACGGTGGAGGGACTTTTCCTACATGATTTCACTGACAATCCTGACTGCAGCAGATTCTTCTTCTTCAAAACAGTTGACAATGTATTTTATCTTTTCAAAACTTGCAGCATAGTAGAGTACAGCAGAGAGCCATGTACCCCACCTAGTCAAAACGGGCTGAGGACGTAGCGGAATCTCGTGCGCCATTTCCTTGAATAACTGCACACGTGACGGTGCTTTGAGGAAGATTTTCTTGACATTGGAAACTAGGCGATCGACATTTGGATACAAGCTACGTATGTGCTTGGCAATTCTATGAAGTCATTGAGCTAAGCATGTCAAATGCAACATTTTGGGGAATAAAACTTTTAAGTCACAAACAGAAGAACATTCTCGTGTTTTATACCTTACAGACAAGTGAAGATGTAAACAACTGAGCAATAGTTGAAGTTTGACTTCTCCAATACTTCCGATGTCAACAAATACTCCTTTGATGGTTGACCTGCCTCCAGTGTACCGATGACCACATTGGCAACATATCTCCCCACAGCATCGGTTGGCTCGTTTATTGAGATCCATATTTTGTCACATGCAATTTCATCTCTAATTTTCAGTACAACAATGTTGAAGTTGCTGTCAACATAATTTTTTCGTAATGATGACTCGCTTGGTATATGTTCCTCTGTGTATTTCCACAGTGGAATTCCAGCATCAATGAATGCCTTGCACAGATCACTCGAAAACTCAGATTTGTGACAGGAGCCAGCAGTAAATAAGTGAGGAGACAAGCTTGGGTAGTCTCCACCCCAGCGATATCAACATTGACTTCTCTAATTTTAGATAGCCCTTGTCTTCTCCCCCCTCCCCCTTCCCAACTCTCCTTCTAGTCCTACTGTCTCCACCTCTTCCTTTCTCTCCTCCCCCCCCCCCCCCCCCATATCAGTCTGAAGAAGGGTCTTGAACCGAAACATCGCCTATTCCTACTCTCCATAGATGCTGCCCACTCGCTGAGTTTCTCCAGCATTTTTTGTCTCCCTTCAATTTTTCCAGCATCTGCAGTTCTTTCTTAAATAGATCTTGGAGAAGATTGAACCAGCGTGCAGCAGCACGAACGAATGAATGACTGACGGTTGTGCCCCCCGTTTCGCCCCGGTGGCGGAAGTTTTCTTGTAAGTTATACTATGTTAACACGTTAATAATAACATTAATATTAACATGTTAACATAGAAAACATCATTGTAATCACAGTACAACTAGAGAAAATAGCACGACCTTTTAGCAAAACTGCAAAAAAAGGCTGATTTAGGCACTCGATTGTGAAAAAGGCATTATCCTGGTGAAATCGTCAAAAAAGGCATGAAAAGGCAATTATGGCATTTAAGGGAAAATCCTGGCTCTAGTCATGAGTTTTTGGGTAATTATCACAATGGTTCACAATGTTAAAATTAACAAAATCAATTCGTAAAGTCATCCAAAAATACTGTAAGTGTAATTTCACAATTTAGTGATACTCTCTGTGAAGTTATAACCATGATCTGACATAGATTATCTGAAACAAATAAATGCTTTGAAATAATATTTGTTTCTGTTTTAAATTGTTTGAACATGAAATAAATATATTACATACACATACATTTTGGAATGAGAAAAAGATAAAATTGAAGTCAGAAGCTACTTCAGATGTAATGTAGTTGAAGACAGAATCAATATGTAAATTATATCTACATATTTCATCTCAGTTATCAACTGATTTCAAATAATGAATGCTATCCAATAACAAATTCAAATATGGAAGTTCCAAAGTGCATCATGTTTAGTTGTATAAAATCTCCTCGATCCACCTTTTTCTCAGTAAGCCATTCTTGTTATCTTTCTTCTTTGCAATTACTATTGGTATCCATTTTGCAAATTCTGACCGCTAACCCATCATTGCCGTGACAGATCTCGTAATAAAAATCATTGAATCACTGTGAGAAATTGGTTTTCTTTTTAAAATTTGCATAGATTCAATCTTCTTGATAAAACTTTATCAAATTAGTGTTATTTTTGTCAGCTTCCCAATCTGACATTTCTGACTGCCAAACCAATTCTGATACAGTCCTCACCACTTTGACACAAAATTAACCCAGAACGAACATCTTTATTGTAAAACTTCATAACTGTAGTTTCTGCATTAACTGTTTCAGATAATTAGACACTGGATATACATCAGACAATGCGGAAGGAAAATAAACCGAAAAAGTGCAAAAGGTTACTAGGAAAAACAAAAATGCCCAGTGCATAAATGCCCCGCCGGGCTGCAGCTGCGGACTGGGAATGCGGCCAGAGGCCTTTATTAAGGCACCGCGGTCTCAATGCCTGGATGGCCGCAGAGATGCCCAGGCCTCGTGGGTCGGAGCCCGGGTCGGCAGAGCGGACGACAGATCACTCGACTTGGGCTACGGTCGGCACCACAGAGACCTCAGGAGAGGACCTGGCAGCGTTGTGGAGAGGTCGGTGCGGCCTCGCGGCAGTGGGGCCTCGGCAAAGCAAAGAATTTCACTGTGCCTTGTCACATGTGACAATAAAGTATTTCATCCATCCAAGAAAGAAAGGTTATTATTTTATGCTATTTCCATCATATTCTGAAGGGAATGAGCACAAAACTGTTCACCGATACTGACGTTACCCATGCCAAATGGGTCATTTCCAAATTTCCTACATACTCAGTTTATGTAGAAATGAAATTAGTCGCTGATTAATATTTGTGATCCCAATTCTTCCAATGCGACAGTTACTGAGACAATCTGAAATCAATGAACACTCTGGGAGCTTTGCAAAGTGTGAGCTCATAATAACAAATACAAAGACGAGGCAACGTAATAATGCGAAGACCATGTGTGAAGTTGGACACTTGAAAGGAATGCACTAAATGAATATCATAAATAAATGAAAGTTGCAAAGCAAATAAATAGCTTGTGAATTCAGTAAATTAAGCAACTGAAATGCTGACAGGAGAATTTGTGTAAGTTTTCCTGCCTTGTAATTCACAGAATCAATTGCACAAAAGGTTGTATGATCCATTGTAAAAGTGATGATTCTTTGAAAGAGTTCTCCAATTAGTCCAATGCATATTGACCCAGTAACTATTTCCCCTTTTCAAGCATGTATCTACTGTTTTGCGTTACAATGACTTGATTTATGAAAGCACCACGCTGTCTGGTTCTTTTGACAAATACAATAACTTTTTTCCCTCTGATTACCTATCTTTCTGCATGAAACAATTCCATTTGTTCACTTTGATGAAAACCACAAATTGCAATTTTTAATAACCTGAATTGAATGAATGCCCTGGCATAGCAAAAAATGCGAAAGAAAATTAAAATGAGCAAAAACACCAAACATGACGATGCCACATTATGATTTATGAATATCAAAACTGTAGAGAATGGGAAAAAATGTGGCTTCAAGTAAACTTTAAACAATGCAAGCCATTTCTGTCCAAATTAAAATCAAGGCATGATGCACGTTGAGCAAAAATCCTGAAACCTTCTATCTTTCACAATTATCTAGCATAAAATTGTGATCTGAAAATTGTGATCTGAAAATAGTGTTCTGAAAATTGGTATTAGCGGACAACTGTATATAATAAGGATTGTTATGGGAGCTGTTAGTACACTAAACAATTATTATACGAGTTTTCTGTTTATTTTGCTAGTTATAGATTATGCCTAGATATAGGCTAAAATTCTACAATTCCAGTCGATAAAACAACAGCTTCAGATGGAACTTTAAGGGGAGCAATGAGTTTATATTTTGCCCTGTTGCTTACAATCTTAACTTTCATTGTTTTTAAGAGAAAAACCCTAGCCTCTTTCATTTCTGCATTACAGGATGCTATTCCAGTAAATCTCTTCTCAACTGTAGAAAGAGTATAGTACTTACTTAACATTGTACCTAAATTCCACTACCTTTAATACATTGAATATTGCAGGTACATGCTGGATTTGTTTAGCTCAACTAATAATGCTTGTTTAAAGCTCCAAGTGATATTCAAAATAGTTTCTTTCACTTTCTATGATAACACAGCCTTAACTTATATGTATTAAGCAAATTTCGAAATCAGCAATGCAAGATGACTGTGAAGAAAACATAAAACGGTGGCTAAATCGTAAACATTTTGAACAAGTCCTTTATCCATAACTGGTTTGAACAGCGGTTTCAGCCGCACGCCATACCCTTCCGGTCAGAACAGATTCATCTGATGGAATACTTTTCCTGAAATTTTCCTCTAATGTTCTACTTCAAGCTATTAGCTTGTAAAAAATAATTTTAACTCTATTAAATAGAAACTGACTATGTGCTACATCCAGGACATTTTGCAAACATTCTTACGACTGTCTTGAACCTTAACTTCAGGCACTATGTAAAGATCTTGAGAACCATTGCTATAAAATTCAACATTTCAGGCAGTTTTAATCAGTAGGAACAAATCAAAACTTCTTTGCTGAATCTCAATGCACTTAGCTTTGCATTAGAAGTCCTTGTTTGTTGTTACTTCTTATGCCAATTTCCATATATTTCACAGATCAACCAAGATTTAAATATTGCATAAATAGAGCATGGAAAAATTAAAGCACCAAATTCTGAAAGATAAATTCTAAAAAAAAACCTTAAAGTAATAAAATGTGAAAATACAGCTGAACAACAAACCATGCTAACGAACATAAATGATAATTTTCTTATAAGCTTTTGAACTACGTCAAATCACATCTCCATGGCAGGAAAAGTTTTGAAAATTGACACTGGCAAAATCCTGCAGTGGTATTGGTCAAGTTTTCTTGGATTGTAGATTGTGGATTGCAAAAATGGTTAAACCCTCTGCTAGCATTTATTTCAAGAGGGCTTGAATACAAAAACAGTGGTGTAATGCTGAGGCTCTATAAGGCACTGGTCAGGCCGCATTTGGCGTATTGTGAGCGATTTTGGGCACCATATCTGAGGAAGGATGTGGTGGACCTGGAGAGGGTCCAGAGGAGTTTCATAAGAATGATCCCAGAAATTAGTGGGTTAACTTATGATGAGTGTTTGATGGTACTGGGTCTGTACTCGCTGGAATTTAGAAGAATGAGGGAGGGACCTCATTGAAATGCAACAAATAGTGAAAGGTTTGGATAGAGTGGATGTGGAAAGAATGTTTCCACTAGTGGGAGAGTCTAGGACTAGAGGCCATAGCCTAAGAATGAGAAGACGTTCCTTTAGGAAGGAGGCGATGAGGAACTTCTTTAGTCAGAGGGTGGTGAATCTGTGAAATTTTTGATTAGTATGGGTGTCAGGGATTATGGGGAGAAAGCAGGAGAATGGGGTTAGAATGGAGCGATAGATCAGCCATGATTTAATGGCAGAGTAGACTTGATGGGTTGAATGGCCTAATTCTGCTCCTATTACATGTGACCATATGATTAACTAAACACCTTCAAGCACAACTAAGAATTAAGGGTATTTGCCTGTGGAGTGAACAAATTTAAATTATGAAAACGTTTATAATTCCAATCGGCTCTTGAAAAATTGGCATTGGTTATGGTTGATTTTACATTCAAACTAAATGAATGTTTTATTCTCATTTTTTGAGCATTGGCAAAGAGATGCCCCAATTCCAATAAGGTGAAAATCTGTAAAATCATGTTCTGGTCTAGGCTTTACTGTAGTTAATCTGGCACTGAATCTGAGCAAGTTTTTGCAAATGATTTGGGTCTTAGAGCATTCTGATATACTTTTCTATTTCAAATGTACTCAACTCTGTATATGATGCTTTATCTCAAGGGAGAAACAAACACCAAATCACTCAGCAGGACTAACCTGATGCTGGGAGCTGTAGTCAAAAAGACCCACAGCTGCTGCTGCTGCTGAAGAGTCCATGGATACTTGATTGCTTGAATAGTCAAACTGCAAATGATCTAAGCCAACTGTGGCCTCAATGCTGTCTAAATTTTGAGTGTCAGAATTATGAAACTCTTCTCCAGGTGGTTTATTTGCTGTAGCATTGGACAATTGGCCTAAACCTTCTGAAGTGTTCTGGTTTGGACCCAGGCGTTCAGCCATTTCCGTGGGAGGCGCTTGATGGCTTCCAAGAGTACGGCTGTGCAGCATAAAGATACAAATATGGGTTTATAGTTTTCTGTTAAATGCAACATACATACTCTTTAAAAAAGGCAATTGATTTTGAATCATTAAGAAGCTAGCTTAAAAAAAGAGGGGCTTCTCATCGTGTAATTATTAAAACAATCCTTAATTAACATTACAAATACAAATGGATATTGGACATATATTAAAGAGATTTCCGTACATTTCAAATTAATTGGATAAATCCAAATTGGTAACATAATGATGTGCTTAGCGAAAATAACTTATTTTCAATACCAAATTAATTGACACACTAAACAGGTTAATAAACACTGTGGTTCTTAATACTCGAATGATAACCTGTTTATCGTAGGATTCATTAACTAAATATAAAATACACAATTATTGCCAAAAAGGTATCGTACAGTGCCCTCCATGTTTGGGACAAAGACCCATCATTTATTTATTTTCCTCTGTACTCCACAATTTGAGATTTGTAATAGAAAAACAAAAAAAATCACTATGTTAAAGTGCATATTGTCTGATTTTATTAAAGGCCATTTTTACACATTTTGTTCACCATGTAGAAATAACAGCTTTGTTTATACATAGTCCCCCCATTTCAGGGCACTATAATATTTGACACAATAATGTCATGTCAATGAAAGTAGTCATGTTTAGTATTTAGGTGCATATCCTTTGCATTAAATAACTGCTTGAAGTCTGCGATTTATGGACATCACCAGTGCTGGGTGCCTTCTCTGGTGATGCTCTGCCAGGTCCGTATTGCAGCCATCTTTAGCTTATGCTAGTTGTGGGGGCTAGTCCCCTTCAGTTTTCTCTGCAGCATATAAAAGGAATGCTCAATTGGATTCAGATCAGGTGATTGGCTTGGCCACTCATGAATTTACCATTTTGTAACTTTGATAAACTCCTTCGCTGCTTTAGGAGTATGTTTGGCATTGTCTTGCTGTAGAATGAACCGCCAGCCAATGCGTTTTGAGGCATTTGGTTGAAATTGAGCAGATAGGATGTGTCTAAACTCTGTGTCCCCAGAGTCAGAACTAAACATGGAGAGGCAGCATTTAGTTTTCATGCACCTCATATCTGGAACAAACTCCCAGAAAACTGCAGGTCTGCTGCAACTCTCAGCTCTTTTAAATCTAAACTGAAGACTTTTCTGTTTGCCGCTGCCTTTCAGTAAACAATACAATTTATTAATTACCTATACTGCACTGTAACTTCTATTCCTGGTTTTATTCTATTTTAAATATTTTATTTGATTGCTTTTAATTTTGTAATTATTTTATCTGAATAATCTAATAATCGTTTTACATCTAAATGTCATTTTATATGCGTTTCTTTCCAATGCTTTTAATGTTTTATGTAAAGCACTTTGAATTACCTTGTTGTTGAAAGGTGCTATATAAACTTGCCTTGCCTTGCCTAAACACTTCAGAATTAATTATGCTGCTACCGTCCGCAGTTGTATTATCAATGAAGATAAGTGAGCCAGTACCTTCAGCAGCCATACATGCCCAGGCCACAACACCCCCACCACCGTGTTCTGGGGGTGTTGATCTGGGGGTCCTTGTTCACCAGTCAATGAAAGTAAGCATACAGGTACAGCAGGCAGTGAAGAAAGCAAATGGCATGTTGGCCTTCATAACAAGAGGGGTTGAGTATAGGAGCAAAGAGGTCCTTCTGCAGTTGTACAGGGCCCTAGTGAGAGCACACCTGTAGTATTGTGTGCATTTTAGGTGCCCTAATTTGAGGATGGACATTCTTGCTATTGAGGGCGTGCAGCATAGGTTTACAAGGTTAATTCCCAGGATGGCAGGGCAGTCATATGCTGAGAGAATGGACTGGGCTGGGCTTGTATACTCGGGAATTTAGAAGGATGAGAGGGTATCTTATTAAAACATATTAAATTATTAAGGGTTTGGACACACTAGAGGCAGGAAACATGTTCCTGATGTTGGGGGAGTCCAGAACCAGGAGCCACAGTTTAAGAATAAGGGGTAAGCCATTCAGAACGGAGATGAGGAAACACTTTTTCACACAGAGAGTTGCGAGTCTGTGGAATTCACTGCCTCAGAGGGCGGTGGAGGCCGGTTCTCTGGATACTTTCAAGAGAGAGCTAGATGGGGCTCATAAAGATAGCAGAGTCAGGGGATATGGGGAGAAGGCAGGAACGGGGTACTGATTGGGGATGATCAGCCATGATCACATTGAATGGTGGTGCAGGCTCGAAGGACCAAATGGCCTACTCCTGCACCTATTGTGTTTCACAGATGCGGTGGTATGCTTTGGATTTTGGGCAGTTCCTTCACTCCTCCATACTTTACTCTTGTCATCACTCGGATATAAGTTAATTTGTCCACAAACTTTTTCCAGGACTGCGGTTGCTCTTTTAAGTACTTCTTGGCAAACTGTAACCTGGCCATCCCATTTTTGCGGCTAACCAGTGATTTGCAACTTGCAATGTGGCCTCTGTATTTCTGTTCATGAAGTCTTCCGCGGACAGTGGTCATTGACAAATCCACACCTGACTCCTGAAGAGTGTTTCTGATCTGTCGGACAAGTGTTTGGGGATTTTTCTTTATTATGGAGAGAATTCTTCTGTCATCAGCTGTGGAGGTCTTCCTTGACCTGCCAGACTCTTTGCAATTAGCAAGCTCACCAGTGGTCTCTTTCTTCTTAATGATGTTCCAAACAGCTGATTTTGGTAAGCCTATGGTTTGGCTGAGGTCACTAACAGTTTTGTTATTGTTTCTCAGTCTCATAATGACTTTTTTGACTTTCATTGGCACACCTTTGGTCCTCATGTTGATAAACAGCAACAAAGGTTTCCAAATGTGATGGAAAGACTGGAGGACCACTAGGTGCTGAGAGCACTCTTGCACCTGCATTAAGGAGGCAACCAAACGCACCTGAGCAGCCATGTCCCAAACATTATGGTGCCCTGAAATGGGGGGGGGGGGGGGGGGGGGGCGGACTATGTATAGACAGCTGTAATTTCTACATGGTGGAACCAAAATGTATAAAAATGGCCTTTAATAAAATCTGACAATGTGTGTTCTCCTTTTAAAAACATACCGGGTCATGTCTTACATACATGCCCTCCAAAACTGCACATCATTATCAAAGCAAAATGACTTCCAAATTATAGATTTTTTTTTCCCCCAATGGAACATAGGCCATATCCTATTCTGCAGAATATTTTCTCAGAATCGAAAATCGTCCTTGATAAGCGTGGTTGAACTGTTATTCATTGAGAGATACAACTCTTCATCAGCTTCTTTCATTTGTGCCCAAAAATGGGTTTCACTCATATTAAAACAAACCATCAGTTCAAAATAGTACGTTTTTAACTTAGAAGTGACATCAAGACATTAGGAATGCCTATGAGCTGCCGAAGAGTGAAAGTTGCCTATGAGTGATAGAGCTCCCTAAAAGTATTAAAGTCCTTCATGGTTCACAAGACTTTCCCACCTGTTAGAAAACTGCGCTAGTTGCAACTGTCAGCTAACCACTGCTGATATTACTTCTATTTACCATACGAGACTGCAGACCTAATAGTTGATTTGCCTTCTACGATGAACTGTGAACTGACATTAATGTCACTGAAGCACAAATTCTATTTTTCAATTATTTGGGTAAGAGAAGAATAACTGGACATTAGCACATGATCATTGTGAGCAAATTCAATGCACTTCTGCATAAGGTCACTTGCACTGCTTAAACTTTTCTTCCAGTTAAAGTGGCAACAACAGAAGCAATTTCATATTCATATCGTGAGAAGTCTTTATACAAATATAATTACATTAAGTTAACTACTTTCATAAGTATCAAATACATTTTAATCAGCTAACAACTGTTTATTTTAAAATTAAAAGCCAGGCAGCAACATTTAGAATTATCTCAAAACAGATTGCTGCCAATACACTGGATGAATATTTTCCCTAATTCTTGGTATCAAGGACTTACCATTGAACAAGTATTATCTCACTTAAGTCATAGTACTGACCTCATACATGGTCCTCTTAACTCAAAAGTAAATGGATTAAGCCTATCTGCAAAATCTTTCTTCCAACATCAAATACAGCTCCAAACAATCTGAAAAGTCTATATGATGGCTTCTTCCATATTTTTGATCTTAACATATTAATGATCAGGAAGTTCTCTTTTCCAGGTGAACTATAACAACAATTGAGCCCAGCTACTTCTATCCTTAAATTGTTCAATTCAAACTTTCAAAAAAATTGCTTGCTGCGTTTTTGACCGCCCCACCCACCCCTCTAAGTCTATTGGAAATTTGGATATTTCTAATCACAGGAAAGGCAGCAAAACACATGGAACTTTTCTCCCAACAAAACTTTCAAAATCCTGATGGCTGAACAATTGCAGGAAGTACTTATCTACGGGTACATGTAGTGAATGGAACAGAATGCCCCGGGGTAATAAAAATTATGAAAGAAAACTTAAATGAGCAAATACACCAAATATGACTGCCACATTATGATTTAAGAATGTAAAAATTGCACTGTAAAGAATGAAAAAAATGTGGCTTCAAGTAAACCTTAAACAATGCAAGCCATTTCTCTATCCAAATTAAAATCAAGGCATGATACAAGTTTGCAAAAAAAATGTAACCATTCATCTTCCAAAATTATCTAGCATAAAATTGTGATTATAAAGTGTTTCTAAAAATTGGTATTAGCCGACAACAGTATATATTGTTAAGGCAACTGTTAGTACACTGAATGATTATTGTGACACAAGTTTTCTATTTATTTTGCCAGTTCTTGAATATGCCTATATAGGATAGCGCATGGCAATGCCAAAAGTAGATAAAACTTAAGGGAGCAACAAGAATTTATATTTTGCCCTGTTGCTTACATTTGGAAACAAGGAATTTCAATTCATCCTTATACAATACATATGCCTGGTCTGCTCAAACCTGCATTGCTAAAAGACTTGGAACCAGACTATCTGATCACTTTACTATATGCAACACTTTAAGAAAATAAATTTGACAGCTTAAAAACCTTTACAGAATTTTTGAATACCAAAATTAGACACTTACTTGAAGTCTTTGCAGTCTGTATCTATTCCATTCTGCAAAACTAGCCCATTAGCTTTGGAAATATCATCTCCTTGTTTCAGATCTCTATTTTTATCTTCCTCGAATGGTGATGATTTCCCTTTCTGATCAGCCTTGTCATTCTCATCAGGCTCTGGGTCTCCAGCACCCTAATGAAACAAATCCACTAAGGCAGGTATACTACAGAGGCAAACTGTTCAGTGTCCTCATCATTAGTTTACATCAGGATATTTTCATGCAGAACCTTGCCAAATATTTAAAATGCCCTGGAGGACATTTATAAGCCTTTCAAGGTAAAAGTTGTATTTCCTCCAAAATATTAAATGTCATAAAGACAAGGTAAGCCCCTGGTTCAATCTCCAGTCTATCTCAATCCAACAGATCTCAGCTGAATAGTGGCAAGGCTGCTAAGATTGACTTCAATGATCTTTGTTTAAAATTTGCTCTGGCACCAAATCATAATCCAGCAATCTTTCCAGGAAATCTGTATAGGATATGAAAGAAGTTAAGGCTAGCTCTATTTTCTCTCCATAAAATATACTCCAATTAGAGCTTCATTTTCTTTCATCAATCATCTTCAAAAATGTTTCACCTTATAAATGTTTTACCTTATAGATAAGATTCATTTGTTTAATGTTTCGTCTTGTCCCTAAACTCATGATTTTGAACTTATCATTGCATTGTTTTGTAGCTCAGTTTGGTACTTTGTATATTTAGTTTATGCTCAACATTTCTTTCACAAGTTCATAAGTTATAGGAACAGAATTGGGACATTCGGCCCCATCAAGTCTACTCTGCCATTCAATCATGGCATATTTCTTTATATAACAATCTACAAAGAAATTGAGATAAATTGCAGTGATTTTACAGTTAGTAGAAACAAAATCGTGCACACTTAGAAAGAAGTAGAAAGAGCCAGTGTGGTAGGATACGTTAACTGTTTTTTCTTTAATTTCTAATATCAATCATTATTATGCTTTACTCAAAGTATATTAACTTTATATTTAGAGTGTTTGGCTTTGGCAAAAATCATGCCCCAAAGGTTCATGCATTTCACTTTAGATAGATGCTAATTTTCCATGAGTGATCTGGACTGTGGATGTCTTCATTCAATGGCAATGGGCTGATTTTGAATTATTTTGCACCTACAAATCTTACAGGCATTTCCAGCAAGTGTCACTACACAGCAACACAGGGACATAGTCAAAGATCTGCTCCCTGATCAGCAGCCAACTGCAATAACCATTATTCCCAAGCTGCAATAAGTAGGAGCAGTCATCAGCCAGATACAAGCAGTTTAAAGTACGAGGAAAATGATGACAAGGAGACCATTACATCGAATCACTGGTATACTTTGATATTTGGAAGCACATACCTACATTTCCAGTAATTGTTTAAAAGCAGGAAACCCAAAGGTAATAAAATTGTATGTCAAATATCACCTCAATTTAAATTATAGGAACTTACAAAGCAGATAGAGGTCAAACTAATGTGCAACATCAGGCTAATATCAGATAATCAACATTAAAGTGGATTTCCAAGTGGAGGAATGGATAATGTCTGGATACACTAAAAAAAACGATGAAATATGCCAGAATGGTGCACCTGAATGGCTGAAATTACTTGAATAATTTTAATTTATGAATTACTCTTTCAGGAATACTGCCCTCTAGAGTAAATTAATAAATTACTTTCATTGAATTGAATAGCAAATGACTAATGAAAGGTATTTGCACTAAAATGAAAAGACCAAGGGAAAATGGAGAGGATTAGATCAAAGCATACAATGTTTCTTAATACCAAGTGGATTGTCACCAGATTCTTGCCACAAAATTAAACAGCATTTGGTTTAACCATTGCTGCAAATAATTGATCATTCTATGCTGTTTGTTTGTTGTTTCATTTGTGCACCACAAGTACCCACTGTAAGTTAGCCAATTCTTTCTTAAAATAAATATTCACCTTATATTTGATAGCCACACTCTACCTCCACACTGAGAATTAGTTAATTATACTGCAATACTACCAGGTTTACATTTATACCGGCCCCCTAAAGGAACTCAACAAAGAACAATGAACTATCTTTACTGTTACATTTTTCCACTGTTCCATCTTATATTTTAAGACTCGTTTGAAAAGTTCCAAAACAAACCTGTAAAGTTTAGTATTTTCTTCTGTACATTGAAAATAGAGGAAAGTTTTCTCAAAATTTCTCAATAAGTGCACTTTTTTAATGATATATACAAAAATCCCTTAAAAATATGAAAGAATGTTACAGTGAAGCTAATGTGAGATCTCATAGGCTCGGTGGGCCAAAGGGCCTCCTTCCATGGTGTAAGGAAATATAAAATAGGTTAAATTAATTTATGCCACTACATATAAAATACATTGCTGAGCAACACTCATTCACTGTATAGTTTAGTTTAGTTTAGTTTACAGCACAGAAACAGGCCCTTCAGCCCACCAAGTCCGCATCGACTAACGATCCCTGCAAATTAACAACTATCCTATACACTCTAGGGACAATTTTATATTTATACCAAGCCAATTAACCTACAAACCTTTGGAGTGTGAGAGGAAACCAAAGATCTTGGAGGAAGCCCATGCAGTCACAGGGAGAACGTACAGACAGAACCTGTAGTCAGGATTGAACCCAGATCTCTGGCGCTGCAAGCGCTGTAAGGCAGTAACTCTACAGCGGTGCCACTATGTCATATCTCACATTCCAAATGTTTTAGTCTTGAATTATACATTTCCTTCCTATCTCTCAGAATATCTTATTTTCCAATAAAAAAATATCTAACTACCTAATCTTTCTGTTATAAACTGTTTGCCACATGTGTACATTATGTCTGGGAAGACCTGTTCATCTCTTAAAGTACCATGAATCTTATCCAAGATGCATAACACAGCCCTAAATTTCTATCATGCCATAAACCATAATATATCTAAAGTCCCACCCAGAAATTGTGTCAATGTTCAATACCGGTGAACAATGAAATATTGGGGCAAATGAGAAGTACTTGGACAAAGCAGCTTAAGGGCTGCTGCATATAAGGAAGGGAGGCAGTTAAGCCGAGGGAGGAGTTGGAATTATAGGAACAAAATGCAACCAGTTGAAAGCTTGACTTCCAATGAGAAGACGAATTAAAGAGAATGGTGTCTTTTCCTCCTGTTTTGTTTCAGCTTTCATAATAATCGCAGCTAACAAAACCAATACAAGCATAGATGACCAAAACACAACCACATGTGGCTGAAGTTTTGATACAGGCAAGATAAACTATTAATTAACTAGGCCACTGAAGACTATCAATTTGCAACTAACAAAGAATACACCTTAAAACAGATTAGGAAGAGGCAAGGTAATACTGTAAATGACTTGGAAAGACCTGGGCAGTTGATGGTGAGTAGAAAAGACATTGAAGAGGACAATACTTAAATGGAGATGTTGCAAGAAGATGGACGAGACAATGTGACCACAGCATCAGAGGCAGTTTGTATGGTTGGTGCTTGATATTACAGCCAAATAGGAAATGAACAGATACATGGACAAGCAAATTGTATAATCAGTAATTAAGTCAGTGGCAGTACATTACGAGAATTGGAAAAAGCTTGGAGTGGCACCTTTATGTGTTACCAGATTGGCTAGATCAGACGTCAGTGCTCTTAGGATCTACTGCCGGTAAAGAGACATCAATGCCAGGAGACCAACATGGGAGATGCTGAAGGGGCAGGAGAAAACTATTCAAAAAACCAAAAAAGCGAAAGATAATATGCCCACGAGGAGGAATGTGGAGCTCAACATTTCTCGTGCACAAGGAGTTAATTTCTAACCAATGAATCAAATTAAATTACTGAGATTTCATTAGTAATCCCCACAGACTTGGACATGGTTCTGTTGCTTATGACAAAGAAAACAATTTACACTGCATACTTCAATAATTTAGAAACATAGAAAATAGGTGCAGGATTAGGCCATTCGGCTGAGCAAGCACTGCCATTCAATATGACCATGGCTGATTACCCAGAATCAGTAACCTCTTCCCGCTTTTTCCCCCATATCCCCCCCTTGATTCTGTTAGCCCGAAGAGCTGTATTTAACTCTCTCTTGAATACATCCAGTGAATTAGCCTCCACTGCCTTCTCTGGGAGAGAAGTCCACAGATTCACAACTCTCTGGCTGAAAAGGTTTTTCCTTATCTCAGTCCTAAATGGCCTACCCCTTATTCTTAAACTGTGAGCCCTGGTTCTGGACTCCCCCAACATGGGGAACATCTTTCCTGCATCTAGCCTGTCCAACCCCTTTTAATTGTATATGTTTCTATAAGATCCCCTCTCACCCGTCTAAATTCCAGTGAATATAAGCCCTGTCGATCCATTCTTTCATCATAGTCCCACCATCCCGGGATTTAACTTGGTGAACCTATGCTGCACTCCCTCAATAGCAAGAATGTCGTTCCTCAAATTAGGAGACCAAAATTGCACACAATGCTCCAGGTGCGGTCTCACTAGGGCCCTGTACAACTGCAGTAGGACCTCCTTGCTCCTATACTCAAATTCTCTCGCATTGAAGGCCAACATGCCATTAGCTTTCTTCGCTGCCTGCTGTACCTACATGCTTACTTTCAGTGACCGATGTACAAGGACACCCAGGTCTCGTAGCACCCCCGCTTTTCCTAGACTGACACCATTCAGATAATCACAAAAAGCTGGAATAACTCAGCGGGACAGGCAGCATTTCTGGAGAAGGAATGGGTGATGTTTCAGGGCGAGACCCTTCTTCTGACTGCAGTCTGATGAAGGATCTCGACCAGAAACTTCACCCATTCCTGTTCTCCAGACATGCTGCCTGTCCCGCTGAGTAACTCCAGCTTTTTGTGTCTATCTTCGGTTTAAACCTGCATCTGTAATTCCTTCTTACACCATTCAGATAATCTGCCTTCTTGTTCTTGCCACAAGTGGATAACCACACATTTATACTGCACATGCCATGCATCTGCCCACCTACCCAACCTATCCAAGTCTCCCTGCAGCCTCATAGCATCCTCCTCACAGCCCCCACTGCCACCCAGCTTTGTGTCATTTTCTCTTTTTAAAAAGCAAGCACACACACACACATGTAGTTGAATTCTAAATTTCTACTTATGCTGATTTTAATTTAACAAATTACATAGTCCAGTAGCAATAAATGTGAAATCATTAATCAAGTGCAAAGTTTCATTGTGATTGAAATGGAACAAAGTTGAAAATTATGAACCAATGAAAAACCTGAGTGAGTTGGAATACTCATCTCACTTTTGGAGGATCCATGAATGTTTTTGTTTCTTTTAGATCAAACAAGATAAAGGGATGGTTCAACAGAGGTGTTAGAAATTATAAGATGAAATTGACAGCTGATTTGTTTTTATATACATAGGCCCTCATTGACTGATAACAGATTTCAGTTATAGCAGACTGAACTACCGATAGCTGTCCACGCCACACCTGGCTCACACAACCTCACACGATAGAGCCTGCGCCGCCTCCCCAGCATCTTCCAGCACCTGCTGCCCCCGCGCCGTCTCCGGCTTGCAGGCTTGACCTTCTGCAACCACCAACGGCCTACACAGCTTCCTTAGCTGCTGCAAGGCTGTGCCTGCTGCTGCTGACTCTCACCTGCACTCCGGCTGCCCACAGGCCACCACCATTGGCTTCATCAATCCTTGCCTCTCCTCCAGCTGGGGTCATCAACTCTCCTCAATTCCAGGCCCAGTTCCAGGCCAAGAGTCTGAAGAAGGGTCATCCCAAAACGTCACCTATCCATGTTCTCCAGAGATGCTGCCCGACCCACTGAGTTACTCCAGCACTTTGTGTCCTTTTGTGTATTAACCAGCTACTACAGTAGCTTGTTTCTTATACATGTACAATACCTTCTCATTTACAGCGGACAATCGGCAATAACTGACAGCATTTCCCCTATCATGGTCTGCTATAACGAGGGTTTACTGTATACGACTCTTGGCTGTTGTTGCTATCTAAGAGGACAATGCATACTTGTTAATGACCCCTTGTCTGCCTGTGAGCGCAAATAGAGGGAGATGATTGAGGATAGTAGAGTTGGGGAAAAGTGTTGGAATTGAGAGATGCAACTGGATATGGAACTGCTGTAAAACTGAGAGCTTCTGTGAAGTTAAAAAAACTGTTTCGCCTGTTACTTTAATTGTAGATCCCACCAACTACTCTGCCTTTTGCCTCCTGCGTTGTTCCTGTATAAATTTAAGAAACACCATTTTATATACCCAACTTTCCTCTGTGTCATAACCAGCCAATTCTGATGCAAGGTCACCTACAGTGCCCTCCATAATGTTCGGGACAAAGACCCGTCATTTATTTATTTGTGTCTGTACTTCACAATTTAAGATTTGTAATAGAAAAAATAACCACATGTAGTTAAAGTGTCAGATAAAGGCCATTTTTATACATTTTGGTTTCACCATGTATAAATTACAGCAGTGTTTATACGTAGTCCCCCCATTTCAGGGCACGAGAATGTTTGGGACACAGCAATGTCATGTAAATGAAAGTAGTCATGTTTAGTATTTTGTTTCATATCCTTTGCATGCAATGACTGCTTGAAGTCTGCGATTCATGGACATCACCAGTTGCTGGGTGTCTTCTCTGATGATGCTCTGCCTGGCCTGTATTAGAGCCATCTATAGCTTATGCTTGTTATGGGGGTTAGTACCCTTCAGTTTTCTCTTCAGCATTTAAAATACATGCTTAATTGGGTTCAGATCGGATGATTGACGTGACCGCTCAAGAATTGACCATATTTTAGCTTTGAAAAACTCCTTTGTTGCTTTAGCAGTATGTTTGAGATCATTGTCTTGCTGTAGAATGAACCGCTGGCCAATGAGTTTTGAGACATTTGTTTGAACTTCTATATACTTCAGAATTCATTATGCTACTAACATCAGCAATTGTATCATCAATGAAGATAAGTGAGCCAGTACCTTCAGCAGCCATACATGCCCAGGCCATAACACACCCACCATCGTACAATACAATACAATACAATACAATACAATACAATTTATTTATTGTAATTTGAACCCAGAGGTTCAAACGAAATTTGGTTTCTGCAGTCATACAAACAAGAAGAAGAACCAAGACACAACACAATTTACACGAACATCCATCACAGCGAATCTCCTCCTCACTGTGATGGAAGACAAAGTCTTATCTCTCCCCTGCACTCCTCGTTCTCCTCCCGATGTCAGAGTCAAAGCCCCCGGTGGGCGATGGTAAATAAGTCCCGCGGCAATTATAAAGCCGCGCCAGGGTGATGCAAGGCCGCGCTCCGGCTTTTGGTGTTGGAGTCCTGGCGTGCGCTAACAAGTCCTGCGGCCATTTAAAGCCGCGCCGGGCGATGTAAGGCCCCGCTCCAGGTCATCCTCAACCCCGCAACTCGGGCGGGAGAAGTCGCCGTTGCGGAAGCCCCGAAAAGCGGTCTCCCAGCAGGGACCCGCGGGCTCCCGGTGTCACCGTCCACCGGGTCGGCGGCTGGAGCCCCCGAATCTCCTGGGTCGGGCAGCAGCAGCGCGCCACCACCGCTCCTCCCGCTGCAAACTCGGCCAGCTCTGCAATGGTGGGTAAGTCCGCAGCTCCGCGACTGGAGCCCCAGGTCGTTCCAGTTGGAGACCACTCCACGGTGCTCGGCCCCAACGACAACGGAGACCCGACAGAGAAAAGGTCGGGTTCTCCGTGCAGGGGAAAGATTTTAAAAAGTCCCCCCCCCCCCCCCCCACACCCAGTTTAAAAAAAAAAAAAAAAAAACTACATACAAACGAGACAAAAAAAAAAAAACGACAGACGGACTGCAGAGGCCGCTGCGACGCGAGTCGCGCCGCCCACCCAGATTGGTGTTTCACAGATGAGGTTGTATGCTTTGCATCTTGGGCAGTTCCTTGCAGGTGCAGGAGTAGGCCATTCGGCCCTTCGAGCCTGCACCGCCATTCAATATGATCATGGCTGATCATCCAACTCAGTATCCCGTACCTGCCTTCTCTCCATACCCCCTGATCCCCCTAGCCACAAGGGCCACATCTAACTCCCTCTTAAATATAGCCAATGAACTGGCCTCAACTACCCTCTGTGGCAGAGAGTTCCAGAGATTCACCACTCTCTGCGTGAAAAAAGTTCTTCTCATCTCGGTTTTAAAGGATTTCCCCTTTATCCTTAAGCTGTGACCCCTTGTCCTGTACTTCCCTAACATCGGGAACAATCTTCCTGCATCTAGCCTGTCCAACCCCTTAAGAATTTTGTAAGTTTCTATAAGATCCCCTCTCAATCTTCTAAATTCTAGAGAGTATAAACCAAGTCTATCCAGTCTTTCTTCATAAGACAGTCCTGACATCCCAGGAATCAGTCTGGTGAATCGTCTCTGCACTCCCTCTATGGCAATAATGTCCTTCCTCAGATTTGGAGACCAAAACTGTACGCAATACTCCAGGTGTGGTCTCACCAAGACCCTGTACAACTGCAGTAGAACCTCTCTGCTCCTATACTCAAATCCTTTTGCAATGAAAGCTAACATACCATTCGCTTTCTTCGCTGCCTGCTGCACCTGCATGCCTACCTTCAATGACTGGTGTACCATGACACCCAGGTCTCGCTGCATCTCCCCCTTTCCCAATCGGCCACCATTTAGATAATAGTCTGCTTTCCTGTTTTTGCCACCAAAATGGATAACCTCACATTTATCCACATTATACTGCATCTGCCAAACATTTGCCCACTCACCCAGCCTATCCAAGTCACCCTGCAGTCTCCTAGCATCCTCCTCACAGCTAACACTGCCCCCCAGCTTAGTGTCATCCGCAAACTTGGAGATATTGCCTTCAATTCCCTCATCCAGATCATTAATATATATTGTAAATAGCTGGGGTCCCAGTACTGAGCCTTGGGGTACCCCACTAGTCACTGCCTGCCATTGTGAAAAGGACCCGTTTACTCCTACTCTTTGCTTCCTGTTTGCCAGCCAGTTCTCTATATTATTATGGAGAGAATCCTTCTGTCATCGGCTGTGGAGATCTTCCTTGGCCTGCCAGACCCTTTGCGATTAGTAAGCTCACCAGTACTCTTTCTTCTTAATGATTTTCCAAACAGTTAATTTTGGAAGGCCTAACATTTGGCTGATGTATCTAACAGTTTTATTCTTGTTTCTCATTCTCATAATAGCTTCTTTGACTTTCATTGGCACAACTTTGGTCCTCATGTTGATATAAACAGCAACAAAGGTTTCCAAATGTGATGGAAAGACTGGAGGACCACTAGGTGCTGAGAGCTCCCTTGCACCTGCATTAAGGAGGCAATTAAACACACCTGAGCAATTACAAACGCCTGTGAAGCCATGTCCCAAACATTATGGTGCCCTGAAATGGTGGGACTATGTATAAACACAGCTGTAATTTCTACATGGTGAAACCAAAATGTATAATAATGGCCTTTATTAAAATCTAACAATGTGCACCAATGTGCATGGGATTGTTTTCTATTACAAATCTTAAATTGTGGAGTTCAGAGGCAAATAAATAAATGATGGGTCTTTGTCCCAAACATTATGGAGGTCACTGTGTCTTCATTGATGATACAACTGCTGATGGTAGTAGCATAATGAATTCTGAAGTGTATAAACACATCCTATCTGCTCAAGTTTAAAGAAATGCCTCAAAACTCATTGGCCAGCAGTTCATTCTAAAGCAAGACAACAATCCCAAACATACTGCTAAAGCAACAATGGAGTTTTTCAAAGTTAGAAAATAGTAAATTCTTGAGTGCCATGTCAATCACCCGATCCGAACCCAATTGAGCATGGCTTTTATATGCTGAAAAGAAAACTAAAGGGGACTAGCCCCCAAAACAAGCACAATCTAAAGATAGCTGCAATACCGGCCTGGCAGAGCATCACCAGAGAAGATACCCAGCAACTGGTGATGTCCATGAATCGCAGACATCAAGCAGTCATTGCATGCAAAGGATAGGCAACAAAATACTAAATATGACTACTTTCATTTACATGACATTGCTGTGTCCCAAACATTATGGTGTCCTGAAATGAGGGGGCTATGTATAAACACCGCTGTGATTTCTACATGGTTAAACCAAAATGTATAAAAATGACCTTTATTAAAATCTGACAATGTGCACTTTAACCACATATGATTTTCTTTATTACAAATCTCAAATTGTGCAGTACAGGGGCAAATAAATAAATGATGGGTCTTTGTCCCAAACATTATGGAGGACACTCTACCTGTAACATTAAATCAAATTCTATCTCGCTGTACAGATAATGTATCTGCTGTGGATTTGTGGCATTCTTCATGTTTAGATTTTCAGCAACTATTGCTTCAGCATTTCATAGTGCTAACATTACATTTTATTCCTTCTCTACAGTTTCCATTTACCTCCCGCTATTTACAGCTTTCTAGACTGATCTGTTGTGATGAACACGCTTTCATCACTTTCTCTGAAATGGCATTAACACCATGTGTTTCTTGGGTAATCTTGGTCTCTAACCTATTGCAGACATTTTATTTGGATCTTGCCCTTTATTTGGATCTCGTCTGCGGGAACTGTTGGAATTAGTGACTAGAGAAGGATGTTTATGATGGGGACTGCAGAACTTCAATCTTGCCAAAGATAACAATAGACAATAGGTGCAGGAGTAGGCCATTCGGCCCTTCGAGCCAGCACCGCCATTCAATGTTATCATGGCTGATCATCCACAATCAGTACCCTGTTCCTGCCTTCTCCCCATATCCCCCGACTCCTCTATCTTTAAGAGCCCTATCTAGCTCTCTCTTGAAAGTATCCAGAGAACTGACCTCCACCCGAGGCAGAGAATTCCACAGACTCACAATTCTCTGTGAGAAAAAGTGATTCCTCGTCTCCGTTCTAAATGGCTTACCCCTTATTCTTAAACTGTGGCCCCTGGTTCTGGACTCCCCCAACATGTTTCCTACCTCTAGCGTGTCCAAACCCTTAATAATCTTATATGTTTCAATAAGATTACCTCTCATCCTTCTAAACTCCAGAATATACAAGCCCAGCCGCTCCATTCTCTGAGCATATGAGTCCCGCCATCCTGGGAATTAACCTTGTAAACCTATGCTGCACTCCCTCAATAGCAAGAATGTCCTTCCTCAAATTAGGGGACCAAAACTGCACACAATACTCCAGGTGTGGTCTCACTAGGCCCCTATACAACTGCAGAAGGACCTCTTTGCTCTTATAATCAACTCCTCTTGTTATAAAGGCCAACATGCCATTCGCTTTCTTCACTACCTGCTGTACCTGCATGCTTACTTTCATTGACTGATGAACGAGGACCCCCAGATCCCGTTGTACTTCCCCTTTTCCCAACTTGACACCTTTTAGATAGTAATCTGCCTTCCTGTTTTTGCTACCAAAGTGGATAGCCTCACATTTATCCACATTAAACTGCATTTGCCATGCATCTGCCCACTCACCCAACCTGTCCAAGTCACACTGCATTCTCATAGCATCCTCCTCGCAGTACACACTACCACCCAGCTTTGTGTCATCTGCAAATTTGCTAATGTTACTTTGCATCCCTTCATCTAAGTCATTGATGTATATTGTAAATAGCTGCCGTCCCAGGACCGAGTCTTGCGGTACCCCCACTTAACGACATTTGAGATTGAGTGTTAGACATGCAGTCTAATAGCAAAATGAAAAGCAATCCAGGAGGGGTGATAGAAATGTTGTGCTGAGTACCTGTGCATTTGAAAGCTGATCAGCCAGAACATGCACGAAAATAAAACATCCAGTGACTTCAATGGAGACGATGCAAGTGAGTGGAGAGAAAGCTTGACTGAATTTGCATGGAATCACTGCATGCAAAACCAGTCTGCGTAATAACAGAATAAAGAGGATGCGGTAGGAAAATGAAACCGTCAATCACACTGATTACTATGAGGAGGTCAGAAGATGAGCAGGGCCAAAGCACTACAGTAACTTCAAGCTCTTGCATCATTTGAATATTTCTTATCAAATTCAAATATCTTATCAATCATAGTCGAAAGCACTGATTTTGGTCTTGCTAATAAGACCACAGATATCAAGAATAACGTTAAATTACTGCTCACAATTTAATTCTGGATAATAGTATACCGAAGGCTGGAGATTAGATCATTTAAATTTAAGTAAAGTGAAATACTTAACTTTATTAGGTCAATATTATTTGTGGGTTGTTTACTTACAAATGGTCCTTTTCTAAAACGAGTATCCAGTTTATCCCCAGGTGAAGATCTCAAGACGTACTCCACCATGCTTACTCCTAGGCCGCCACTTTCAGAACGGGGAGATAGAACAGAGCCAACTTCACTGTTTACATGAAATCCTTGACCAGGCCTTCTTTGAACCATGATTGGCTGAGACACAGTATGGTCTGGATAAAATAAATGTAAACGTAAAATAAATTTTTGTTTGCTAGGAACAACAGAATTTTACAATTGCTGCAAGAAGCTAACATAAGCTGGGGAAAAAATCATACATTGTGATCCTATGAAGGAAAATAACAGACCAATAAAGTTTGTCAGAAAATCTACTTAAATGTACTAAATTATTTTATTCTCCTTGGCAGTGACAAAAATGCTGAACAGAGAGGGTCAGAATATATAGTGAATGGAAATAAAATTCAAGACAACTAATGAGCAGAAAACGATGATTAAGAAGCACTTTCTGTTCCTATATCTCATCCCTCATCCTAACACCCCAGCAGTCCTTTTGGGTGAGACAGAGGTTCACATGCATCTCCTTTAACCTTATCAACTGTAGATGATGTTCCAATGTGGCTCCTTTTACATTGGCAGGACCAAGCTTATGCATAGACTCTCCAACAGTTTCACTGAACAGTTGCACTCGGTCCACCAAGGACCGCTGGATCTCCCAGTTGCTAACCATGTTAACTCTTCCCGTTCCCATACTGACCTTTCTGTCCTGGGCCTCCTCCATTGTGAGAGGGAGGCCACACGCAACCTGGAAGAACAGCACCTCATATTCTGCTTTGGTAATGATCAACCCAATGATATGAACACTGAATTCTCCAATACCAAATAATATCATAAGCTTTCCCCCGCCCCTCTACATACACATTTCTCTCGCTGTATCCCACAACCCCGTCACCCTGAACCTTGTCTCTCCTTTGTACTCTCATCACCCAATCCCAAGTTGAGTTGTAAGCTACCCAAGTGGAATATAAAGTGCTGGTCCTTCAGCTTACTGGATATCCCATTTGGTAACCATTTTAACACCCCTTCACATACTGACCTTTCTGTCCTGGGTCTCTTACATTGCCAGAGTGAAGCCATGCACAAATTGATGCAACAGAATCTCATATTTCGCTGAGGTAGCTTACAATCCAATGACCATTTATGAACATTGAATTCTCCAATTTAGATAGCTAACTAACCCCCGCCCCCGCCCCATCATGCCGCATCTGGACTCGCACCAATTTCTCCCTCCCGACGAAATTCCTTCCCAACTTCACAAATCTTCTATTCTTATCTCACACCTTTTTTTCCTCATCTCTGGCCATTGTCCAACCATCTGCCTGTCAAAACACTCTTCACCTATAATCTACCTTTCACTTGCCAGGTTTTGCCCTGCCCCATCTCACTTCCAGCTTTCTTCCTTCCCCACCACAATCATTCTGGAGAAGGGTCCCGACTCAAAACACCACTTGTCCATGTTCTCCAGAGATGCTGCATGACCCACTGAGTTACTCCAGCATTGTCTTTTTATGTAAACTGGCATCTGCAGTTCTTGGTTTCTACACTTTGCGCTATTCAGTGTAATGTTGGAAATGGATAAATCTAAGAATCTGAAATACAAAATCTGCTGGAAATTGGGCTTTGAGTAAAAAAGAATCAGCATTTTCTATGCAATGTTTAATTGTCACAGCATTTTTTTCTCCCAAAGAAAGATGTGAGAAAATAACAAGATTGTCAAATTCAGGCCGAGTTGTTTTTGGAATCAAAGAAAAATCCCTCATGGTAGTAATCAAAAGGTGTAAGAGTCAACAGACACAAAAGGTGCAAGAGTTAAGAGTAAACAGCATTAACAGAGTAAAAAGTATGTATTATGGAAAGAGCAATCTTGAGTCTCTAATTTGTTATTTTACATTCCATGATTATGTTATGGAGAAACAAAGATTCATTGAAATGCAGACTAAATGCTGGAGTAATTCAGCAGATCAGGCAGCATTTCTGTAGAACATGGAGAGGCAATGTTTTGGGTCAGGGCCCTTCTTCAGTCTGCTTGCAGTAGGGGGACGGGGACGGGGGGGGGGGGGGGGGGGGGGGGGGGGGGGGGGAAAAAGTGCCCAGACTATCCATATTCTCCAGAGATGCAGCCTGGCCCTTCGAGTTACTCCAATACTTTGTGTCTTTGTGTAAATCAGCATTGGCAATTTGATGTGTCTTCATTGAAAAGCAAAGACTTTAAAAGGTTTATTACTTGAATTCATTAGTATTTCAAACAAACACATAAGAAGATTCTTAAGTATATGTGGGAGGCATTAAAGTAAACAATACCAAACACAAAAAAAAAGGTAGAGGCGTCTAAAGGAAAGATAGAGAAGAATTATTGCAGGAAGTTTAAGAATAGCACAATTAGATTGTACCAATAGCACAATTATGCTGATTATGCAAGGTTATTAGTTCATTATAATAGAACTGTGGTTGAATTCATTTTCTGAAATGTCATCACAAGGAATTGGAGAATATTCCTTGAAACAAAAATGTTCAATGCCATTAAGCAAATGCTACTTAACACAACATTATATTCCATCCATCATTGTAGTTTCAAGGACATTTCAACATAACATTTTCATATAATCACATACAATCCTGAACACAATTAGCTCTATCAGTTCTACAATGGGATGGGAGACTGCAACCTGGCAATCAACCTGGTATGCACAGTCAAAGAAGTTCAAATAGAACAAGTTGTCCTACAACTTTAGGCTGTGCACGCCATACGGAAGAAGAAGTTCTACAATGCAGATGAGATGTTGCAAGCTTGCATCCATTATTCATCGCAGTAAGCTCTTGATTTCAACCAAGCTTCTGCAGAATACCAAGTTGAAACGAGATGAGACACTTTACCCGAGAAGATGTTGATGACATTATCATGAGAAATTATTGGCGATTTAAATAAAGGTAAGAGTCTGAAGAAGGGTCCTGACCAAAAACAAAATATGAATAGGCTGGGGACCTCTCCTCCAGCTTTCTAAACCTCCCCCCCTCCTGCAAACAGTCTGAAGAAAGGCCCTGACCTAAAACATCACCTCTCCGAGTTACCCCAGCACTTTGTCTCTTTTTGTAAACATACATCTGGAGTTCCTCGTTTCTAAATAAAGGCAATGGTGTACTGCACAAGCAAGTATGAGACGTTGCATTTTGGGAGGTTTTCTTGTTTGACCTCACCCTGACAGTGGAGAAGGCCAAGCACAAACATGGCCATGTCAGTGTGGGAAATGGATAGGGAGTTAAAACAGCTTGCAACCAGGATGTCCATTGTGGACAGAGCAAATGGGCTCTGCAAAAGTTACTCTCCTCAAAAGAAACCCCAAGAGATTATAGCTAATTATTTTTGTCAAGATTTCTAAGCAATCTACACTTGCAAATGCTAATTTGGCATATCTGTCAAAAACATTGTCCTGTGTTTGCCACTTCAATGGCAATGTGAAATATCACGGTAAAATATTCAAATCTAAGTTTACAGTACATTCCATATAAAGTTGCACACCTGGTTTTCTCCATGTAAGGTGCAATTTTGTTTTAGGTGAGCATATTTATGTTCACCTAAAATTGTATTCACAAAATCACAGTAATTAAACAATAATGTTGTTTTCTATGCTCAATTTCAACGACATTTTACTAAAAGTAGAAACCATATTTTACACAAAACAGGAAAAATATTGTCAGTGAGACTTACGAGATGCTCCCCATGCAGTGTCCCTCCACTCATCTCCTAGGAAAATCCCCTTTTGGCCATCTTTTGCTGAATCATCTGATTCCCAGAATTTCTTAGCAGGTAAAAGCTAAAAATAAGCAAACAGTAAATATGTGACAACTATTTTAAATAGTTAAATTTAGAGAAACATCTATATTTTAATGTAGAAGCAAACTGGTAATCTCATGGAAAGAGAAAAGCACAACATTTTCATTTATTTTCTATTTCAATATTAATAACTGGGGACTTTTGCAAACATGTCAGCAAACCATATTTACCCAAAGCTGCCAGGACTGGTTTTGACACAGGATATCAGCTACTTTTAGAGATACATATGCTGTTCACTTCATTTATTTTCAAACTGATGAGTTTGAATTCGACCATCAATTGCACATTGCAAACTGCAATGGTTTAAATCAAAATGCCATTCCATATTTGCTTCAAGCTTCTACAACAGGCTAACAAGAGACAGGAACATACAAAATACAAGCAGAAGAAAGTTATCTAGTCTTCCCTGCCTGTTTTGTCAATCAAAAAACCACATGAGCCAAACCATGAACTGATCCACAAGGTTGTAGGTTCAAGTCCCACATCAAGAAGCTAGCACACGTAAGGCTGACATTAATGAAATGTTACCATGGTAATGCCGACTTTCTGATGAGTCATTAAACCCAAGATCATTTCATATGTGAATATATGTATGCACCTGTAAGCATTTTAATGTTATTGGCATTATGAGGACTATGCTGTGCAAAAATACTCTGGTCCAAAATCTGAAGCCACACCTGGCTGCATGAAGTCAGATGGACAATGACATGAGCTCTTTTAAGCAAAATCATTTGTCCAAGTTGAGCACCTGCATTATTTCTCAGACTATCTGGAAAGCCATTTAAAAGGGGCCAATAAATACAGCCACCATTATTATTTGTTCTCCAGAAGGACAGCAAACATTTAAGGCAATGGCCATCTTGTCAACAAAAATGAAAATGGGCAATACATGAATACAGTCTTATGGTAAATGTCAATTGTAAATACTCTAATAATAAAAGTCCTTTTGGGTGACAAGAAAATGGCAACCACCACTGATAAGAAGGCAGCATGAAATCCCTATTCCTTCATTTATTCAGCCGACATCCAGGCAGCATTAAGCACTTCAAGCATCGGCATCTTTTTTCCCCCCTTTCTAATGGTATAAAGCAAAGATACTAGAGGAGCGTTACTAGGATACTAGTATCTTTAGTATAAAGGGTGATATGCAATTAAAAAAATTGCGATGGAGTGTAACTCTCAAGAATAGGATTTCCAGAACCTTGGACACACTACACAAAGTCAAAAAGTACCCATGACAAAATTGGAAAAATGACAATTTGTTAAGGAGCTGGGGGAAGAAATAAAAGTAGCCAACTATTTCTCTGACAAATCAAACAAATATTTTAATACTTCAAGAAAAAAAAAGCAAATCTGATGGGAAGAATACCTAAATCAGTGTTATCTTTACGTTGTTCATGTCATTGCGAGTTGGATGGTTTCGTACATCAGAGCCGCATACTTAAGTGGCATGTTATTTCCACTTTGGGATTACAGAATATTTTTGTGACTTGAAAGTGCATCCACCAGTGCAAGAGCAGCATTAAAACAGCCAAATCTTAAAACAAAGCCCACAACACACAAATCACTCAAGTTTTAAAATTCAACTTGCAAGAATTTAGCGATTGCACAGCATTCGAATGAGCTCCCACATATCAACAAATGAAATGCAACAAATGAAAAGATAACTTTCATCTGTAAATCTATTTAATTCATCTTTTAATGGAAACTATTACTTTCATTTCAACATTTCTTTGCCATCTTCGAAAGCATTACCACTTCCCAATTTTTGCCATAATTCCACCAGCTGCCTATTTATATGCATATTCAAATTCAATCACTCAGTATCATATAAGCTGTATTTTAAGTAATGGTATGCTGAGCGTACATAAAATGTTCCAAAGCAATCTTACTCCTTAAATTGTTCCAGAGCAAAATATATTCTTTCTTCAATATACGGGGTTTCACCCCCGCAGATGGAACAAGAATAGTGTTCCCTGGTCCTCAACTCTCATCCCACCAGCCTCCATATTCACCATATCCTTTTCTGGCATTTTTGCCACCTTCAAAGTGATTCTGCCACCAGTCACATCTTTTCACAGTCTATAGAGATCACTTCCTCTGCAACTCCTTGGTTTGCTCATCCTTTCCCACCCATCCAGCCCCCAAGGCACTTTCCCCTGCAATCACAGGAGATGTAACACCTGCCTGTACATCTCTCTCCAGGGACCACAGCAGCCCTTCCAGGTGACACTCACATATCTTCTACTGCATTTGGTGCTGCTGATACAGCCTACTTTACATCGGTGAGACCAAGCGTACTTAGGTGGCTGTTTTGCTAACCATTTCCATGGCAACGTTTCTGTCCTTGGCCTCCCACATTATCGGATTGAGGCCAAATGCAAACTAGATGAACACCTTTTCAAATTCCGCTTGGGAGATTACAATTCAGCGGCATTAATATCAAAGGTAGACACAAAATGCTGGAGTAACTCATCGGGCCAGGTAGAATCTCTGGAGAGAAGGAATGGGTGACATTTCGTGTCGAATCCCTTCTTCAGGCCGATGTCAGTGGGCGGGACAGAGATAGAATGTAGTCGGAGACAGTAAGACTGGTCGGAGAACTGGGAAAGGGGGAGGGGATGGAGAAAGCAAGGGCTATTTGAAGTTAGAGAAGTTCATGTTCATACCGCTGGGGTGTAAGCTACCCAAGCAAAATATGACGTCCTGTTCTTCCAATTTCCACTGGGCCTCACTCTGACAAAGGAGGCCCATGACAGAAAGATCAGATTGGGAATGGGAGGGGGAGTTAAAGTGCTGAGCAACTGGGAGATCAGGTTAGTTAAGGCAGACTGAGCAGAGGTGTTCAGCGAAACGATCGCCGACCCTGCGCTTGGTCTCGCCGAAGTACAGGAGTTGACACCTGACAGCGGATACAGTAGATGAGGTTGGAGGAGATGCAAGTGAACCTCTGCCTCACCTGGAAAGACTGCCAGGATCCTTGGATGGAGGGGGGGGGGGGGGGGGGGAGTAAAGGGGCAGCTGTTGCATCTCCTGCGGTTGCAGGGGAAAGTACCGGGGAGGGGGTGGTTTGGGCGGGATGGGACGAGTTGACCAGGGAACCATCTCTGTGGAAAGCAGAAAGGTGTGGAGATGGGAAGGTGTGGCCAGTAGTGGGACCCCGTTGGAGGTGGCAAAAATGTTGGAGGATTTTGTGCTGCATGCGAAGGCTGATGGTGTGGAAAAGGTGATGACAAGGGGGGCTCTGTCCTTGTTACGAATGGGGAGCAAGTGGGAGCAAGAGCAGAGCTGCGGGATTTCGAGGATACCCTAGTGAGCCTCATCTATAATGCAAGATGGGAACTCACGTTTCTTAAAGGATGGGGACATCTCCGATGACCTGGTATGGAAAACCTCATCTTGGGCACAGATGCGACGTAGATGTAGGAATTGGCAGTAGGGGATAGAGTCTTTACAGGAAGCAGGGTGGGATGAAGTGTTGTCTAGATAGCTATGGGAGTCAGTGGGTTTGTAATAGATGCCGGAGCAGTTCTTTCCTAGGCATTAACATTGAATTCTCCAATGTCCCCCATTCCCTCTTTATCCCCTGACCCATACTATCCCAATGCCTGCATACATTTCTCCCAACATCCCTGACAGCCTGTTCCTTTCCCCCTCCTCCGTATATTCATCTGCCACTCCACAGTCCCACAATTACTATTTAACTGATTGCTTGGCCCTCCATCCATACAATTCCCTCGGTTTTACATTTCACACCTCATATTCTCTCCTTATCAGACACTCTTTTGGTAACCTGCCAGGCCTTGTCCCATTTTCAAATATTTATTACCAAAACAATGTCATTATGTGGAACTGTCGTTAATCAGTGGTCAACACAGTAAATATTAATAAGTCACACGACACCGGGTGGCGCCATCCCTTCTCTGTTTTTATTATCACCCAGATGATCATGTTCGTGAAGGCCGTAGTGCAGCTACCAAGAACCAAAGCAGCCAGGAATCAATAGACAATAGGTGCAGGAGTAGGCCATTTAGACCTTCTAGCCAGCACCGCCATTCAATGTGATCATGGCTGATCATCCCCAATCAGTACCCCATTCCTGCCTTCTCCCCATATCCCCTGACTGCTATTTTTAAGAGCCCTATCTTGTTCTCTCTTGAAAGCATCCAGAGAACCTGCCTCCACCGCCCTCTGAGGCAGAGAATTCCACACTCACCACACTCTGTGAGGAAAAAACAGTTTCCTCGTCTCCGTTCTAAATGTCTTACTCCTTATTCTTAAACTGTGATCCCTGGATCTTATATGTTTCAATGAGATCGCCTCTCATCCTTCTAACCTCCAGAGTGTACAAGCCCAGCTGCTCCAATCTCTCAGCATATGACAGTCCCACCATCCCGGAAATTAACATTGTAAACCTATGCTGCACTCCCTCAAGAGCAAGAATGTCCTTCCTCAAATGAGGGGACCAAAACTGCACACAATACCCCAGGTGTGGTCTCACTAGGGCTCTGTACAACTGCAGAAGGACCTCTTTGCTCCTATATTCGAATCCTCTTGTTATAAAGGCCAACGTGCCATTCGCTTTCTTCACTGCCTGCTGTACCTGCATGCTTACTTTCATAGACTGATGTACATGGACCCCCAGATCCCGTTGTACTTCCCCTTTTTCCAACTTGACGCCATTTAGATAGTAATCTGCCTTCCTGTATTTGCCACCAAAGTGGATAACCTCACATTTATCCGCAATAAACTTCATCTGCCATGCATGTTAAGGAATGCAGTCAGGAATCCCGGCGACTGCGCAGGACTGGCAGCTTTCTGTAGACCTGGTGAAACAGCTGAAGTTCCCACAGCACATTGCCACGACCACTCTGAGGCCAGACATCTTCCTGGTCTCAGAGGCGACCAAAAATATAATCTTGTTGGAACTGACAGTGCCGTGGGAGGACCATCTGGAGGAGGCCCACGAGTGGAAGATGACCAAGTACGAAGAGCTGGTCATAGACTGCCGTAAGCAGGGCTGGAAAGCAAGGTGTATGCCCATCGAGGTTTTGCAGGGCAATCACTCTACAAAGCTTTGAGTGCGCTGGGCATCAACGGAATGGAGAGGAGAAGAGCCATCAAGAACACCACAGAGGCAGCGGAGAAGGCCTCGAGATGACTCTGGGTCAGGAGTGGAGGTCCATGGGGAGGAGCAAATGCCACCTGAACACGTCGTGGTCTGATCAAGAAGCAGCCGACTCGGGAACTCCGAGTGTTCAGAGTCGTCCTGACGTCGGAATTTCAATCATACCGAAGGGAGGGCCTAAACATCAGAACGTCTGTAGCAGTGAACTGCGGAGGGTTCAAAGGCTCCGACCACGGGTGAACAAAGGAGGAAGATGACTGAACTTTATTGCCTTCCATCACAGTGAGGAATGTTGATTCCACTGCAGTGGATGTTTATGTTACATTTTATTTTATGTGTGTATTGTGTTCTTTTCACTTAGTATGGCTGTACGATAACTCAAATATCACTGAATATATGCGAACGCGAACTTGAACTCATACATTTATGGGGATATTAACCTAGAATGAACCCTAGCTTTGCTCATAGTATGCAGGCCTGACAATTGTTGCAACCTGAGAGCAGAACTAAAAGAGCATTAACTTAAAACAAGTAAATGAGCTGTAACAGCTAACTTCCACACAAGACGTACAGGAAATTAATTATTTATCTCATTGGCACCATTTTCTGGTGGTGCTGGTTAAAGATGAATTGGTCAGATCATAATAACCACATATACCTCTTGAAACATCTCAATGAATTAATAATGCACATGTGGACAAGCTGGTAAACAGAACACCAAGAACAATCAATACGTTATTCCCATAATAGAACAGTGAAGTGCATAGTCAACATTTCTTCATGAGCAATCCCCAGTTTGAGAATGATAAAATTTCACTCCAGATTTGTGAGTCCTGAAGTGTGTAATAAAACTAACGTGGGAACTCTTTCACAGATGAGGCAGGTGGCAGCAGACAGGGCAAGTAGGCAGGTAGTTTGTGTTCACTCCATTGCTTCCAAAGTACCACTGTGTGCTCTCAATGCATGACCATCATACCATCCTGAATGTTCTTTTTCCATGTGGAGTGATCATGGCCCAGGGATTTCCAGGAATTGGGGAGATTGCTGCATTACAACAAAATAAATACTGAGCATATCTTCGAATCTTTACCTCTGTGCATCCGAGAATCCTTCCCTGATAGAGCTCATAATACTATGCGTTTCAAGCCTGTCTGACAAAGACAATCTTAGCCCTCTCTACAGAGGATACCGATTTTGGAGACGGTACTAATGTTCGTTAGTTTGTCAGTATATTTGGGGGATCTTAAGGAGATGGTATGTGTGATATGTTTCCAGCGCCTCAAAGTGCCTGCTGCAGGCAGTTCAAGTCTCACGAACATATGAAAGGGTACGTATCACTGCTGTCTAATAGATGACAACTTTTGTGAAATTTTGGATTTCAAATATCCTTTTCTTCAATAGGCCAAAGAATGCGCAGACGCATTTAAATTGGCAGTAATCATCATCACCAGTATATGTTTTTGCACAAGGAGCTCCCGAGATTTACAAAGTGGTTTACAAAGTGACCCCAGCAACTAAGACTCAACCCTCCATCTGCAACTGGATCCTTGTCTTCCCTTCAATATTCTATTGGGAAAAATCAGTCAGGATAGCTGATAAAACATCCCGCACAATAATTCTCAACATGGATCTGTTCTCAGCCATTCACTATACCACCTATACACTCACGACCAAGCAGTCAAATTCTGCTCTAACTCCATTTACAAGCTTGCAGATGGAGCCATGGTTGTGTACACCATAAACAAAGACGCGATGGAGCACAGGAAGGAGAGAGCTTAGCAACATGATGTTAACACAACAATCTCTTCAACAATGTCAGCAAAATGAAGAAGTTGGTCGTTGACTTCAGGAATTGGGATGGTGATACCCCAATTAGAATCAATGAAGCTGAAATGGAGATGATAATATCAACAATTGGTCCTGGTCTATCCACAAAGACACTGTGGCCTAGAAAGTACACCGACTATGCCACTTCCAAGGAAATTTGGCATGTCTCCAATGGCTCCTGCGAATTTCTACAGATGCACATTGGAAAGCATCCCATCAGGAAGTATCACAACTTGATTTTTCAACTGGTCTGTCCAAGACCACAAGAATTGCAGAATTGTGGACACAGCCCATGCATCATGCAAACCAGCCAACCCCACTTCTCTGTTTTACGGAGCTTGGGAAGGGAGGTGCAGATGGCTCATTTTATATTTACAATAAACAATCCAGCTCAGAGTGCATCAGTATAGTATATGGATAGAAAATGAGAATTACTTTAGCTGTGAATTCTACAACAATTCCCACAACATTCACTCCAGGACAATGAGCATTAGGGTGATGTACCAAATGTTCCTCATATCTTGAGGGAGAAGAGCTTTTGATATTTATATCAATTTTATGATTATATTTCAAAATGTAGTATTATAATGCAGAATTGACTATGTGCAACATGTGAAAATGTAAATGTGTATAAGAGACAATGGAAACATTCTCCCAATCATGAAAAAAATCTTCAGGATAATTCTATCATGTAGGAGGACAAAACCCAAGAAAAAGTATGAAGTTGCAACAGAATTTCCAAGTGAAGATTCAAGAAACTATTCCTTCAAGATGGCACAGCATGGTCCAAACCTTCCACAGTCTTTCAACATTTTACCTTAGATAAGGATTTGTTCTGGAAACATCACTGTTCTCGAATTGAAGGAGGCAGCAATCAAATTCCAACAATACAGCATCAAAACCTACAGAAAGACAAATGCAGGATAGGTAGACTGCAACCTGTGCGTAGAGGTTGAACTGCTTTGAAGAACGGAGAAACCCAAACTTTAGCAATCTAATTATTCCACCAACCTGCAATTACAAACAAATGTATTCCAAAGTGGAGTAAATTGAAGGCAATGGCAGTAAGCCAGTTTAATTCTGAACTAGTCACACTGCAGCATTAGACTAAAGCCAATATATGAGAAAACTGGCAAGACTATGCGGGAATTCTGCCCCAATGCTAAGATTGCAGGTGCACAAGCAAAGATAGCACACGTTTTCCAGGTGGATTAAAAAATTCAAAAACCTACAAAGAAATGCCCTAACTTTAATTTAATGTGCTAACCTTAGTTCAAAATTAAAATTAAGCAATTCAACACAAAACAATTTGCAAGGGTTGGTAAAGACCTCGCGCTCTATCTGCATGCAAAACGAACCCTGAAAAAAATGATCAATTGATGCCTTCATTAAATGGGAGTAACAAGCAATGTCAGGCAAAATCTTGGGAATTGTTGCACTTCTATAAAGGACCATAAAGTGGCGGTAAACATTTGATGGAAGAGAAATCTAACCTATGTCTATATTTACTGACAACAATTTTGTAGACAAGTGGGATCCTTCCAAAGAGGCAAATTGAAGAAGATATTAATTAAAGAGCAAAGAATCACAGTGGCTCGTATATCATGACATAAGAGAGAGATCCTCTTAAGCAAATAATCACTATATTTTTGAAAAAACTGAAATGGGAATCAGAAAACAGAAAAGTAGTCATTGGTTTCAGATGGAAAAAAAAATGCCGAGAGGTACCATATGAATCTGAAGCTGTTATGTCCGGTCAAAAACAGCAGAATTGCATACAACACCAAACCCATGTCATAATAAGAGACAGGCGGTGACAATCAGATGACAGTGTCATGCTGAAACAACAACTCCAAAGAATGAAGGACCAAGTTATTTTTGACAAAATAAATACAATGTGTTGTTAGAAAAGTAGTATATACATTTTCTTCTGTTCTGCAATGATTTCACTCAGCACTAACTGTGTTAAGATTGACTGGAAGGGCAACAGTGAGAAAATAAATAAAATAGTGTAAGACACATCGATCACTAACATGTGCTCAAAGTGCTGAGCTCTACGACTGGCCAAAACGACAACAAAAAAGGTGAATTAGGCCTTGAAGCCTTACATGATTCACCACTTATCCCATGCTGCATACACCATACTAAATTTGAACTCCAAATTAAACTCAGCACTATGTTCAGGACAACAAATTATAATTTTTGCTCTGTTGTATAGAATTAGTGTAAAAAAATAGATCAGTAACAAGTATTAATGAAAGGGAATCGCTCATCTAGTCTACATAATCACATGTTAAAGGTTTGAAGGAACTGAGTTCTTGGGCCATCATACTCATGTCATTATGATTGAAAGGAGAAATAATATAGCAATCAACTGAATGGTATGTCAATTTCCATGATCGCATTGGTTCTTCTGACAATGTGAAGGGAAAGTTGATACACTATTCATAACCACAAATTTCCAAAGTGTTAGTAATAAATTAGGTAGAACAAGGCTATTTAACACCTAGTATAAGTTATCATACATTCATACCTCAAGAATTATCAACTTTCACCTTAAATAAGTTCCATTGCCTAACAGAACATAAAATACTACAGCACAGGAATGGACGATTCTGCCCACAATGAACATAAGGGCGGCACGGTGGCATAGCAGTAGAGTTACTGCCTAACAGCGCCAGAGACCGGGGTTCGATCCTGACTATGGGAACTCGTCTATGCGAAGTTTATACTTTCTCCACGTGACCTGCGTGGGTTTTCTCAGAGATCTTAGGCTTCTCCCACACTCCAAAGACATATAGGTTTGTCGGTTAATTGGCTTGGTATAAATGTAAAGGGTAGTGTTAATGTGCGGGGATTGATAGTCGGTGCGGACTCATTGGGCTGAAGAGCCTGTTTCCACGCTGTATCTCTAAACAAAACATGATACCAAGTTAAACTGATATCATCTGCTTGTACATGATCCATATCCTTATATTCTCTGCACTTCCATGTGCCTATCTAAAAGCTTCCTAATTGCCACTATCATATGTGCGTCCACCAGACCCCATCAGCCACACATCTCCATTAAACTCACCTTATAGCTATGCCCTCTAGTCATGGACATTTCCACCATGGGCAAAGGGACCTGAGTGTCTACCCTATCTATGCCCCTCAAATTTTATTTACTTCTATCAAGTCTCCTCTCAACCTCCGAAGTTCCAGAGAAAACAATCCAAGTTTATCTAACCTCTCTACTCTAGGCAGCATTCTGGTAAACCTGCTCCGCACCCTCTCCAAAGCCTCCACATATTTCCTGAAATGGGGCAACCAGAACTGCACGCACAGCTCCAAATGTAGCCTAACCAAAGTCCTATAGCATCTTAACTTTCTGGCTCCTATTTTCAATGGGTACCATATGCCTTCTTTACTATCCTATGATGAACAGCCACCTTCAATGAGTTTTGGACTCCCCTCTGTACATTAATTCTGTTAAACATCTTGTTATTTACTGTATACATGTCCCTTACATTCAGCCTCCCAAAGCACTACATCTCACACTTGCTCGGGTTAGTTCCATCTACCATTTCTTCACCCATTCTCACTGTCTGTAATCCCTCCAATTTTGGTTTTCGCAGCAAAATTACTGTCCAAGCGATCTACATTTCGGTCCAGGATGTTCATTTATATCACAAACTACAAATAATAATTTATTTTGGATGATTACAAAATAATGAAGTCCACAGAAAAAGGAGGTTCGAGAGCGAGGGAAAAGCTACAAGGAAAGGTTGGCTGACAAGTCTTGGTTAACAGCTTCTCACACTCCACAGGCAGTGGGTGCTGGTGAAGGATGCAGAATCATTATAACCACGTGCTTAAATATGGAACATGTTTCAGATCAAGGACTACCCACTGAGAGGGAACCAGTTCCAGGCTAATTGATCAAAATTTACTATTGCCCCAGGTCATAACGCAAGAAAATAGGAGTAGGCTATTAAGACCGCTCAAACCTGCTCTGCCATTCATGACAATCATGCTGATCTGCCGTAGGCCTCAACACTCCGTGCCAGCTCCACAAAGCTCTCAATTTTCCAAACCTTTAAGAATTGATTGAGTAATGAGGTCAGTTATGAGTGGGATTGTTGAAGCTGGTAAATGCTGGAGAAGGGTGCAGGAAATATTCAGCAAATCAAGCAATGTTAGTGGAAATAGAAAACGTTTGTCCCATTCATCCTTCTCACACACTCTCAAACCTGAAACCATTTCCCTTTTCCTAGGTGTAACAAAGCATCTTTGACCTGAAATGTTAACATCAGCTGTTTCCAGAGATGTTGCCTGACCCGAGTTGTTCCTAACCTTATTTCAAATTTCAGTACTTGCAGTTTGTTTTTCTAAATGGGGAGAGAATCCAGAAATAGGAGGAGCAAAGAGACTGGTGCAGGACTCCCAAAAAGTTAATTTGCAAGTCAAATCAGTAGAAAGGAAGGGAAATTCAATGCTAGCATTTTTATCAAGAGGACTGGAATACAAAAATAGCGATGTAATGCTGAGGCTCTACAAGGCGCTGGTCAGGACACATTTGGAGTGCGGCGAGCAAATTTGGGCCCCATATCTGAGGAAGGATGTGCTGGCTCTGGAGAGGGTTAGTAACCCTCCAGATATGGGTTACAAGAATGATTCCAGGAATTAGTGGGTTAGCATATGATGAGCGCTTGACAGCACTGGGCCTCTACTAGTTGGAGTTTTAGAAGATTGAGGGGGGACCAAATTGAAACTTACAGAATAATGAAAGGCATAGAGTGGATGTGGAAAGGATGTTTCCACTGATGGGAAAGTCTAGGTCATATCCTCAGAATTAAAGGCTGCTCTTTTGAATAGGTGGTGAAGAGAAACTTTGTTAGTCACAGGGTAGTTAATCAGGGGAACTCATTGCCACAGAGGGCTGTGGGGGCCAAGTCGGTGGATATTTTTAAGGCAAAGATAGACAAGTTCTTGATCAGAATGGGTGTCAAGGGTTATGGGGAGAAGGCAGGAAAGTGGGGTTAGGTGGCAGAGATCATCCATGATTGAATGGCAGAGTAGACTCGATGGGCCGAATGGCCTAATTCCACTCTAAGAACATGAACTTATTTTTACTGTTGTCAGAAATCACAGTGCTAATCAAGCCAACCTCCAGACTGAAAGAACAGAACCCTCCATCCCGGTGCCCATCTCACTTTCCTTCAATCCACCCGTATATTCTTTGCTCCCTTCACAATCTCTCCCTTTGAGAGACAAAGTTATTTACCCATTTACCCAATGTTACTAATACTTCATGAGCACACTCCAGTAGCTGGCCTACCAACAAGTCATAATGTGAAACTTAAAATTCATAAAATTTCAACAGACCATAGTCTGTTTCAATTATGAACAGTGAAAATATGTTGCTTACATGCTAACATCTTTCTAGGGATAATTTTATTAAATAAAATAGATTTGCTCATCCCAGAGTAGACTGCTGAGACACAACTGCTCCATGGAAGGACTGGGAGAAGAGTAGCAAAACTGAGAAGCAATTTGATTAATGACGGATGCGATTGACACCATTCCTTGCACGACGTTTCTTCCCAGATTGCCAGCATGCAGAAATTAATTTTCGAACTACATAAAACATTGAATTTACAGACTAAAGACTCACCTGTCAGTGGCATCGCACATGCAGCATGTTGACTTCCATGAACCTGAAGCTGTATTCTGAAACCCGATCTTCTCAAAATTTGAATCAGAATGAAGTTCACCACTACACTCCCATGAGTTCATGGCAAATAACTGACACTAACCAAAAACGATGCAAGGTGAAGAGCCAAATGAATGCAACATTAAAACAAATGGCGGGGTAGAATTTTCTAATTCTAAATGTCTTGAGATTAACAAATGGCAATTCTCTATGCTAGACTATGTTTAGTGGCTAGATTGATGGGTGAACTTTTAAAAAGCTACTTAAAGATTTTGCTGCCTGCCTACACAAGACAATTTTTGTGGTCCAATTTTGCTGATGTGCTGCACCAAGAAGCCAGGTAGCAAAACCTGAGTAACAAACAGACGTGTTCTTTTAAATACCAAGACACTACGCCGAAATGTCCGAATAACATTTTGACATGTTTTAGACAGAACTTTGGCTTCATCGAAACAAACAAGGTGTTTTTTTTAAAATGACTATGATGTAAATAATTTTAAGAATTAAATTAAAATCCAACAAAACACATAATTAATAACATTGAACTACATTGATTTTTTTTTTTAAACAATTGGCTTGCCCATATTCCAGGATAAGAATGGGTGCTCCACTACAGTATCAAGGTTGTTTGGCTTCGGATCAGAGCCAGGGTGCCTAATAATCCCATAAAGGCTAAATTTCACAGCTGAACTCCATGTGGAATCCAGTGATGCAGCCGTGACCAATTCAGTAGCAATGTCATTCATTAAGTCATGTCAACGGGTTCACCCAAGTCCCGAACTTACTTTCATGGTAACAGCCACACACCCACCAGCTGTTCACTTCAAGATCACTGATAGCAGCCTACCATTAGAAGATCCGCTGTCTCAATTACTGACAAGGGTTCAAAGTCAGAACTCCAAAGGTTTTTGACTATTTGACTTTTACATATCAACTTCCCCTCCCTCTCATCTTGGATAGTCATCTTCACCAAGAACCCCTGCTTCAATCTCTTCAGCCAAAAGGTGGAAAATAATCTGTAATATCCTCCCAAAATGTCTTGCATCTCACTGCATTGTGTGAACCCTCTATAAAATCTATTAGTTTCCATCAAGTTTCCAGTCACCTGATATAAAAAAACTTTTCCAGTTTATCGTTTCTGTTATTTATATTATTTTCTGCCGAAAGCCACCATATAAATACAAGTCTCTGGTAAGCAGGTTGTTAAGAGAGTATTTTTTAAAAGTGAGAGTTCAGCAGGCACACGATGTATGTTCTACTAAGAATATGGTGAAAACTAACAAGTCTTTTTCCAGGTCGAGCAGCCAGAGCGGAAGAATTCCAAATTTTGGCCAACTTACTTCGCCCATTCCCCGTCCCTCCAGTGCAAGAGCTTGAAAGTCATGATTCATCTCGTCCACAGATCGAACCTGCACGAAACACAGTTCCATTATTTAAATGTGATGTGCTAATAATGCATATTTTTGTGAAGCTTTCTCTTAAATAATAAAATAAAATACTTAAATTGAGATTTGTTCACAAGTCATATAGAAGTCTTTCACAAATAGATGAACAGTAAAATTCCACTCAGAAGAGTGGTCAAATGGAAGGTGCAACTAATCATGGGTCAGAAAGTAAAATACTTTCACCAGTCTTTACGTAAGAAGGGAATTCGACCAATATCATGATGAAATTGGAAAAGAAAAGACCAAGGATTTAAAATGTTAGCAGCACTGAACACAAGTATCATTGTGCAAGGGAATAAGTTCAAAATTATCACGGCTCTCATCATAATATTTAAGATCTCCTTGTATGCGAGATCGTCACTGAAGTGGATGGATGCAAGAAATTAAACTGCAGTTTAATGCATTCAATGTTGTCTTCGGCAATGAGCATTGGGAGAAACTAGTGACACTCGTTGGGAAATCTGTAACAGGAAAGCAGAACATTTGAATAAAAACTTTCCAAAGCTCAGCAGGTGGGGAAAAAACAATGAGCATAATGCAGTATCCAAAATACTGCATTGGTATGGTGAAACCAAAATCTATGGACTTTAATACAATTAATACCACTACATACACAAACAATAAATATTGAGTGTTCCATTGGATTATTAGGTCAACAAAAACCATAGGTCAACTAAAATAATTTAACACTGCCAAAAGCAAATCTTAATTCAATAACCACAGAATGGAATTTCAGAGACTGCATGAGATGTAATTAATACAACATAATGTTACTTCTTCGCTACTAAAAGACTGATTGAAACTCTAAATGAGTTGCATACAATGAGACTCAACATTTTCACCGAGGCTACAGTCCGTCTCCTTTATCATCATTACATTTTTGCATATCTTTCATTCATTTGTTCAATATCTCCCTATATCACCATGTAGATCTGTTTCCCTTTCCCGTCTGAAGAAGGGTCTCAACCCGAAAAGTCACCTTTTCTCCAAAGATGCTGTCTGACCCGCTGAGTTACTCCAGCCTTTTTTGTCTACCTTTATGTGTAGTTTGTTATAATAAAGCATTCTTTCAAGAGACAATCTATAATAACCAAAACTAACAGCATCATGGCATCCACAACCATCCCGTGGAGCAAATTCCACATTATTCTGACAAATAATTGTACTGAAAGCTAAACATACAAGTTTGTTTTAGCCACCAGAAAACACCAAGATGGTACAATGATTCACACCATCTCCTTGGTGAATGGCGAAACAAGTTACGAGTTAGCGTATTTCCCGGCAATGAAGACGCAGCTGTGTCGAAGACGAACCCCCAATTTAAGTAGCAAAATTTTGGAAAACGGATGGCAAGACAGGATCAGGGGTATGGATCGGAGAGAAAGAGAGAAGCTAACTCCACTGCTTCAGGCCTATGTCCCGTCAGTCCAGGGCTGTCGGTTAATCCGGCGGGAAAGGCAGAGTTGTAGGCTGCCCCCAGACAGGGATGGAACACTCGGGAGGGGACGGGGACAGTCTAGTAGCAATTCAACAGTGCTTGCAACGCCGGAGACTTGGGTTCGATCCCGACTACGGATGAAACGCAGGACTATTCAATAAACGATTAGGATGTGGAAACGATACCAATCAAGCAGGCTACTGCGAGGAAAATCAGAATTGGAAACCTATTATGATTCTATTATCAAACAGTGGGGTTTGATGTATATGAATTAGTTGCCATGACATCTCAGAGATAGATGCAGAATAAATCAAGGTATCATGAATCTGTGTCTCACTTTAACACAGATGCTGATAACCAGTCATCAGTCTATATGCTCCAACTATGGAACACTGGAAGCATTAAAAGAAGCCATGCATGACTGCTATGTTTTGAAAAACCCCGTATCACAGAGGAAGACATATTGATTTTCAACAGCAGTCAGATAGGTCTTAGGACACAACGCTCTAGCAGGTTAAGAATAGGTAAAGCTGATCCCAACAAAGGTCTCTTCCCTGCAAAATCTTTAGAACACAGTTTTAACACAAAAAATACTTTGTTTTATCAGAGAGATAAGCAAAATATTATTTCAACATCCTCACACACAGGAGTGACACATGTAAAATTATGTTTTCACCTGAGCAAGAGAACAATGTCACCTGTGCATGACCAGGTGATCCAGCAGTTAATTCACTACAATGGCATGGTGCACTTGGATTGAAATTGCACTATATTTCAAAAGGCTAACAAAACAAAAGCTCTATGGATAATCGAAGGTCAAAGTCCAACAGAATATCTGTGATTTACAGATTAAATGTTAAATGGAAAGACAGCAAGAAGTACTACAATTAATTGGTAACCATGGCACACACAGATTTATCAACATTGTGAAGACAATCCACAGTTCAGACAATCCAAGGACTCACCCGGAGCTAAGGTGGGTTATCTCTATTAGTCAACACCCAATGGAAATAACACTTTGAAGAACAGCAAACCTGCTATTTGTCCAGAACAACAAAAGATTGAAAAGCTTACATGCAAAAAAATAAATAAAAAATAAAGAAATAAATGGATCATAGCCTCAGGTGCAGAACGTCTCCCAGCTAAAAAATGTCAATTGACCAGAAAGGAATTTCAGTCTCAAATTCACATGGTCGTCTTTTGCATCAGGGAAGAGTTGGACATATCCATAAACATCAGGAGGCAAGGCCAATTGCAGTGAATATAGAAGAGTTTCCCTGTTGTCAAATCATTGAACCATTATACCAGGGGTGGGGTACTGCATGCGGCATTCTAGGCCATTAAGTGTGGCCTTTTGAATGAATTCAAATTTTGTAGAACAATTTTTTATTAATATGTTTCTGTTCGTCTTTTATTATATTTATTTTAATCTTAAAATGAACGTATTTAAAACACCAAAGAGTAAAAGAAGATTCAACTAAATAATCCTTCCCGATTGACGGCTGCAATTAAAACATTAGTAAGTCATGAGGGCTATTATAACACCAGTTATGCTCATGATTTAGTTCTAATGCGCCTTTAGAATGTACGTTAACTTTGACATACACAAAAAATGCTTTCTTGCTTTTCAACTAATTATTGCTGCGAATCTACATTCTCCTACCTAACCCAAATCAAGATGCCCTTAAGGTCACAAATGACGGATACCCATCTAGAAGATCAGCTGAAAATGCGTACCTCCATGTTGCAACCAAATATTCAAATGCTTTCCCGCAAAAAGCAGTCACAACTAAGTCATTAAAACCTTAATTAACTTTAGAATTAACATTTTTTTTTCGTTTTCTTGAAGTTAGTACATAGTAGTTAGATTTTTACAAAATAATGTACATTTTGAAGTATATCTAATTGAAGTTTCTTGGAGTTTAAGAAGGAACTGCAGATGCTGGAAAATCGAAGGTACATTCTTGGATGTGGCCTTGTTAGATTACAGCTAACTTACTGTGGCATTCCAACATGAAAAGGTTCCCCACCCCTGCACTAGACATTGCTATTTTGGTCACAAATGCCTGCAACTCTATCAACTGAAAACTGTGAAGTATTCTATACACATTTGGCTGCTTGCTAAAATTTGTCCCCATCTTATTTCTGCCACCAAAGGCATAACCCTAACAAAGCTGTCCAAAGCATACCTAATCTCAGCACCGGGTTGCATTGTTGTACCTATTTTCAACCTTTCCTGATCCAGTAATGCACCTCATCTCCAACAAGTTTCCTGCTAAAGTGGAGTGACAATAGACAATAGGTGCAGCAGTAGGCCATTCGGCCCTTCGAGCCAGCACCGCCATTCAATGTGATCATGGTTGATCATCCACAATCAGTACCCCATTCCTGCCTTCTCCCCATATCCCCTGACTCCGCTATCTTTAAGAGTCCTATCTAGCTCTCTCTTGAAAGTATCCAGAGAAAGAATTCTAGACTCACAACTCTGTGTGAAAAAGTGTTTCCTCATCTCCGCTTACCCCTTATTCTTAAACTTTGTGGCCCCTGGTTCTGGACTCCCCAACATCAGGAACATGATTCTCGCCTCAAGCATGTCCAAACCCTTAACAATCGTAATAGTCTTATACGTTTCAATAAGATCTCCTCTCATCCTTCTAATTTCCAGAGTATACAAGCCCAGTCGCTCCATTCTCTCAGCATATGACAGTCCCGCCATCCCGGGAATTAACCTTGTGAATCTACGCTGCACAATAGCAAGAATGTCCTTCCTCAAATTTGGAGACCAATACTACACACAATACTCCAGGTGTGGGCTCACTAGGGCCCTGTACAACTGCACGAGAACCTCTTTGCTCCTATACTCAACTCCTCTTGTTATGAAGACCAACATGCCATTCGTTTTCTTCACTGCCTGCCGCACCTGCATGCTTATTTTCATTGACTGATGAACAAGGACCCCCAGATCCCGTTGTACTTCCCCTTTTCCCCAACAATTACAGAACATATGGTAACCTCTTCAATCCACATCCCATGCTATCTCCACTCAAGGCCATTCCATGTCAGAACTGCTATTATTTGTCAATTCAGAAGCCAGGATGTGTATCTGTTATCGTGTCTAGTCTTTCCACTGACAGGGTTGAACACAACAAAAAAAGCTTTTCACCTGACCTCGGTGCATGTGACAATAAACTAAACTAAGGACTCAAATCACTATTGTCAACTTGTTAGCTGAACCATGAGAAAATAGGCCCAGCGCATCCAGACATACAGTATCAACCTGCAACAGCAAGAAAAAAGGTTTGCAATCAGATACGAAAAAGCACCGACCAGTTCCCATATCTTAGCACACTGTTCAGCAACAATGATAATGTTCACCAATGCCTTCAATGCACTTGTTCAATTTGGCCATCTGAAGGAAAGTGTATCTGTAGATAGACATAAAATCTCACAAAACAGTCCAATGAACAGCGATCATCTCTGCCATTCTGTAGATTTCTTAGTTATGGACTACCTTTAGGATATACCTTGAAGCACCGGAGATTACTGTCATTGTGTGTGGAAAATCCAAATCAATGGCAGAAGATATCACCCCACTCGTCCCAAGTTTTGAGGCAGTAATTACATGCAGTCTGCACCAATGAATAGGCCATATCATACATATGCCAGGATTCTCCATTATGAGCTTCACCATAGAATAACATGAGAAGCAATTCAAGATTGGGCTCAAAATCTCCTTGAAAAACATACAATCTGCAGAAAACTGGAGGAATCCTGGGCCTATGTTCATTCAAAATGGAAAATGAGTCATAAAACCCAGCAATAGAACAGTACCACAATCTAACCACTTGCCTGCCCCATTAGGCACATCCTATTCAACCTGGAGTAGGATTACACTATGCATTCATCAACTGAAAATCAATGGCACAGTACAGGAAGCAGGTAGTCTTTGATTCCAACTAAGGACCAAGAACTTTGGTAAAGTTCAATATTCTAGCACAATTCAGGACAAAAGCATATACAGAAATTCTACCACAACTGATCACCAAGGATTTATCTACGCTATGACACCATGCTCTTTCATGGATCCCAGTGAACAAGCACGAATTTCCAGTTTCCAACCAATCACGTTGGGAGCCTGCACGAGATAAACAGAGCTGCCAAGTTTTGTCAGAGCATTTCAGTATTCTAGTACCTGAAAATCAGTATTTTGCTGAATAAAATGTTGTTTTTTATGTGCAGTCATACCCATGTAAGAGTACAAGAATGCATAACTTTGCTACCAATTGACATGTCTTCTACGCACCTTACTTGACAGTGCATTCATTGCCATCTCTTTGTCTAGGAAGGTTGCATGCAATCGAGGTCACGACCCATGACCGGTACCGTTGCCACGCAACGCCAATTGGACTGCACGCGTGAACTGCAAGTAAGCATATACTATGGCTGCCAACACAGCAGGCCCTTCTTCTGGCCCAGCATCCGGACTGGTTGCACACTCGCGGACCCCAGGCCATCTATCCCCGCAGCCCGGGGGGGGAGGTAGAGGTCGGGGTGTCGGTGCAGTGCGGTCAGTGACTCTGGGTAGGCAGAGGGAGCAGACCATCCCCAGCTTTGCTGCAGCTGATGTCGCCCAGAGCGGCCCCACCTCACCCCACACGCGGCCCCACCTCACCCGGCCCCGTGTGGCTGGACAGCTCTGCAAAAATCCTCATCAACCAGATACCAGCTTCTTGGAGGATGCTTACACAAGAGAACCAGGCCCCAGTATCGAGCAGATTCAGCAAGTGGTAACCTTGGGCAGCTTGCCATTCAGCAGAAGGTTTGAGCCTATCTCCTTAAACCAGTTAAATGCAACTTTTAAGACACATTCACCTTTCATTTTAACTTTGATTCTGGGAGGCACAAAACTAAATTAGCTCTCTTGTCAACTCTATCAGATGGGGGTTTCTTAACCCTACAACATCTGGTGAATGCAAATGCTATCATAAAGAGATTTAATAATGCTACTAGATCATGATCACAGATTATAGTTTGAGAATTCCAGTTGGAGTACTTCATGGCCAGCAGAGTTTATCAACTGAAGCACCTCCACTGCACAATAAAATGCACAGCAGATACACAGCATGCATTTTCCTTCGCAAATGTTAGAACAAAAATGGGGAACCAAAAGTTTTAAAACTGCAATGGTTAATAAATGCAATAGAATAACAGAAAAATGAACAAGCTGATTCTGTCCTTGTTTCTGCAGCAGTGAAAGAGTCATTCAACTTGATTTGCAGCTCCTTACATATCATAAGTCTTCAAGTAGCAGTGGCTTCTGCCTCTACCACCCTATCCAGTAACAAACCCCAGTAAACAGGTTTGGACTGAAAAAGATTTTCATCATCTACCTTCTCTGCTTTCACCCATTTAGTTCAGATTTATTTCCCAAATGTTTGATATGTCAGGGAAAAAGAGCCTGCTCACTTCATCACAATCAAATCTCCTTTCACCCTTTCTTATTCCAAAAAAGTAACTCGTAGCTGCAAAATCTTTCCTTATCACTGAAGTTTTCCAACCTTGGCAACAGTCTCATAATCTTCTTTACATCCTCTCCAGTGCAACCTCCTTTTTCCTGTATTCTGGTAACCAGAAGCATTCACAATATCCAAACTAAGGTGTAATAAACAAATTATACATTCTAGTGCAACCTCCATACCCTAACATTGCAATCCTTGGCTCAAGGAAAACATCCCAAATATTTTTTTAACCACCATCTTCCCTATGACTTGCAACCCCTGGTAGAAAACCTCAAATTGTGCAAAAACGGACACCAGCAGAATCAAGGACGTGTCTAACCCAGTACGCACCCTTTATCTCCCTTTCTCACCAAGCAAGAGACATTAAACATGTTTAATCTTTTATGTGTCATTCTTAACTGTCACTGTACGTCATGTTGTCATTTGCGGGTGGAGCACCAAGGCAAACTCCTGGTATGTGAATACTTGGCCAATAAACATATGCATTCATTCATTATGTAAAAATGCCTACCTCCCGATTCAGGGATGGATGCTTCCCAGTTGTTATCAGGCAACTGAACCATCCTATCGCCAACTAGAGAGCAGTCCTGAGCTGCCATCTACCTCACTGGACACTCTTGGACAATTTTTAAACCGGATTTTACTGTACTTTATCTTGTACTAAATGTTAATCCCTTTATTTATCCTGTCCACATTAGACAGCTTGACCGTAATCATGTAATCCCTAACTAACATGCGACAAAAAAAGCTTTTCACTGTCCCTCGGTACACGTGACAAGAAACTAAACTTGAAAAAGCTCAATGCAACGTATTACAGAATTACAGCGCTCTTGGTAGTCAAGCATGGTGCCATGGTCAGAAGGAAGCTCACATGCAACCATTCAATTCTATCCTCAAGAGCAAAACAGTGGAGAATAAAAAAGGAAACTAATTAATGGATGCAACAGTCTGAAAGGGAGGATGATAAATTTGTGCTTTCAGGTCTAGTTTAGCTTCTGCCAAGAATTATGTGGTGTCACATGTTTCCCCACATTAAGAAGTTGCATACATGCGTCTTCCATACCTTTCTGACTTGCTACCCTTAAGAACCTGTGGGCATGCACTCTGTGGTTCCTGTTTCTCCGCATTTCTCTATTATTTCCATGTATTATACACTTGATTACCCAATTACTCTCTACATATCCTTTACCTTGCATTCCTTCAGATTAAATTCCAAGTATCCAACTGACTTTTGGTCTCCTAATCTGAGGAGACATTCTTGCCATAGAGGGAGTACAGAGAAGGTTCACCAGACTGATTCCTGGGATGTCAGAACTTTCATATTAAGAAAGACTGGATAGACTCGGCTTGTACTCACTAGAATTTAGAAGATTGAGGGGGGAATCATATAGAAACTTACAAAATTCTTAAGGGGTTGGACAGGCTAGATGCAGGAAGATTGTTCCCGATGGTGGGGAAGTCCAGAACAAGGGGTCACAGTTTAAGGATAAAGGGGAAATCTTTTAGGACCAAGATGAGAAAAACATTTTAACACAGAGTGGTGAATATCTGGAATTCTGCCACAGAAGGTAGTTGAGGCCAGTTCATTGGCTATATTTAAGAGAGTTAGATGTGGCCCTTGTGGCTAAAGGTATCAGGGAGGATGGAGAGAAGGCAGGTACAGGATACTGAGTTGGATGATCAGCAATGATCATATTGAATGGCGGTGCAGGCTCGAAGGGCCGAAGGGCCTACTCCTGCACTATTTTCTATGTTTCTTTGTTTCTATGACTAGATCGTCCATATCATCCACAAGTCAAAAGTTTTCATCATCCAAATCAAACTCAAACCCTTTTTATCTCTAAATATCTTTGCTGCATTCTATAGATTTAACTCCATATTATTATTTGCCCTACCACTTGGCCTCACCTTGTTATAGGGTGATTTCACTAAAGGTCACTGGAGCGTAGATCCGCACCCACGTGACCAAAATTCTCAAGTGGAGGACACTCGAGGGTTCGGTACGTTAGTGGATGGGAAAAAACGCATTTTCCCACCCGCTAAAAACATAGAAAACGGCGAGGTTGTGAGCTGCAATTTACTGTGCCAGTCGGGGTGACCGTGAGGCACAGCTACCTAGATTTACAGGAAAAAAAAAGATAGCAAGTAAGGTAAATTCAAGAGGGAACTGAAGGTGCCAAACCGGCGGAAATGAACAGCCGACATTTGCCGTGGATATTTACAGGTCCAAAATATCGGGGATTATCGCATTGCTCGCTGAATTTATCAAAAGTAAGTTAATAACTGCCTTACTTTTGATGAAATTCAGCGAGCAAACGCGATAATTCCCGATATTTGGACCTGTAAATATCCACAAATGTCGGACATTTCTCTCACCTTCAGTTCCCTCTTGAATTTACCTTACTTGCTATCTTTTTTTTTCCTGTAAATCTAGGTAGCTGTGCCTCACGGTCACCCCGACTGGCACAGTAAATTGCAGCTCACAACCTCGCCGTTTTCTATGTTTTTAACGGGTGGGAAAATGCGTTTTTTCCCATCCACTAACATGTACCGAACCCTCGAGTGTCCTCCACTTGAGAATTTTGGTCACGTGGGTGCGGATCTACGCTCCAGTGACCTTTAGTGAAATCACCCTATACTGGCTTACTCCCCTCTACACTTTCAGTCCAAATGAAGGATTGCGACTCAGAACATCAACTGTCCATTTTCCTCCATATATGTTGCCTGACCCACTGACTTTCTCTCAAAGATCGACACACAATGCTGGAGTAACTCAGCTGGACAGATGGCATCTCTCGAAAGAAACAATGGGTGATGTTTCGGGTCAAGACCCTTCTTCAGATTAGTCTGAAGAAGGGTCTCGACCCGAAATGTCACCAGTTCCGTCTCTCCAGAGATGCTGCCTGTCCCGCTGAGGTACTCCAGCATTTTGTGTCTATCTTCAGTTTAAACCAGCATCTGCAGTTCCTTCCTATATATTTCTCTAGCAGATTGTTTTGTTCCAGATTCCAGCTTTAGCAGTCTCTTGGAATTCCAAATAATATGGAAACCCTCTTTGGGAAAAGGCATTGAATAAATAAAATGTGTATCAAAGCAGGAAGTTACACGAGGCACTGTATACAATAAAGGAGCAACAGGTTTTGTGGCACAAAATGTGGAAGTAAAATTTTAAAAGAGTCAAGAGAGAGTCAAGAGTCAAAAGTGATTATAAATTGGTGAAAAACCGACATTTAATGGTTTAAAAGCTGATGTTGCCCAACTACTGTGAACTGAATCTAAGTAAAAACTATTTTTATTCCAAATCAGGAACATACAAACTGAACAAAATTGAAGAGGCTGCAATGAAACTTCCAGCAAGGGGACACTTCAGTATATTTCATATTGCCCTATTATCCAACCCGAAATTACTGCGATCTCATTGTTTATGTTAACCGAATACCCACCTGATGCTCAATGTGAACTCCATCGCCCGTGGGCCACCGGTGTTTGTTGGAGTAGCCGCCCAGCTGCTCGCCCGGCTGCCGCTGGAAGAAGTAGCCCACCGTGGCGTCGTCTTGAGAGCGTCCGCTGAGGAGGTGCTGCGCCCCGGGGTGGCCGGGCGCTATGGCCGGGACGGCGCCGGGGCCCAACGCTCCGGGTGCCGCCGCCGCCGCACTCAACACAAGGCCGTCGTTGACGCCGCCACCGCCGCCGCCATCCGAGGGAGCGCCGCCACCGCCGATGCCCCCATGCATTATCCGTGCCGACTCCTGCTGCCAGGCCGCTTCATTCATGCCCAGCAGGACACATGGAGTATTCATCCCCCCGCGGCAACCTGTAGGGGCGGGAAGAGCGGGTCAACAAGCCGGACTGCGGCCCAGGGGACTCCCACCCCCACCCCCACCCCACAGATACCCCAGACACAGGAGGCCGAGCCGGAGCGGGGAGCGGAGCGGCCCGGACAGCCCAGCCCTCCCTCCCTCCCTCTGGCCGGGCAGAGACACAGACGCCTCCCTCCCTCTTTGTTCCGGCTGCTGCCTGTGCAGGGTGTGTTTACCCGGGTGTTTCTCAACACGACCGCCGCCGCCGCCGCCGCTCGATCACCCAGCCGTCGAGGGACTTCCGCGTTGTGGTCGTCGGTGGCGGCGGCCCCGGTCGTACTCACCGGCGCGGGGTATGTGTGTGGATGCACGGCGAAGGGCCGGGCCTGGCGGGCGGGCGGGCAAGCTTCCTTCCTTCCTTCTCTCTCCTTCACTCTACAGCCACTCGCCGAGCTCACAGTAACATGGCGCCCGGCATCTTGTCCGCGCAAAGCACGCCGGCACCGCTCGCTCCTCCCCCCGGCTGGCGTCCTGGGCAGAGACGGCGCAAGCCAACCATCCTATTGCAAGCTAGCTATAGCTCCGCCCGCTATAGGATCTTTGGTGCAAGCCGGCGGGACCGGAGACGGAGCAAGTTGTACCGCCAGAGGTGGTATCGCACAAAGATCTTATAGCTATAAGATCTTTGAAAGATACTAGAACATGATCTTTTGTATCAGAGAGCGAAGGATAGGGTGCAACTTAACCCGCGTTGCCTGAATGCATTTCGTTGTCTCTGTACTGTACACTGACAATGACAATTAAAATTGAATTTGAATTTGATTTGGATTTGATTTGAAGTGGTATCAGAGACGGTGCACACCAAGGATACTAGAGGACGTGCAAACCGCCCTACGGAGTAGGTTACACCGCCTGAAATGGTATTAGAGACAAAGTGTTAAAGAAGGAACTGCAGATGCTGGAAAATCGAAGGTACACAAAGAAGAAGGGTTTCGGCCCGAAACGTTGCCTATCTCCTTCGCTCCATAGATGCTGCTGCGCCCGCTGAGTTTCTCCAGCATTTGTGTGTGTCTTCTGGTATTAGAGACAAATGTTTAAGAAAATACTGCAGATGCTGGAACAATCGAAGGTAGACCAAAAATGCTGGAGAAACTCAGCGGGTGAGGCAGCCTCTGTGGAAAGAAGGAATAGGCGATGTTTCGGGTTGAGACCCTTCTTCAGACTGATGTCGGGTGCGGGAAAAAGAAAGGAAGGGAGAATGTGCAAGTTACAAGGCGGTGGTATCAGAGACCGAGGGATTGGGTGCAAGTCGCGCTGTCGGAGACGGAGTATGTTGTGCCACCGCCAGACGTGGTATCGGAAACCAAACCAAGGGAGATGCTGCAATCGCGCTGCCGGAGGCAGGACGAGAGATGGGGCAAATTGCACCGCCAGACGTGGTATCAGAGACCAAAGGAGACGTTACAAGCCGCGCTGCCGTATTCGGGTCAAGAGAACGGAGGAAGTTACACTGCTAGAAGTGGTACCGAGGGCGACGGTGCAAGCCGCGCGGCTACACTACCAGAGACGGTCGGAGCCTCAACTAGTCCACTACAGAGGGTAGATGGACAGGGCAAGTTGAGAGGTAAACTGAAAAAGTTGCACCGCCGGAGTAAGGAATACTGGACAAACTCCGCAACATGCGTCCAAAGTAAGAGTATGGGCTCGACCGATGCCGCAACACAGACGGAAAATCTACGAAATCCAGTAACTGTATGAAATGACCCATGTTTGTTCATCTCCCAAACTCATGACCGCTGACACCTAGGCTAGGGACTGTATAGGAATACTATAAATTCTCGTCGAAGTTTGGAAATACGTTTTCCTTCACTAGGGTCAAAATCCTAGACCGTCTTCATTTCTCAACACTGGAGTACTTTTGCCACAAACGTGTGAGCATCTGGAAAAGGTGGCTCGCTCACCACCACTACCTCAACAGCAATAAATAGTTTTTTTTTGTAAAAACAAAACATCACCGCGTCAGAGGGAAAGACTGATGAAAACTGCTGCCCCCTGCCCTCCCTCATTCGCTCAGGAAATATAAACATTTGTTCTGTATTTCATGATGAAAGTGAACATTTATGGGAACTATTTTGTAATTTTGCTATTAATATTTGATTTTGACAGCTGCACCGTCTTCGGCACAAATATTTTGAAGTTATCAGCATCGGTATAATATAATTTGCATTACTTAAATGTGTTTTCTCAGGGAACGTGATGGAAAGTTTATTTGGTTGATTCTCAAGATGAATCAATCTAATGAATGAAGATAGACTGAGCTAGTTGGACACATGTTCACTGAAAGAAGATGAATGAAAGGTGATAGAAAATAGAAAAATATTAGACTAAGTGGGACCCGTTGGGTCCCAGCGTCACCCGGGAGGCCTGGTCCCCCAACGCAATATTCCACATCGCCACCAATTCCAATATCGGTGACCAGGGGGGGGGGGGGGGGGGGGGGATTTTCTGGAGCGCTAGTATGCGTGTTGTGCGCTGAAGGGACTGGTTTCCAGAGGGCTAGTATAGACATTGTGGGCCGAATGGATTATTGGGCTGGTGGCTCAGTCACTCAAGCCTGGTGTGCTGGCAGCTCACTCACTCACAGCTGGTGGGCTCGCAGTTGACTCGCGGCTATTCCTTGAAATTCCATTTCATGCAGGGTGCAAGGGCACCAAATTCATGTGCAGTTTAATACCATTTCAAGCAGGGTGCAAGGACACTAAAGACAGCGAGTCGTGACCTCTCCCCCATCTTGCAGAGACTGAGCCATGTCCACACTTCTGGGTTTTATAGTCCCTCCCCAGAAGGCACGATTCATGGCATGATTGACAGGAGAGAGAATCTCAACATTTTTTAAACACCAATAACTCTTTTATTTTTCATCGATGAGAAAAATCCTCAGCACCTGATGAGCGGAGTGCGACTCTGAGTAAGATAGCCAAAAATCATAGCTGTATGTGGTAGCGTTTTTTTCTAAAATCAATATAAAGCGCAAAAGGCAAGTGGTCAAAATTAGACTTTTAATTATATAGAATGCAAGGCAGCTCTAATTAGGCAAGGCAGCTCGCTTTAGCACTTTCAAAACCAAAGGCAACACAGCTCGCTTTAGCACTTTCAAACCAAAACACACTTTTGCATTTTCAAACTACATTTTCAAACCACATTAAGGGATGTAAAACCACTCACAGATTAGTAGACATGTGTTCAGTGTTATTCACAGCTCAGACTGAGAATTGCGACCTCACACTCCCCCATCTTGCCAAGAACTGAGGCACCTCCACACTTCCGGGTCTTTTGTCCCTCCGGAAGGGGCGTGGCCTTTAGGAGAGAGAATCACAACATTTTTTAAACACTAATAACTCTTTTAATTTTAATCGATGGGAAAATCCTTTTGCCGTGCGCAGCGGAGGGGGACTCTGAGTAAGACGTCCACATCTGTGCAAGGTGCGTCGAGATGGGGCTCCGAAGGGACCGTGTCAGGAACCTGGAACAGCAACTCGATGACCTCTGTCTGCTCAGGGAGAGTGAGGAGGTCATAGAAAGGAGTTACAGGGAGGTGGTCACTCCAAGACCATGGGAGACAGAAAACTGGGTCACAGTTAGGAAGGGCAATGGGCAGAGGCAGGGACTGGTGAGTACCACCTTGAAAATAAGTACAATAAAATAAGTATAATAAAATAAGTACTCATGCTTGAGTAAGGGTGGGGGAGACAGCCTACCTGGGGGCAGCGACAGCGGCCGGGCCTCTGGCACAAAGACCTCCTGTTGCTCAGAAGGGTAAGGAAAAGAAGGGGAGGGCAATTGTAATAGGGGACTCTACAGTCAGTGGGTCGGATAGGCGATTCTGTGGACGCAGACAGGAGACCCGGATGGTAGTTTGCCTCCCTGGTGCCAGGGTCAGGGATGTGTCTGAAAGGGTCCAAGAAATCCTGAAATGGGAAGGAGAGGAGCCTGAGGTTGTGGTACATATAGGTACCAATGACATAGGTAAAAAAAGAGAAGAGGTCCTGAAAGAAGAATTTAGGGAGTTAGGTAGAGAGTTAAGGAGAAGGACTGCAAAGGTAACAATCTCAGGATTAGTGCCTGTGCCACGCGACAGTGAGAGTAGGAATGGAGCGAGGTGGAGGATAAATGAGTGGATGAGGGACTGGTGCAGTGGGTACGGATTCAAGTTTCTGGATCATTGGGACCTCTTTTGGGGAAGGTGCGACCTGTACAGAAAGGACGGGTTGCACTTGAACTCAAGGGGGACCAATATCCTGGCGGGGAGATTTGCAGAGGCTACTGGGGAGACTTTAAACTAGTATGGTTGGGGGGAGGGACTCAAATTGGGAAAGCTAGCAGTCAGTGTGTGAGGCAGGGGGCAGAGAATGGTAGCACTCTGACCCAAAATGTAGGGGAGAGAGAAGAAAAAGACAATAAACAGAGAATAAGAGAGGGTGGGTTTCTTAAATGTGTATATTTTAATGCTAGGAGCATTGTAAGAAAGGTGGATGAGCTTAGAGTCTGGATTGACACCTGGAAGTATGATGTTGTGGCGATCAGTGAAATATGGTTGCAGGAGGGCTGTGATTGGAAACTAAATATTCCAGGATTTCGTTGCTTCAGGTGTGATAGAATTGGGGGGGGCAAGAGGTGGAGGTGTTGCATTGCTTATCAGGGAAGATATTACAGCAGTGCTTTGGCAGGATAGATTAAAGGGCTCGTCTAGGGAGGCTATTTGGGTGGAACTGAGAAATGGGAAAGGGGTAGCAACACTTATAGGGGTGTATTATAGACCGCCAAATGGGGAGCGAGAATTGGAAGAGCAAATATGTAAGGAGATTGCAGATATTAGTAGTAAGCACAAGGTAGTGATTGTGGGAGATTTCAATTTTCCACACATAGACTGGGAAACACATTCTGTAAATGGACTGGATGGGTTGGAGTTTGTAAAATGTGTGCAGGATAGTTTTTTGCAGCAATACATAGAAGTACCTACTAGAGAAGGGGCGGTGCTGGACCTCCTGTTAGGAAATGAGATGGTTCAGGTGGCAGAGGTATGCGTTGGGGAACAGTTCGGGTCCAGTGATCACAATACCATTAGTTTCAATATAATTATGGAGAGGGACAGAACTGGACCTAGGGTTGAGATTTTTGATTGGAGAAAGGCTAACTTTGAGGAGATGCGAAAGGATTTAAAAGGAGTAAAATGAGACAGTTTGTTTTATGGGAAAGATGTGGAAGAGAAATGGAGTACATTTAAAGGTGAAATTTTAAGAGTACAGAATCTTTATGTCCCTGTTCGGTTGGAAGGAAATCGTAAAAATTGTAAAGAGCCATGGTTTTCAAGGGAAATTGGACACTTGGTTTGGAAAAAGAGGGAGATCTACAATAATTATAGGCAGAATGGAGTAAATGAGGAGCTTGAGGAGTATAAAGAATGTAAAAAGAATCTTAAGAAAGAAATTAGAAAAGCTAAAAGAAGATATGAGGTTGCTTTGGCAAGTAAGGTAAAAGTAAATCCGAAGGGTTTCTACCGCTATATTAATAGCAAAAGGATAACGAGGGATAAAATTGGTCCATTAGAGAGTCAGAGTGGACAACTATCTGCAGAGCCAAAAGAGATGGGGGAGATATTGAACAGTTTATTTTCTTCGGTATTCACCAAGGAGAAGGATATTGAATTATGTGAGGTAAGGGAAACAAGTAGAGTAGCTATGGAAACTATGAGATTCAAAGAAGAGGAAGTACTGACACTTTTGAGAAATATAAAAGTGGATAAGTCTCCAGGTCCGGACAGGATATTCCCTAGGACATTGAGGGAAGTTAGTGTAGAAATAGCAGTGGCTATGGCAGAAATATTTCAAGTGTCATTAGAAACAGGAATAGTGCCGGGGTATTGGCGTACTGCGCATGTTGTTCCATTGTTTAAAAAGGGGTCTAAGAGTAAACCTAGCAATTACAGACCTGTTAGTTTGACGTCAGTGGTGGGCAAATTAATGGAAAGAATACTTAGAGATAATATATATAAGCATCTGGATAAACAGGGTCTGATTAGGAACAGTCAACATGGATTTGTGCCTGGAAGGTCATGTTTGACTAATCTTCTTGAATGTTTGGAGATGTTACTCGGGAAATTGATGAGGGTAAAGCAGTGGATGTTGTGTATATGGACTTCAGTAAGGCCTTTGACAAGGTTCCTCATGGAAGGTTGGTTAAGAGGGTTCAATGGTTGGGTATTAATGGTGGAGTAGCAAGATGGATTCAACAGTGGCGGAATGGGAGATGCCAGAGAGTAATGGTGATGGTTGTTTGTCAGGTTGGAGGCCAGTGACGAGTGGGGTGCCACAGGGATCTGTGTTGGGTCCACTGTTGTTTGTCATGTACATCAATGATCTGGATGATGGTGTGGTAAATTGGATTAGTAAGTATGCAGATGATACTAAGATAGGTGGGGTTGCGGGTAATGAAGTAGTCATTCAAAGTCTACAGAGAGATTTATGCCAGTTGGAAGAGTGGGCTGAAAGATGGAGATAGAGTTTAATGCTGATAAGTGTGAGGTGCTACACCTTGGCAGGACAAATCAAAATAGGACGTACATGGTAAATGGTAGGGAATTGAAGAATGTAGGTGAACAGAGGGATCTGGGAATAACTGTGCACAGTTCCCTGAAAGTGGAATCTCATGTAGATAGGGTGGTAAAGAAAGCTTTTGGTGTGCTGGCCTTTATAAATCAGAGCATGGAGTATAGAAGTTGGGATGTAATGTTAAAAATTGTACAAGGCATTGGTGAGGCCAATTCTGGAGTATGGTGTACAATTTTGGTCGCCTAATTATAGGAAGGATGTCAACAAAAGAGTACAGAGGAGATTTACTAGAATGTTGCCTGGGTTTCAGCAACTAAGTTACAGAGAACGGTTGAACAAGTTAGGGCTTTATTCTTTGGAGCGCAGAAGGTTAAGGGGGGACTTGATAGAGGTTTTTTAAATGATGAGAGGGATAGACAGAGTTGACGTGGAAAAGCTTTTCCCACTGAGAGTAGGGAAGATTCAAACAAGGGGACATGACTTGAGAATTAAGGGACTGAAGTTTACGGGTAACATGAGGGGGAACTTATTTACTCAGAGAGTGGTGGCTGTGTGGAATGAGCTTCCAGTGAAGGTGGTGGAGGCAGGTTCGTTTTTATCATTTAAAAATAAATTGGATAGTTATATGGACGGGAAGGGAATGGAAGGTTATGGTCTGAGCGCAGGTATATGGGACTAGGGGAGAATATGTGTTCGGCACGGACTAGAAGGGTCGAGATGGCCTGTTTCCGTGCTGTAATTGTTATATGGTTATTATATGGTAAATCACAGCCTTAAGTGGCAGCGTTTAAAAAAAAATCAATATACAGAACAACAGGAAGTGGTCAAGATCAGACGTTTAGTAATATAGATAATGAAGAAACTGGCCATTTCGCATGTCTGCCAAACATGCTGCCAATTTAATCTCTGCCTGCATTGTGTTAAACCCCTTCGGCACTCTCTCCAAAGCCTCCATATTCTTCATACAATGGGGCAACCAGAACTGCAAAACAATGCTGCAAATGCAGCCGAACAGAAGTTTTATAAAGCTGCAAAATGACTTATGTACTCAGTGCCACAATCAATAAAGGCAAGCAAACCATACTTGGTATCCACTATATTTACCTGTGTTCAGGGAGCTAGGGACTCGGACCCCCAGATACCTCATTGCATCAATGCTGACAGGGGTCTTAAATTTATATTTTCTCCATATATTTGACCACCGAAGTACACCACCTCATTCTTGCTTGCATTAGACTCCACCTGCTATTTCTCTCTCCCCCACGTTTGTAATTGATGTATCGCATTGCATCCTTTGACAACCTTCCCCACTGTCCTCAACCCCACCAATTTTTTCATCATCTACAAACTTACAGCCTTGTGTATGTTTACATCCAAGTCATCTATATATATCACAAACAGCAGTGATCCTGCTGAACACCACTGGTCACAGATCTCCAACAGGTGCAACACACTACTATGGGTAAGCCGGTAGTGAATTGAAACTATCTTTTCACGATGGATCCCATGCACCTAATACACTTGATCAGCCTCGCATGAGGGACTTGATTAAGTACTTCACAAAAATCCATGTGGGCAACATTACCTTACCCTCATCGATCAATCCCTCATTAACTGTACATTGCCATCACTTGCTATCTCTTGCCCTACCCCTATGCCACCCCTTCCCCTCTTTTCTGTCAGTCCGGATAAAAGGTTTCCACCTGGAATGTTGATTGTCCAGTTCCCTACACAGATGTGTAAGAAGGAACTGCAGATGCTGGTGTAAACCAAAGATAGATACAAAAAGCTGGAGTAACTCAGCAAAACAGGCAGCATCTCTGGAGCGAAGGAATGGGTGACGTTTCAGGTCGAGACCCTACTTCAGATCCTTCTTCGTCTGAAGAAGGGTCTCAACTCAAAACGTCACCCATTCCTTCTCTCCAGAGATGCTGCCTGTCCCGCTCGCTGAGTTACTCCAGCTTTTTATGTCTCCCTGCACAGATGTTGCATGAACTGCTGAGTTCCTCTATCTGCTCTTCCTTTTTTGCTATTAATGGTTTCATTTTGCTTGCAATTGGTGGTGTTGTTATATATTATACTGAATCAAATTTGGTGTAATTTTTATTAAGATTAAATTGGTCCACAGCTTTATTGACAGTTCAATTCAAAACATAACAACAATTTATAATTACTTTTAATTTTACAAAAGAATGGAAAATCTAAAGGTTTGAATTTGGCAACTCATGAAAAATGACAAAATTAACCTATTTATTTTGGACTTAAGAAGTTAATTTTCTTTTTAATATACAATCTGGGTATGATGGAGGAGGAATGAGAAAATGGGTCGTGAAATTGGCCCTTGACAATGAACTAATCTTGTGATAAGAATAAAGGTGCATTGTCATCATTATTTTATGATGAAATCTCACCGTACCCACCACTTGTTAACTTGAACAATTTTTCTTTCAGAGACATCAGAACATTTATAATTCAAACACGATCACAATGTGTAACAAGATTAAATATATTCTTAAACCACCACGGTTGATTATTTCCATCTCTTTTTACTTTCAAATGAACTTTGCAACCATGAAATTCCAAATTGCCTGCACTGTATGAAGCCCTCATGACTACTCACATTCCAAATTAATCATACTGAATTAATAACTTGCATTTGTCTCTGTCAGTAAGGTGAGATTTGAGTTCCATTATGAAGCTTAAACGTATAATTAGAGCCTTTGAATTGTCACCTGGCTAGAGTCACTGGTTGAAGTTACAACTGGTGATTCAGTTGTTGAAACTCCATTAATTCTTCTACATCCATTTATGCTTTTAGAACAGAAAAAGTCAAAACCTACCAAGTGACAGGTGGTGCAACATCTATCATTACACTCCATCACTGGAATTATGGGCCAACCACATCATTGATTATTACTTTGATTTCCCTGGCATAACACCAGGAAATTGCCTTTCATATTCTTATCATTAAAGCCTGGGAGAGCATCTTATTGATCCCATTAGCATTTAGGAGGCAAAAATGTTTATTTTGTTTTTCTTATTATTCTGTTTCCTTGTAAATCGCCTTTATTTTTCCAAATTTGACAATGATTGTTGTATGTTTAAATCATTTACTTTGGTTTTTCTAAGTTTCAAATGCCTATGAAAGCCAGAAAGATTTAGAAACTATTTGAATCCTTGGCAGCTTTGACAGAAACTCATATTTAAAAATATAAAATACTCATAGTTCAGTTATAATCATTTTTAATTCACGTTGCACGCTGAGAAGATGTATCACCTAGCCAGTCTAAAATATCAATTGGAGTGATCCATTTTATGCCTGGAAGTAAACCAGCATTAAAAGTATCTAGAAATTATAGTTTTGATTACAGTACTATAAGGATTTGTGTTGGGGTTACTTTGTCTCATGGGGAAACACAAATCAATACTGTATAGGCTTAAGAACTCATGTTTTCTGGACCTGCTAAATCTAAGGAATAAAGACTAAATCTGATACCCATTAGGCCCCAACGTTGTGTTGAGTCTCTGTGGTAAGCATATGATTTCTCACACAAAACCAGCACAGATTCAGGCAACATTATATTTTGTCACATTTCAATAAGCTGCAAAAATGAAATGCTGTATGATCAAAAGCATCTGCCTTCTTTGAAAGTATGGTCTGAGACATCTTATGGACACCGCAATTTTTATACAGCATTTTACACTGTGCAAATGTGTTGTAAAGAGGTTATCTCCTTGTCCATTTCATATGTTCAATTTGCTAAATAACTATATAGAACATTTCTCAATTGGCACGGTAAATAGTTCCATTATAAGGTCCTATTGGCAACTTTGTTTTGAATCCCAAAAAACCCTTCTTCCAAAAGGCACTCTCATGAGTTACAATTTGATGTATGCATGTGCTGCTTACATGATTGCCCTTCCACACTATAGCCTTAAACTGCTTCTTTTACATTTCAAGGACTCTGGAAACTGAAAACTGCAGAACAAAGGGAAGACTAAAAATATTGTTTGGTTTAACGATAGGAGACATTAGCTCAGGTTTTGTCACTCGGTGCAACTTGAAGCATAGGGTAGAGGCAGGATCTGCCGGAGGCGAAGCATCAACCACAAGTGATCTAATGCCAGGGCAGGAGCAAATAATGCACAGGTTTCTGCTTTTTGACTGAATCGTTTCATTGAAATATAAAGCATGAAAACAGGTAATTCGGTCACCAAGACCACACTGATCATCGGAGGCCTATTCACATTAGCTCTATGTTATCCCACTTTTATGTTACTAGACCAAGTGGGACCCGTTGGGCCCCGTTCCCCAACGCGGGAAGGGGGCACGATGTCACATGGGTGGGCTGGTCCCCGAACGCGGTGTCGGCGCTCACCCTGGAGGCAGGCGCTCTCGGAGCCAATCACCCGTCCCCCAACGCAACCCGTTTCCACCACTCACCCATTCCCCCCAACGCAACCCGTTTCCACCACTCACTGTGCAGGTCATTTTAAACTTTAAAAAAAATGCAATTGCACTAAGATTTAATGTGATGTAGGTGCCACCGACAACATTTGTTATCCAAATCTAATCATTAAACTTTGCTGTGCTGAGTTAGGCTGGCAGATTCTTCACCTTTGTCATCTAAATCTAATCATTAAACTTTGCTGTGCTGGGTTAGGCTGGCAGATTCTTTCCCTGAAGGACGTTTGCCGTGAAGGACTCAGTGTTCTGGGTTAGAAACATTGTCGCCGGTAGGGCATTGTGACATCTTAACTGTCTAACTGCCAGTGCAGATTTGCAGAAATCCAACTTTTAAATGTCACTTTAAAACTTGTAAATGTCCCCCTCTACGTCCTTCTCCTTACAACAGAGATCAGCAGCATTGTGATGTCATTTTCGGTTTTCGGAATCTTCATGGCAGCTTGTGCAAATGAGATTCCATTGTGATTGGACGACTGTGAGATGCCATAGTGACAGAAAAACCTCAAAGCAGAGTCACAGTTATTCTTCTCAAAGTTGTTGGGTTTTTTTTTACTTTAATCATCAATAACGTGAAATATAGCATCCAATCTGAAGGGAACTTGATTATGGCGTGGATGGGGGAAAATGTGACTAAGAATGTGGACATTTTTCAGCGCTACCGCGTAGCGTTTTGACGAAAATACACAAACACACACATACAAGATGAGACTTTTATGTACACTAGACCAAGTGAGACCCGTTGGGCCCCTTTCCCCCAATGCAATAATCCACCACTCACCTGTTCCCCCCCAACGCAACCCGTTTCCACCACTCACCCGTTGCCCCAACGTGACCCATTCCCCCAAAGCTTTCCAGAAAACATGCACAATGTAAAGAAAGATGGTGGTCCAAAATCTTGCACCTCAGGAAGGGGGCAGGGGTGTAGTCAATAATGGGAAGACCCACAAATTAGTAAACTTGCAAGCATTTGTAACTGGAAAATGAATTTTATTTTTTTTTTTTTAAATATTTTATTTTATTAGAAGTAAGCACAGTCATATGGCACCAAAGTGCCTAATATATATTTTCATAATACATTTTATGTACAACTTCTTTTTTTTTTGTTACATTGAAAAAAGATGAGAATAAGAAAAAGAAGTTAGATAGTAAAGGATAGAAAAATGTGAAATATATAGTGTGTGAAGAAAGAAAACGAGTAAATGAAGAAAGTTGAGAGAGAAAATAGTGAAAAGAAAAGGAGATCATTATTTATAGTCTTGACCAACCCTCGTCCAGTCCTGAAACAGTTATTTTTTACAATTGTGTTGCACCATATGATTCCAAAAAAACGACGAATGGAGACCAACTCGTTATGAATTGGTCTGATTTATCCATTAGGAGGAATCGCATTTCCTCAAGATGAGCGGTGTCCAACATACTTGCAATCCACATTTTAAGCGTTGGTATTGATGTACCCTTCCAAAATTTAAGTATTAATTTTTTTGCTATTATTAAACCATAATTAAGGAATAGATTTTGAGATGCGTTCAATTTATTCCCATCTTCCATTACACCAAATATAATCATTTCAGTATTAGGTTCCATTCTTGTCTTGAATAATTTTGTAAGTATTTCAAAAATATCATTCCAAAATCTATAAAGTTTTATGCAGGAAACTAAGGAGTGTGTTATAGTTGCCTTTTGGGCTAGACATTTATCACAAGTGGCGGATATATTTGGATAAAATTTGTTCAATCTTGTTTTTGAATAATATAATCTATGTACAATTTTAAATTGTATTAGATTATGTCTTACATTAATTGAACATTTGTGAATATATATCAGGTATTTTTCCCATTTAACCTTCGTAATTTTTATCATTAATTCCCGTTCCCACTCTTCTCTAAGTACCTCTGTCGATGGTAGGTCTATATTTAGAATACTATTATATAAATAGGATATTAATTTTTGTGAGTCAGCTTCAATATTCATTGCTTCTTCCAATAAGTCAGGAGTTACTTTTATGATATCCTTGTATATATTTTTTCACAAAGTCGCAAATCTGAAGATATTTAAAATATTGGTTGTTTTTCAATTTAAATTTTAAAAATGAATTTTAACATAGATAAGTGTGAGGCATTAGATTTTTGTTAAAGAATAAGTGCAGAAGTCACATATTTATGAGGATAAGAATTGAATTGGATTACAGGAAATGTGATCTTGGAATACAAATACACAAATCTATTAAAGTTAAGCCACAAATTAAAAATTCCATTACAACTTGCGAATTCAGCACCAGATTTTATTTATGAAACAGAAAGGAGAAGTAGGACTAAATGTATTAAAAACCTAGAACATGGTTGATGTATAAAATAGGCATGAAAATTCAACATAGAACTATGAGAAGGGCACTGAAGATGCAAGGCTATAGTTATCAGGAAGGAAGAACAGGCTGAGTCATTTCTATTGCAGCAGTTATGTAACGGCAGCCTGCAGGGCAGTTAGTGTAGCTGTGTCGCAGAACCATTGACCTGGCTTCAATCTTGGCCTCCAGTGCAATCATCCATGTCACAAGGAGAATGGAGTTTGCACATTCTCCCTCTTACATGGGAGTTTCCTTCAGGTATGCCAGTTTCCTCCCACATTCCAAAGATGGACTCATGAGGTAAAATGGCTCCTGCAAAGTACTCCTCGTGGAGATGAGAGGTGAGGAAATCAGAGGGTGTTAATGAGCATGTGTGAGAGAATAGATTAAAAGGAAATAAATGGTGGAATGGGACTGAGAGCATAGACTAGGTAAATGGCCTATCATTATATAAGGAAGGATCCAACAGTGGATGTTAACATTGGAATAGATTTAACAGAATAGTCTTAAAGAGTTATATTTACTCACTCAGAGGTGAGATAGTACTAATCATAACTACAGAAGAATTAGTTTGATTAGAATGGCATAGGTATATTTTACAGAAGTTTATGTAATTATTAATGAGAAAAGGAAATAGAGGAGTCTGTGAATAGAGTTACATGAAGAAAGTTGGATGGATGCTAGTTACCAACTCAGATTAATGAGCAGTATGACCTGTTGCTGTAAGCTTTATTGCTGCACACGATCAGATTTACACATGACCTGTTGCTGTAACCAATTGCTGCACATGATCAGATTTACAATTAACATCAGTTAATGTTTACAAGATATTCTTATTGCCAAGGAGACTTAGAACTTGAGATGCAATAAAAAACAGTTTCAATATTTAGACCTTTGATATACAGGAAGCTGCAACGAGATTTTTAAAAGAGAAAAGAAGAAGCGTTGCCTGCATTCAGCCAGCCTTGGATATGGCAGCAACTGCAGGAAAACTAAACTTAAAACGTGAAGTTGGATTAATTAGTTCTGTGTCTTTAATTGTAGGAACTATTATTGGCTCTGGCATCTTTATGTCTCCAGAATGGGTGTTACGATATATTGGGAGCCCTGGAGCCAGCCTTCTGGTATGGACATTCTGTGGATTACTGTGCATGGTAGCTGCTCTTTCATACGTAGAATTAGGGACTGTCATAAAGGAATCTGGTGGAGAATATATATACATCTTGAGAAACTTCGGTCCTGTCCCAGCTTTTGTTTTCTCTTGGACTTCTGTGTTTGTAGTCAGACCTGCTTCTATCGCAGCAATGTCTTTGAGCCTGGCGCAATACACTGCAGCTCCATTTTATGGGGCATGTCCACCACCTCCTGCTGTGGTAAAGTGTACAGCTGCTGCCAGCATTTTAATTGTCACTGTAGTGAACTGTCTTAATGTGAAACTGGCAACCGACATTCAAAATATCTTCACATTTGCCAAACTAGTCTCCTTGCTTGTAATAGTGGTAGGTGGGATACTATTGATCCTCAATGGACACACACAGAGTTTTCAGAATGCTTTTCAAGGAACAAGTGGAATAAGCTCAAGTGGAATAAGCTCAATTGGAATCGCTTTACAACATGGCCTCTGGTCCTACGATGGATGGAGTAATTTAAATAATTTGACTGAAGAAATCAAGAGGCCAGAAGTAAGTACAAAACAAGCACTCTTAATCCATCACAAAATATTGTTTTTAAATGACGACTTTAATGGAATGTTACTTGGCATCAGCAACATAAATTACCAGGTCGCGCCTCTTGTGTAAGCTGAGCACCAAGGGTGGAATGCACCAAGGGTTTTAGTTAAGATAGCTGAGTGGGGGTTAATTGTATGATGGAACCTTATTCATTAATTTCTCATAGGTTCAAATAGAACCCTTCCCCTCCCCAACCTGCTCCATATGCCGAATACCCTTTCCCCAGTCCACCTATCAATTCCCACATCGATCTCACCACTCCACTTCTCCTCTTTAATCTAGCTATCTTCCCTCTCCACTCTTATTCCTGATGCAGTCGTTGTCCGTTGCTTTCCATCCACAGATGCTAGTCGACCTGGTGATTGTTTGTTGCTCCAGATTCCAGCCTCTGCAGTCCCTTCTGCCTCTGACCCAATATTGAGATTACAGTGAATTTATTGTTTCAGGTGAATCTGCCCCGAGCTTTACTGATTTCCCTTCCACTGGTGACTTTGCTTTACATTCTGGTAAATATTAGCTACCTGGCAGCCATGAGTCCAGCTGAAATGATGTCCTCTGGAGCTGTGGCTGTAACATGGGGGTAAGTTAAGACTGTGTTATTTATCTTTATTGGCTGAACCATGGAAAACAATACCACTTTGGTCAAACAAGGGCTCAAAAAGGTCAGTTACAGTAATATGTTTATTTTTTGTCACCAGTCTATAGGAAGGCTGTGACAGCTGTATAGAAAATATTGAAGAGATGTTACCTGGGCTGCATCATTATATTTTTAGGGAGAGACAGTCTGGGGTTGTTTTCTTTGGAATAAAGGAAACTGAGGGGTACATAATAAAGAAGATAAAATTATGAAAAAAAAGGATAAATAGGATAAATGTGCAGACAGAGGTGTTAGGTTAACTTGGCATCATGTTTAGGCTGGATGTTGTCAGCCCATTCCTGTATTGTACTGTTCTATGTTCTATAAACAGTTAGGATCTACTTCCCTTCGCACAAATAAATTATCCTGGCGAAAGATTACAGTCAATTGGTAGAAGGAATAGAAGTTATGAAAACAATAGCTCAATAAGCGGTGAGTTCCTTGAACTCAATATTTGCAAGGATAGTGGCGTCATAGATACATTCACAATAGGTGCAGGAGTAGGCTATTCAGCCCTTCGAGCCAGCATCGCCATTTCATTTGATCATGGCTGATCATCCACAATCAGTACCCCGTTCCGGCCTTCTCCCCATATCCCTTGATTCCGCCAGCCCTAAGAGCTCTATCTAACTCTCTCTTGAATGCATCCAGTGAATCGGCCTCCATTGCCTTCTGAAGCAGAGAATTCCATGAATTCACAACTCTCTGGGTGAAAATGTTTTTCCTCTTCTCAGTTCCAAAATGGCCTACCCCTTATTCTTCAAACTGCCCCCTGGTTCTGGACTCCCCCAACATCGGGGACATGTTTCCTGCATCTAACGTGTCCAATCCCTTAATAATTGTATATGTTTCTTTAAGATCTCTCAACCTTGTAAATTCCAGTGAATACAAGCCCAGTCACTCCATTCTTTCATCATATGACAGTCCCGCCATCCCGGGAATTAACCTTGTGAAACTACGCTGCATTCCCTCAATAGCAAGAATGTCCTTCCTCAAATTAGGAGAAAAAAGTTGCACACCAAACCCAAGGCAGATGTGGTCTCATCAGGGCCCTGTACAACTGCAGAAGGACCTCTTTGCTCCTATACTCCTCCTTTTGTTATTAAGGCCAACATGCCATTAGCTTTCTGCATCTAGCCTGTGTGCTGTACCTGCATGCTTCCTTTCAGTGACTGATGTACAAGAACATCCAGGTCTCGTTGTACTTCACCTTTTCCTAACCTGACACCGTTCAGATAATAATCTGCCTTCCTGTTCTTTCCACCAAAGTGGATAACCTCACATTTATCCACATTATACTGTATCTGCCATGCATCTGCCTACTCATCCAACCTTTCCAAGTCACAGAGCATCATGTTCACAGTTCACACTGCCCCCCAGCTTTGTGTCAAGAATAGCTGTGAACTATTCATCTGTATTAACTCCTCTCCCTGACTCCCTCACACCCATCCCAGGACTTTCTTTGGAGTTTCTGACTTGAAGTAGCCAATCCTTGTTGATCCCACAATGTAATTGTAATTGTAATTAATTTATTAACCAAGTATGTAAAAACATACAAATAATTTGATTTGCCAACAGTTATACCAAAAAAACACCAAGACACACAACTACATAACAATTAACATAAACATCCACCACAGTGCACAGTGATGGAAGGCATTAACATATTATCTTCTTCCCACCTTTTCCACCGCGGTCGGGGCAGTTGAACCATCCGCGTCAGGGCGATCGAAGCTTTGGATGCAGAGCAGATGTGTTGCCTATTTAGTCCTTCAGCAGGTCAGGCAGCATCTCTAGAGAAAAAGGATGAATGATGTTTTGGGTAACCCATCCTTTTTTAACAGTTAGAAACATAGAAACATAGAAATTAGGTGCAGGAGTAGGCCATTCGGACCTTCGAGCCTACACCGCCATTCAATATGATCATGGCTGATCATCCAACTCAGTATCCCATACCTGCCTTCTCTCCATACCCTCTGATCCCCTTAACCACAAGGGCCACATCTAACTCCCTCTTAAATATAGCCAATGAACTGGCCTTGACTACGCTCTGTGGCAGAGAGTTCCAGAGATTCACCACTCTCTGTGTGAAAAAAAGTTCTTCTCATCTCAGTTTTCCCCCTTATCCTTAAGCTGTGACCCCTTGTCCTGGACTTCCCCAACATCGGGAGCAATCTTCCTGCATCTAGCCTGTCCAACCCCTTTAGAATATTGTAAGTATCTATGAGATCCCCTCTCAATCAGACTTTTGATGTAGGTAGGGGCAAGCCCCATAAGGGCTTTGTAAACATAAAGAAGGATCTTGAAATTTATTCGGAACCACACGGGGAGCCAGTGGAGAGAGGCCAGAATTGGGATGATGTGGTCCCTTTTTCGGGTGCCCGTCAGGAGTCTCAGGCGGGACAGGGAAGATTGGCTGATGCCAGTGTAAAGGGAGTTGCAGTAGTCGAGGCGGGAGGAGATAAATATGTGGATGATCTTTTCGAGGTCGTCAAACTGGGGTGAATTGTTTTATTTTAGCTATCGTCCGAAGCTGGAAGAAGCTAGCTTTTACCACGGCATTAACTTGTTTGTCAAATTTCAATGCTGAGTCAAATATCACCCCAAGGTTTTTGACGTGAGGTTTGAGTAATGGGGTAAGGCTTCCAAGTAGATTTGATCATTTTTTTGTGCTTCAGGGGGAGATAGATTTGTGTATCGTCTCCATAGCAATGGAAGGAAATGCCGTGCCTTTGAATGACTTGGCCTAAGCATATACAGGGAGAAGAGAATGGGGCCAAGGATGGAACCTTGTGGAACCCCGCAGCAGAGGCTAGCTGGGGAGGAGAAAGAGTTGCCTGTGTTAGTAGAGAAACTCAGGGCAGTGCCAGCTCAGGGCAGTGCCATCAATACCAACCCCGTACCGGAGACGGTCAATTAGGATGGTGTGGTCGACAGTATCAAATGCTGCGCTGAGGTCGAGAAGAAGCAGGATTGCACAGTCGCCGGAGTCAACGGTGACTTTCCACGTTTGGGTCCAAGAAGGGTCTCGAACCAAAACGTCACCCATTCCTTCTATCCAGAGATGCTGCCTGTCCCACTGAGTTACTCCAGCATTTTGTGTCTATCCAGTATTCACCACTTCCATTTGTGTATCAGTGCTGCCACATTTACTGCGGAGTGGAGGGAATAAAAAATATATACATAATAATTCATGTGAATAAAGTTTTAACAGAATAATATTTTAGGGAGAGTGTCCTCAGCACAATATAAATGGTTTATTTTGTAATGTCTGTCATGATCTCTAAATGCTTTCCAATTTTAGAAACAAAGTCTTGGGCAGTTGGACATGGATCATTCCACTGTCAGTTGTACTTTCCACGTTTGGGTCCATGAATGGCACTTTCTTCACTGGTGGTCGAACTTGCTACATAGCAGCCAGAGAAGGTTCACTGGTAAGGACAGACAAACTACCGACATGGAATACTAATCTGGCAATTCAGAGCCGCATCTTTCTCATGTCTTTAAACAGAAGTGATATGGGGGAAATGTGATGTTGGTTGGAGTCTGCAGAGAACAGGTCAAGTTCAGACACAGGGAATTGGAAAATGATCTAAGGGGATTTGACAGCCTACTTCTCAAACAGCTTTAAATTAAATCCAAATCTTGGAGCAAGTAAGTGAGACATTAGGCAGAAAGCCTGTATCTAAGAGGACACACGCATGAAAGAAAAACATCCAACATTTCTTAAAATGCTTCCAACCAATGAAGTCGTGGTTGTAAGGTAGAAAAAGTGGGACCAATTCTGCACACAGGGAAGCCCCCACAACTCATCACTTGACTTGAACTTACTTTGTTCATTTGACAGAAGGAGAAACTTTGGCCACTTATTATTCTCTCATGCCTGGAGAAGAGGGATGCTAAGGGCATTGCAAAGACCTCACTGAGCTTGTTTGGCTCTACCTTTAATTAAAAAAAATCTAATGTCTATTCAAGTATCACAATAAACATTTGGATTATGGCGAAGGAAACGGCCATTTTCAAGTTTCAAATAGGCTTAATTATCTTACATCCATCTGATTGAGCATATGGAATGGAATGGAATTGAATTGAATACTTTATTCTCAAATGTGACTAGGCACAGTGAAATTCTTTGCTTGCATACCCATTGTATACAAAAAGCGACCACCAATGGCGCCAACAAAGTTACAAACAGTGCCAGATTTAGATGAAGAGAGGCCCTAAGCTGTTCCACTTGTGAGGCCCCCAACGACCGGACAGCCATGGCGGCTAAATCTCCCACAATTCAAAGCGAGGGAGAAAGTGTCCAGCGCCGACCAGTTGCCGTTGCAGTGCGCATGCGCAGGGCGGCCGATGATGTGCTGACCATGGTTGTGCGCATGTGCAAGGCGGCCTGCCGTGCCGGCGCATGAGGAGCGAGCGGAGCCTGGCGGCCCGGACACGGATAGCTGGGGGAGATGGAGAGAGAGAGATAGAGAGGGGGGCCGCCCAGAGTTGAACGGTAGGTGTTCTGCCTTGGCCCGAGGCCCCCCTAGACCTTGAGGCCCATCAATATTTTCGGGGGGCCCCCTAGAAAGTGGGGGCCCTAAGCTATAGCTTGTTTAGCTTATACGTAAATCCGGCACTGGTTACAAAGTACGCCGGCTCCTCCTTTGTTCTCCACTCTCCCCAGCGGTTCCCCCCACGCTGGGTCCTCCATTGTCCATTGTTCTTCCCCCTCCCTTACGGCGGTCCCCCCACGCCGGGTCCTCCATTATTCTTCCCCTCCGACCCTTACAGACTCATCGCCGTGAGGCTCCACCACCGCCGCCGAGGCTTCACCGTCACGCCCGCCAAAGTATCACCACCACCGCTGAGGCCTCACCGTCACGCCCGCCAAAGTATCACCACCACCGCTGAGGCCTCACTGCCGTCGCCGAGGCTTCACCACTGCCGAGGCTTCACCACTGCCGAGGCCCACCACTGGCGCCGCCAGCGCTTAGATGCCTTGATTTAACATTTCATCAGACAGTACTCCATCAGAACTTGTTGAGAACCCTGGGGTGGGACTTGAATCTGTGCATTCAGGCTCAGGAATGAGAATACTACCACTTGTGTCACAGATGTCAAAAATTATTATTTTTGGCAGCAGGATTATTGGTTCCATAAATGGATTATTTTCAACCAGAAATAATATTTGACCTGTTGAATAATTTTACAATAATGTCTGCAACATTTCTTTGTGCTATTCCTCAAAAAGGATAAAAGACACACATGTGTAGAACATTGAATCTTCTATTGTTATTCTCTCATGATAGGGCAAAGGGGGGATGTTAAGTGCCTTGCAAAGACTGCATTGAGCATGTTTTTTAAAACATCAAATGTCTATTTGAGCATTACAATAAACATTTGTACTAGGGTGAAATATACGTCCATTCTAAAGTTTAAAATGAGATGAATCATCCTAGTCCCTTGGCACTCCAAGTATCTCTGGTCCTATTTATTTCTATATGCAGTGCCTCTTCAGCCCGTTGCCAGACAACTGTTGTTTTTCAGTTCCAGCAGCCTAGGCTTGTAGCCCTACCATATTTGATACATTGAATCATGTAAAATGCATAACATTAACTTTTGCAGATAGAGAACTGAAAGGAAATTTGTGTTCAGTGTGAGGCAAGTTGGCAATCTCTTCTTTTCCATTGGTGATCTGGATACAATTGAATTTCACTCTCAAAGAGCCACCAATAATGTATTGTAATGCACCACTGGGCATCCTGACAGATGATTGAAATGCAGACAGAACTGCTCAGCAGACAGATGGTAACTGTGGTAAGAGAAACAGCGTTAACATTTCATGTAAATGGCCCTTCAGCTGACTAGAAGAAAGTTATCAGTCATCTTTATTTAACACTGATTACAGTTGGGGAACTTAAGTAGGGGTTCTGGCATTCCTTCCTGTACAGGGTTTTCTTCTAGATCCCATGCTCATAGTCAGAAACAAAAACAAGATGCTGGAAGATCAGGTAGTATATGTGGAGGGAATGGGCAGACGATGTTTCGGGTCAGGACCCTCTTCTGACTGAGTGTAGTGGAGAGAAAGCTAGAGAGGTGTGAACGGGACAAAGCCTGGCAAGGGATAGGTGGAGATAGACACAAAATGCTGGAATAACTCAGCGGGACAGGGCAGCATCCCTGGATAGAAGAAATGGGTTACGTTTCGGGTCGAGACTCTTCTGCAGACGAATACTGGCTAAGGTTGGTATAGTTGACAGATGGTGAAGTGTTAGTCAAAGGTGGACAAATGTGTCATATAAGGAGAGGAGGAGTGAAATTGGCTGCCAGAGGCAGGGATATAAGTGGATGGGAACAGGGGGAGGAAGAAAAGGGGAATAAAAGGGAAATGAGGAAATCAGGGTTGGGAGATGAGTATACGAAGCAAGGGAAAGTAGTAATCGGTGTAAAATGCACTCCAATAGAGAACTGAAAGAGCATAGATTGAAAAAGTGGTAGAGTATTGCAGTCCTATGTTCTTTAAAAGTTGGGTCATAGAATAATTAATGGCATTGCCCAGGTTGATTCTGTCATGTGTTAGTATTCAAAGCCAGGTTAGTGAGAACAACGATAACATTCAGCATCGTTGTGAGCAAAGAGGATTCCTGCTCCTTACGGGCATCAAAGTTCATAGATGAAGCGTGACCAGCACAATAAAGTATTACTGAGTAAATGACAAGTAAAAATGTACTCCAGTATGCTAGAAATTCATTTTTTATTGCTAATGCGGACGTGTTTGTCAGCCATCAATGGAGCTGAATATGCTGAAATAAATATAACCCACGGTCAATACTCACGTACAGGTACATCTTTAATTTTAGTGGCCAAAGATGAATTTCTACCCATTGGGTTTGGCAGAGAACTGTACATAATTTTTTTTTAAAGCCATAATGATAATTGTATGAAATGTGGCTATAGCATATTTATGAATAAGTAGGTTTCAAGTGTTTCTTTTGCATTGTGGAACTTCTAATTTGTACTTCTAATACTCTTTTTATTAATTTTCTCCCAGCCAGACATTCTCTCCATGGCACATGTGAAGCGGTTGACACCATTGCCTGCACTTCTATTCACAGCATTCATTGCTTTGATATTATTAATCCCAGGCGATTTTGGATCCATTGTCAAATATTTCAGGTTTGCCCAGAACAGGTTTTTCTCAACAATATTTTCACCTATAACAGTGATTCCATGGGGCTGTTCCTATCATCCACAAAACATTGGCAGAACAATCATAAAAATGTGAGACCGTGAAATATGAAGTGGAAACTTTTCTCTAGCATCTTCCCTGTCAAAACCCCCAATGATATTCACATGTTGCTAGATTGCCTCCAACACCTTTAACCTCCAGTATGCATAGATCCATTCTGCACACTTATTCCACGTAACACAAAGCTTTCATTCCAAGAATTAACCTAGAAAATGTTTGCTGCATGACGCAGATGGAAGGACGGTATATCCTTCCTTAAATAAAGTGGTCAAACGTTTGTGAAGTAATGCAACACTCTGTACAATTGTAACAAAACTTCCCTGTAGTAATAAAGCCCTACATTCCATTTGCCTTCCTAATTACTTGCTGCATTTGCATGCTAACACCTTGTGTTTCACACGAAGGACACTTAAATCCCTCTTTGGAGCAACATTCCATAGTCTTTCTCCATTTAATTGGCATTTTACCTTTCCATTCTTCTCACCAAAGTGGACAATCTCACATTTCCTCACAGTACACAACTTCTAATTTGTAATCCACCGACTCACCTACAGACTATGCCTGGCAGACTCTTTATGTTTTGCAGACAAGTAGCTTTGATTTATCAACAATTTTGGCAACAGTATACTTGGTCCTTTCATCTATCATTAGTGTAGATTGAAGTAGTCGTGCCCTCCCTCACTCCCTCACTGATCCCTATGTTACCTTATGAGTTACAGATTAGTAACCTGAAAATGATCCATATATTTAAACCATTTTCTGTCAGTCAGCCAATCCGGTATCCATAATAAAATATTACCACATCTCCCTGCATACTGCCATGACGTCTTGTCCTTTTTACATGGCACTTCACTGCATGCCTTTTTTTTAAATCCAAGTACATTCATCCTCTGGTTCCCCTTTATCTGGCTGTTAGTTACATCCTTGACCCAGGTTCAATCTAAACCTCTGGCGCTGTCTTTGTGGAGTTTGCAAGTTCTCCCTGTCACCATGTGGGTTTTCCCCTAAGCACTCTAGTTTCCTCCCACATCCCAATACGAGTAGCTTGGTGGGTCAGTTGGCCACTGCAAATTGACTCTATTGTGTGAGGGAATGGTAGAATTGGGGGATGATGATCAGCATGTGGAGAGATTAAAAAATAGTTCTCAACAAAGGATGAGTGCAAACGGGTGGTTGATGATTGGTGCAGACTGGGTGGGTTGAATGTCTTGTTTCTGAGTTGAATTACTATAACTCTATGGTGTATGAGGCTCTAAAAAAGCCAGCACACATTTTGAAGATTAGTATAGTACAGTAATGTACATTAATTTTTTTTGTGGTAAACCTACCATTTCCACATTAACTTTTTTTTTCTTATCTAAAAGTTTTACAGCTTGGTTCTTTTATAGTCAGGCTTTTGCTGCACTGGTGTACATGAAAATTAAGAAGCCACATCTTCATCGACCTTTCAATGTAAGATTTAGCTTTACACAATTACTCCCATGAAAGTGCTCTTTATTATGTTTAGCTTTTCTAACATCAGTTTCTATTTGTATAACCCTCCCCACTTTTTTTTAAAATGTTTTACCATTTCTTATTTCATAAATATTTTGAGAATGTTCAAAGTGTTTTAGGTTCTTTTCAAAAAGGGAAAATTATCATCTGGGTCTTTATTTTATTTTTATTTTTTTCTGGCACATTTGATGTCATCTAATGTTTAACAGGTTTGACAGTTTAGGCCAAGAGAGAATCATTACTTTCTCCTTTCTGTGGACTGGGCTTGCTTTGATGGCCTCTCATGAAATCATTTCACATGGAAAGCCTCACCACCAAGTAACCCCCACATAAAAGATAGAACTGTGCAGCACAGGAAAAACCCCTTCAGCCCTTTGTGTCTTATGCCGATCTAACTGAAGCACACCTGCTTGCACTTGACCCATTCCCCTCTTTTTCCTGCCTGCTCATGTGTCTGTCTAAATGCCTCTCAAACATTCCTATCTATACTGCTTCCATCAGTGCCTTACAGGCATCCTCCACCCTCAGTGGAAACACTAGCCTTATAAATCTCCTTAAAATTTTCCCCTCTCACCTAAAACCAATTCCCTCAAGTATTGGATCTCCCCATCCTGAAAAGAAAAGTGACCATCTACACTATGCCCCTCATAATTGTATATACTTCCATCAGGTCATCACCTCCATTCACCCCACCCCATCCTCATCCCTAAGCCTCCGGTGTCCTCGTGAAAACCTCTCCTCATGGAAAATATACTCCAATTCAGGCTACATCCCAGTAAACCTACATCCTCTCTAAAACCTTCACACACTATCCACTTATGTTGGCAAGGTTTATTGAATATAATCAAAGGTAAATATGGAATATATTTCAGTCCACCACACTCACATTGCTTGCTGTGGTCGATAGATTTTGGGCAACGATGAGCTTAAATAGAGATTTATAGGGCGACAGATAGCACAATGGGCTAAGAGTTCGGCTGGCGACCGGAAGGTAGCCGGTTCAAATCCCGCTTGGAGTGCATACTGTCGTTGTGTCCTTGGGCAAGACACTTCACCCACCTTTGCCTGTAATGGAATGTAATTACGGCGGCAGGCGCGGGCACACCGCGACGCCCTGTGTCTCCCTTTCAAGGGAGATGCTAAAAATGCATTTCGTTGTCTCTGTACTGTACACTGACAATGACAATAAATTGAATCATTTCATTTCATCATTTCATTTCATTTCATTTCATTTCATTTCATTTTCATTTTTTTTAAAGAAACTCAATAATAATTTAAATATTCATAGATGTGAAGGGCAGTTTTGAAATGGTGGGAATTATGTTTCATAATGCATGCTTCCTTTTATTTGATGAATTCCTTGAGTAAACCTTGAAGAGAAGCCTTTCTTGTCATTGTCTGTAAATAGGAAGAGTACGATGAGGAAGGATGTGTGTATCAAATTCAAAGCAGACATAATCTGTGACTCTCAGAAGGGTTAGTCTCACTTCTCTGAAAGGGTAAACATTCCATTAGAGATTTCGATTTCAGTTGCAAATTTGTGAAGAGTCAATGTATTGACTTTGAAGACTGAAGAGGAAAGAATGCGAGTTGGGTTCAAAAAGAAAGGCAGCATTACAAAGACAAAAATATTATCTCTTCTGTTAAGGAGAGTGCAAAGATGCAAAGTTCTGTTAAGTTGGAGAGGAAACAACTGGACGAGGAGTGCAATGTATACGATCTGCAAATAGTTAACCAAACGCAAGATAGTTCTTTCAAGATAGAAATAAACACACTGTATGAATCACACATCAAGGTCTTTCTTCTGATACTTTCTTATTCGAGTGGAATTATCCAGGGGATCTTGAAATAAAAACAAACTAACCTTAACCACACATGATTGAGTGAAAGATTATAGGATGGCAATTTACAATTTAAAAAGAATGCTGTGCTCTTAAGAGACTATTGTGAGCATGGGCAGAGGCACCCTAAATAAATTGTTTAGAAAATTGACAAGTTGAAGAGGTCTAAGCAGGAGGTTTCAGAGAATAGGGGCATGAATGAACTGTGAGATTGTCCACAAAGAGGCACTTAAGTCATGTGTTTATTGCCTCACATGGTTTCACTATCTTGATATTTTAGTGACCCTATCTGCACAGTTTCAAAAAGAATGATTTTGTCTCCACGAATAACTTCAAACAACACTGTGAGTTTTGGATCAAGATGTTGACCAGTTGGTTTACTTATGATTTCCTTTGTGAAGTTCCCTTTCTTGACCCAGATTGTGGTCATCTTTTTGCATCCTTTGCACAGCCATTAATGAGAAAGGAAATGGACATCTGCATAACATGGCATCCATAGGCATGGTGTTACAATTGGCACTTACAAAATAAACATTTAAGGGGCAGCATCAGCTTCTTGGGGAGTGAGGAATATGACAGTGAAATGAACAGAAAATCTGGTTTGCATTTTGGATATTCTATGCTATTTGTCAAAAGCTCTAGAATTGTCATAGTGTGTACAATTAACATTATATATGATAAACTTATGAACTTATATAAGATGCATTGCAATCATTTTTTTAGAACAGACAAAATCAAATGATAACATAAGACATATTAAAATTCATTTCTCTATTTATAGGTGCCATTGCCCATTCCGGTGTTCATGTTCATTATTTCGATCTGCCTGGTGGTGGCGCCACTCATAGAAGCTCCTGAGATGGAATACTTGTTTGTTGGTTTGTTCATGCTGAGTGGTTTATTGATTTATTTTCCATTGATTCACTTCAAACTATGCACCTGCTCAATGGATCAGATCACTATATTTCTGCAGTTGCTGCTCGAAGTTGGGCCAACACAATCAAACTTGGATTAATAGGTCAAAGAGAAAAAAAAGCTTTTCATCGTGTCTCGGTACACGTGACAATAAACTCAACTCAACTCAACTCAAATATTGCTGAAGATGGCATTATCCATTCTGAATAGAAAGCAATTACAAAACTCAGTGGGCCATGCTTCATCAGGGGAAAGAATTGCCAATATATTCCAGCACCGTACATTGCTTAAATGTTATTATTTGGGACTCATTCACAGTTTGATTTACTCTGTGATATACAGTAAATAAAGTTATCACTTCTTCTTCTTTGTCTTCTTGCGTATGGCGTGCACAGCCTAAAGTTGTAGGACAACTTGTTCTATTTGATCTTATTTGATTGTGCACACCAGGTTGATTGCATTCGTCGAAACAGGGCGGACCACGTGAAAGTTCCAATCTCCCACCCATGTTATCACTGATGCCTTAGAAACATTATAACCATATAATATAATAACCATATAACAATTACAGCACGGAAACAGGCCATCTCGACCCTTCTAGTCCGTGCCGAACACATAATCTCCCCTAGTCCCATATACCTGCGCTCAGACCATAACCCTCAATTCCCTTCCCATCCATATAACTATCCAATTTATTTTTAAATGATAAAAACGAACCTGCCTCCACCACCTTCACTGGAAGCTCATTCCACACAGCTACCACTCTCTGAGTAAAGAAGTTCCCCCTCATGTTACCCCTAAACATCAGTCCCTTAATTCTCATGTCATGTCCCCTTGTTTGAATCTTCCCTACTCTCAGTGGGAAAAGCTTTTCCACGTCAACTCTGTGACTATGTTTATAGCTTTAATGACTACCAGCACACAACCAGGTTATTATAAGTTTATCATTCATTCTCAGGCTATTCTTGAACATTAGCCATGGAAAAAATACCTATTATTTCTTCTACTGGAGCAGACAAAAAGTGTAGGAAGGAACTGCAGATGCTGGTTTATACCAGATAGACACAAAAAGCTGGAGTAACTCAGTGGGTCAGGCAGCATCTCTGGAGAAAAGAACTAAGTGACGTTTCGGTTTGAGACCCTTCTTCAGATTGAAGAATCATTGTGACCCGAAACGTCACCGATTCCTTTTCTCCAGAGATGTTGCCTGACCCGCTTAAGTTACCGCAGCTTTTTGTATCTATATTTTTTTTTTAATCTCTCCACTCTAACACCAGTATCTACAATTTGTGAGCAGCCTTCATTTCCAAACCACCAGAGCTGTATTTTCTTTAAAAGAAATAGAGGTGTAACATCCTAATTTAATTCTGTCTAATAAATAGTTGTTACATTAGAAAAAGGTTTATTACATTCATTAAATAACTTTACTCTATTGGTAAAAGTCAATGATAATGATATATGAGGACACACAAGAGACTGCAGATGCTGGAATCTTGAGCAAAAATAAGTGATGGGGAGCTCAGTGGGGCAGGCAGCATTTGTGGAAGGAAATGGAGAGATGATGCTTCGGTTCAGGTTCCTTCTTCAGATCAATGCAGTATGGAGAGAGACTGGAAAAATGTGGTTAGGGTAGGATAATGACTGGCAAGTGATAGGTGGATACAGGTGAGGAGGTGGCTGTAATTGGCAGATGGGTGGAGTAAGTGACAAAGTCTGGAAATGAAATGACGATGTTTCAAAAGGGTGTCTGATAAGGATAGAAGAGGGGGGTAAAATGTACAGCTGGAGGGAGGGATATGGATGGAAAAGGACGGTTGGGGAAAGAGGAGGGATACAATGGAATGGGGCTTGGTGTAGGGAGGGATAAAAGATGAGCGGAAAGAAGGAAAATAATCAGGTTGATGGGGATTGTGAGGGAAATGTGTGTGCACCCTTGGTTGGGAAAGGGATACAATAGAGGGAAGTGGGGGTCGGGGGGGGGGGGGGGGTTTACATGAAATCAAATCAATGTTCATATCGTTCAGTTGTAAGCTACCCAAGCAAAATCTAAGATGCCATTCTTCCAGTTTTGTGTATGACCTCACTCTCGCAGTGGAGGAGGCCAAGTACAGAAAGGTCAATATGGGAATGAAAAGAGAGTTAAAATGACTAGCAAACAGAATCTCCAACAAACTTGGTGGGCAGAGTGCAAGAGTTCAGCAAAATAATAGTAAGATTAAACGAGAACTTACCAGTTTGAAGTTTGATCTGTATTTTATGAGGAGTTACGATGAGGGATTACGTGAAGAACCCGTCCAGCACGCATGCGCGACATACTTCAAAGCCGCGGTGTGGAATCACAGAAAGACACAGTAATTGAAATAAATATAGTAAAGAAAAGGAGAGCTTAAATACCAGTTTGATCTCTATTATTGAGGGTGGGAGCGGAGGGCACGTAATCGCTCATCGTAACTCCTTATAAAATACAGATCAAACTTCAAACTGGTAAGTTCTCGTTTAATCTTACTATTTTACTTCGGAGTCACGTGAGTGACTACGTGAAGATTTTAAAGCTCTGTGATTTCAAACCGTGTAACAGTTCAAACTTCACTCACTGCCGAAGTCATTCGAGGGAGGAAGTATGTTATCGTAATCAACCATGAATCTGTTTGTAAAACAATAATGGTGTTATTAACAATAACAAGACCAAAATGCTCCCCCGGGCTTAAATTATATATTTTTTGCAGATTCTAATATTTTTTCTGCAAACGATACAGGTTCTGCCAGTGGCTTGTTATAAATGTTTGGAACGCATACTCCCTAGACCACCCCACTGTAGCCAGGATGTGGTCCATAGGCACATCCATCCTCTTAGTCACTGCCTCGGGATGCTGCCCTGGTGGAGTAAGATTTATACACGTTAGTATGTACTCCAGCAACTCCCAGTACCTGCTTGAGCCACTTGAGATAGTTTGGCTCGTCACCCGACATTAAGGTTTCTTGTGGCTGACCCATAAGGCTTTTTCTCTCCCTCGAGGATTTCTTATTGTGTCGATGTAGTTCAATAAGTGGGTCATGACACATAACCGTGGTTCAGGTGGGTATGCCCGGAATTCCATGACTAGACCTGATGTTCCTGGTCTGCTCTGTTTGACCAGCCCCTAATGGTAAATGTAACACGGTCTAGTGTTATAACCATATTGTCCGATCGTAGTAGATGGAGGAACTGGACTCTTTGTGCTGAGACAAGGCCATCAGCATGACCGTCTTCAGGGTGGGCTGTTCCAGGGTGAGGGACCTGGCTGGTGACCATCCCCTAAGGTACGTCAGGTCCACACTGACATCCCAGATTTGGGTGTACCTAGGTCTGGGGGATTAGAGTTGAATATGCCTCTCCTGAATTTGATCACCAGCGGGTGGTACCCTATGGCCTGTTGTCCTGGTGCCCGAGTTAAGTAGGCTGACAGAGCACTTCTGGCTGTGTTGATGGCGCAGTAGCTGAGTCCTTCATTGTGGTGAAGACCTGCCAGGAACTCCAGTACAGGTTTTGTTGTAGTCGAATATGTAGTTCCTGTATTTGAATAGTATCTTCCCACTTCTTGATGTTCGCCAAGTATGTTCCCTAGTGGATATGCGATGGGATGCTATCATCGTGTCAATAGTGCTATTTGACAATCCAGGCCCAGCAGTGGTCTTCCCAATTCTGCAACCCAGGCCCAGTAATGGTCTTTTCAAATCTACAACCCAGTAGTTTAATTTATCGTGGCATGGGTGGTTTATGCCTGAACTGGGTGAGTTGATAAGTCTGGGCTATTGGGAAATCATTAGGGTTTTGATGACCATGTCGAGGACCACTGGGAACCATGACTGTGGGTTTGCGTAGTACCCGACTGATGAGGCCGTAGTACCTGACTGATGAGGTAGAAAAAAGGGGAGAACATAGAGATTAAAATTCCCCCCCCCCCCCCCCCCCCCCCCCCCCCCCCCCCCCCCTAGTTCAGTGGGAATGTATTAATTGCCACTGCCTCAAAGTTTGGTTTCATGCGACATACATCGGTACGTGATGATTCAATTGAAATACAGGGAAATCGATATCTGGTGTTCCATATTGCTTTGTATTTTCAGCAAATACTTTGGTTTAATATGTCTGTTTACAGTATTTAGCTCACCTGGTAGGTAAGTTTGCTGATGGTTGAATATGTTTGACGACATACGGTTACCAATTGTTAAATAAATTGTCACATGATATCGATTTTATTCTGCCCAAGTGGTTGGTATATGCCACCACTGTGATGGTGTTCATTTATAAACGAACATGCATATAAATGGTGCACTACTGAATAATATGCTTTTACCAATAGAACGTACTCAATATTTCCAACTAGGTTTATGCCCAGTGTCTATAGTGATGACGACTCCAGATTAGTCCATTTGCCACCATGTTCTGGGTATGGGTATTTAGTTTAAACATTAGAACCTTAGCTCTAATGGAAAAGTTCAAGTTAAGTAGCAGGTAATGTTGCTAATAACTCCCAATTACTCTAGCCACTTGTTGAATGGTTGGTTGATGATGCCATTAATTGTTACAGGTTGTCTCATATGCTGACTCTACTTATGGCAATGTTATAGATGAGTGGGTAGAGTTAATTGAATACCAGATAGTCAATAGTTGTGGATGGTGTCAAAGTAGATCGATCTGGATTGTATGACAGAGCCCAGGCTAAATAAGTTTTAGTAGCTAATGCTGCTGATTAGCTATTGCCATGGATTTGTCTGTTGTTAATATCATAGAGACATGCCATGATGATATGTTCCTTAATAGTGTCAGGGCTGGTTGAATATCTGGGAACAGTTTTGGCTCATATTAGTCATTGTCAATAATTTATACTGCCATAGTTACCCCATCCAGGTAATTTGGTATCTCCGAAATTTTATGAATGGGTACTGAATAGTATGCATCTTTTAAGTTGATGTCTACCATAAAGTATCCTAGGAAATCCATGGTGGCAGTTACAATTTTCCATAAGTGTGTAACCTGGTGAAAATACTCAAGTGGTAATGTCAATGATGGTGCGACATTCACCATCTTTGGGTTTTTTGGTACAGGTACCAAAGGTTCATATTAGGCTTCTTATGACCCCTTGTATATCAATGATGGTGCGACATTCACCATCTTGGGTTTGTTGGCACCAAAGGTTCATATTAGGCTTCTTTATGACCCCTAGTATATCTTCTCCAGCTAGCTAGTCCCTCATGTTCCTTTTTAGCGGCAGGGTAGACCCCTTTGGGGTGCATGCTGAACTGGTAATATATGGTCCCTAGATAAGGGATGTATCAGATATTAAACTAATAAGAACAGATACTACACTTGATCTTAGCCAAAAGGCCGAGAAATGATGGGTTTCTTAATTCAATTTTTATCCTTGAATACTTTTGGTATATAACTACCAAGTGTGATAGTTCTTCATGTTCCCAACCCAGGTGTGGTTCCCCCCCCCCCCCGTTAGTACAAACCCTTCACCTTTTATGTGATGGTAGGAACCATCCTTATCTGTCTTCACTGTTGTTTAGTGGTGTGTTCATTTTTTCGGTTTCTGGTTCCTTGTTTGTAGGGATGGTTTTGTTGGGGGGTGGCGCATTTTCCATGGGGCCCGCTCTGGACCCTGGCCTGAAAGGGCTTACGGGGGTTGGCATGCGGGCCCCGAGCTTTCACCAGTACTTTTAAGTAGACGCCTACTGGTGGACGCGTGGAGGTATTGCTGCCTGGTTTTGTGTGGTGCTCATTCCAGGCCCTGCCCTCTTGATGCCGAATATTTTGGATACTTCGTCCAGTTTCTTAGGCTTGGTTTGGTAACTTAGCCAGATAACAGGATCTGTGGTTGTGAGGTCGGCGTTCTCACAGTCCTGTGAATTTTTTAGGTTGAGGGCAGGTTTTATAACTTCCTTCGAGAAGTTGCGGAGCATACTATGAACGGTAGGGTCAGGTATTTTGCCATACTATCCTGCCCCTCTGGAATGAACATGCAAAAATGATAGCCGACGTCAGGGGTATCAAAATGCAATTTAAGATATTTGGGTTTTAATAGCTATGCTCAATGTACCCCCCAATAATGGTGGACACTTTGAGTAAATGCAATTTAGGGGGGGCGTGATGTAATCCAACGCCTCATGACTACCTGTCTTGGAGAGGTTTTTTGAAAAGAACAGGTAGTAAGCTGGCCATCAGTTGAGACTGAAAAGCCATCTCGTTAGTGGTGAAGCCACATAGCGGCCACACCCAGCAGCTCTTCCTGATCCTGTACCTCAAGCATACTCCCGATGTTGTTCAGCCAGTGACCCCTCTTCTTGACCAGCCAAGCCCTGGACGCCATCGATCCCTCGATATGGGAGATGGCCAGTGCTGTAGTGCACTGGAGTGGGAATGTTATGCTCCCTTGGCGAGCTTGCCCCTGCTCCTGAGGCAAGTATCGCTGGAGTTTTTGGCTCCATGACCTTACTCTAGGCTTGGAGAACAGACACTTACTTGCTCTCGGGCGGTAGTTTGAAGTGCCGATTCCATCTTCCGTATCTGTCTCCAGCCCGAGGTTTGGCTGCTGGCTTTGCTGCTAGAGGCTGCCTGCCGTTTTCGGGCGGCATTTCTGCGGTTCTCGGGCGGCGAGTCTCCTTGTCGGGTTTATGCAGGGATTACCAGCCGATTTTTAGTTTCCCTCCAGCCCGCTGCTGTTGGTCAGACAGCTGTTAGCGGACTGGGCATCGGCTCAGTACCCTGACTGTGGACCGCAGCGTGTGCGGTCCTGGTGCCGCCTCTCCCCCCTCCACTGACGGAACGCTCCTTGCCTGGAGTCGAACGGGGGCCGCTTCCCTCTGTTCTGCTTTGCTATCTCCAGTTCCCCTGGAGCAACAAAGAGGAGCAAAGTAGTGAATAGGGATAGTTGGATAGGGATGAGCAAACCAAGGACTTGTGGAGAGAGTCTCCGCATTCAATCATGGCTGATCTATCTCTCCCTCCTAACCTCATTCTCCTGCCTTCTCTCCATAACCTCGGATACCCATACTAATCAAGAATCTATCTATCTCTGCCTTAAATATAACCACTGACTTTGCTTCCACAGCCTTCTGTGGCAAAGAATTCCACAGATTCACCACCCTCTGATTAAAGAAATTCTTCCTCATCTCCTTCCTAAATGAACATCCTTGAATTCTGAAGCTATGACCTCTAGTCCTAGACTCTCCCATTAGTGGAAATATCCTCTCCACACCCACTATATCCAAGCCTTTCACTATTCTGTACGTTTCAATGAGGTCCCCCCCCCCATTCATCTAATCTCTAATGGCCGGTTCTCACAGTGCGACCTGACGCAAGATGTCACCAGAGTGAAGTGGTCGTGGTCCAGCACGAGTTCCGCACGATATAATGGGGGGTAGATAAAGAGTTCCCATGGTACTCGGCAATTCTGTCATTTGTGCGAGTGACTTGTCCGTCTCCCGATCTTTCCCGTTAATCGTGAATGAACATCGTGGACTGTAGTGTCGTTAATCACGTGGCACAAATGATGTCACTTTTTTCACACACTATATAAATATCCTCCGTTCGTAGAATTGGCTCATTTGCAGACATGCCTATACAAAGTTGGTTCAAGTACAGGCTGGTTGTTATTTTCATTGACGCGCTGTATGCATTAGCGCAACATGTGCATCGAAAACGCTTGCGTGAAGGCAGAAGGGTGAGATTAATTAAAAAGAGAATTAAGAGGAAGTCTCACTGGGTTAAGCCCATGTTTCAACGGTGACATGATTCCTACTTCAAACAAAGAGGGTGTAAAAGCTGTCTGCCACTACTTTTACATTGCAGCTGCAGGGAACAGACAGACTTATAAGATAAATTAAAGATAACTGCAAAAACAGCACTTTTACATCTGTAGCATTGTATGTTTTTAAATCATGGATAACATTAAATTGTTCTCCTGTACATAAACTAATATATTGTTATAGATACTCACATGAGCACCCGGGATACTCCGCAGCCTTCGTCTCCAGCAGGTTGCGCTTTCTCTCCCTATTTCTATAATCCTCTCTGGATTTGTCATAGAGAATCTCATTGCATTGGTACCACTCCACCAGTTCCCCCTCTTGTTCCCTGTTGAAGTTATATGGCCTTACCTTCTGCCATCTTCCCTTTATGTTATCGTCTGCTGAGGCTATTGGGGAGGCAACAGCTACTGGGGAGGCAATCTCAAATCCACCTTGATCACCCTCTCCCTGCTCCAAGGAGCCCACAGGCAGTGGTATCTCTGGCATCTCCTCTTGCCTCTCCACCTGTCTCTCTTGCTGAGTCTCCTCCTCATTTACCTGCATGGCTAAAAACTTTCTGACTTTCTTTGACCCCTTTCTTTGCGCTTTTCTGAGAGGCATCTCTGCAAGTCTTAGTGTGAAAAAGATTCTCAAACAATGACAATTAGGTGGGACGTCCTCGATGGACACATGGTCCATTGGTGATATTGAGACCACCTTTTTTACTCACCTTATGTCCCTTCTGTCAAGCTTCCGGGTTCACCGTTCGCAGGAGTTCCCACGGTACCCGCAAGAGTCATTACGGATATCGCACGGATATCGTACTGGCATCTGCGTTCATACAATGTTGCAACGCTCACCACAAAGTGCTCAAGTCACTCTTGGAGAAATTCAAAAATGTTTGAATTTTCTCCCGACCTTACAAAGTTACACGACTACCTGCCGTTAGCGCCACGGAGGTCCTCGGTGGTCCACGAATGCCGTACTGTTATCGCAGGAGGTTCCCATGATGTTAAACTCTTGTTAGGTCTTGCGTCAGGTCGCACCGTGAGAAAGCCCTTTAAGAAGACTCCAAGCTTCTAAGTTGAGAGAGTTGATGTTGTGGTGACAGTTGGGGGTGAAAAGTTTCCGAGGGTAGAAAGTTGGCAACATTATGGTCAGGAGGAGGAGAAGTGTTGTAGATGGAAAAAATAATCATCAGTCGGGATGGTGTGGGGAGATTGGGGGGCGAGGGTTCCTCGCCAAAGAACTAAACCGAAGGAGGAAGCGGTGGTAGAAGAGCACAAATTCTTGGTGGACTTGGAACTCATTGAGGTGTCGACACAGTGATACCAAGGTAAGGTCTTTGCTGAGGACAGCATTGAGCATTGGATAGTAGTGATGTTGAAGATATGACAAGGTTTTGTGGTTGGGCTCTGATACAGGGTCAGGGGGTGGGGGGCTCTGATACAGGGTCAAGGGGTGGAGGGCTCAGGGGAGGTATCATGGAGGGAGCAGGATGGCACACAGGAGAGAGGGTGTGTACAGAATGGTGTAGGAATGGGGGAGAGGAGTGGGGAGGCATGGTCAGCCTCAGGGGAAGGCTGACAGGACACAGAGGTGTTAGTGTGAAGAGCCTGGAAGTGCCTCCGGCTTGGACGCTGACGTTAGTGTCACCAAAGTTTAGTTTAGTGTTTGACAAAATAAAAAAAAATGCAAATGTAGTGATATAACATTTCATTCTGCCATCACAGAGGTTACATCTTCAAAACTACAAGTAACTTGTTTTCTAAAAACCTTTTTTTGCTATGTCATTAACCAGGTCTATTATTAAGTGCTGTTCACAGTTAGTTGCTGTTACCAGATCTGATGAATATGTTTTCAGTGCAAATTTTCATCACACTTACCGTATCATGCCAGGCCAAAATGAAAGGATTTCTAATGTAAACCATGAAGAAATCACAGTACACTTCCAGCAAAGATTGAGTCAAACTCTCCAGTCACTAGAAAAAGGCAGCAGAAAACAACATGCCTTTATAGTTCTTAAGGCAGAACCTAGTACTTAATAAGGTTCCTTCATGATCATTAGGCAGACACCTCTGTTAATGTTCCAAATCAGCTGAAATTTCCTATTGAAGGTTACCTTGTATCATTCAGCAAAATTGTAACCAATGTTGATTGCTAAAAGGATGTGAGCATCATTTATTGTAAAAATTACTTTTTGTATATACCCATGCAATGATATGATCTCCCTTTAAACCAAACCCACAAAATGCCTGATTCTGATCAAATGTTATAAATCAGTGATGTGATCACACCTCAAAATTTACAAATAAGAAAATCAGGTAATTGCAGATATGCCAATTTCACAATCATGGGCAGTGATTTTTATATAAATGTATGGTAATGTTGGAGAAACTCAGCGGGTGAGGCAGCATTTATGGAGTGAAGGAAATGGGCGACGTTTCGGGTCGGAACCCTTCAGTCTGAAGAAGGGTCTCGACCCGAAACATTGCCTATTTCCTTCGCTCCATAGATGCTGCCTCACCCGCTGAGTTTCTCCAGCATTTTTGTCTACCTTCAATTTTCCAGCATCTGCAGTTCCTTCTTAAACTTGATATAAATGTAACTACTTTTATCAGAGCAATTTTGAATGTTCTGAAGGTCTCACAGTGGATGATAATTCTGCTCTATCTGGTCTCTCAAAAATTTCAGCCCGTTTGTCCCTTTACTCTGACACCACCATTGATCAATCACAGTTCACACTCCCTTCTCCAATGCCAACCCTTAATTCTAATTTTTAAAAAGAGACAAAGTGCTGGAGTAACTCAGTAGGTCAGGCAGCATCCCTGGAGAACATGGATAGGTGATGTTTCGGGTCAGGACCCTTCTTCAGACTGATTAATTCTAATACTAGTTTTCACCTATGGGTGGCGATCTTGTCCAGCATCACATTTTGTTGAAGTATCAGGAAGAATTCCACTGGATTCACTTGTCACCAGATTAATGTCCACTAAAACAGGCAAATCAATGACCTGTTTTCATGATGCTTTCGTGATGCGCGCTTTCATGAAAAAAATCTTCACATCAAAGAATTAATGCTCATGATAAAAGGTATGGCAATAGGGTTTTTATATGAGAAATCAAAATCACGTGACAGTTCAAGAAACAATTTAGTGAGTATGAGAATCTGTTTATTGACTGGATATAGGTCACCCCAGTCTAGCATAAGGCAACACAGTGGGTTTAATCTCACTCTGTATTGCCGTTGCTCAGAATGAACTGTGACGAGGCACCTTGCATCCTTATCCAGACCCACTTTGCAAATAGTTGAGCGACTGTCTCCTCCTCACTCGAACTGTCCCAAGGGCCATTTCCACAAAGGGTAAGTATTGCAGCAAAGCCCAGCTGTCTGGGACATTGAGCAGCAACAGGGCTAGGCCTATCATTTGCCAAACCGGAGATGAGTATAACTTCAGTACGTAGCGGCACTTGGTACATCGGTACCGAGCACAATCTGGTGCAGATGGCAACATTTTAGTTTTATTTTCAAATATAAACTTTATAAAAAATATAAACAGAAATGAAGTGCAAAGCCTATTACTTTCTTTGTGTAAATTAGCCCATACAAATTGCAAACACATGTAGCAAGTGATTCAAACACATGTTACACAACATGGAACACTATTACATCATGAGGTTCATATTCACGAGACCATTTTTAATTTGCTAAGTTTTACATGCAAACAATATATTTTTTAATGTTTTATATTTATGTACAATTAATTAAGCTCTGGCTTATGTAATCTTTCCATTCTGTAGAATTATGCTTTCTTGTCTCACATTATGTATGATTTTATAACAATTTTGTTCTATTATATATTTACATCCATATGCTCTTCCCATTTAAGTGCCAATATGTCAATGCATAAACAGGTAACTGGATTGCTAAGAAAAAAGTTTCAGAAAATGTATTAAAAGTCAGCTGTTTTCTCAATGATGAAACTTCTAGACCAAAAGAATGATCAAAACCAATCTCTTTATGCAGCAAAAATATGGTATATTTGATAATTACAGGGTTCTACTTATCTAGGAATTGGCTTTAAAAACATCTCTCGCTCTCTCTTTTGTCCAGAACTTGTAAATATAAATGTGCACTGATACTGGATTGTGCTGTGAAGTGAATTTTACATGATGTACGTCAATTGTGTTTTATTTGTGGTTCTAGCACTTGCTGCTCAGTAGCTTTCTTTAAAGCCATTTTAAAAAAACAAGAAGACTATTTTCAAGAGCTTTATCAAGAATAAATTTGAAAACTTTTTTGAGCAGGAATAAAGTACATTTGTTAGTGAAAATCAAATTGATCGTGTGCTTGTAACTAAATACATTGTAGTTTTGGTTGGTAACCAGTGGCAAGAGAAAATATGGGGTCAACTGTTTTGCTACTTGATAAGCATCTTGTGCTAAGGTTTTTTTTAATTAGCAGATTTACATAAATTGATAAATATTATGCTCTGTTTATTTCAAAGATCATTTGATATGTGCAAATGTGTGTTTACACTGCACTTCACTGCAAGAAAAGGCACAATTTGTTCACTTGTTCATGTTTAAAATACAAAGCCTTAATAATATATAATGCTTACAGGAGTTGTGCTCCCTTTAAAGCAACAATGGAATACATGTTTACATTGAGGTTAATACAGCCAAATCATATAATTAGATTCAGGTACGCCATTTTAATCTAGATTTCTTCTTTTGGCAAAATAAGATCTGCTAAACATTTTTTTAAGATGAAAACTTTACTATAATTGCATTGCTTTTGAACTGAAAACTATCAAATACAGCACCTAAAGTTCCTTGCGTCTGTTATAATTTTCTTCATCAGAATAAATTACTGAAAGCTACAATAGAATAATGAATTAAATAATACACAAATGTGCAGTATGTTTATAATGTGCCATTTTTAATAAGAAAAGTAATTAAAACAACTTGCATTTTTATGGGACCTTATATGACCTCAGATCATGGATAGGTTGATGAAGTGCATTTTATTCATACTCACTGATGTAATGTGGGAAAGCAAAGAGTGAAGAATCAGAAATAAAATGGAAAATGTTGGGAATACTTAAAATGTCAGGAAGATAGAATCTAAGGGGAGTAAGAGGCGACCGTGGCTAACAAGGGAAGTCAAGGACAGTATAAAAATAAAAGAGAAAGTGTATAACATAGCAAAGATGAGCGGGAAGCCAGAGGATTGGGAAACGTTAAAAGATCAACAGAAAGTAACTAAAAAGGCAATACGGGGTGAAAAGATGAAGTACGAAGGTTAGCTAGTCAAGAATATAAAGGAGGATAATAAAAACTTCTTTAGGTATGTGAAGAGGAAAAAATTAGTTAAGACAAATATGGGTCCCTTGAAGACAAAAACAGATGAATTTATTATGGGGAACAAGGACAGAGGACCTAGTTCCTCTGTCACAGAGGAACTGAAGGAAATTCACATTAGTCAGGAAATTGCGTTGGGTAGACTGATGGGACTGAAGGCTGATACATCCCCAGGGCCTGATGGTCTGCATCCCAGGGTACTCAAGGAGGTGTCTCTAGAAATCATGGACGCATTGGTGATCATTTTCCAATGTTCTATAGATTCTGGCTCAGTTCCTGTGGATTGAAGCTAATGTTATCCCACGTTTTAAGAAAGGAGGGAGAGAGAAAGCTGGGAATTATACACAAATTAGCCTGACTGTGGTGGGGAAGATGCTGGAATTGATTATTAAAGATGTAATAGCTGTGCATTTGGATAGCAGTAAAAGGATTGGTCCAAGTCAGCATGGATTTACAAAGGGGAAATCATGTTTGACAAATCTTCTGGAATTTTTTGAGGATGTAACAAGTAGTATGAACATGGGCGAGCCAGTGGATGTAGTGCACCTGGACTTTCAGAAAGCCTTTGATAAGGTCCCACACAGGAGATTAGTGGGCCAAATTAGAGCACATGGTGTTGGGGGTAGGGTATTGACATGGATAGAAAATTGGTTGGCAAACAGGAAACAAAGAGTAGGGATTAACGGGTCCCTTTCAGGATGGCAGGCAATGACTAGTGGGATGCCGCAAGGCACAGTGCTGGGACCGCAGCAATTTACAATATACATTAACGATTTAGATGAAGGGATTAAAAGTAACATTAGCAAATTTGCTGATGAAACAAAGCTGAGTGGCAGTGTGAGCTGTGAAGAGAATGCTATGAAGATTCAGGGTGACTTGGACAGGTTGGGTGAGTAGCCAGATGCATGGCAGCTGCTGTATAATGTGGATCAATGTGAGGTTATCGATTTTGGTGGCAAGAACAGGAAGGCAGATTATTATCTGAATGGTAAAAGTATCTGAAAAGGAAAAGTACAACGAGACCTGGGTGTCCTTGTACATCAATCACTGAAAGTAAGCATGCAGGTACAGCAGGCAGTGAAGAAAGCTAATGGCATGTTTGCCTTCATAACAAGAAGAGTTGAGTATAGGAGCAAAGAGGTCCTTCTGCAGTTGTACAGGGCCCTGGATTATTGTGTGCAGTTCTGGTCTAATTTGAGAAAGGACATTCTTGCTATTGAGGGAGTACAGCGTAGGTTCACAAGTTTAATTACCGGGCTGGCGGGACTGTCATATGATGAGAGAATTCATGGATATGGTGGGATTTTACAGGTTTGTCAAATTAATCTGATTTTTTCAAGTTTGGTATATTGAGTAAAATGCCGTGCTGGAGTAATTCAGCGGGTCAGACAGCATCTCTGAAAGAGAGGGTGTTACCTGAAATTGTAGAGTTCAATGAGTTAAATGGTGTATTTTCTTTAATACTTTGAGGAAACAAAGATAGTTCACTATTGCTGACCATCAATTACAAACACAATTTAATGGCCACTAATGGACAATTATGTGTGAAGAAAGTCTGAAGAAGGGTCTCGACCCGAAACGTCGCCCAGTCCTTCCATCCAGTGATGCTGCCTGTCCCGCTGTTACTACAGCTTTTTGTGTCTACCTTCGGTTTAAACCAGGATCTGCAGTTCCTTCTTACACAATGGACTGTTATAGATTGGCACAGACAAGTGCAAGCTAATGGTTAATTTAGGATAATTTGACAATTATATTGATGTGCATTACAGAAAAGTTGATCTAAACACTTCTAAAACCTGACAATCCCGGTGACTCATCTAAAGGTCTTTCGGTTCTAAAATACTAACAGCACACTATTTATCGTTTCAAAATACTGGTAACCCTGGGCGTGGTTTATTGCTTCCCAAACAGAAATCTGGGCTCGTTGTGTCACTGGCAGTTTAGTTTGTGCAACAACTTGAAACAGATCAAATCTGTAAGCATTTCAGAGATTATATATTTTTTCATTGACAACTGCCGATTTGAATGTCAAAAGAGTAAATCAGACCGAATCCTTTCGCAAACTTGTTTTATTTTTTCCTCAAGTGTGGGGGAAGGTAGTGGTAACTGTTTCCCTTCCTGTTTCTTGCAGAACGGGAGCTGACCTCTCGCACTGTCCAGCAGCGCGGCTCCAATCAACGAGCGGCGGCAGGAGCCGATGAGCTCAACCAGGAGTCTGCCATTGGACGGCTATATTTAGGAGACAGCGCCGGCCCTTTAAAAGGGGAAGGAGCCGGCTTCACTCACTGCCTGCTTGTGAGTGATTGAGAGGAGGATGCAAAGTAGACCTGTTTAGCTTTAAAATCCGCGTTGCTGCATTGATCACACGCCTCCATTCAGTTGCGCTGAGAAACTGTTTCAGTAGGAGAGATAAAACAAGTTTACAGACACGGCGACCATGGCTGCAATCCGGAAGAAGTTGGTGGTGGTTGGCGACGGTGCCTGTGGCAAGACCTGCCTGCTGATCGTCTTTAGCAAAGACGAGTTCCCCGAGGTCTACGTGCCCACCGTATTCGAGAACTATGTGGCCGACATCGAGGTGGACGGCAAACAGGTGGAGCTGGCACTGTGGGACACGGCGGGCCAGGAGGACTATGACCGTCTGCGACCCCTGTCCTACCCCGACACCGACGTGATCCTCATGTGTTTCTCGGTGGACAGCCCGGACTCGCTGGAGAACATCCCCGAGAAGTGGGTGCCGGAGGTGAAGCACTTCTGCCCCAACGTGCCCATCATCCTGGTGGCCAACAAGAAAGATCTGCGGAACGACGAGAACGTCAGGAACGAGCTGGCTCGCATGAAGCAGGAGCCGGTGCGGACCGAGGACGGCCGCGCCATGGCCGTGCGCATCGGAGCTTACGACTACTTGGAGTGCTCGGCCAAGACCAAAGAAGGGGTGCGGGAAGTGTTCGAGACCGCGACCCGGGCAGCGCTGCAGAAGAGAGCACGGCCCAGCCAAGGCTGCGCCCACTGCTGCACCGTCCTATGATGCTTCCCAGCGACCAGCTGGAGTCACTCAGCTTGCCGACCTCTCCTCTTCACAGGGTGCTGGACTCCTCTTGAACAGTAAGAAGATGCGGACAGTCTCTAGGAAGAAAACATGGGGATCATAAAGAGGGTGTGGGGAATAGATTTTCTTTTATTTTTGCTCCGAAAGAGCCGACCGATCATTGGGAGAGAGAGAACTGTTCTTTTTGTTGTTTATTTTAATTTAATTCGGCGGAAGATAAACTTTTCACACTGATTGCGGGCGGCACTGTCCCGCTAGACCCGCGGGTCGATGGGTGGGTTGTGTGGGCATCCCGCATGGGGTGTAGCCTACGGACTGACTTGCAATATGCCAATGTCTGTGTTATGTATGTATGTATGTGTGTGTCTGTGTATGTAGACGCTGATGTGTGTGTTCTCCTGTGAGAAGCGACGAGGAATGTATGGGTTTCTCCCCGACTGGATTGCTTTGTTTAAGGGACATGTTGATGCAGGAAGAGCTCTGATCCGGCGAATAAGACACGGGAAGAGTGGAAGGGGCACGTTGGCACTTTACTCGCCGACTGAAGAGCCGGCCCCAGCCTACCTGCGAGAGAGAGAAAGAGAGAGTGTGTGTGTGACTGACTAACTAACTGAAGGGTCGCGCCTCCCGCCCAAAGCGGAGATCGCAGGTGGTCGGGCGCGACCTCAGAGCAAAATACTGTTTCTTGTAGCACTGACGACAAACTTTGGGACACGCGCGATATACACAGAAAAGAAAATGGGTCAACGGGGAGATATTTTCAGTGTTTTCATTTGTCTGAGCATCTGTACTGGTCGAAAGGTGACTTTTTCCAAGATCCATCGATATTTTTGATACGTCTCCCAAGTGGTACTGAGGTGGTCATTCACCGACTCAGTTTTAAAACCAACCAGAAAATGGCGAAGCTTCGCACTGATGCCAAGACGTGCGTTTGTTTACAGAATTATATACCGAAGTATAAGCTGTGTTTTTAAAAAAAACTTTTCATGCAAGGTATTAAATGTAATCAAATCTGACCACTTTGTTTTGTTTTTATTTCCGATTTGTTGCAAAGGCAAAACACGACCAGGTTTGAGTTTTTCTTTAAACTTTTTTTGCACCAATGTGAGCGTTTGAATCTGCGCGGTTGGGCGAGTCTTTAACGCTAGCGTGGACAACCGGGAGAAAACGGCAGCCACGCCGGCATCGGTCTCGTACAACCCATTTGCCGAAGTGCAACCAACCCGTGTATATATATTTTTTTGCAAATCTCTTTACGGTCCCAAATCCCTTCCATTCCTGCTCCTTTTCTTTTGTTAAAGAATGGGTGTGGTGCAGAATTTCCTCCCTCCCACCCCCATTTCCGCTGACCTAATTAATGCCTTCCATGTTGATGGCGAAGAGTGCGTTGTGATCACTGTACAGTACTCGGCCGGGTTGGTATTGCGGTTATTCTCATTTTTGCCCTTTCTAATTCTAGCGCCAGAGTTCACTGGTGCATTGAAACAAGTTTCAAACATTTGCGTGTCAGTTGAGTTGATGCAAATGCGGGAACTTCAAAAAGCTTCAGCTTTCACCACCAGCCATAATTCTTAAAACATCGTTAATTTCTTAATTTTCACACCATTAAGGAACAAAGGAGGATCTGGCGTGGAGGGATATCGGGAAGGGGAGAACAAAGTGGCAGACTGGGTACTTTGTAACTTTGTCAGTGCCCTTTTGTGGTGACTATTTGCATTCCTTGGGTATGCAAACATAATTCCACTGTGACTTGTCGCATGTGACAATAAAGCATTCATCATGAGCTGGATCATATGTTTGAATAAACCAACGCAGGTGTTTCTTCTGGGTTAAGCGAAACAGGCCGGCAAGCTTTGGATGGTGAGAAGTGTGAACAGCAGTTGGGGTGCTCCTGTTATCAAAATACCTTTGTAACAAGGAGGGATCAGAAATGTTAAGAAAAGGATCCTAATTATCCAAGGTTGCAATGTGCATTTGTAAGCAGCATGTAAATACTGCAAAGAATACCATTCACAAAAGGAGCCCATCTTGACCATGGAGTTTGTGTCCTATTGGAATAATCGGTTAACCTTGCACTCATTTTATAGTAACTTTCTGGCCAAATTAATGGGTATTCAATCGATTTCCCCCCCCCCCCCCCCCCCCCCTTATTTTACTTGTCATTTGCCTTGACTTAAATCTAAGTTACTTGATTTACTATCCATCTTTCACTAATTTCATTTAAAAACATCAAACCCTTGTAGGCTTTTTACAGGCAGTTCTGTGTAACGTGGTGTGCTGCCATGTTCATGATTGGCATTAAAAACACTTTAAACTGGTCCTTTTCTGTGCAAGGAGGTATTTCGTTTCACCGCTACGCACAAATGCACAATTATGAATGTCCCAATCATGAACTGTTGGACAAAACGCAACAATATTTTGCAATTGTAGGAGTATCATATTGCTTAGGTGCTTCCAAAACTCGTATCTTGCCAAACAACAAAAAACAATTCTGGTGATTTGAAACTTTTTCAAGAGGAAAATATATTTTTAGAAATGTTTGTCCCTTTCTATAGATTTATTCAAAGGTATTAACTTAAATAATGAAAGCATTGCCTGATCAATTTCTTTCATCAATATTTTAAACCAGTGCATAACCTGTTATAAAGAGAATCTTCCATTACATTCAGTGGTCAGTTTATGACAAGTGGAATATGCTTACTGGAAATAAACTTAGTGGGGGAAAAAAGTTGAAAATAGAACAAGTAGGATTAGGGGTGGGAGGTAGGGTAACAAACCATTGGGGAAAATGTTATGCTACATCGTAATATAAATTAAAAACATGCATTAAAACCTGAATAAAATGCATCTCACATTTAAAATTTGTCATCTCATCATGGTCATTCATTTGAATGTGTCAAAGCCAGATTCTTTACTGTGTAGAGAAGCAAGAGTACAGCAAATTGACAACTTCTGTGGAAATGGGTTTACACCTTCCCTTTCTGACATCAGATACAAATAACACAAAAGTAAAATCTTCACTACATGAGATTCCCAGTCACACATCTAACACCTTGTTATCAAGTGATTTGAATCACCTTGAAATAAGGTTGTTGTGAGGTGCTTTCTGGAGTTTAATTCAGATACAATTCAGTTAAATGCGAGGTGATGGATTTTGGAAAGACAAACCAAAATCCGGACAAACCTTGCACAGTAAATGAGGTCCTGGGGAGTGCTGTATAACAGAGAACCAAGGACATTGTTCCATGAAGGTGGCAACATAAATGGACAGGGTAGTGAAGAAAGTGGCATGCATGCCTTCCAGCGGTCAGGGTATTGACTACAGGAGTTGGGATGTCATCATGTTACAGCTGCACAAGATGTTGGTAAAATCACATTTGTACTGTGTAGTTCTGGTCGCAAAAATAGGCCATTCGGCCCATCGAGTCTACTCCGCCATTCAATCAAGGCTGATCTCTGCCTCCTAATCCCATTTTCCTGCCTTTTCCCCATAACTCTTGACACCCGTTCTAATCAAGAATTTGTCTTTCTCTGCCTTAAAATTATCCACTGACTTGGTCTCCGCAGCCCCTTGTGGCAATGAGTTCCACAGTTTAACTACATTCTAAAGAAGTTCTTCGTCACCTCCTTTCCAAAAGAGCACCCTTTAATTCTGAGGCTCTGACCTCGGGTCCTAGACTCTCCCACCAGTGGAAACATCCTCTCCACATCCACTGCTTTGGAAGGACATTATTAAACTGGAAAGGGTGCAAAAAAAATTTGAATTTATTGCCAGTTCTGAAAGTTTTGACATATAGAGAGGCTGGATAGAGTTTCCTGGAGCATATCTGGAATCCTCTGCCACAGAAGATAGCTGAGGCCAGTTCATTGGCTATATTTAAGAGGGAATTAGATGTGGCCCTTGTGGCTAAAGGGATCAGGAGGTATGGAGAGAAGGCAGGTACAGGATACTGAGTTGGATGATCATAATGAATGGCGGTGCAGGCTCGAAGGGCCGAATGGCCTACTCCTGCACCTATTTTCTATGTTTCTATAGTAGACTGAGGTGTAATCTTATAGAGGTACATAAAGCTGCTGCAAATAAGAATTTAATTGTTCCTTTGTTGGTACATATGACAGCTAAACCATTCTTGACTCACTCGGATACAATACTCCAGTTGTGATGAACCAATGCTTTATAGAGGTTGAACACAATCACTTTAGAATTCTAATGTGAACGTCCATAGTTCCCTGAAAGTGGCAAGCCAAGTAGTACAGAGGGCTTGTGCCATGTTTGTCTTTATCAATCCGGATATTGAATATGTCAGGAATTAAGTTGCAGATGTATTGTCAGGTTTTGGAGTATTGTGTGCAGATCTGATTACTGCATTGCAGGAAGGGTGTGGAGGCTTTGGAGTCAATCCAGAAGAGATACATCAGGATGTTGGTGGAGTGGAGACTATTAGCCATAAACAGAGGTTAGACAAACTTGGATTGTTTCCCCTAAAGCAACGGAGGCTGAGGGGAGACGATAGAAGTTTACAAAATTATGAGAGGCATTTGTAATATAGATAGTCAGTGACAATTAAACACTCTTTGATGATGCCTGATGCAAGCTTTTAAAAAAATGTACTTACACAGAGAGAGATGGTAGGTGCCTAGTACATGCTGTCATGGACGGTGATGGAAGCAAGTACAATCATGACATTAAAGAGGCACTTAGGCAGGGAGACACAATGCAGCCACAATGAAATGCAGATGCTGGTTTACCAAAAAAACCCACAAAGTGCTGGAATAACTCAACAGATCCCGGCAGCAACTCTGGAGAACGTGGATAGGTGATATTTAGGGTCAGATCTGAAGAAGGGTCCTGACCCAATCATCACCTATCCAGGAAACGGAGGGATATGGATCAGGTGCAGGCAGAAAACATTATCTTAATAAGACTTCATGGTCAGCACAGGCATTGTGGGCTGAAGGGCCTGCTGTGCTGCACCATTCTGTGTGCTATGATCAGACAGACCGGGAACCGACTGGAAAACAATTGTTTCTTCTTCTTAAACTAATTTTGTATCAATCTTGCCATTGCCTCTTTTAATCAATGTTAAATTAGTTAAATTTAGCTCAACCTCTATCTCACCTATAACACCTGTACGTTGAAACATAGGCTGCCAGTCCTATCCCTCCATCAGCTAGGTTTCCATAATGGATGTAACTTCCCAGTCATAGATAACTATCCTCAACCTGAGAACATCCGACTTACTTGGCAGCTTTGAAGCAAATACATTTTATTCCAACAGTCTTTCCGCACTCCCTGCCATGCTCCTGCCTATCCTATCTACTGAACTTGCTGTCATTGACTTCTATACTGACTTCCAGTCTCCTGTACGGATCACTATCACATTGGATCTCACTGCCCTGCCCATTTAGTTTAACCCTCTCAAATAACACGATAAATCTGCCTACTAGGATTTGGTCTCGCTCCAGTTCAGGTGCAACCTGTCCTGCTTGCACATGTACTCTTTGCCCCAGAAGAGATCACAAAGATCCAACAATCTGAATCCTTGCACCAACTCCTCAGCCACACATTACTCCATCGTCCTGTTCCTACACTCAATACCACGTAACATTATTATCCTTGAGGTCCTGCTTTTTAACCTTTAGCCTAATTCCCTATACTCACTATGCAGGACCATATCCCTTTTTCTACCTATGTCATTAGTGTCAATGTGCACAATGATTTCTGGCTGCTCACCCTCCCCCTTGAGAATGTTTTGTCACCATTTTAAGACATCCTGGACCTTGGCATCAAGGTCCCAATGTAACATCCTGGAGTTTTGTTTGGTGCCATTGAATCTCTGATCTGTCCTCCTAACTAGAATTTCCTACCAATATCCTGCTACACAACTGGGCGCAGGATCTTTACAGCCATAAGTAACGTCATATATATTTGTTTCATTTCTAGAAACATATTTCCTAATGGTTTCTACTTTGCATTTCATTAAATTAATGACTGAATATCTATTGTAAATAAACACCAGATTGAACGCTGTTAAAATCTTTCCCCTCCTTTTTGTTTTGAAGGGGATGATTCATGCTGGGTTCATAGTAGACACCATTTCAAGTGACTAGTTTTTAGATTTTGCATTCATTTGAATTTTGCCATATGCAACGTATGATTTTCAGGCCAAGGTATTCATATTGCAAATAGACGTGTAATTAAGAAGATAAATTTGGAAGATAGTTCTGTTAGAATGCAATAGTTGTATTCCTAAGAAATCTCACATTATAGAAAATTGTAGATAGGGAGTTAGGGGCTAGTGAGTTTAACAGTTATTTTTCCCTCCACAGGATTTTCAAAAATAAGTGTCTATTTAATAGCTGTAACTTTTATTTTTGTTGCTGCAAGCTGAAAAATAGCCTTTTAATAATAATTTGTAATAGTGTGTCATTGCACAAGTCTCTATAGAGATGTTTGTTTCTTAATTTCAATGGCCAACCATGATGAAATTAGCAGCATGCATTCTTAAGAGAAAATAGTGTCTGATTACTGTGGGTTGGTTACTTGGAAGCAGTAGTCTTCTGTTTAATTTTATTGAGGCAGCTTCTTTTGGCATGTCAATGTCTAAAGTAAATTTTAAGTAGTTCTCTTGTACTTGATAAAAATCATGTTCTAACCAATTCGGTCCATGTAATGCAAGTAATCTGAAGAAGGGAACTGATCTGAAACAAAATTCCCCTCCACAGTTGATGCCTGGCTTACCGAGTCCCTCCAGCACTTTCTTTTTTCATACAAGTAGTGTTTCAAATTCATCAGTCACTTTATATACAATTAGTATTATGGAAACACACATTATAGCAGAACTACCTGCATTTTGGCTGGGTCTTAGAAAAGTTGGAATATCAACGCAAAAATCCATCGTGTTCTCATCTACTTGACAGCAGAAGTCAGCTCGGAACTAGTAACAGGAATATTGCATGACTCTTCCCTCTAACCAAAGGATACAAAAGAAGATCATTTTAGTTTCTTTACCTGCTCCCTTGGGAGTAAATTTAACAGGGTCCTGTTATCTAGCCAGGGATTTTCCAAGTCCTTGTGAATTAGTATTAGTTTGTCAATCAATTTAGCCAAGGAAGCATATCAGGCTTCATTGTTTCTTTCCTCTTTGTAATATTTGAGAGTTGTTCCTCCAAATCCAGGAAAGGCCTTGGTGGTTCTTCACAGAATCATTAATCCACAATGCTAATTCATTATTCCTGGCAGGAAGCACTTTATCGCAGCAAACCAAATTTACACAAGTTTCACACAGGGAGCAGTTAAAGTTATGTCCGTGACAAAAAAATAAAACAGCTGCTGAATAAAATTTCATTATGAGGAATTTAGTTTCATTTCTGTATCATAATTTCCCTTTAGTTGTCAAATTGGGTTTTACCTTCGATCATAAATACTTTGGACATTTCCAGTTACAGGAAATCTTCACAATTATTCTCCCCCCCCCCCCCCCTCCCCCCACTGAGTCTTTGATGTCTCCTGTCTGTATTAAGTTTACTTGATAATTTTCTCTCATTGTTTACATATGTCTATTTTTTACTCTACATTTGAAGTTACTTTCTGTATTTTTTATTCTGTGACCATATTTGCGACCTATTTGCTATATTTTACTCTGCATTTGAAGTTACTTTCTGTATTTTTTATTCTGCAACCATATTTGCAACCTACTGTAGGTAAACATTCAACATTTTTGTTCAATTATATTTAAGTAAAGGTAAATGCAGTGAAGGATGTGGCTTTTGATTGAGCAGTCTATTAATTAATGTTCTATATTTATCGTTATTGCATGTTGCCTACACAACTGCAAAAGAAAAAGTAAAAACTGGAAACATGGCCATAAATTCAGCTCCACGAGCAAATCTAAATTATGAATTTCTATCAATTTGGGGCAACTTTTCAGTTGTCTCTTTGCATTCCAAGATTAGTAGCAGCAAAGGAACACTCAAAGACCACCACATAAAAGCTCCTCCCTAAACAGATGGAGAAATCCCCCTTTTGGGTATTTGACCAGGTTTTACAGGAGCGCATGAGGGCCACAGCATTGCCCTCTTTAGGGCGTTTCTCAACATAATTGCTGTGAGAAATGGTTGCAAATATATATCTATATTGAAGGCTGAAATACATAGTTTTGTGGAGCAGAGAGGGAAACAGAAGTTATAAGCAGCAGGCTGTAAAGTGGGATTGAGGATCATGAGCGGATCAGCCATTATCTTATTAAATGGTGAAATAGACTTGATGGTACTTCTAAACCTTATGACCCTCTGTCCTAGTCTATCCTGAACTCTCTTCACATTAAAATCAGTTGGTAGCTCCCTGGTTACACTGGGTTTTATTTGTGCTCTGAAGCTCTGTCACATATAATCTTGCCATATTGCCAAACAACCAAGGGAGGAAGGAAATGAAGCAAGTGAAGGAAAATGAAGAAATTAAAATAAGATTTTCTTAATGTCAAGTGAGAAAGAGAGACATAAACGCAACTAATAAAAGGCATTTGTGCCCTGAGTTAGTCCGAGTTTATTTAGTTCTGAAGACATGGATTAAGGAGAGAGGAGTGAAGACAAAGACAGAAAAACAATGTTATTGCAAGTATGGTAGAGGGAGAAAGAACTGATTGGGAAATGTGGTGGATATTCTGTTCTAAACTTAGTAGAAAAAAAAACCGAAAGTACAATATTGAGTCCCTACCAGAAGAAACAATGAAACAAACAGATAACTGGTTAACAATACTTGTCAATTAGGAAGGGTGGGAGGGAGGGAGAGAGTGACCACAAAAATGGCAGATATAGACTGTTTCCTGCAGAAAGGAGGGGGGTGGTGAGAAAGGCGATAGCACATCAGAGTCTCTGAGAGAATAGACCATTGCTGCGGATTGAAGTGCAATTAAGCATTTAGAAAGAAGTCGAACTAAATGGATTAACAACTGATCTTCTCTGACCACTGTGTAATAAATAAAATGAACTGCAATTCTTTAGACATTAAGAACATTTCTGCAATATATTATGGCACATTGTTTCCAATTGAACAGAGCAATTTAGAATCACCAGTGTGGGGATGCGCAGTGGTAGTGTTGCTGCCTTACTGCGCCAGATACCCGGGTTCGATCTTGGCTACGGGTGCTGTCTGTATGGAGTTTGTACATTCTCCCTGGGTTTTCTCTGGGTGCTCCGGTTTCCTCCCACACTCCAAAGATGTACAGGTTTTGGTTTTGGTAAAATCGTAACTTGTCCCTAGTGTGTAGGATAGTACTACTGTATGGGGTGATTGCTGGACAGCGCAGACTCGATGGGCTGAAGGGCCTGTTTCCATGCCATATCTCTAAAGACTAAAATGATAAAAAAAACTGGGCTGTGACACTTTGCAAAGAAACAATTGACTCACACCACTCACAACTTGAGGCCATTCAGCCCATCAAGTTTAAATCAGTTTCCAGAGCAAGCCCATGAGTCTAATTCCCCTATCTATTTTCCTTTAATTCTTTCTCCCATTCTCTGTTACTTACTACATTAATTAGAAATTGGGTTGTAAGCCATTTTTGACAGGGCTCATGCATGCAACAGGGAATACAAAAAATGTGTTTCCTCGAATAAGATAAGAGCACCCATTGAAACAGGCAAGAAATGATAAGATGTGCAACAGATCCCTTGGGGACTAGCATAAGGTATTTTCCTGTGAGAGATATGACCTGCTGGGGATTTCAGTGTGATCCAGTGACACAGCAGACAATTGGATTTCCCGTAATTCCTGTAATAATTTACAATAACACACTGATAATCTTTCCAAGTCAGTAGCAGTCATTACGTGACAGGCATCAACATTTTCCCACACATTGGCAATAACTTTGAAATGGAGAACCTTTTCAGGCAACAGAATATGAATTTATAGGTTTTTTGGGTTTTGGTGGCTTTGCAAGCGAAAGTTGTCATCGTATTTCCAAGTATGGTTAACAGTAGCATTTATTTATAGATAGTCACTTAAGTTGACTTCCTATGGCTGAACAACCAACTCGACAGAGATGTGTTACAGAGCAATAATGCATTAAGGATTAATCACAACTTTATTTTCCCCAGAGAAAGAATATATAAAATCCTATGAACATTGAATCAACTATTTCTCTAACAATGCAAATTAGACACATGTTGTTGCCCTTTTATAACTATTATGGCAAATATCAGATAATGTCAGGACCTGTAATTGAAATCGTCTTACGTTTTAGTTTTTCATCGAATGGTGTTCATGCCTTGAAGAGAGTTTCTGCCACTTCAAAGTTCCACAGTAGAGGTCCAAATCATTTGTGTGCAGATAAATTCTAGTCTAATTTTTTTTAGACTTAAGCAATCAAAATGAGCTGGGACCATTGTCTCTCATTGAATGAAAATAAATATTCTGCAAATTACTTTTATATGTCACTATTGTCCTGATTATTTATATCCAAGTTTACATTCTGATTTGTGCAAGAATATATAATGTTAGAAAATCATACGAGGAAAGGATGAGTTATTCCCTTGGGGCAAATATTTGGGAAACAAATCAATTTGTAATTATATCTTGTCACAATCTTTCACCATATTGTTCACCAGAAAATATTTTATTTTACAAAATGGCTCAGTGTTGACTTTGTCTGAGGCTAATGGAGAAGCAGGTATGGATGAGTAGAATGATGGAATTAATTATTACGGACTTGGATTACATTCCACCTCAAAGAAAACAACATGGGAAGCAATTTAAGATGATATCTGTTATCATATAAATAACAGTGAGTCTCTATTACAAGTATACGCTAAGTAGTGATAATTATAATTTCAAGGCAAATAGCTTTGGTATTGATCATAAATATGTTCTACATGCTGAAAAGGAACAAATTTAATTAGGGATACTGCTAGGAAGAAAATCCAACATATATTTATTATTTTATTAAGGAAAATAAAGAACACAAGAAGTCAATGCTGTAGAAGTCCTTATAGTCCTTAGAGGCTGGATCCATCGATAGGCCAAAAAAAAATCTATCAACCAGTACCTCTTCCAGTCTACAGACAATGAAGGGGTGCACCCAGACACAGAGGCAAAGACTGAGCCGCCAGGATAATCCAGAGACCGCCAGCACCGCCAGTCTCTGGATTAAAGCTAATGACGTGTTGGCCTTCATAGCGAGAGGATTTGAGTATTTGGAGCAAGGAGATTCTACTGCAGTTGCAGTCCTGGTGGGACCACACGTGAAGTATTGTGTGCAGTTTTGGTATCCTAATTTGAGGAAGGACATTCTTGCTATTGAGGGAGTCCAGGTTAATTCCCGGGATGGCGGGACTGATATATGATGAAATAATGGATCGACTGAGCTAATATTCACTGGAATTTAGAATGATGCTAGGGGATAGAAACATAGAAATTAGGTGCAGGAGTAGGCCATTCGGCCCTTCGAGCCTGCACCGTCATTCAATATGATCATGGCTGATCATCCAACTCAGTATCCTGTACCTGCTTTCTCTCCATACCCTCTGAACCCCTTAGCACAAGGGCCACATCTAACTACCTCTTAAGTATAGCCAATGAACTGGCCTCTTATAGAAACATATAAAATTCTGAAGTGATTGGACAGGCCAGGTGCAGGAAAAATGTTCTTGATGTTGGGGGGAGTCCACAACCAGGGGTCACAGTTTAAGGGGTAGGCCATTTAGGACTGTGATGAGGAAAAACGTTTTCACCCAGAGAGTTGTGAATCTGTGGAATTCTCTGCTACAGAAGGCGGTGGAGGCCAATTCACTGGATGTATTCAAGAGAGTTATGCCTCTGTCCCACTTAGGAAACCTGAACGGAAATCTCTGGAGACTTTGCGCCCCACCCAAGGTTTCCGTGCTTTTCCCGGAGGTTCCCAAAGGTTTTTGTCAGTCTCCCTATCTGCTTCCACTACCTGCAACCTCTGGCAACCACCTGGAACCTCCGGGAACCGCACGGAAACCTTGGGTGGGGCATAAAGTCTCCAGAGGTTTCCGTTCAGGTTTCCTAAGTGGGACAGGGGCATTAGATATAACTCATAGGTCTAATGGAATCAAGAGATATGGGGAGAAAACAGGAATGGGGTACTGATTTGGATGATCAGCCATGATCATATTGAATGGCAGTGCTGCCTCAAATGGGGCGAATGGCCTACCCCTGCACCTATTTTCTATGTTGCTATGTTTCATGCTCCAAAGCTGAGTCACCAAGATATGCCTGGGACTGCTAGTGGCTCCTCGAGGCAAAGGTGAACTACAGGGAGAAGCCCAAGATCACCTCATGCACATGTGTCTTGATGACAAGGGACAGTGCCCCATGCGGTTCTGGATATCTTACAACTGTAAATAAAATAAAATAGATCTTGTGAGTTCACTCTACTGCCCGTGTCAACGTAGTCACTGCCGAACCCAGCTTCATCCCCGATGCCACACCTCGTACAACAAGCTCTCCATTGCAAGAATCAATGTTTGGAACCTAGTGTGCAAATCCTCTTCCTTTAGTGAGAACAAAACTGGGACGGTTGTACCAAAGCCTTGTACAGTTGGACCAAAACTTCTGTACCTTTACACGCCATTACAACGCACAACAAAAGCTAATATTTGATTTGCCATCCTAATAACTTACATGCTAATTTTCTGTTTCTTGCCTAGCACCAAGATCTTTATCATTGATCTGAAATTAATTCAACTTCTTGTTCCACAGGTGCTGGCTGACTTGCTGAGTATTTGCAGCATTCTCTGCTTAGATTTCCAACATCTGCAAGTTTTTTCTTTCTTTTCATTAACTTTCCAGTTGTCCTCTTAACGCTTCCTAAGATTCAGTCTATAGTTCTTTCCTTCCTCCTTCATTCTTGGGAAATGGATCACAGATTTCTAGACATGGAATAGAAATGATAACTTGGGGATAGGGGAAGGAAAAGGATTAATACATTACTCTTGTTAATCAAGAGAAATGTGTTTTTGATGACTGTCCTGTCAAATTAAAGATGGAATTGGATTTTTCATATAAAAACGGTACAGAATATAGAACTAAAATTTGTAGTTTAACCACAATAGAAATAGCTTTGTCAAAATTCTGAAACTCCCTATCTTACAGCCAAGGTTACATTTAGGTTTAAGAAGGTGTTACATCAACACATCAGAAAGGTGTTAGAAACTATCATGCTAGCTATGCATATGAGAATAATAACAGGAGATATGGTAATATTAGTTTAATTTATATGCAGCATTCACATTTTTGCATAAAGGGCCTGTCCCACTTAGGTGATTTTTAATGCGACTGCCGGCTACTAGGCTGTCGCCACACGGTTGCCAGGGTGTCGCCTGTATGGTCATTTCACGCAGAGAGTGGTGAATCTCTGGAACTCTCTGCCACAGAGGGTAGTTGAGGCCAGTTCATTGGCTATATTTAAGAGGGAGTTAGATGTGGCCCTTGTGGCTAAGGGGATCAGGGGGTATGGAGAGAAGGCAGGTACGGGATACTGAGTTTGGATGATCAGCCATGATCATATTGAATGGTGGTGCAGGCTCGAAGGGCCGAATGGCCTACTCCTGCACCTAATTTCTATGTTTCTATGTTTCTATGTCATGAGCAGTCTCCTCAGTCGCCCAAAGATATGATCCAAGATGGCGGCGCGCACAGTCGCAGCGGCCCCTCGGGAGATAGTCGGAGCTTTTAAAAGTGAGTGTTGTGTGTCTTGTCCTGTCTATCCAAGATATATGTACTGCAGGAACATGCTCCTAAACATCGGGGCAAACCGCGGGAGTAGTAAAGGCGCGTTTTGGTGCGATTTAGACCAAATACGCCGCTATGGACTTCTACTACCGGCTGCGGGGCCGAGCATATCGGCCGCAGATGTGACTACGACCGGAGAGAGGAGGCGAGAGAGGAGAGAGAGGAGGAGGAGAAGACGCAAGCGGTGTGAGAGGAGGCAGAAACGGGGTAAAAGAGCAGGCTCTTACGTGAGGCGGAGACGGGGGAAAAGAGCAGGCATTCACGCTAGGCTAACAGCCAACCCCACCCGACCTGCAGTGCCCTCGCTTCTTCTCTCTAATGTCCGCTCCCTGGACAACAAACTCGACGAACTGCGTCTTCTCAGGACAACATACAAGGATATACGAAACTGCTGTGTGTTTGTCTTCACTGAATCATGGCTCCACAGCAATATCCCGGACACGGCAATACAGCTGGAGGGAATGACATCATTCCGTGCGGACAGAGAGGCAGCTAGCTCTGGTAAGAGCCGAGGTGGAGGCCTGTGCTTGTACATAAACAAGGACTGGTGTGTGAACGCTACAATAGCCGGGAAACACTGCTCTCCGCTGATAGAATTCCTCATCGTGAAATGTCGGCCTTTCTATCTGCCGAGGGAATTCTCCGTTGTTTTTGTTGTGGCTGTATATGTTGCACCAAGTGCAAATGTAAATTCCAAGGCCAACGAAGCACTGGGAGCCCTGCATGACGCCGTCAGTGAGTTCCAGACCAAGCCTCCTAATAGCTTCATTGTGGTGGCCGGTGATTTTAATCACACCAGCCTTAAGACTGTGCTCCCAAAATTCAAGCAATATGTGGATTTTGAGACCAGGGGAGAGAGAACATCTTGGACTTGGTTTACACCAACACCCCAGAGGCTTACAAGGCAGCCCCACGCCCTCACCTGGGCCACTCGGACCACATTTCAGTGTTTTTAACACCAGCCTACAGACCTCTGCAAAAACAAGTCAGAGCGGAGAGAAAACACACCAGGGTCTGGCCAGAGGGAGCAGCCTCGGCACTGCAGGATTGCTTCCTGCACACTGACTGGGATGTGTTCAGGACAGCAGCATCCTATGATGACCTCATCAACATCGAGGAGTACGCAGAGACTGTAACCAGCTACATTGCCAAGTGCACTGAGGATGTCACCATCATGAAAACTTTCACTGCACGTGGTAACGAAAAGCCATGGATGACAGCAGAGGTGCGCTCGCTGCTGAGGGCTCGTGATGCAGCCTACAGAGCCGGTAACACAGCCGCTCTCCGATCCACCAGGACTGCACTGGGAAAAGGAATCAGGGCAGCGAAACGTGCCTTCGCAGGGAAAATCCAGGGACACCTCTGCGACACAGGAGACACCAGGAGGATGTGGAAGGGAATCGAAACATTGACGGGGTACAAGGCAAGGCAGCAGGTAACCGACACGGACACTTCTCTCCCAGATAAATTAAACAACTTCTTTGCTCGTTTTGATGCAGCAAACACCACACCCAAGAGGAGAGCCAGCCCCTGCCTACAAACCGACCAGCCAGTCCTGACCATAGACACAATGGACACACGGAGAATCCTGTCTAAGGTCAACCCGTGGAAAGCAGTCGGACCCGACAACATCCCAGGACGTGTGCTAAAGGAATGTGCTGAGGAGTTAGCAGATGTGCTAACAGACATCTTCAACATCTCCCTTAGTCAGGCCATTGTCCCCACATGCCTCAAAACTTCCACGATAATCCCCATAGCGAAGAAACCAGTGGTTGCCTGCCTAAATGACTACCGCCCTGTCGCCTTGACCCCAATAATAATGAAGTGTTTTGAACGCCTGGTGAACCCCCACATTACTGCCAGCCTCCCCTCATCGTTAGATCCCCTACAGTTTGCCTATCGCCCCAACCGCTCTACAGAGGATGCCATCTCCACCACGCTGCACACAGTAATCGCGCATCTGGAACACAAGAACACATACGCCAGAATCCTGTACATTGACTTTAGCTCAGCGTTTAATACCATCATCCCACAGAGACTTGTGGAGAAACTAACCCTGCTGGGCCTCAACACCACCCTGTGTCACTGGATCTTGGACTTTCTCACAGAGAGACCGCAGTCAGTCCGTGTTGGCAAGAACACTTCAGGCTCGATCACGCTGAGCACCGGCTCCCCTCAAGGCTGTGTGCTCAGCCCGCTGTTGTTCACACTGCTCACACATGACTGTGCTGCCAGATTCAGGGACAATAAAATCATAAAGTTCGCGGATGACACTACAGTGGTGGGACTCATCAGTGGAGATGACGAAACAAGGTACAGGGAGGAAGTAGAACAACTGGTGCACTGGTGCGGCAAAAATAACCTGGAATTGAATGTCGAAAAAACTAAGGAGATGGTTGTCGACTTCAGGAGGGCGCAGCCAGAGCATACACCGCTCAACATTAGTGGCACTGCAGTGGAGAGAGTGGAGAGCATAAAGTTCCTCGGTGTGCAGATAACGGACAACCTCACCTGGTCCAGGAACACCACTGGGACCGTCAAACGGGCCCATCAGCGACTGCACTTCCTGAGGAAACTAAAACAGGCCTCACTCCCCACCAACATCCTCAGGACTTTCTACAGGGGCACGGTGGAGTCTGTACTCACGTACTGCATCAATACGTGGTACTGCACCTGCAACTGCTCGGACAGGAAGGCTCTGCAGAGGGTAGTGAGGGGAGCAGAGAGGATTATTGGCGTCTCCCTACCCTCGGTACAAGAACTGTTCCAGAGCCGCTGTCTGAAGAAAGCACAGAGAATTGCCAAGGACAAACTGCACCCCCTCCACACACACCTGGATCTCTTGCCATCAGGCAAGAGATATCGAAGCATCAAAGCCCGGACTACGAGGCTGCTAAACAGCTTCCTACCACAGGCTGTGAGGCTGCTAAACAGTCACTCTGCACTCACAGTCACTTGACTTGACTCTGCGGCTGGCACGGACACTTTAATAACTGGCACTGGCCACTCAAATCAGCGGCCCCGGACATTTTTTTATGATTGGTTTACTGTTTTTAACATTGTGTTTTTTACCTGATTTTAACTATTTATTCTGTTCCATCAGGGACTGGATTGTTTTTTTTAGTGTTATTATGTGAGAAGTGTTTCAAATTTCATGTGCGAGGCTCCGCTATTCACTGGGAAACGTCTTTTCATTTTGCACTGTACTTGTTGCTTGCAAGATGACAATAAAGGTTGATTGATTGATTGATTGATTGAGTTGTAGCATGTTTCTGGTCCCCGTTGGATTTTAAAATATTCAAAACTTTTCAGCGACAGTCAGCAACCATGGGCTTGTCGTAGCTTGTCTTCTCCTGACGTAGGTGCAGTTGTAGGTTGTCATAGGTTGTCGCCAGGATGGCGCAGGTTGTCGCCAGGTGACGTAGGTTTCCGCCGGTGCTGACTTCGGTGAACTCCATTATTGTAGTCGCCGACAGTCGCCTAAAAAATCGCCTAAGTGGGACAGGCCTGTTAGTCCAGTTGCCAGTTTTTCGGAGACCTGCTACGACTATGACAGTTGCCGGCAGTTGCCTAAAAAATCACCTAGTGGGACAGGCCCTTAAAGCATGAACTCATGCCCCTGTCCCACTTAGGTGATTTTTTAGGCGACTACAGGCAACTCGGCAGTTGCCACATGGTCGCCCGGGTGTCGCCTGTATGGTCTCTTCAGTCGCCCAAAGAGTTGTACCTTTTTTCTGGTCGCCGCTGGATTTTGAAATGTTCAAAACTTTTCGGCGACAGTCGGCGCCCGTGGGCGAGACGCCAATGATCGTAGCCTGACGAAGGTGCTGTCGCCAGGATGATGTAGGTTGCCGCTGGTGCTGACTTTGGTGAATTCCATTGGCGACTACCTACGTCAACCGGCAACAGGTACCGGCGACTGAATTCTCTTACCTTGTCGTAGCTTGTCGCAGGTGGATGTAGGTTGTCATAAATGTGGTCGTAGGTGGACATCCGAATGGTCGCCGGTAGTCGGTAGCTTGCAGTAGCTTGACGTCGACTAGGTGGTAGGTTGTTGTAGAAATTGTCGTAGACATTGTCGTAGGAGGGGTCCAGTCACCGTTTTTTCGGCGGCCTGCTACGACTATGACAGTCACCAGCAGTCACAGAAAAAATCGCCTATGTGGGACAGGCCCATCAAGGTCCAACAAAATGTGTTTTGGATTCAGTTTTACATAAGTTAGATGTCACAATTTTCAGTGCATCTGTATAAAGCATTCTTTCAGAAAGAATACTGAGCCTTTCCAGATTAACCTGAAAGGCTCCTTTCAGCATTCATCCCGAGGAGACCACAACAACACAGGCTCCTCACACAAAGACAGACAATTCTTTTAACTGTTGCTGCTTTTAACCTGCAACAAATAGCCTGCATTTATAATACATCACAGTAACATCTGAGCTACTGGATTTGATGCAGAGCATTTTCAATCACAGTGCATTTAGAATTAATAAACAATTGTGATCTAATTTTCCTGGAGCTGTAATTTCAGTTGATAATGACTGAGAGTAAATGTAAATTTCATGAATGCATTGGGCATTGGTAGTGCATTTGTGATCATTACTATTTATTGTAGGTTGTAATTAAGTGCCCAACAGATTCTAGTTGTTAATTTAAAACCTTAGTAAATTAACACGGATTGCCATATTTAAAAGTTGTTGCAGGTACAAATGCACTGACAATAAAACTGAACTTATTTTCTGTAACTATTTTCTGCTGTATCCCTATCATGTCAACTTGCCCTAGAACTAATCAGCTAGATTCATTCTTTTTTTTCAAAGTTATAAATTTTTATCAGTTTTTTTTGCTGTTTCATGCTGTAAAATACTTTGTCAAGTACAATCTTTAATGGAGGGATTCATTGTTGTTGAGGGAATACCATAATTTGGATCAAAATAGACCTAAAGTGGAGAGGAGTTAATGTAAGAAAGAAACATTAAAGGATAACAGTGAGGTCATGAAGGAGAAACATCTAAAGTAAGATGCAGATGCCAAAGAGTGAGGTAAAAACAGATGATCGAAAAGTATTGTTTATCAAATATAGTATTTTCAATTTCCCAATGACTCATTCCATACAAATGAACTATCATTTTAATACCTAAGGGGTTTACAGTTATGATTTATATTTGAACATTCGTATCTTTTACCTACCATGGCAGTAGAAACACGTATTGGATGCGCTCCTGGATTTTTAATCACAAGAATGTTTAATTACAGTATTGCCTAGACATGTGCCATTTGATCATACAATGCAATAGGATTGTAAACAGAGGGCCATGATAATAAGAAATATCTTAGAAAATCTGGAGTAGGCACATAATGTTGATGCTAGTAGCTACTTTGAACATATGTAGAGGTGCTGGATCAGAAACACCCAGAACTATCATTCAAATATGTATCAGAAGCAAATTTTTTAGAGGGATAAATGAGGTTTCCATTCATATCCAATCTTCCAATGAGGACTTCCCCACCATCGAAGGGATTTACCGGAGTTGCCATCTCAAAAAGGCAGCCAGCATAATCATAGACCCACACCACCCTGGCCACATGCTCATTTCACCCCTGCTGTCAGGAAGCTTCTTCCCTACAGCCATTCGGCTATTAAACACTACAATCTCAAATAAGCTCTGAACTACATAGACTATTATTGTTATTATTGCACTATTATTGTTTGTTTTTTTGTGTGTATGCATGTGTGCGTATATATATATATATATATATAAGGAACTTGTATATATATACACACACACACACACACACACACACACACACACACACACACACACACACACACACACACATATAAACATATCATATGTAATATATATATATAACACATCACATATATGTGTGTGTATATATATATGTGTGTGTATATATATATATATATATATATTGTCTATCTGGGACATATGACAATAAAACACTTGACTCGGCTCTTGATCCTTCTCTTGCTGTTTGTAACGTACAAGAGTGATTTGGATATAGTCAGCATGAACAATAAATTGATAGATGACATGAAGGTTATTGCAGTTGTTGACAGTGTGACGGGTGAGTTTCATCCGGGTGCTCCAATTTCCTACCACACCCCGTGGGCCACAGTGTGGCATTGATGTGTGGTGAAATGGACTGAGAAATGGCAGATGGAGTTTATATTAGCTCAGAGATACAGCATGTAAACAGCCCCGTCACCCCATGGAGTCAGCTCTGACTATCATCCATTCACACGAGTTCTATGTTATCCCACTTTCCCATGCACTCCTTACACATTGGGGGAATTTTTACAGAGCCCAATTAACCTATGAATCTGCATGTTTTGGGATGTGGTAGGAAATTGGAGCACCCGGATGAAACTCACACGGTCACAGGGAGAACGTGAAACTCCACACAGATAGCACCTGAGGTCGATGCATTTTGGGAGTGCTAAGGAGGCCAGGATTGACAGCAAGGGAATGTCAATATCCAAGGAAATATCGAGGGACGGATGGACCTGAGGATGGTGTATGGATACTGGCCAGCATTAGTCAGGGCACTGAATACAAAAGTATGGAAGCCATGCAACAACTTTATTGAACATTTGCGAGACCTCAGCTGCAGTTCTGCATGCAATCTGGTCGTCACTATAAGGGAATGACTTGACAGCACTAGAGAGAGGACAGAGGAGACTCGCCAGGATGTTGCATGGGGTGTAGCATTTTAGGTATGAGGTAAGACTGCTGAAGCTAGGTATATTTTCCAGCCGTGAAAATTTAAGACCAGACCAAAATGTGTAGAAAATTACGAGTGGTACTGATAAGGAAAATTGCAGAAAATATTTCCCTTTGTTGGAGGTGAACAAAACAAGAGGACAACATAGACTGAGGTTGTGGAAAGAGAGGATCTGAGGGGGACCTTTTTCATTCAGAATGGAGAAAATCTGGAAGACACAGCTGGACAGAGTGGTGGAAGCATTGATAGCAGTTAAAAATATCTATATAAGCATTTGAATCACATAGACGGGTACAGATAATGTGATGAATATGGATGGATGTCCACTGGTCAGCATGAACGCGGTGGGCTGAATAGCCTATTTCCATGCTGCATAAATCTATGAGCCAGAAGCATATCTTCAGGATGTAGGGGGATCCACACGGTTATAGGGGGAACATTCAAACTCCATACAAAAAGCACCAGGGGCTGGATTGAATCTTGGTCCATGGAAATGTGAGGCAACAGCACTAAATACTGCACCAGCGGGCCCTAGAGATCCATGTTGCATTAACATCTGTTGTGATTAAACTTGAGATAGCTCTGAACTCGTCCTATATTTTCTGTTTAGTTTGCTCTGTTACATTTGGCTCCTCTGAACAATTCTCTTTTGTATCTTCCATCTTCTATATTATAGACCTCTTGATTTCCCTCGTCACATACTATCAGATTGTTTTTTAAACTGCAATAATTTGATTCCATCTGGAGCCTTTAGTTTTTATTTTCACTTATTTTGTGCCTTGACTTATAGGTCATAGCCTTTCACCTTGATTTTACAATTAAAAAATTGCTCAGTGTGTTCCAATACATTTCAGCCAGTGAATAACACAGATTTAGATAGAGAATAATCATGCAAAAAGGTATTTACTTCTTCAAAAATGAGATAGCGCCTTTATTTAGGCATTTCAGATTTTTATCGTGTCTTTATAAATACCAAAAAACATATATTATTGACACATTTTAGCTGTTTGGAGCATTCTTTTGTAGTTTACACACCAATGTAATTGAGGACAATGATCGAACAAACCCATTGACTATAAAAGGAGACGTGGTAGCTTATCTTTCGTTGTTTGGTGCTGCGAAGGAAAACCAACATCCTTTTCTACAAGGATGTCTGGGATAGTAATCAGAAGCAAACAATGGTATTCACGTCAGCCACTAAACATTTACTGCTGGCATTTTTTCCTGTTTATTTGAATAAGTTTCCAAAGGTATCCTTTAATTGTATGAACTGTTTTTATTTTGAATGTTCATGCAGCATAAAAAGAATTACAGTATCCCTGTACATTGTTAATTCTTGACACAGAAAATAGTTCTTTAGGGACAGTAATGAGCATTAGTTGATTAATTGTATGAAGTGTATGAACCTCCATAGGGAGGTTTCTGGTGGAAGCCGCTGATTGGTGGAAGCAGACTAGAGGAAGCAGCTGATTGGGTGCAACCTCAGGTTAGCATTTGTGCTTTCTGGTTAAAGGTGCAGTGCTTTAGTAAAGGTACAGTGAGCCAAGGGTACAGTGGGCTAAAGGTACAGTGCTTTTTGTTTATATAATAAAGGGCAGTTTAAAGGTCACGAGGGAGCAGCTGTTGTGAGTCAGATACCTGCTGATTTCTCCCAGCAGTTTCTATTGTGTTATACTGGTATCAGATCCAGGGTAAGGCGGGAGAATGACAGTCAGAGCAGTATACTGTTCTGGATGTCAGATGTGGGAGGTCATGGTGTCGGATGGCCCTCCAGACGTCCACATCTGCACCAGGTGCAGCGAGATGGGGCTCCTAAGGGACCGTATTAGGATCCTGGAGCAGCAGCTCGATGACCTCGCTCTGATCAGGGAGAGTGAGGAGGTCATAGAGGGGAGTTATAGGGAGGTGGTCACTCCAAAACCATGGGAGAGAGACATGTGGGTCACGTTAAGGAAGGGCAAGGGGCAGAGGCAGGAACGAGTGAGTACTCCAATGTCGGTACACCTCGCAAATAAGTACTCCTGTTTGAGTACGGATGGGGGTGACAGCCTACCCGGGGGTAGTGACAGCGGACGGGCCTCCAGCACAGAGACCGGCCCTGTTGCTCCAAAAGGTAGGGAAAAAAAGAGGGCAATAGTAATTGGGGACTCTATTGTTAGGGGGTCGGATAGGCGATTCTGTGGACGCAGTCGGGAGACCAGGATGGTGGTCTGCCTCCCTGGTGCCAAGGTCTCGGACGTGTCTCAACGCATCCAAGATATCCTTAAATCAGAGGGAGAGGAGCCTGAGGTCGTGGTACATATAGGTACCAATGACATAGGTAAAAAAAGGGAAGAGGTCCTGAAGGGAGGATTTAGGGAGTTGGGAGGAGAGTTAAGAAAAAGGACCAAAAAGGTAACAATCTCAGGATTACTGCCTGTGCCACGCGACAGTGAGAGTAGGAATGGAGCGAGGTGGAGGATAAATGCGTGGCTGAAAGACTGGTGCAGAGGGCAGGGATTCAAGTTCCTGGATCATTGGGACTTCTTTTGGGGAAGGTGGGACCTGTACAGAAAGGATGGGTTGCACTTGAACCCGAGGGGGACCAATATCCTAGCGGGGAAATTTGCAAAGGCAGCTGGGGAGACTTTAAACTAGAATGGTTGGGGCGAGGGACTCAAATAGCGAAAGGCAGTAGACAGAATGGGAGGCAGGAAGCAGAAATGGGAAGCACTCGGACACAAGAGGAGAAAGAAAAAAAAGGAAATAAACAGAGAATAAGAGACGGGGGTTTTCTTAAATGTGCATATTTTAATGCTAGGAGCATTGTAAGAAAGGTGGATGAGCTTAGAGTCTGGATAGACACCTGGAAGTATGATGTTGTGGCGATCAGTGAAACGTGGTTGCAGGAGGGCTGTGATTGGAAACTAAATATTCCAGGATTTTGTTGCTTCAGGTGTGATAGAATTGGAGGGGCAAGAGGTGGAGGTGTTGCATTGCTAGTCAGGGAAGATATTACAGCAGTGCTTTGGCAGGATAGATTGGAGGGCTCATCTAGGGAGGCTATTTGGGTGGAATTGAGAAGTGGGAAAGGTGTAGCAACACTTATAGGGGTGTATTATAGACCGCCAAACGGGGAACGAGAATTGGAAGAGCAAATATGTAAGGAGATAGCAGATATTAGTAGTAAGCACAAGGTAGTGATTGTGGGAGATTTCAACTTTCCACACATAGACTGGGAAACACATTCTGTAAATGGGCTGGATGGGTTGGAGTTTGTAAAATGTGTGCAGGATAGTTTTTTGCAGCAATACATAGAGGTACCTACTAGAGGAGGGGCAGTGCTGGACCTCCTGTTAGGAAATGAGACGGGACAGGTGGCGGAGGTATGCGTTGGGGAGCACTTCGGGTCCAGTGATCACAATACCATTAGTTTCAATATAGTTATGGAGAGGGTCAGAACTGGACCTAGGGTTGAGATTTTTGATTGGAGAAAGGCTAACTTTGATGCGATGCGAGATGATTTAAAAGGAGTGAACTGGGACATTTTGTTTTATGGGAAAGATGTAGAAGAGAAATGGAGGACATTTAAAGGGGAAATTTTAAGAGTACAGAATCTTTATGTTCCTGTTCGGTTGAAAGGAAACAGTAAAAATTGGAAAGAGCCCTGGTTTTCAAGGGAAATTGGACATCTTGTTTGGAAAAAGAGGGAGATCTACAATAATTATAGATTTACTAGAATGTAAAAGGAATCTTAAGAAAGAAATTAGAAAAGCTAAAAGAAGATATGAGGTTGCTTTGGCAAGTAAGGTGAAAGTAAATCCAAAGGGTTTCTACAGCTATATTAATAGCAAAAGGATAACGAGGGATAAAATTGGTCCATTGGAGAGACAGAGTGGACAGCTATCTGCAGAGCCAAAAGAGATGGGGGAGATATTGAACAATTTTTTTTCTTCGGTATTCACCAAGGAGAAGGATATTGAATTATGTGAGGTAAGGGAAACTAGTAGAGTAGCTATGGATACTATGAGGTTCAAAGTAAAAGAAGTACTGACACTTTTGAAAAATATAAAAGTGGATAAGTCTCCAGGTCCTGACAGGATATTCCCTAGGACATTGAGGGAAGTTAGTGTAGAAATAGCCGGGGCTATGACAGAAATATTTCAAATGTCATTAGAAACGGGAATAGTCCCCGAGGATTGGCGTACTGCGCATGTTGTTCCATTGTTTAAAAAGGGTTCTAAGAGTAAACCTAGCAATTATAGACCTGTTAGTTTGACTTCAGTGGTGGGCAAATTAATGGAAAAGATACTTAGAGATAATATATATAAGCATCTAGATAAACAGGGTCTGATTAGGAACAGTCAACATAGATTTGTGCCTGGAAGGTCATGTTTGACTAATCTTCTTGAATTTTTTGAAGAGGTTACTAGGGAAATTGACGAGGGTAAAGCAGTGGATGTTGTCTATATGGACTTTAGTAAGGCCTTTGACAAGGTTCCTCATGGAAGGTTGGTTAAGAAGGTTCAACTGTTGGGTATAAATGCAGGAATAGCAAGATGGATTCAACAGTGGCTGAATGGGAGAAGCCAGAGGGTAATGGTGGATGGCTGTTTATCGGGTTGGAGGCAGGTGACTAGTGGGGTGCCTCAGGGATCTGTGTTGGGTCCTTTGTTGTTTGTCATGTACATCAATGATCTGGATGAAGGTGTGGTAAATTGGATTAGTAAGTATGCAGATGATACCAAGATAGGGGGTGTTGTGGATAATGAAGAGGATTTCCAAAGTTTACAGAGTGATTTAGGCCATTTGGAAAAATGGGCTGAAAGATGGCAGATGGAGTTTAATGCTGATAAATGTGAGGTGCTACACCTTGGCAGGACAAATCAAAACAGGACGTACATGGTAAATGGTAGGGAATTGAAGAATACAGTTGAACAGAGGGATCTGGGTATAACCGTGCATAGTTCCTTGAAGGTGGAATCTCATATAGATAGGGTGGTAAAGAAAGCTTTTGGTATGCTAGCCTTTATAAATCAGAGCATTGAGTATAGAACTGGGATGTAATGTTAAAATTGTACAAGGCATTGGTGAGACCAAATCTGGAGTATGGTGTACAATTTTGGTCGCCCAATTATAGGAAGGATGTCAACAAAATAGAGAGAGTACAGAGGAGATTTACTAGAATGTTGCCTGGGTTTCAACAACTAAGTTACAGAGATAGGTTGAATAAGTTAGGTCTTTATTCTCTGGAGCGCAGAAGGTTAAGGGGGGACCTGATAGAGGTCTTTAAAATGATGAGAGGGATAGACAGAGTTGATGTGGACAAGCTTTTCCCTTTGAGAATAGGGAAGATTCAAACAAGAGGACATGACTTCAGAATTAAGGGACTGAAGTTTAGGGGTAATATGAGGGGGAACTTCTTTACGCAGAGAGTGGTAGCGATGTGGAATGAGCTTCCAGTGGAAGTGGTGGAGGCAGGTTCATTGGTATCATTTAAAAATAAATTGGATAGGCATATGGATGAGAAGGGAATGGAGGGTTATGGTATGAGTGCAGGCAGGTGGGACTAAGGGGAAAAAAAAAATTTGTTCGGCACGGACTTGTAGGGCCGAGATGGCCTGTTTTCGTGCTGTAATTGTTATATGGTTATATGGTTATAATTGTAAGATACAGCTAGGTAATGGGCACTCTTGCCCACTGAATCCACGCAGACCATCAATCACACCTTTAAAAGTGTTTTCCCAGTTTTGCATCCACTCCCTTATACACTATGGGAAATTTCTCTCAAGTCAATTAACCAACAAACCTTTGAGGTATGGGAGAACACTGGAGCACCCAGCGGAAACTAATGTGGTCACAGGCAGAATGTGCAAACACCATACAGATAACATCCAGGTTAGAATCGAACCTGGATCCCCTGATGCCGTGAGGCAGCAGCTCTATTCTACCCGTGATAGACACAACAAGCTGGAGTAACTCAGTGGGACAGGCAACATCGCTGGAGAGAAGGAATGGATGACGTTTCGGGTTGAGACCCTCCTTCAGACTGGTTAGGGATAAGGGAAATGAGATATATAGCAGATGATGTGAAGAGATAATCTACCAGTAGCAGATTCATCTTTAACAGTAGGTTATTGTTTTAAGGACGGTTTGGGTTGAGTGGGATTGGGAGGTAGGTGTATGGTTGGAGGGTAGGGGGGGTGCTTGCATGGGGTTTGGAGGATGGTGAATGTGGGGAGGGTGGTTTGGAAATGTTTTGAGGTAGCTTGAAGGATGGATGGGATGGGGGTGATTTTGAAGGTGGGGACTGAATGGAATAGGCTTTGGTGTGGGAAAGAGAAGAGTGATGCTGTGGTGGAAGAAGGGTGTGGGCTGCAGATAATGAAGGGTTGTGGCTGTGAGAGCTTGGGAGATGGTGGAGGGATGTAATTGGAGCAGTTGTTATGGACATGAAGGGAGGGTTGGATTATGGCAGGTGCTGGGGCTTGGAAGGGTTGCAGATGCGTGGGAGTTGAAGTGTTGGGTAGTGGTGTGTGAAGGATAGTCCGTGGGGTGGGCTTCTGACTGGTTGGGTATTGAGTGGGTGAGCGAAAATGCACGGATGTGAGGGATGGAGAACGTGTGGGTATGACGGAGATTTGAATAGAGGGTTGGGGATCGTGGTTGCAGTTGTGAGGTGATGGGTGAAGGTAGGTGTGGGAATGGGGATTAGAGGATTGAGGATGTTGGCGTTAGGCAGTTTATTGAGAAACAGGAGATTGTTTGAAAGCTAAAAAATGCCCATTTCTCCATCTCATAGACAATTCAAATGAATAATCTCTTGCTGGTGAACATATACAGAGCCCACATATAACATTATATTGCAGCACCCAGGATCATTTCAAAAGGAGCTCTGTTTGATGTGATGTTACATTAGATTTTCTGCATTCCCATGGAATTTGTAGCAACGAGCTGGCAATATCACTAACATAATATCTTAGCTTACCTTTGTAATCCTAAGTAAGCATTACCCAAATCCGACTGTGGTACCTACATTAAATATCTACATTACTTGGGTGCTTTACAAACCTGGTTTCACCACTCATTTCTGCCCCCTGACATTAAAGGTCCACAATGAGACCACGCAAAATGCCGATCACTTTCGTGGTGACATTTGCCACCAGCTTCAATGCACCAGCACAGCCTTAATGAGGAAGTAGGTATTTGAAGATCATGACCTCAAACCTAGCACAAAGTGGGTGTCTACTGGACAACAGTGGAATCCTATCTTCCCAAATGTTTCTGACACATGAAGTACTTATTGCTGCCATCTCAAGGCACCGGACGCATCACAGGGCTGCCTGTGCAAGATTCTTCAAATCCACCAGAAGTATAAAAGAATCATCCAAAGCCAACATTGCCAGCATCAAAGTCCTTATTACGCTCAGTCAACTCTGTAGGGCCAGCTGCATCATTCACCCACCCGTCCACTGATGACCCGTCCGCAGACTTTCTGTTCCCAGCTCTATCACAAGATGAGATTACCAAGTGAACAGTGGAAAAGATTCAAGGACGTTCTCGACACCTCAAATAATACAATAATCTCATTGATTTATGAGAATTTCTGGTTCTCGGTTGCACAGACTGGCATTGGGCAAGGAATTCAAGACTTTAAGTCGATGTGTTGGTTGGGAGCACTCAGAAGACCAGTGTAAGGGGAAGATGAAGCACATCAACCCATCCCCCCCACCAACCTCACTAACTCTTCCTGCTCCACCAGTTGCAAATCTGGCAAGTTTCACATTGGCCATATCATTTTTTTCTCGATCCACACAACTGGAGGAGACGCATGTCATCCCTGATCCATCTAATAAAGACAGCCCCAAGTAAAAACATATAGTTTATGTAACCAAACAACTGACAGCATGAAAAAAGCAACTCAGCTGGAATACTCGGATAGCAAAATCTAAGTGTTGTTACATTGAAGGATAATTTTTGCTGGCAGATTATGTCTAGAAGATAAATGCATTCAAAATCAAGGACTCTAGCTTGGTACACTAGTCATGTATGCAACTGTGATTCAAAACTAAAGCAAACCATTTACAGTCAATACCTCTTAGTATGTTTCCAGTTGGCATTAGTGCACTTAAAAAATGTGTATTGAGTACTAAAGTTTTAACATGACATTGGAGGTGCATTTCCGTAGGCATCACTCATTAAGCTCCAACTCAATAATCAAGTTTGCTGATGACACTGTGGTGGTGGGCCTGATCTCAGACAACGATGAGGTGGCCTACCGGGAGGAGGTGGCTGATCTGGCACTCTGGTGTCAGGACAACAGCCTCCTCTTGAACATCAAAAAAACTAAGGAGCTGATCGTGGACTTTAGAAGGACACATCAGCCGAGGACGTACACTCCATTGAGGATAAATGGGGATACTGTGGATAGGGTGAGCTGTTTTAAATATCTGGGAGTCCACATCTCTGAGGATATGACATGGACATCACATGCCACAGCACTCGTGAGTAAGGCAAGGCAGCGCCTTTACCACCTCAGGCAATTGAGGAAATTCAGAGTGTCTCCGAGGATCTTCCAGTGCTTCTACTCAGCGGCTGTGGAAAGCATCTTGTCCGGAAATATTACCATCTGGCTTGGAAATTGCTCTGCCCAGGACAAGAAGGCTCTGCAGAGAGTAGTGCGTTCGCCCAAACGCACTATGGGAACTTCACTCGCCCCCCCCCTGCAGGAACTTTACATCAGGAGGTGCAACTCCAGAGCCAATAAAATCATGGGAGACCCCTTCCACCCCTGCAATGGACTGTTCCAGCTGCTACGGTCAGGCAAACGCCTTCGCTGCCATGCTGTGAGAACGGAGAGGTTGAGAAGGAGTTTCTTCCCAGAGACCATTAGGACTGTAAACTCCTATCTCAGCAGGGACTAACTTTTACTGCACCACTCTACTGCCTTTTATTTTTTTTAATTGCTGTTTTTTTCCCTTTTTCCTTCCGCCCACAATATTTAATGTGTAAAAGAATATGGGATTCTGTTCCATTCTGTTTGTAGTTTGTTTGGTTGTTTGTTTGTTTGTCTTTTTGCACAAAGTCCATGAGCATTGCCACTTTTCATTTCACTGCACATCTCGTATGTGTATGTGACGAATAAACTTGACTTGACTTGACTTAATTCACTGCAAGTGAAGGAAAAAGATGCAGATACAAGAACTCTGTTATTTTCTCACAGTTCCTATGGCTCTATTATGCCTGTTCACATGACAATGTTTTCCAATCTAGTATCTTCCATTATCCCCAATTGCAGGTTCCCCTTCATCAAAGTTGACAATGTGTTGACTCAGTCCCCTTTATACTCATGACCGTACACCAAAATTTGGCTCTAATTCCACCTACAAGTTTGTGGACTGCACTACCGTGGTGAGCCGAATCACAAACAATGACAAGATGGAGTACAGTAAGGAGATAGAGAACTTAGTATTATGGTGCCAGGACAATAATCTCTCCCTCAGTATGAGCAACTCAAAGAACTTAGTTATTAGCTTCAGGAAACATGGTGGAGTACAGGCCCCAATCAGCATCAATGATGCGGATGTGGAAGTGGTTGAGAACTTCAAGTTCCTTGATAGTATCCATAATAGTATCAATGCTGTGTCGTGTACCCACCACATTGATGCAACAGCCAAGAAGGCATACCAGTGCCTCTATTTCCTGAAGAGAATGAGGAAAATTGGCATGTCTCCAGTGACTCTTAAACTTCCACAGATGCACTGTAGAAAGCATACTGCTGGGCTACGTCATAGATTTGTTTGGTAACAGCTCTACCTAACACTGCAAGAAATTGCAGGGAGTTGTAGATATATCCCAGTCTATCACACAGACCAGCCCTCCCACCATTTACTCCATCTACACTTCACACTACCCCTTTGTCCTCACTTTCCATCTGACCAGCCTTCATACCCCACAGCTCATCCTCCATAATCACCATTGCCTGCACAAAGATGCCATCACCAGATGCATCTTCTCACATTTCAACTTTTTGGACCATTCCCTCCATGACTCCATGCTTTGCTCTTCCATCACCAACTTTTCCTTCCTCCTACACCGTACAATCACAGTAGGTGCAACACCCAAACTTATACCTCCTCCCTTCCCAACAACTAACTCTCTAGAATTTAGGAGATTGAGAGGGGATCTTATAGAAACTTACAAAATTCTTAAGGGGTTGGACAGGCTAGATGCAGGAAGATTGTTCCCGATGTTGGGGAAGTCCAGGACAAGGGGTCACAGCTTAAGGATAAGGGGGAAATCCTTTAAAACCGAGATGAGAACTTTTTTCACACAGAGAGTGGTGAATCTCTGGAACTCTCTGCCACAGAGGGTAGTTGAGGCCGGTTCATTGGCTGTATTTAAGAGGGAGTTAGATGTGGCCCTTGTGGCCAAGGGGATCAGAGGGTATGGAGAGAAGGCAGGTACGGGATACTGAGTTGGATGATCAGCCATGATCATATTAAATGGCGGTGCAGGCTCGAAGGGCCGAATGGCCTACTCCTGCACCTAATTTCTATGTTTCTATGTTTCTAACTAGGGACTTAAAATCCCATGTGTAGGAAGGAACTGCAGATGCTGATTTACACTAATGATAGACTCAAAATGCTGGAGTAACTCAGCGGGACAGGCAGCATCTCTGGAGAGAAGGAATGGGTGACGATTGGGTCGAAACCTTTCTGTACGTCCAAGACACATCACACACCCTTCATTTCTTCAATGACTTCCACTTTTCAGGCCCCCATTCCCTCATCTCTACCCAAAAACTCATTGCAGGTGTTCAGAGAATCACTTGAAATTCTTCCAATGGGATGAATTGCATTTGGTGCTCACTACATAATAGGAGAAACAATGGCAGGAAGTTATTGATGTGTTGTAATTTATTTGAATGTATGGAAAGACTCAGAATTATCATGTCAATGTGGCCAGTGTAGGGGGACTCCCTTCTGACAATGTAAACCTGGCACAACCGCCCTTGACTTTTGATGTTGAAATACAGTGCAGTGAAGTCGGACAGTCGCACTGACAACAAGGTGTCCCTCTCCAACAAACTTAATATATTCTCTGCTCACTTTGAACATAATGTCAGTGGAACAACATCATCCTCCCCAATAGCCTTGAGTGCCCCTGTATCCATGGCCACTGTCGCATAAATCATATTGGCCTTCCCGAGAGTGAACCTGCTGAAAGTAACAGGCTCAGATTAAGCCCCTGGAGTCCAAAGACTACGAGGCAGCAGTATTCGTAGACATCTTTTACCTCTTCCTACTACATTCCGAGGTTCCCACTTGCTTTAAAAAATTCACTAACATCCCAATGCCAAAGAAAACCTGGTGTCTTAATGACTATCCTGTGGCTTTGACATCCACTATCATGAAGTGCTTTGAGTAGCTAGACATGGCGCACATTAACTCCAACCTCCCAGGTAGCCTTGAACCACTGCGGTTTGTCTACCATCTCAACAGGTCCATGGCAGATGCCATCTCCCGGTTCCTACACATTACTGGAATGCCTAGATAAAGAGGACACCTACGTCAAACTCTTCTTTATTGACTATGGCTCTGCCTTCAACATCATTTTTTACAAACGTCCTGTACCTAGCATCCTATCTGTCACAGTCTGCCCTCTCCTCATTCTCATCCACTTCACCTCCCAGTACTTTTCCACCGGCCCCTCCTTCTCCTCACCTGTCTGCCTGCCACTCCCCTCTCATCAGCCCAACTCTCCTCACTTGTTGCACTCAGTTGCCTCTGATCACCTATTAACCCAGTATATAGACTCTCCTCACCGTTCACACAGTGCCAGATTGTTCTCAGCATTCATGCAAGACTCTCCAGCGATTTCCTGACTGCCTACACAGATTCGAACCTGCCTGCCTGGGGGAGATGCAACGAGACCTGGATGTCATGGTACAGCAGTCATTAAAAGAAGGCATGCAGGTGCAGCAGGCAGTGAAGAAGGCGAATGGTATGTTAGCATTCATAGCAAATGGATTTGAGTATAGGAGCAGGGAGGTTCTACTGCAGTTGTACAGGGTCTTGGTGAGACCACACCTAGAGTATTGCGCACAGTTTTGGTCTCCTAATCTGAGGAAAGACATTCTTGCCATAGAGGGAGTACAGAGAAGGTTCACCAGACTGATTCCTGGGATGTCAGGACATTCATATGAAGAAAGACTGGATAGACTCGGTTTGTACTTGCTAGAATTTAGAAGATTGAGGGGGGATCTTATAGAAACTTACAAAATTTTTAAGGGGTTGGACAGACTAGATGCAGGAAGATTGTTCCTGATGTTGGGGAAGTCCAGAACAAGGGGTCATAGTTTAAGGATAAGGGGGAAATCTTTTAGGACCGAGATGAGGAAATCTTTTTTCACACAGAGAGTGGTGAATCTCTGGAATTCTCTCCCGCAGACGGTAGTTGAGGCCAGTTCATTGGCTATATTTAAGAGGGAGTTAGATGTGGCCAAAGGGATCAGGGGGTATGGAGAGAAGGCAGGTACAGGATATTGAGTTGGATGATCAACCATGATCATATTGAATGGTGGTGCAGGTTCGAAGGGCCTGAATGGCCTACTCCTGCACCTATTTTCTATGTTTCTATGCCCATTCCGTCCTGTCGTCTTCCAGGAGATCGCCTCAGCCTTCTGTCCCCGACCATGGCCTTCGTCCCGTACCTCCTGGTTTCTGTCTGCCTCTCTCCTGGGCTGTATCCCTGCAACGGCTCCTCGACTTCCTGCCTGGCTTCGACTCTCCTTTCGTTTGCCCATCGCTGGTTTGTTTGCATCGTGTGTTGGATCTCCTGGTTACCGGACCTTCCGCTAACCCAACTACGTCTCCTGCCTGCCCCTCTTCGGAACCCTCGCTCAATCCTGAGCCTCTGTGTGAGTACCGTGTACCCATTCCTGTGTTACTACTCTGTGTTACAGTATCGTAATAAAGTTCATTACCAATTATACCTGCCTGATTCTGTGCTGCTATTGGGTCCAAGCTATACCCGTTACACTATCTAGATGCCTCACTGCTTGGTTTGATAACTGCTCTGCCCAAGACGGCAACAAAAAAAAAAATTCTATCTGCCGCTGCTCTGCCTAATTTTCCAACATGTCTCTGACCACCTTAATCCTTTCAGGCTTTCTTCCCTATTAATGTTCCATCAATTTTTGTGTCAGCAGTAAACTGAAAGTATAACCATCCTTTGTACCACAACGGCCTACATTTGTATTCTCCCGTCTCTGGAGTGAGACATGAGGCCACACAACCTGTGAATTGAGCCTATCTACAAAACTATAGACTTCACTCAAGGACAGAGGAAGAACAGATTAGTCTGAGTTTCTGCTTGAACTTTTTTTTATGTTGTTGCCAGAGCACAAGGATTTACAACCCCATGAGTGTTACCCTTTCTATTGTCTCATGCATTATGACACCAGTCACATGGATCTATTGGCTGGAAGGACATGTTTTGAACAGTTACTGCGCCAAGCCCAGCACAGTATTGCATCCATGCGGTTATGGAATCCAGTAAGTTGCACGAAAAAGTTCCTGAAGTAAAAACACCACAAATCTGGTGCCAGCATTGTTCTGTCACGAGGAAATGGCTTAACGTCTGTTGCTCAGTCAGTAGAAAGCTGGGAACTAAGATTTCAGCATGGTGGAAGAAAACTCTGACTCTCTTGGCTGGGTAATTATGGTGCAGGAGCATAAAGGTAAAGGTTCCTGATAATCACATGGAGCTTGGCCTTCAGCAAAGAATAGTGTATGCATGTCGTGGAATTCCAAGGCTGTTTTGTGGGGAGCCCATGGAATATCATTAGTACTGAGAAAAATAAGTTGCATCGGATGTACGTCATGCGTCAATTGGAGCCGTCTCTTCTAATTAGGGGTTAACTAATTAGTATTGAATATCTTCCGACACTCACATTATCCATGAGGAGAGAAAATTGGCAGCCTTGACTGCTTGCTATTTTGTTCCCATTCAAGTGCTAAATTTTCACCCGACTGCAGTACACACTGTGCATTTCAAAAAGGTGATTAATTCAACCATTCATTCTTCTCAGGACTTTCGTCAACAGTTTAAAAGCACAGACTCTGGGAGACAATTCACATCTCCAGATATATTTCTCTCATGATTTACATATTAGCTATAAACACAACTCACTTCTTGTTTATTGTAGTACAGGGAATCCTTTCATATTCATATTGGGGGCTTTGTTCCTTCCAGATCTGATCCCTGCTGGAGGGTCACTGCAGCTGTTGGAAATGAAAATTTGTCTGACAATCTCCCACACCAATGACCCCCCACTTCCGACTTTGAAAAGGCAAGTAATTGTTTTACAAGGACCTTTGAAAAGAGCCGTTTTAACGATAAAAGATTTTTTGACTAAAACAAAAGAACACTCACAACTCCCAAACAAATACCCCATTTTGCTGCATTTGAACTAATTCTTACCGTTGCAAATATCTTACTACAAATGTCCTCTGGTTACAAATGTTTTTTTCCGTGATGTCACTTTTCATTAAATTACAATAAGATGCAAAATTGAACTACTTAAAATGGGATATATTGTATTAGAAACAGCAAAAAAACATGATCTTTAACTGGAAATTCTCTAAGCAACTAAGCAACACAGGCCATGATAATCTCTGTTCAGACGCATGATTTCTGTTGACTTGATCTTATCTAAATTGTGGGCACACAATGTCACAAAATAGAAACTGTATTAATTTAGAAATTGTGTTTAGTTTTGCACCCCCTTCAGTCCACTGAGTCTCTGCTGACTATCAATCATCCGTTCACACTAATTCTGTTATCCCACTTTCTCATCCATACCTTACACACTAGTGGCAATTTACAAAGGCCAATTATCCTGCAAACCTGAACGTCTTTGAGATGCACGAGGAAACCAGAGCACATGGAGGAAACCCATGTGGTCACAGGGAAAAGAGTGGCTCAGCTGGTGGAGTTGCTGCCTCAGTACCAGAGACCTTATGTTCTATCTAAATGGAATGTTCACATTCTCCTTTGACCACATGAGATTCCTTCAGGTATTCTAATTTTCTCCAATCCCAAAATGTGTGGATTTGTAGGTAATTAGGCCTATAAATTGCCCCTAGTATGTGCGGAGTGGATGCGAAAGTGGTATAATATTGAACTAGTGTGAACGGGTGATTGATTGTCAGTGTGCACTCAGTGGGCCGAAGGGCCTGTTTCTATGCTGTATCTCCAAAACTGAAATCTAAAACATGTAAACTACCAACATCGGAGGTCAAGATTGAAGGTCTCTAGCAGCTGTGTCACTGTACCACCCTATAACCATAATTTTAAATACTTCAGTGCACTTACAAATGACTTTTTATGTACTGATTAGTACGGGTGTCAGAGGTTAAGGGGATAAGGGAGGAGAATAGGGTTAGGAGGGAGAGATAGACCAGCCATGATAGAATGGTTGAGTAGACTTGATGGGGCGAATGGCCCAATTCTGCTCCTATCACTGATGAACTATTAATTTTCACATCGCTTAGACTTACTGAGAAGCGAAGGTCTTTTTTTTCAAATATATACCAATTTCTAAAATGTATATCGATACGAGGGGTTTAGAACGATCTGGGACAAATCAATGGGGCTAGCCCAGACAGCCCACTTGGGCAGCCTGGATGTTGGGCTACAGGTGCCCATTTCAATGCTATATTGCTCTATGACTCTACCAATACATGACATTAGCTCACATTGTTTGAAGTCAAAGAACTATTACGGGCAAGAACGCAGCTGACAAAATGCATCCGAGATGTCCATTCCTTTTAATACAAACTGATGTAAATAATAACACATATACATTGTGCGCCACATGTGACACAGCCATATAAATCTGCAAGCAAGATTTTCATTCTACCTGGACCTCACCATTCTTGTGCATGTGAGAATAAACTTGACTTAAATAAAACTAATTCTTACGTCTGGAATTTAAAAATTTGAGGTGGATAGTGTTTAAGGGACATTAATAGATGCATACAAAATGTGGTTTAGAGTCAACAGCTGTGATCTCCACATGTCTGTATGTACTTAACTGGTCTGCACCCACTGCTCCAGTGGGGGGTCTCAGGATAAGGATAGGAAGGAAATGCAGATGCTTGTTTAAACTGGATAAGACACAAAAAGCTGAAGCAACTCAAAGGGACAGGCAGAATCTCTGGAGGGAAGGAATGGGTGACATTTCGGGTCGAGATCTTGCAGAAGGGCCTCAACCCAAAATGTCACCCATTCCTTCTCTCCAGAGATGCTTCCTGTCCTGCTGAGTTACTCTAGCTTTTTGTTTCTATCTCAGGATGAGTGTGTTATGGGGGAGAAGGCAGGAGAATGGGGTTGAGAGGAAAAGTTGAATCAACCATGCTTGAATGGCATAGTAGATATGATTGTCTGAATGTCCTAATTCTGCTGCGAGTACTTACGAAGCGGTCTCATTCCAGGTAATGTTAAGGACCATGGAAAAGTACTGACAGCCTTTGGCAAAAGGTAACGCTGAGGGGGTGATGCTTTGTATCCTATCTAGCAATGTTACAAAATTTTGAGATTTAAAAAATCAAGTCTGCAATTTATCCCATCAGATAAAGCATAACAATAAGTTTAATTTGACACCAAATTCACTTTCATATCTCAAGTATTAAAAAAGTTATGACCATTTTCATACTCGGAAATTAGCATCTTGTTCCCTATTGATTTTCAATGGACATTACAAAAAAGTTGTGATCTTGGATAATCAAAAGCCCATTTCTTAAGGAAAGATTAACATTTTTAAATAGCCTAAGTGTCCAAAGATTATTCACAAATAATTCCCAATATAACATGATTTTTATATCTAATTTACATTAATTTATAGGCCAAATGGAAGGAATTTAGTGTTCAATTGCTGTAAATAAATGCCCATTTAAATCGGCTTTCTAGTGGGTTCATGTGGAACGCGCTGGTTTAGAACGTTGACATAGCGCTGGATTAGTGCCCTCAAATGCCGAGAAAAATACTGCGGGATATAAAAAGCCCAAAATGAACTATTCGTTATAGATAACTTGATATATAGGGTTATATATATGCCCCATTTAATGTAAAAATAAGGTACATACCTTTAATTGTTTGCTTTATAAAACCCTGGGGCTGCGAGAGGTTGCGGAATGAAACAGTAATTTAAAAACTATTAGAACTATATTATCGAGGCCTATAAAACTAATAATACCTTTTGCGACCGGGTCTTGCAGCGATTTTTCGTTAATGATTTACTAGGCTGAACATGTGCGATTAGTACAGCCTAGTAAAAATCGCGTTTTAAACCCGCCCCCTCCAAACAGCGCCAAAATCGTGGCCATGGCTGAGGGCAGATTCCCAATGGAGATTCAGGTAGGTTTTGTAACATACCTATCCTATCAAATATTTAATTGACTTTTAACAGTTTTTAAATGACATTCAGAGATATTAAAAATGTTTTGTTAAAGAAATCTTTAACAACTAAAATGAAGTATACATCATAAGCCACGAAGAGATAACGAAAATTTTATCAGGTAAAATAACTCAATAAATATAATTTCTCCTTTTTAGTACGGGGTTGGAATTTTCTTTCAAATCAACAGATTCTTAAATTATGCCACAGGTCTGACATGCAGGATTGGGGTGGCGAATCCAAGGTTCAAGTAATCCCAGCAAGGCTGCTCCATCTCCATGTGGAGCCCAGTAGTGAATAAATTTGTTGCCATCTGGCAAACTGTAAGTATCTGACCTGGTTGGCTGGCAGTGTATATGTTATGGGGAGAAGGCAGGAGAATGGGGTTAGGAGTTTGAGATAGATCAGTCATGATTGAATGGCGGAGTAGACATGATGGGCCGAATGGCCTAATTCTGGTCCTATCTCTTATGTCAAGAGTCAAGTCAAAAATCAATAGTGTTTAATTGTTATATTGTTAATAGGACAATGAAACTTTTATTTGCAGCAGCAAAGCAGGTCTGTAAACACAAGGCAAGTAGATATACATGGGGAAGAGGTCTGTGACCTAAGTCTCAATATGCAAAAAAAAAAGTCTCTTCCACTCAGAATCACTAACTAGCCAGCATAATTAGCCTCATTATGAGCCTGCGGATTCCGGTGGGAAGCGACCGTTTAGGAGGTCCAAGCCGCTGAGGTTGGCCTCCAGTCCCGACGTCGGAGAGCCAACATCCCGGCGAGTGGGCCTGAGTGGCGGGCTGCCCGTAGCAGTGACTACGGAGGGCTCCGGAGGCCCCAACCACGGGTGAACATCGAGGAAGAGACTGACTTTGGTGCCTTCCCTCACAGTGGGAAACTTTTGATTCTGCTGTTTGGGGATGTTTTATGTTTAACTCTATCGTGTGGTGTGTTCTTTATTTTATTGTATGGCTGTATGGTGATCACATTTCACTGTGCCATCTGGCACATGTGACAAATAAATATCTTGTATCTTGTATTATTATTAATACCTGTATTACATTTTTGTAAATCTTTTCCCATTAATATTTATCCTTGTGAATTGAATTGAATTGACAATGGAACAAAAAGTGATCTGAAAAGTGTGGGGTGAGCACAGAGGAGTTGGAATAAGAAGTGTTCTGCCTGCCCAAAAAGGTGAGGCTAGATTGAAATGCTGTGAGTGTGCACTGATTATGGGAGTGGAAAACCCAAACTCACATTTTATTCAGTCTTTTAAAATGTCTCTTTTAGATCCAAGAACAATGTGGTCTGCTTAATTGGACATGGTTAGCAGACTGTGGGTTGAGTTTTCTTTCATCCCACAGAGACCCTAGAGTTGGCAATAAGCAGAATATGGACAACCTCTCCCAACATCATTCTAAAATTAGCAGCAGGGAAGGACACCCAAATTATACAACTCTTGCAAGTTTAATAATCATAGCAGGATTGATTAAGAACTAAAATAAATATTTTCCTTTTCGGAACTCAAAAGATGTGTTATTCAGGTGAGTGACACAGGCATGCTCTTTCACAAATTGTACCCATTTGCTTGTACAACTTGTTCCAAAGATAGTGCCAAAACCCATCTGGTCTCTTCTGCTGCATCAGCAAGTTCTATTATAGACAGCTGTTGAAAACTCACATGAGCAATAAACCATTCATTATAAATTTTTAGACCAGTGCCTGCTGTGAAAATTATTTATAGAAACAATTTTCCCTGTTTATCTAGGAATGTGAATTAATTGTTGCTCATATTGAAATACACTATTATGCAAAGTAAAAGTCCTCATCTTTAATAAATAGATTTAATCAGCAATATAAACCAGTTGGGTGTTCTATTCTGATAAACCTTAATAATCCATAACTGCTATAAATATGCATATTTGTTTTCTTACTATTCCTTAGATAGTCAAATGCTATAGAAAGTTGTTCAATATTAGCATGCAGTAAAGTAAAATCTAATGAAATCCAAACAATTTTATGCAATCCTATCTTGTTTAAAGGCCAACGAGTCTTCACTGGAAGCCATGATGGTTACGGGAGATAATGAGAAGAGCTTTGAATGCCAGTATCTTAGTGGTGGGGTAAGGTCACCTGTGCATAATGTTTTTCAAAAGCTTTGGGCATTGATGCCAATGAGTGATGAACACAAAAGTTACTAATGTGGAAACAAGGAACTACAGATGCTGGTTTACAATAAAGGACATAAAGTGCTGGAGTAACACAGCTAGTCGGGCAGCATCCCTGGAGACCATGATTTGGTGACATTTCTGGTTGGGACACTTCTTCAGACTGATGTGGAACTACTGCTGCACAACCTCGTGGCATTTCTTGGGTCAGTCCCATAGTTTTAATCAGAGCAGCTCCTGGCTTGGATTCATCCTGCTGTTAGTCCAGCAAAAATAGGTTTTGCAGCTGCAGCTCTTCAAAGGCAAGAACTGCTATATATATATATATATCAGAAATGCTCCATTGTTGCTGAGCATATCTTCCCATTTCTCCTTCTCCTTACTATGTTCTCTTTCTTTCGTTTCCTTCCCTCTCCATCCCATTTTACAAGAAGAGTAGTAACAGGCTGAAATAAACTATTTTCAGTGATTATGTCATCCAGTTTATCAGCAAGTTCTTTTTTGAGAGCAGGGTAGGACGTCTCCTACAGGTGCATCCTGCAAGGGTTGCATTGTTTAAAGCTCATACAATAACAACGGAAGTACTGTCGAAGACATCTGTCTAAAATCATATATTTGGTTGAGTCAGATTTCCATAAACAATTCCTTACAGAGCACATTAATGGTTTATCAATCAGCTAAGGTTTTGTTTCAGTACTTGCTAGCCTCTTCATGGAATTACATGACATAAGAAACTAAAATAACGTTTGTATCCAACCAACATATAAAAGGCAGCAGTGCAAAGTTCACCAGTTTTACGTCCCAGTTGTCCTTTAGGAGATTTTCCAAAGATTAAATTGTTTCTGCGTCGTGACATGAAATTGTGCTCCCTTCATCCTGCTTGCAATCATCATGTGGCTAACACAAGGTTACCTCTTTCCATCATTGAATTATAGGAGGATGCAATTCCAAGCAGAATCCAAGACATCAAACTTAAATTATTGAAGTAATTACAATTTTAATCATTACTCTGCTGAGATTATGATTTTTAATGGGATGTTGATCCAGAAGGGCAGAGACATCTTGTGGTGGCAGAGATTGTGTCTAACATACCCTGGAGGCATGTTTGCATGGGAGAATTGGCACATTATCTCAGCATTAGTCAATAATCAAGAAGCTCAAGCTGTGCTTGCCTGATATTCATACGTTAATACCTCCTAGCAAAAACTCATGAACTGAGCAGGGACTGAGGCTCAAAATGGAGACCCAGGTTTCATACCTTGCTGTACACTTACCTCAGATCAAGCCACACTCCCAACAGCAGTACAGGTGCAGGAACAACCATGGTAATGTGTAAGGAATGCCTCGGCCATTTTGTTGTAGCTCCTTGATATTTTTCAGGCAGAGCTTTTTGTTGTGTGTGCAGAAATCACTCACACACATGCATTTTGGGAAAGTTGTGAAGCCTGCAAACCCGAACAGATCTGTGTGTGTAATGCTGCTTTTCTTCCCCCACCTGAGATTTTGGCATTTGATTTCAAAGTCTGCCCTGACAGAAGTACAATAGTGCAATATTTCTGGGGGAAGGAGTGTCCGGTGGTGACTGGCAATCACCGAGGTGCAGAGTTAAGTTGTGTAACAGCCGCAGGGAAGAAGCTGTTCCTGAACCTGCTGGTCCGGCATTGGAAAGACCTGTAGCGCTTCCCGGATGGGAGGAGGATAAACAGTCTGTGGTTGGGGTGAGAGCAGTCCTTGACGATGCTGCGTGCCCTTTGCAGACATCGCTTGCTCTGGACAGACTCAATGGAGGGGAGTGAGGAACCGGTGATGCGTTGGGCAATTTTCACCACCCTCTGCTGTGCTTTCCGGTCAGAGACAGAGCAGTTGCCATACCATACTGTGATACAGTTGGTAAGGATGCTCTCGATGGTGCAGCGGTAGAAGTTCACCAGAATCTGAGGAGACCGATGGACCTTCTTCAGTCTCCTCAGGAAGAAGAGACGCTGGTGAGCCTTCTTGACCAGAGTTGAGGTATTGTGGGTCCAAGAGAGGTCATCAGAGATGTTGACCCCCAGAAACCTGTGGACGTAACTTAGCGACTCGTAATGCTAAAGGCAGGAACAAGGGAAACTTGTTAACCCTTGAAAATTTTTCAACATGTTGTAAGATTTCCACAAGTCAATTTTACTCCTGAAGGAAAAATTTGAAACGTTTAAACTTGTTGTAATACCGTAGTAGCCCGTGAGTTTACCGTAGTGACTCGTGAGTAACTCGTGGGTTTGGCCTGGGCGCCAGAAGTGAAATGTTGAAGATTAATCATCTCTGGAGAACTTGGATAGGTGATGTTTAGGGTCGGGACCTTGCTTCAGACTTCAGACCCTTCTTTCACCCAAAACGTCACCAGTCCATGTTCTCCACAGATACTGCCTGACACATTGAGTTACTCCAGCACTTTGTTTTTTTTTCTTGTAAACCAGCTTCTGTAGTTCCTTGTGTTCCAAAATGTAATGCTTTATAAATGTTCAGAGATGCTGCCTGTCCCGCGGAGTTACTCCAGCACTTTGTGTCTGTCTCCCTGGAGACCTCGTTTCCCACGCAATGTGACATCTACCGTGCATACATTGCCAACTGTTGTTTTGGCAGCAGCAACATAATCTCCCGGTTAGTACACTAAGTGTTGCTGAGGCCTAGTTTATGTAGAGACAAGAAACTGCAGATGCTGGAATCATGATCATAAAATCATACACAAAGTGTTGGAGGAACTCACACAGCGCTGGAGTAACTCAGCGGGACAGGCTGTCAGGTCTCGGGTTTGATCTAGTTTCTGTTTCTTATTGTTTTTTAGTATTAGAGTGTGCATTCTTGTTTTATTTTGGTGTCTCGCATCTCCTCTTGTTTCAGGTCCCATTTCCTGTCGGGTCGTTTACCCTCATGTGATTATTGGCCCCGCCCTGATGTGTTTCACCTGTGTCTCGTTATCCCCTGCTAGTCTGTATTTAAGCCCTTTGTGTTTTAGTTCTCATTGCCAGTTCGTCGTGTATGCTACTTGGTATCACCTCGTTCCAGCTCTAGAAATCTTGTGGCCTCGACCATTGCCTGTTTTTCGACCTCTGTTTTTTGCCTGCTCCTAGATTGTACTGTTGCCTCTGTTTTGCTTACCTGTGTACCGACTTGGACCAATTAAACTCTGAAGACTGATCTGCCCTGTGTCTGAGCCTGCATTTGTGTCCTCCTCCTTGTTCAGTTCTGATACAGGCAGCATCAGCGGAGGGAATGGACAGACGTTGATTCGGCTTGAAAAGAAGGGACCGGATCCGAAACGTTGCCTATCCATTCCCTCCACAGATGCTGCCTGACCCGCTGGGTTACTTCGACACTTCATGCCATAGGAGTAGAATTAGGCCATTCGGCCCATCGAGTTTCTCGAACACTTTGTGTTTCGCTCAACACGCTCAACATCTGTGGTCCCCCGTGCCTCCATTTGAGAGCTGGAAGAACTCAGTGGGTCATGGAGTCTGAAGAATGGCCCTGACCCGAAACCTCGCCTGCCCGTTTCCTTCTACCGATTTCATGTAGTCACTTTTCGATAAAACCCCACCGCCCGTTATTCCAAGTCCATCTAATTCCGCGTGCCTCCATTTCATTCATTAAGTCGCCGGTACTGTCACATCGTTTGTTTTCGGTCAATACAACGGAACAGTCTGAAGAAGGGCAACGATAGACACAAAAAGCTGGAGTAACTCAGCGGGACAGGCAACATCTCTGGAGAGAAGGAATGGGTGATGTTTCGCGTTGAGTCTCATCGACAGACTGGTAAGGGAAATGAAAGATATAGATGATGATGTATTGTAGAGAGATAAAGAACAATGAATGCAAAAAAGTAACAATGATAAAGAAAACAGACCATTGTTTGCTGTTCGTTGGGTGAAAACGAGAAGCTGGTGCGACTTGGGTGGAGGAGGGATAGACAGAGGGGATGCCAGGGTTACTTGAAGTGAGAGAAATCAATATTCATACCACTGGGCTGTAAGCTGCCCAAGCGAAATATGAGATGCTGTTCTTCCAATTTGCATTTAGCTTCACTCTGACCGGAGGAGACCTCGGACAGAAAGGTCAGTGTGGGAATGGAAAGTGTTTGGCAAACCGGGAGGTCGGGTAGGTTCAGATAGCAACCGGGAGAGTCGCGATCCGAAAGGTCACCCATTCCTTCTCTCCAGAGACGCTGTCTGACCATCTGAGTTACTCCAGCTTTTGGTATCTATCGTTGGGGTAAACCAGCATCTGCAGTTCCTTCCTACACAACAGAACAGTACGAGGAGCGGTTAATGTTAGAGGCTGCTCACTAACGTCACTATGTTTACATCGTTCTTCTAGCAATGAATAAATATCATTCGGTTACCATATTATTGACTACAACTGCCCGTTTAAAAACACCAATGACTGCTCTTTAATTCTCAACCACTGGATATTTGCCTGGAAACATATTGCATGTTTTCGTTCAGTGAGATAATTCAGTTTTAATATTGAGGTGTTAAATCCGGCGCCACTTCACAACAAACTAAACAACCTATAATTTAAATAGTGCATTTAGGATCGATAATAAAATTCCCAAGACTATTTCACATATATAAATCCAGCACCACTTCACATTGAGCTGTCCGTGATGTTTAAAGGGCTGGCATCTGCCATGATCCGTTGTTCGGATAAAACACTGTTTGAAATCATTTGAAGTTTTGAAATTAATCTTCGCCGCCTAATGTACACTTTGGGATAAGATTTGATCCCTGCACAAAGAGCAATGTAAACGGAATGGAATCTCTATTAACATTCTGAGACTCTCTACATAATGGAAGTGATCACATTCGGTCCTTCGAGCCAGCATTGCCATTCAATATGATCATGGCTGATCATCCAAAATCAGTAGCCAGTTTCTGCTTTCTCCCCATATCCCTTGATTCCGTAACTCTAAGAAATTTAAACATGGGAGGTTTTTTATAGTGAAAAAAAAACTGCATGACATCATTTTTACCATGTAATGATTTTTCCACACGTCGGTAGTCGTTGTTGGCTCAAGAGTAACTCGGGAGAGGAACTTGGTAACCTGGGAGAGGAACTTGGTAGATCGCAGAAATGAGAAGTAAACGGCAAACTTAGACATACACGTGGGAACTCGTTTAAACTCGTGAACATAAACTTGGAATCTCATAGAAAACCACGAGTTTGATTTTTTCTTTCACTCGGGATCATTCGTGGGTGGACTCGCACCATGGGACAGGGCCATAACAATGCAAAATCCTTTCAGTGAACAACAAAAAATAGATAGTCAGTCAGTCCCTTTCAGTCTACTTCAGAGCTCCATTGTGCCTTGGCTTATCTGAAATTTAACTCAATTTATTTGCCTTTTCTCCATGTCCTTTCATGCTGTTACCCAACAAGGACATCTTAATCTTAAAAAAAAAAAACTTGATTTAATATTCTTCACCTATCGGGCAACTGATGATTTCCAGTACACTTTATGTGGAAATATTGTGCATTGATTCACTACGAAACAAAAAGCAAAAAACTAACTGCTGGAGAAATTCAGGAGGTCAATATATTTTTTTATTTCAGTGTCTGCTCCTGGGCCCGGCCAAGACGGCCACCCGCGGGTCCAGGCAGCGGGCAGTCGAGGCCCGCACCGGGGTTGACCGCTCGCCCCTCCTCCGGGCCCACGCCAGCATGTCCCCAGAGAGGGAACACGCAGTGTCCACGGGGACCTCGGAGGTCCTCTGTGAACCATGCAGGAAGTCGAGCGCTCCCTTGATAAAGTTGGCGAAACATCAATTCGATGATCGTCTGCCTGCAAACTGTCAACCAAAGATACTAGAGGAGTAAGATAGACCACCTGACGAAAAAGCCGTAGTACAGTCATGGGCTCATGGGTAATTTTTTTCGCGCCATTTTGGGAATCAAATTTATGAAGGGTTTATTTTTAATGGGCTTCTGTCATGGCGTCCACATTACCAGCGTAGCGAGCTGTTCTGCTATGGTGCTCGAATCACCAATATAAGTGATTTGAGCACTTTATAGCAGTGTTTCTTCAGGTTCCCCACTAAAGATGAAAGGTAAGAAACAAATTATAACTTTCTGTCTTGAGGCCTGCCCGATCTCTTCCTATAGCTCAGATCGCGGAGCCGGGGGTCGCCAGAAGAATTGCTCTGATCGCTGGTCCGCGGACTATAACACCCTGAAGCCACGGTGTGTGGAGCTTCTAGTCGCGGGGGCAGCGTGCACTTTCCCTCGCGGAGTCTGGGATTCCTCGCCGGAGAAGAGCTCTGACCGCCAGCCCGCGACCTATAACAACATGAAGCCACGGTCTCCGGTAGGAGGTGGCTGATTCGGGACCTCCAAGCCGCGGAGATTCCGAATCGGCTTGTGTTTAAGCCGGTTTGAAATAGTGTTTAAAATACAGGATAAATGGTGTTAAATATACACAATGTACACGGATCAATGGTGTTTAAAACACATAATAAATGGAGTTATAGGGAACAACGACAAGCCACGAGGAGCACACATTAAAGCCTTAATTTCCTTCCCAATGTATGATGACTATACCATATACAATTCTATTCTTATGATCCCGACAATGTATTATATTATATAAGACATGTTTTGGTACATGAGCAAGTTATTAGAAAGTCTTCTTTTATAGATCTAGACTTACCACAATAATAAAGGTAGACAAAGATGTTGGAGAATTTCTCCAGCATTTTTGTCTACCTTCGATTTTCCAGCATCTGCAGTTCCTTCTTAAACAATAATAAAGGTATCAATGTTTACACTACTGTACATTTTTGGTTTTGTTCATGTTGTAAGGCATGCAAGGTATTGTAAACTCTTCTACATTTAAGATAAAGTGACCTATAAGAGGAAAAATGCATCTTCAATATACATATCTCTCCACATCCTTGAAAACAATTGCATTTAAGTGACATATCATCCATTCTGCAGTTATGTGGTTATAATCAGATTTGTTCTTATAAGTTAATTCTATATGATATTTTACTGTAATTTCAGATGTTGACAGTGGGTCCAGAATACTCGATGATAAGATCTCCTCAAGCGAACTACGGAGTACTTGTCAAAGAACTGTCGTCTTTGTTCTGAACACCCTGTGTATATCTCACACATAAAACAATAAATTATGCAAATCTTACCATAAATGACAGAAATAAAAAGTGTTATCCTTTTTTATGAATTTTGATGTATAATTATTTTAAATTGAGTGAATTGATGCAATATACTGCTAACCCACAAATGTTTAGTTATGAGATATTCACATATAAAAACTCGCTCAGCAGCTCGGGTGGCTGTGAGCGGCCGCTGGGACCGGACAGCGGAACTGCAACTAGACCCGGGACTCGCAGGTGACCTGGGAACTGCAGCTAGTCTCGGAGGGTCCTGGCCCCTATACAAAAAAGGCTGCGGACCCCTGGACTAAACCAAACCCTTGATCCTGTCTCACCATCCTTTTTTCAAAATGTACTAACTCAAATGGTGGTGTGTCTTCATTGCCGGCAAATACGGTAACTCATTTCACTCAAATATATGTTGGATTTTCCTCAAATATATGTTAAATTAAAAACTAAACTATGGAAGCACAGTATTCATGTCTAAAGCTCACACTTCTGCATCAATGTAGGTATGTATACACTATTTATTTATACTAATTTAGAATTAAAAAATATCTGGGCATGTGTTCATTTATATTTTATTTACAATATTAGGATTTCAGAGAGAGAGGCAGAATGAAAGAAAAAAAGTTCAACAAAATTAGAGATCACAAGAGGAATATACATATGTGTGTGTGTGTGTGTTATATATTTATATACATATATATCACACATATACACGCATCATATATATATACGTGTTTATAATATATAAATATAGGCAAATATATTAGGCTTATGTTCCTTATACCTTATAGGCAAAAAAATAAAGGCAAATATAATTGCCTTTATGGCTTATGTACATCATGAGAATGGCTCATGTACATCTTGAGTTGCTTTAAATCAATGTTGCTTCTGATCCATGAGGAACTTTGAAATCTGTTATCTCTATCTTGCCACTCACACACAGAAACACACACATACCGTTCCCCCACAACACTGATTAAACCAAAGATCATAGAATGCATATGGTCAGAGACCTTTCATTGCGCATTGTCGTCCCGCCCATTTTTAAAGAAGCTCCTTATTTATTATAAACAAAGATCATAATGGTTTATCATGGAAGGCTAAAATAGACCAAGATAAACTGCAAACTTCAATGGACTGACGTGGATTAAACTGCGAGAGGATTAACGGGGATCGGGGTCTTATTCATAAATTGGCAGAAATGACGTTCCGTTGCGTTCCGACATGTCAGTCCATTGGATATCGTAGGAGTGGTCTATCCTGCTCCTCTAGTATCTTTGCTGTCAACATAGGCAGTCCCTGATTGTGTCAATACTAGCACTCGGCTGGCCATCCGCAGCGCAGTGCCCTGCCCCCTCCCCCTCCCCCCCCCCCCCCCTCCCTCTCTCCCCCCCTACCTCTCTCTCTCTCCCCCTCTCTCTCCCCCCCTCTCTCCCCCCCTCTCTCTCTCCCTCTCTCTCTCTGTCTCTCTCTCTCTCTCTCTCTCCTCTATCTTTCCATCCCCCTCTCTCTCCTCTCCCTCTCTCTCTCTCTGCCCTCTCCTCACCTCTCCCCCTCTCCTCTCCTCCATCCACTCCCCCCTCCACTCCCTCCTCCTCCCTATCTCCCCCTCCCCCCCCTCTGCCCCCTCTACCCCCCCTCCTCTATCTCCCCCTACCCCCCCCCTCCCCACTCCCCTCCCCTCCCCCCTCTCCCCCCCCTCCCCTTTCTCTCCCCTTCCCCCCTCTCTCCCTCCTCCCTCTCTCTCTCCTCTCCCTCCCCCCCCCCCCTCTGACCCTCCCTCCACCCCACCTCTCTCCCCTCCCCACTCCACCTCCCTCCCCCCCCACTGCCCCCCCTCTCTCCCCCTCCTCTCTCTCTCCCCATCCCCCTCCTCTCTCTCCCCCCCTCTGCCCCCCCCCTCCCCTCCCCGTCCCCTCTCCCCCCCCCCCCCTCCACCTCCCTCCCCCTCTCTCTTTCCCCCCCTCTCCAATCCCCCCTCCTGTGTGTGTGTGACGCTGCAGCCCCCCCCCCCCCCCCCCCCCCCCACGCAATCGGGCGTTGAGGGGATGGGACCCAACTGGTCCACCTTGGTCTAGTTGCTATTAAATATATATATTAAAAGCAATAACAAGCAAACATTACCTCAAACCTGACTGTGAAAGAATCCAATGGTTTATCAACCATAATTCACTACAGAAACAAAAGAAACTTCAATATTTGCCAAATATCGCAGAAAATAGAGCAAAAATGGAGAAGCACATTTTGCATCAGCTGAACTGTAACTGACCTTATAACTATCACCATTATACTGCCCGTGAGTGAGTGGGTCTATAATTAACGGTAACAGCAGTAGATAAATCCTGATAATAATTCTCCAGAGGCTGCAGGCCTAGAGCAAAGCCATCAACCTAGATAAGAAACAAACCTTCAGAAAACACTTCTCTTTAAAAGCCTGCAAATATTAAAATTTTGAATTTCAGAATCATAAATTATCATTCTAATTTTATTTAAATCTTGTTCATTTGACTTCCTTTTTAGGATTGAAACCTTTTTTAAAAAAACAAATCCGTTTTTAATTGTTTTTTAAATGTTAAGAACTTAACAAATGTTAAGGGGAAATTGCAATGCCCAAAGGAAATTGCCAGTTATAGACCAGTGCTATTTTTTGTTAATTTACAGCAGAACTCACTTCACTTAGTTTAGTTTGGGGTACAGCATGCAAACAGGCCCTTTGCCCCACTGAGTCCACACCGAGCATTGGTCACTAGTTCCCACTTTCTCACACTAGGGGCAACTTGCAAAGATTAACCTGCAAACCTGCACATCTTTCGGATGTGGGAGGAATCTGGAGCACCAGGAGGAAACCCAATGCCCCTGTTCCTATATGGACACCCTGCGTGTAGGGGAGAGGGTAGCGCCGAAATGTCCTGGTTGGGTTGTTCCTGGGCCTGGCCAATTCAGGGTTTGACTATTAAAAATATGAACACTGTCTATTCTGCCCTGCTAGCCATGTTGCCTGTTACAATGTTATCTTTATTTGCAAATTTTCATCACCTACCTGAAGAAAGAATGAAGAATAGCATGAATTACATCTGGCAATAGCATTGTCCTTTTAACACGAATTGCAATCTTCCAGCAGACAAAGATAATCTATATTACTAAATCTCTGTTCTTGACCGCTTTTGGCCGTCTGTGCTGCGATTTCCGAGAGAACGACGCCATCTACGGCTGTCATTTTTTGCCACCTCGCTCACAGCCCCCCTCCGCCACATGTGTGCCAAGGATTTTTCCCGTCGACGAAAAATGACAGAGATATTAATGTTTTTACAAAATTCACCATTCTCTCTGCTGCCCCTGCTGGAGGGAGGGGGAGGGACTATAAAACAAGGAAGTGGTGTGCCTCAATTAGTCTCTGCAAGATGGAGCTCTGTCAATTAGTCTCTGTCACTCTGAGCTCTGAATGACACTGAACAAATGTCTACATCACTGTGAGTACCCTTAATGTGGTTTGAAAATGAATATATGGTTCATTATCTCTCTCCCTCTCCCTCTCCCTCTCCCCCTCCCCCTCCCCCTCCCCCTCCCCCCTCTCCCTCTCCCCTCTCCTCTCCCCCCCCCTCTCTCCCTTCCCTCCCCCCCCCCCTCCCCTCCCTCTCCCCCCCCCCTCCCCCCCTCCCCCCCCCCCCCCCCCCCCCCCCACCCCCCCCCCCTCCCCCCCCCCCCCCCCCCCCCCCCCCTCCCCCCACCCCCCCCCCCCCCCCCCTCCACCCTCCCCCCCCCCCCCCTGCTCCCCCCCTCTCCCCCCCCCCTCACCTCACCCCCTCTCAGCACACCCTCTCCTCCTCTCCCCTCTCCCCCCCCCTCTCTCCCCCCCCCCTCCCCCCTCTCTCCTGCCCCTCTCTCTCTCTCTCCCCTCCTCCCCTCCACCCCTCTAGGGTGGATATGGGGTAAAAGGAGCAAATTAATAATATTAATATAATATCAAGGGGGGTAATTAGATAGATAGATGATCCTTTATTGTCATTCAGACCTTTCGGTCTGAACGAAATGATGTTGCCTGCAGTCATACACAGAATCAATAATAACAAAACATACAATAAACACAAATTAAACATCCACCACAGTGAGTTCACCAAGCACATCCTCACTGTGATGGAGGCAAAGTCTTAGTCTCCGTCTCTTCCCTCCTTGTTCTCCCTCTGCGCTGAGGCGATCGATCCAGGCCGAAGATGCCGCTCTCCAGTCCAGCGGACCTCCGTGGTGATGTCGCCGCCGCCGAAAGCCGGAACGCCGTCTCCGCTCCGCTCCACCACAGCATCAGCTCCGGGCCGCCGTCCCCGCTCCAGGCCGCCGCCCCAGCTCCAGGTCCCGCAGTCTCCGCTCCAGGCCGCCGCCCCAGCGTGAGTGCGGGGGGGGGGGGGGGGGGGGGGATAGTTAGTGTGTGTGATGCTGCATGCCGCCTCCCCCCCCCACGCTACATGCCACCTCCTTCCCCATAACTGCACATTGGGGGAACAGACCCAACGGGTCTGCACTTGGTCTAGTATAATTATAAAGATTGCACAGTAATTACTAAAACTCCATTCGTGGTTGTAAGTACTGTAAGTTTGTAAGTTAATTGATTCAAGCATAGGAAAATATCCTGGCTTTGTTTACATGAGTTTTTATCTGAGGCAGATTAAAACTTGTATTCCAAAACTTTGTGTAACCATGTCCAATTTAATCTATTTTGCAGAACTAATTTGTCTGGTAATGATTTGACTTCAAGAAACAAATTCCTACTAACAGTAACAAATTTATTAAATTAATTCAATTACTTAATGGTTTGTCCATTAAAAAATGTTCCATATTCGAAGTGTCATATAAAAAAGAAAAATCTTTGGAAGATCTTTTCCAGAACTAAAACAAAATCATTAGGGCTGTTTAACAGACAAGTAACTTTATGTATAATTATATACATTGGTTCTTCCTTTGTCAGATTGAGGAATGTAAATGCAGGAATTGAACTAGTTTCCAATTTGTATACAGGAAGGAACTGCAGGTGCTGGTTTAAACCGATGATAGACACAAAATGCTGGAGTAACTCAGCGGGACAGGCCGCATCACTGGAGAGAAGGAATGGGTGACGTTTCGGGTCGAGACCCTTCTTCAGACGTATCTGTGATATCAGAGAGAGGAAGTAGGTGGGAGCCCATGTGAGAAACAGGGAAAGAAAAGAAAGTGGGGTGACAGGTTAGTTAGAAGCTTACCTAAAATTGAGAATTCAATGTACATACCATTGGGTTTTAAGCTACCCACACGGAATAGGAGGCGCTGTTCTTTCAGTTTACGTGTGGCATCATTCTGACAATGGAAGAAGCCAAGAACTGAAAGATCAGTGTGGGAGTGAGAAGGGGAGAATGGTTAACAACCAGAAGATAATCATAATCATAATAATCATATTTTATTAGCAAAGTATGTTTTGCAACATGAGGAATTTCATTTGTCATACAGTCATACGAATAAAAACCAACAGAACACACAAAATACATTTTTACATAAACATCCACCACAGTGACTCCTCCACATTCCTCACTTTGATGGAAGGCGAAAAAAAGGTAATTCTCTTCCCTTCTTTGTTCTCCTGCAGTCGGGGGCCTCGAGCCTTCCATTGACGGGGCGATCCTGGCTCCCGTAGCTGACAGCGTTTCGGCCCTCGCGTCGGGGCGATCCAGCTCTTGCATCGGGGGGGAATCTCAGCTCCCCCGCACCGGGCTATCTGACCCTGGGTCGGGGCTGGTCGAAACCTTCTGTGTGGAGCTTCCCGAAATCGGTCTCTACCCAAGACTGCAAGCTCCTCGATGGTGAAATCCGCAGGACAAGGCTGGAGTGTTGTTCCCAGGCAAGGGATCGGCTTCGATGGTAAGTCCACGTCCCTGCAGTGGGGCTCAAAGTCAGTCCTGAGCAAGACCTCCAGCTCCATGATGTTAGGCTGCAGAGCGACTGGAGATACGATCCGGAAAACAATCGCATCTCCGGCAAGGTAAGAGATTGAAAAAGGTTCCCCCAACCCTCTCCCCCACATAAAACAAACCAGAGGACATTAAAACACACTAAAAATAACAACAACAAAAAGACAGACAGACTGTTGGCGAGGCTGCCATCATGCGCCGCCCCATTAGGTTTTGATGGATCGAGAGCAATTGTTCAGCAAAACAGTTGCCATTTCTACGTTTGGTCTTAGTGATATACAGGAGGCCACATTGGGAACACCACGTGCAGTAGATGAGGTTTAGAACTGTAAATAGCAAGGAAAATAACCCTGTCCATGCTCGCTGTCCTGTGGCATTGACTGCAAAATAAATGGATGTCGATAGAGATCACATCCAGCCACAACGCCCAATATGCTGAATGAACCACCATACTCGTAGCCTGGGTTCAATCGAACCTGTTGAAACTGACTTAGACATCACAGATTGGGAATCAGATTTGTAGCCCTTCAGTCCACATGGTTATTGGCACATCAATGTGCCTTTACTCAATGAAATCGATGAGTGGAGTTGTACGCATCATTCATGGTAATAAATACACCATCAACTGTTTCCGAAGGGATTGTGATTATATATCGATTTCCCGAAGTTTTGCCCAATATGCAGGATGAAATCCTGTTGCTGTAAAGTTGCTACTAAATAATATTATTGCCCCACAATGAGAATAATCAGTAACATGCAGACACTTATTCAATTATTTTACTCTACAGATGCTGATAACTCAATACAATTTTAGGGCCCATAATAACTTGGATCACAGATGCAGTCTGATCTGATGATTACCATTGGCATTTTCTATGTCATTAGAATAGAAAATTATGGGTACGGAGTTTGAAAAAGTGGTGAATTAGTCATTACCAATTAGAAAGAGGAAGCAAACAACTTAAAAGACTTGCAAGATGTTTTTAATAGAAAGCTTTTAGAATGAGGATTTGTGAATTTTTTCATATAGTCGCTGTCCAATGAAAACACAAGATTCCTCAAAGAACTAGACAGAAAAGCTATCATAAAAGATCATCCCCATGAAGAAACTGAAAGAAATTAATAGAAAAGAAAATGTACATAATGAACGGAAAATCCACAAAGGGAAATGCAATAAAATGAAGCAAAGTCGATAAACTGAAATTGAAGAGTGAAGGAAATTGAATTTTTAGTTTCTTTAATTTAGTTTAGAGATGCAGCATGGAAACAGGCCCTTCTGCCCAATGAGTCCATTCCCATTGATCACCCAATCACAGTAGTTCTGTTATCTAAACCACTCCCTACACACCAGGGATAATTTTAATGAGGTCAATTAACCCACAAACCCGCATGTCTTTGGGAGGTACACAAAAATGCTGAAGAAACTCAGCGGGACAGCAGCATCTATGGAGCGAAGGAAATAGGCAACGTTTCGGGCCGAAACCCTTCTTCAGGGTGGCGGGGAGAAGGAAGGAAAAAGGAGGAGGAGACAGCCCGAGGGCTGAGGAAGGGGAGGAGACAGCCCAAGGGCTGAGGAAGGGGAGGAGACAGCAAAGGCTAACAAAATTGGGAGAATTCAATGTTAGGAGGTTGTGAAACTGTCTCCGGAGAGAGGAGGAGAACTTTTTCAAAGTAGGCATACCTTGAGGAGATTTCGCAGTGGAGTAGACAAAGTGTTTAAGAAGGAACTGCAGATGCTGGAAAATAGAAGGTACACAAAAATGCTGGAGAAACTCAGCGGGTGCAGCAGCATCTATGGGATGTGGGAGGAAACAGAAGCCAAGTCATTGTTTTTTTTTCAAGTGGCGATTCACAGGTTCTTGATTAGTAAGGGTGTCAAAGATTACAGAGAGAAGGAGGGAGGCTGAGGGGGAAAGAGAAATCAGCCACGATTGAATGGCAGAGTACACATGATGGTTCGAATGACCTAATTCTGAATGAATGAACGAATGATACTTTATTATCACATGTGACTTGTCACGGTGAGATTCTTTGTTTTGCATACACAAGTATGCAAAGAGTCGCTACATATAGGGCCGACCAAGTTACGAAGTATTCCATTTAGACCACAATGGTCCCCCTTTGTTCTCGGCAGCCCCCCAAGCTGGGACCCTCTTTGTTCTCTGCGACACGTCTGCCACCCACCGTGTGCCCGTCCAACTGTAGCCTCCTGTACATCGGTAACTCCAAGTGTAAACCCACGGCCATATCGCCAGACACGTGCTCGGTCCGCCAAGGCTTGCAGGAGCTCCCAGTTGCTAACTATTTAACTCTCCTCCCCTTTTCTTTTCTGACCTTTCAATTCTGAGCTTCCTCCACTGCCAGAGTTAGGCCACTCGCAAATTGGAAGAACAGCACTTCATATTCCGTCTGGGTAGCATACAACCCAACAGTTATGAACCATTCTGCCTCTACGATGTGTGTAACCAGAACATCCAAAGGAAACCCATGCAGTTACAGGGGGAACGTGCACACTTCACACAGATAGCAGTCAAGGCCAGGATCAAACCCGGGTCTCTGGCTCTGTGAGGCAGCAGCTCTACTAGCTTTGCCACTGTGCTGCCCAAACAGTGACCAAAATGATACCAAGCACTCCCAATAAGTGCTGGGTAATTTCTCCAGAAAAATATTGAGTGGAAAGTTGTATTTATGTAAAAAAAGTTACCTTAAGTCAACCTCAGTCACTTTCAGTAGTTTAATCACTTGGGCTCATTTATGGGGGGGAAATTACCCAATCAGCTCCAGTACATTTAGAGACACTACTGGCACTATCTCAAGTCAAGTCAAGTCAAGTCAAGTTTATTTGTCACATACACAAATAAACTATCTGGCACCATCACAAACTTCCAGAGACACACAGTAGATTTGCAGCTTCCAAATAAAGTATAGGCCAACTCCAAAGTCCAGATTGAAGCTTGCCTTCTCCCAAGGTGGGAAAACTTATTTTCAAATGAAGAGACATCAGGTTAACAAGATGTCATGGGGCGCTGTTTTTCTGCAGACTTCCAAGATGATCTGTGCAATTGGGCTCACTGCCCAGAGTTGTTCCTTTAGATATTCTCACCACAATTTGAAGCTGTCAGGGTTGTTTTATCCACAGTGCCAACAATTAACACAATGAAGTCATTGGCAGACAGCCGGCCGGCTGAAAACATTCATCAGAAACCATGAGCAGAGAACTAGGTTTCACAATTACTTTGCTGGATCAAGGACTTACATTTAGAATAATCTTATAAAGGTTTCTAAGCTATCTTAAAAGTATTTTAATTTACAGATGTTCATTTCTGTTCCACTCGCACCATGACTTCTCTATCCTCAGCTTCCTACAGTTTCTAATGAAGCTCACCACAAGTTCAGAGGGTCACACTTCCATTTCTAGTTAAGAACATTACAGTCCTCTAAACGTAACATCAACTTCAACAATTTCAGGTAAACAGCACTCAGTATTTTCTGGTTGTAGTTTAGACACGAGCCTCCATGGTATTTTCCATCAGGAATTTCAAATACCAATTCCATTTATAATTCCTCAAGATCCATCTTCAATTTCTTTATTTGCCTTATTTCAGTTTCTGTTATCTCATTTTGTTATTTAATTTCATTTACCTTCCACTTTATTATAGATTTTCCCCATTGTTCTCTCCTCTCACTCTCCTTTCTCGGCATTTTTTTAAATCGTTACCTTTGACTTTCATCAGTTTGTTTTAAAAAAATCATCAAACTCCCCTCACTTGTATCCACCTATCACTTACCAGGCTTTGTCTTGCCTTCATTTCCCTTTCACAGCTTTCTCACCCCCCCCTCCCCCAAAACTACAATCAGTCTGAAGAAAAGTCCTGACCTGTCGATTTCCTCCACAGATGTGGTGTCCAGTCAGGGAATGTTGCCAATTGGCTCATTCCAGACTGCAGTAGTACGTGCTGAGGGACACTGATGCTTGGTGTAGCCATTGCCAAGGCTCTGTTGGGGTGGACCAGTCGAGGGCCATTCTGCTGCTGGACATTGGAGGATACCCCTCAAACAATGGAAGGGATATCACCCCAGGTGGCCACATGAGTAGCAAGGTTGTTTTGTTTAAAGATAGGTGCAAAAACGACTGAGTGCGACAAAAATGGAAAGTACAGATGCTGCAAATGTTGGAAGAGTTTTTACAGTTTTTGCTTTGTCTATATTTTTTATTCTGAATAAATTTTATTTTTTGGGGAAAAAATCCTCCACAGATATTGCCTGACCTGCTGAAATGCTCCAGCACTTTGTGTCTTTTACCTGAAACTCCTTGAATAAATTGTGCATAAATCCTATTCATAAATGCTGCCTACCTGAATACTTTCAGCATTTTCAGTTCTTTTATTTTAGATGCCCCGACTCAACGACATTCCCCTTTTGGAAGAACATTATAATTGCTTATGTGTGAGACATTTTATGGTTATTAAATCATAAGATCTAATTTCATCACAAAATGTTTGCAATACATTGGAAGATGACATTGTAAATTGTGTGTTGCAGACAGAGGCACAGACAGGTGCAGAAGCCCTCTCTGTCTGCTCCCGTGGACTGTGACATGGTGGCACAGTGGTAGATTGCTGCCTTACAGCGCCAGAGACCCGGGCTCGATCCTGACTAGGTGTGCGGTCTGTACAGAGTTTGTATGTTCTCCCCGTGACCTGCATGGGTTTTCTCCGAGATCTTCCGTTTCCTCCCGCACTCCAAAGATTGATAGGTTTGTAGTTTAATTGGCTTGGTATAAATGTAAAAAAGAATTGTCCCTTGTGTGTGTTGGGTAGTGGTAATGTGCAGAAATCGCTGGTCGCTGCAGACTCGGTGGGCCGAAGGGCATGTTTCCATGCCATATGTCTAAACTAACTGGTAATAAAGTGTGATTATAATTAAATTAAACTAAACTAATGGAAGAGTCTAGAATCATTAGATTAAAAGGAGAGCACAGAATCAGATTAAAAGGACATACCTTCAGAATAGAGAAGGTGTTTCTTTAGCCAAGGGTTGGTGAATCAGTGGAAGTCATTGCCACAGGTGGCTGTGGAGGTCAGAACATTGGGTATTTTTAAAGCAGAGATTGATAGGTTCTTGATCAGCAAGGGTGTTGAAAGTTACGGGGAGAAGGCAAGAGAATAGGGTTGAGAAGGAAAAACAGATCAGTCATGATTGAATAGTGGTGTAGACTCTATGGACTGCATGGCCTACTTCTGCTCGCGTGTCTTAATTGCCTGTCCCACGAGCATGTGACTGCATGCGGCAAGCGTGACCAAACCAGAAGCGGGGGCCGCGCGGAGTTCTAGTGAGTGACATGAAGTTCGAGCGAAGTCCGTGGGACGTTCGCACGTGGCATACAGCGTCGAGGCGGCTGTGGGCCAGCAGGCCGTTGCCATGCAGAATTTTTGAACACGATCTGTTTTTCGAAGCCCCGCGCGATGTCGGGACCAGCTCCGCACAACTCCATATGACTCCGGCGATCGAAGTGGGACCGGCCCCGCGAGGCCATATGGCTCAAGGCACCACGTTAGGTCGCGCTTGCCGCATGGAGCCGCATGTTCGTGGGTCAGTCGCGCTTGTCGCATGGAGTTGCATGCTTGTGGGACTGGCCCTTTATGGTATTCCACCATATGCAGAAAATTCCAACAGTATTCTCTCTATTGCAGAGCTGTTTGGTTCCATTTTTATACGTCCATTTATAGTCAGAGAATTGCCTCCAATAGCTTCTCTTTATGGATCTACATTATTACCTTTGAATTCCCCCCAAGAATATTTTTGGAATGCTTCTCAGCCATTGAGTAACTTTATCTGAAAAATTGTGCTGGTTTACAAGTTCACAAGTTATGGCCCTGTCCCACGATGCGAGTTCATTCAAGAACTCTCCCGAGTTTAAAAAAAAATCAAACACGTGGTAAGCACAGAGAATGAACGAAGCGGGTACATCGGGTAATTCTAATTGACACCCATTCTAATCAAGAATTTGTCTATCTCTGCCTTAAAAATATCCACTGACTTGGCCTCCACAGCTCTCCGTGGCAATGAATTCCACAGATTAACTACCCTCTGACTAAACACAGATAGGTTTACAATATCACATTGGCTTGCAGTACCCACATTGCTTCTAAATTGCAATATTGCTCAGCTGATATCTAGTACCAGATGAACAGAAAATTCCTCCACTAACTGTTGGAAAGACTTTGGTTTTGGCCCTCGCTATAAATTGTGTACCATTGCCACTGACTCTGTCCTTCTGGCTTCCTGACTGGTCTAGACTGAAACAATATGATCGCATACTTGTTGGCATATTAGGATTAGATCATTTATCCACATTCTAACCAAGAGCACCATTTTCCACTTCGTGTAAGGTTGATCAATGGTCAGTGTGGACACGGGGGGCAAAGGGCCTGCTTCCATGCGGTATTTCTAAACTAAATATCCTGATTAACTATCACTTCTGTGCTCAGTGACCAGCACCAACTCGTGGTGAAGTAATACCTTGATATTAAAACCATTTTACCTCCATGAATTCACCTTTCCCTAAATCTCTTGCATTCCAATAAATTCTCCAAATAGCTGATCCCTTTGAATTCAAGAATTCCAGACTTTAATCACTCCATCTGTGCTTCCAATGCGTCAAGCTCTGGAATTTCCCTGGTAAATTCCGCACCTCTCTTTCCTTTAAAATGACATTCGGAAAACCTACATCCTTTGGTCAAGGTTTTGGTCAGTTGCCAAAATGTCTTCTTCTGTGGATTAGAATCAGAGCTTGTGTTCAGACTCTTCTGTGAAAACCCCCAGTTTTCTGCAATGTTAAAACCGTTTGCATGAACAAGAGTCTTGCCTAACAAAGCATAGTCAGAACCATTGGTACTTTGGTATGTAGGAAATGTAATAGAATTGATATTTCACTCTGAAATTTGCAATAACATTTCTTCGATATTTTTGTAGACACAAGAAACTGCACCTGCCTGTTTACAAAAGCCTGAAATATTTCTTCCCAGCTGTCATCAGGCTATTGAATCATCCTACCACAACCAGAGAGCAATCCTGAACTACTACCTGCCTCGTTGGTGACCCTCAGACTATCCTTGATCGGACTTTACTGGCTTTACCTTGCACTAAACGTTATTCCCTTATCATGTATCTATACAGTGTAAATGGCTCGATTGTTGTCTTGCTGCTGACTGGATAGCACACAACAAAAGCTTTTCACTGTACCTCGGTACGCTTGACAATAAACTAAACTGTAGAATTGAAGAAGGGTCCCAACCTCAAACATTGCCTTCCCAGGTTCTCCAGGGATTGAGGCGCTCCAGCACTTTGTGTCTTTATTTGATGTTTTTGTTGCCTTCAGACACACAGACTTCCACAGGCACCAACCATCCTCTGGTACTTTGCCAAATGAGTAATTTTGTGCAAATCTAAATAACAAATGTCAGCAGATTATTCAAGTATGGGGACATGATGGTTGAAACTCAATCTGGTTCCCTGCCAATGTTCATGTTTGGCACAGGGAGTAGAAGTCATGTACTAATTCTTCTCTCTGACGGAGTCACTTGTGCTACCACTTCAGCCAACACAATTCAGACCAGGAATCAAATCCTTTGCTACCAACATTTCCTTATTTCCATGCATTGCCAAATTGGCCACAGGTGGAAAACATTAATGTATATATTTCATGCTCATTTATATTTAACTTTTTATGCAGCCATACATTACTTTCACAATTAGATCATTCATTCTTGTCAACACATGGTGTTAACAATATGAAGTCATTTTTGAAAGGGATATTTATGTTCCTGGATCTACATTTCAGGAAAGGTAGGAACCAATAGTGAAGGCAGAACAGAGGATGTACTTCGTGCAATGATGGTCCAATTCCATACAATGATGGTCCAATTCCATACGGCCATCAGAGTCTGTCCTCACCTTCTCCATCATGGTCAGGTTTGGCTCAGCCACCAAGCACACCATCCGGAGGTTGTAGCGAATCGTCCGATCAGCTGAGAAGGTTATTGGCTGCAACCTTCCTTCCATTGACGAACTGTACACTGCAAGGGTCAGGAAGCAAGTGGGTAAGATCATCTCTGACCCCTCTCACCCTGGCCACAAACTCTTTGAATTACTTCCCTCTGGAAGGCGACTCCGGACGGTCAAAGCTGACACAGGCAGACATAAAAACACGAGTAGTAGCTCTACTCAATAACCAAAAATATGTAGCCTGCTTTTGCTCTGGTATTTTATTTAATTCACATGTTTAATCAATAATTTTTTATTATTAATGTTTAATGTTTTATGTGTCATTCCTAGCTGTCACTGTATGTCATGTTGTCATTTGCGGGCGGAGCACCAAGGCAAATTCCTTGTATGTGAATACTTGGCCAATAAACGTATTCATTCATTCATCTCCAAGTTTATTTCTTCAGTTCTCATCTTCTTTGTGGATTCCTCTTAAAATAAAATTCTCTAATTACAACGAATCCAATTAAACAAATGGATAATACTTCACATATTCATTAAATTAATTCTGCATAACTTCTTTTACATCAGCAGACAGTGCTATATTCAGTGTGTAGGAAGGAACTGCAGATGCTGATTTAAACCGAAGATAGACATAAAAAGCTGGAGTAACTCAGCCTGAAGAAGGGTCTCGACCTGGAACGTCACCCATTCCTTCTCTCCAGAGATGCTGCCTTCCCCGCTGAGTTACTCCAGCTTTTTGTGTCTATATTCAAAGTATTCTTATTCTGCCAAGAATGCATAACACATTCCTAACAAATTCCAGCAACCTGGAGCAGCAGATGTACATACTTATATTATTATTGTAGTCAGGTGCCACCTGTTTGACTGCAGCACGCCACACCAAAGGAAGCAAACACAAAAGCTTGATAATTTTTAGCTGACTGAACACTTGTAAATAGTACGATCATAGATCCACAATTATACTAAAAGATGGAGGCAATTGATAACAAATGAACAAGGCAAGGAATCATATCTGCCAAGAATATTTTGTTTATCAGAAGGCAAAAAATATCAGATTTTGGTTCTGCATCTGATAGTGTAAAATATTAGATGCAAAAAAGATAAAAAGATCTGTGCAAGAAAAGTTCAACAATGATTCTGTTTATAGTACACAACGTTTTCCCCAAATACTAGTTCTGCATGCAGCTCTTACTGGGATTGTTTGGGGGGAGAGGAAGGATCTCTCCTGGTCCGAGAACACTGATGCAATCATAAAGAAAGCACATCAGCGCCTCTACTTCCTGAGAAGATCACGGAGAGTCGGTATGTCAAGGAGGACTCTCTCTGACTTCTACAGGTGCACAGTAGAGAGCATGCTGACCGGTTGCATCATGGCTTGGTTCGGCAACCTCAGCGCCCAGGAGCGGAAAAGACTACAGAAAGTAATAAACACTGCCCAGTCCATCATCGGCTCTGACCTCCCTACCATCGAGGGGTTCTATCACAGTCGCTGCCTCAAAAAAGCTGCCAGCATCATCAAGGAACTACACCATCCTGGCCACACACTCATCTCCCAGCTACCATCAGGTAGAAGGTACAGGAGCCTGAAGACTGCAACGTCCAGGTTCAGAAACAGCTTATTCCCCACAGCCATCAGGCTTTTGAACTCAACTCAAACAAAACTCTGAACATTAATAGCCCATTATCTGTTTATTTGCACTTTATCTGTTTTATTTATTCATGTGTGTATATATTTATACCATGGTATATGGACACACTGATCTGTTCCATATTCATGCCTTATATAATTCTGTTGTGCTGAAGCAAAGCAAGAATTTAATTGTCCTATCTGGGACACATGACAATAAAATCTCTTGAATCTTGAATCATTTGCTTTGTTTTTGAGCCATATGCTTTGAACGTTTTCAGGTTCAGATTTTAATTTCAGTGAAGCATCAAGCTTCAGTTTCTCTCCAACAACCCCCCACCCCCCCTTGCCCCTCCTCCCCAATCTGTTCAACATTTTCTGAAATAAAATTTGCTTTCTATTCTCAGCTGCTTGACTTTCTGATGTTCAAGAAGGAAATGCGTTAATCAGATTCTTTACACAGACATTACTTACTAAATCTTCAGCACTAGAATCCTCACCATCTCTCCCACAAAATCTTGTTTAATCAGTCCTTTCTTTCATCAAAGAAATAGCAATTAGGAAACTCCTCCACATGCAAACTGAGTTCAAAAACACCCACTCTATGTATCCCATTAAACTCAATGTGCATGAAATTGAACAGTACAAGAAGTGCCCAACTGATTTATATAGTGAAATGCAAATCAGACATGCAGCAAATATGAAGGCATTTCAAATACTCAGTGTCATTATCTATATAATTTAAATCTGAAGCTTGCCTTTGCTGCTTTAATTCTGTCTCCCTTTTCCACACCACTCCGTGCTACCACAATGCTTCCCTTTCAGCATTTCAAAGGGACTATTCATATGATAGGAGCAGATTTAGGCCATTCGGCCAGTCCGAGTTAGGCCTACTCAGCTAGTTAATCATGGTTCATCTAACTCTCCCTCCTGACCCCATTCTCATGCCTTCTCCCATAACCCCTGACATCTGTACTAATCAAGAATCTACTGTATCCATCTCCACTTTAAAAATATCCATTGACTTGGCCTCCACAGACTTCTGTGGCAAAGAATTCCAGATTCACTACCCTCTGACTAAAATTCCTTATGATCTCCTTTCTAAAGGAATGTCTTTTAAGTCTGAGGCTATGACCTCTAATCTTTGACTCTCCCACGGGTGGAAACATCCTCTCCATATCCATTCTATTCCCTTTGTGACTCCCAGATCCGTCCTTCTATCTCCACCAACTGTTCCCTTTCCTACATCACCTTTCTATGCACCTGCAGGGGATGCAATAGTTGCTCTTCTACCTCGTCCCTTCCCACTATCCCAGGAACCCAGGCCATCCTTCCAGCGGAAGCACTTCCTCCAATCTAAAGTATTGGATTTGGTGCTGCTGCGATTCTCCAGTTCACTCAAGAAACCAAATCCTAATTGGATGACCAGTTTGAGGAGCCTTTGTTCAATCCACTGGGGATTGGTTTTCCTGTCACTTTAAGTTTTCCATCCCATTCCACCATGTGTCTGTGGCCTTGTTTGCTCTTCCAATGATGACAAATGTATCTCTGAGGACCAACACTTTATCATTAAAACCTGCCGTCTCAAAGTTGAGTGTAACAATTTTGCTTAACAAAGTGAGTTGGTTAACACACTTTCTCTGTTTATATCAAAACTGACTAGTTCCACTACATGGATGTCCATCTGTTGTTTGACCTTCTCCCTAGATACCACCTCATAACCTGTGCATTTCCATTAGTCTGAAGAAGGGTCTCGACCCGAAACATCACCCATTTCTTTTCTCCAATGATGCAGCCCGACCCGCTGAGTTACTCCAGCTTTTTGAGTCTATCTTCAGTGTTAATTAACCAGCATTTGCAGTTCCATCATACACATTTCTATTATTTGGCTTTAGTTCTCTGCAATGGCTGTGACCAGCATTTTACAGCTTTTATTTGTGTCTTCGTTGATTTTCTCTTTCTCCAATTTTTTTCACTAATGAGGGAAATGAGGAACATAGCAGGCTAGGCAGCATCTCAGTGATGATAGATAGGTGTCATTTCTAGTTGCGGCCCTTCTTCAGGCTGATTGTAGTTGTGTTGGGATGGGGGGACAAAATTAGAAGAGGAAAGGGGCAGGAATGGAATGGCGGGACTGTCATATGAGGAGAGATTGCAAAGACTAGGCTTGTATTCACTGGAGTTTAGAAGGATGAGGGGAGATCTTATAGAAACATATAACATTATAAAAGGACTGGACAAGCTAGATGCAGGAAAAGTGTTCCCAATGTTGGGCGAGTCCAGAACCAGGGGCCACAGTCTCAAAATAAAGGGGAGGCCATTTAAGACTGAGGTGAGAAAAAACTTTTTCACCCAGAGAGTTGTGAATTTGTGGAATTCCCTGCCACAGAGGGCAGTGGAGGCCAAATCACTGGATGGATTTAAGAGAGAGTTAGATAGAGCTCTAGGGGCTAGTGGAATCAAGGGTTATGGGGAGAAGGCAGTCATGGGTTATTGATTGGGGACGATCAGCCATGATCACAATGAACGGCGGTGCTGGCTCGAAGAGCCAAATGGCCTGCTCCTGCACCTGTTTTCTATGTTTCTATGTTTCTAGGACATAGCCTGGCGAGTGATAGGTGGACACATGTAAACTGGGCCCCCCTTCAATTACTTCCCCAACCTTTCCATATCCAACCAATATCACACATCTCTGGAATATGTAATGTACCAATTGTATACCAAGTTCCAAATGAGGCCTCCAGTATCAACATAAGGAATACCCAGTCCATTAAATTAATGTTTTTGTAGTGCATAACTGCATCAACCCTACAAGGCCACCTCATAACCATCCACTCATGTCAACCATTGCAAAATTGTGCAATGACCATTTCTGAGTAAAGTTGCTTTTTCACTGCTGTTTACCAATGAAGTTTTGCTTGGTATTAATAGTTGGGACTGGAGAGAAAACAAAGGGTTAAGTTTTCATTCTTAGTTTGTAGCCAAGTAGATCAAAAACCACATGAGCGTCGAGGCTTTTCGTCAATAGCCACTCGTGTCACACCAGTAACTCGTTTTCTGCTCTGCAGGAGAGAAAAAAAAATAAAAGGCTCTAGGTCCTAAGTTTCTCCAGGACCATGCATTGCAGGCATCCTTAATCCCTCTCATCAAACCATAACCGGAAGAGAATGCTTTAGTTTGCCTGACTAGCTTTAAAAGGAAGGAACTAATTAGGACAAAGGAAAAGGTCATAACCCCCAAAGATGCGAGAAAAGCTACAAACAGGAAACTGCTGACAAAGATGTAATGTTGCCAGTTCTTGCAGCCACCTAGGGATTTGAGTTTGATTGTTTTGAGTAGGACATTGTGAACCCTGGGGGAGTGTGTGAATGCAGGACGATCGGACTGATTACTTTCATCCACACTAATTCGGTTGAATCCCAGAATCTTATTTAACAAAGAAATTGCGACCATTTAACAAACGTGCTTACGCCGCCTCATCAATACTGTGGGATTAGTTCAATAATCTGCAGTCTGTTGATGAAAGCTGCAGTTGTCCAGTATTGTGTACAATTTGGATGATGTCCAGATTGCAAAGACCGTTTCTGAGCAACCGTTGGGGCAGAGTTTATTTCATGTCTGATTAATGTACTAACAAAATGTTAAAAGCTCAGATGGTCATTGGTTTTCAAGAAATTGCGGCCGCAAAAATCTGCAGCTGTTCTGGGAACTGTAAACTTCTTGTCTGCTCGATTTGTTTTATGCTGGTTTCTCAAGAAGCCTTTTTACAAGGGGGGCCCCTTCAACTACCTCCACTATCTTTTCATCTCTTAACCTTACCCCACACCCCTGGCATTTTGGAATGTTAGAACATTTACTGGTGCCTTGTGATTGAGGCCTGTGGTGTGAGAAATCTCAATTTAGTTTATTTTCACATTTTCTGAGGTACAGTGAAATGCTTTTTATTGTGTGCCATACCAGTCTGCAGAATGGCCATAAATGACTACAAACAAGCCATCCACAGAGTACAGATACAGGATAAAGCAAATAATGTTCTGTGCGAGATAAAGTCCAATTAAAGATAGTCCAAGGGTCTCCAATGGTGGCCGATTGGGAAAGGGGGAGATGCAGCGAGACCTGGGTGTCATGGTACACCAGTCATTGAAGGTAGGCATGCAGGTGCAGCAGGCAGTAAAGAAAGCGAATGGTATGTTAGCTTTCATTGCAAAAGGATTTGAGTATATAGGAGCAGGGAGGTTCTACTGCAGTTGTACAGGGTCTTGGTGAGACCACACCTGGAGTATTGCGTACAGTTTTGGTCTCCAAATCTGAGGAAGGACATTATTGCCATAGAGGGAGTGCAGAGACGGTTCACCAGACTGATTCCTGGGATGTCAGGACTGTCTTATGAAGAAAGACTGGATAGACTTGGTTTATACTCTCTAGAATTTAGGAGATTGAGAGGGGATCTTATAGAAACTTACAAAATTCTTAAGGGGTTGGACAGGCTAGATGCAGGAAGATTGTTCCCGATGTTAGGGAAGTCCAGGACAAGGGGTCACAGCTTACGTCTAAGGGGAAAATCCTTTAAAAACCGAGATGAGAAGAACTTTTTTCACACAGAGAGTGGTGAATCTCTGGAACTCTCTGCCACAGAGGGTAGTGAGGCCAGTTCATTGGCTATATTTAAGAGGGAGTTAGATGTGGCCCTTGTGGCTAAGGGGATCAGGGGTATGGAGAGAAGGCAGGTACGGGATACTGAGTTGGATGATCAGCCATGATCATATTGAATGGCGGTGCAGGCTCGAAGGGCCGAATGGCCTACTCCTGCACCTAATTTCTATGTTCTATGTTTCCATGTTTCTATGAGGTAGGTGGGAGGTCAGGCCCACTCTCTAGTTGGTGATAGGTTGGTTCAGTTGCCTGATAAGGTATAGTTAAGGATAAGTTAAGGAGTAGCCAGTGCATTAACTCCACTCGTGAATTTCAATCTGAGACGCACTCCAGGTGGAACTACAAGGAACATGTAGGATATTAGTCTGAAATTGGTTGTAGGATATTAGTCTGAAACAGGCCCCTCGGCCCACTGAGTCCATGCTGACCACTGATCACATGTTCACACGAGATCTATGTTATTCCACTTTCATATCCATTCCCTACACACAAGGGTCAATTTACATATTAACCTGAAGAAGGATCTCAACCCAAAACATTACCCATCCATGTTTTCCAGAGATGTTGCCTGATTTGGTGAGCTACTCCAGCACTTTTCTCCTTCTGTGTATTAACAAGCATCTGCAGTTCTTTGGGATGTGGGAGGAAATGAAGGACATGGTTACAAGGAGAATATGCAAACTCCACATGGACAGCACCTGTGGTCTGGATCAAACCCGGGTATCTGGTATTGTGAGGCAGCAGTTTGTCCACCACTACTGTATATTAGCATTTTCTGGAACTTGTGTGTACATGGAAGAATTGCATGGGTCATATTTTTTTACAGTTTCCATCACATACTTGGAAACAAATAATTTACAAAATTAAAAACAATGTTTTTTTCTGCAATACAAATTTCCATAAGCAGCAATTAATATTTCCCTTGCAACCTGATACAAGGGAAGTAACCCGGTAAATAACATTTACAAGATTGCTGGTCTTTTGAAAACTCCTGTAATAAAATCAAAATTAGTGTAGAATAGCACCGTCAGTTCTAACAAATAGGTTTAGACTCCAAACGTTAAAACCGTTTCTCTTTCTATAGATGCTGCCAGACCTGCTCATTATCTCCAGTTTTTTGGTTTTGTTTCAATGTTAAATTTTACACAAAGGAAAAATTCAGCCATTAATTAGCACATTGATAGAATTTGGGAGTTGGGATGTGATCTGCAACAGATGATTGATGGTCATCATGAACATTGACAGGTGGCGCAATGGGCTAAGTGTTCGGCTGGCGACCGGAGGGTAGCCGGTTCGAATCCCGCTTGGAGTGCATACTGTCGTTGTGTCCTTGGGCAAGACACTTCACCCACCTTTGCCTGCACGTGAATGTGTGTGAATGTGTATGAGTGATTGGTGGTGGTCGGAGGGGCCGTAGGCGCAGATTAGCAGCCACGCTTCCGTCAGTCTGCCCCAGGGCAGCTGTGGCTACAGAAGTAGCTCACCACCACCGAGTGTGACTGAGGAGTGAATGAATAATGCGATGTAAAGCGCCTTGAGTATCTAGAAAGGCGCTATATAAATCCCATCCATTATTATTCATTAGTTCATAAGTGATAGGAGCAGAATTAGGCTATTTGGCCCATCAAGTCTACTCTGCCATTCAATCATGACAGATCTATTTTTACCTCTCAACCCCATTCTCCTCCTTTCTCCCCATAACCCCTGACACTCACACTAATCAAGAATATTTCTCTCTCTGCCTTAAAAATATCAATGGACAACCCCACTAACTTCTGTGGCAATGAATTCCCTCCCACCCTCTGACCAAAGAAATTCCTCCTCATCTCCTTCATAAAGGAACGTCCTTTATTTCTGAGGCTATGACCTCCGGTCCTAGACTTTTCCACGAGTAAAAACATCCTCTTCCCATCCACTCTATCATGTACATTCTTTATGACATACACTGAAATGCAAAGGCAATCCTAATAGATGACTGCAAACTGTAAGTGAAGACTAGCCTTTCACCCATTACAAAACGCCTAAAGCCCTCTTGTGGCACTCGATTATGCTCCACTGAAATCAAATCAGACAGTGGATGAGATAACTAAATAGAAAAGTAACATCCTGAACTGTACTCATTATAGATAACAAATTCCCCTGTTTCCAACACAGTCTCAAACCACAGAGCTATCAGCAGAACAGACCTGAGCAAGGATCTGGTAAAATTCCCTCCAATTGATGATAATTTAAAAGGCAGGTTTTAAAATTGCTCAAAAAGGTCAGAGCATCTGGCGGAGAATTGAATCTTTCCCCATTAATTGACTGGTTTCTATTAAATGTTGAGTACAAAGTGGTTTGTGAAATTAAAAATGAACGAGGCAACACAAATTGAATAAAGGATCACTGGAATCTGTCCTTTTCCAATTCTCCTTTGAGCTCTTTTACATTGAACAAGGACAATGTCAGAACACATGGGGGTGGGGTAGCAAAAAAGGAATATAGAATTCAAAGCCAGAGATAGCCGTGGGCTGTCATAAATCACATCATTGATGGGCATTTGAAAAGGAAATTTGAGTCTCACAGTATAATGCCATAATCTTGGCCTTCAATAATCAGTTCTACTTTCAGGTTGTTAACATGGCCACTTTTAACAGCTGCTAATTCTTTCATTAGTGCTGCATAGCAGAAGTCCAGAGTTTCTGTTCCTTATGCAATTCTTCAGATAACAACACAATCTGTGACCCCAGGACATCAAAATACTCTAACCATGTCCACTAAATATTCCACATCATCAACACCATTGCATTCATCAGTAATGACCAGAGTCATCATTAACTAGTAAAGTAACTCAGTCAGTAACATAATGTACTGCTTACAGGAACAGATCTGATTCGGGAACAGGTTAGATTTACTGCAGCGTGTAATTCTATCTAATCCTATCTTTAAAAAAAAATCCAATCACAAGTTAGTAAATGTGATGGGAGATACCTGGATAAGTGCAGCTTAAAAGAATGTATACTGTACAAGCAGATTAACATTGAAGACAAAGCATGCAGACTTGAAATTACCTGGCACCACATTCATCACAGTGAACATTCAATCTCACCACTACTGATTTACCTTGGCTGTCATACGCACCATATGTAAAATGCACTGAATTAATCAAAACATTTTTGACAGTATTTCCCAACCGCATGACTACCATTTAGAAAATCAAAGTGATACAATTTTTTGCAGTTCTCCTCCAAGTCACACATTACCCTAGCTTGGAAATATAGTTATATTACTTCATCATTAGGACTTTGGAAGCCGCAGACTCCGGTAGGAGGGGGCCGACTCTGTGTCCATGCCGCTGAGGACGTCCCGCAGCCCCGACGTCGGACTTTTAACACCCCGGCGTGCGGTCCTGAACATCGAGCCGCCCGTAGCGGCAACTGCGGAGGGCTTGGGGAGGCCCTGACCATGGGGAATAGTGGAGGAAGAAGACTGACTTTGGTGCCTTCCCACACAGTGGGGAACTTTGATTCTGCTGTGTGGGGATGTTTTATGTCAAACCCTATAGTGTGTTGTGTCCTGTTGATTTTTATTGTATGGCTGTATGGGAATTCATTTCACTGTGCCATCAGGCACACGTGACAATTAAATCTATCTTGAATCTTGAATCTTGAACCTTGAATCCTAACACCCCTTGCCCATAGCACTGGAGGGAATTACTTCAAGGTGTTTTGTCACCACAAATTAAAGGCAAATAGAGAGAGGCCAATAAATATTAGCCTTGCCATTTAATGTTGATATTATATTGGAGACTTATAGAAAAGAAAACGTGTACTTCAAAACAGTTGGAGAAGGGGAGAGAGACTGGGCCCTCCAAACCGGTTGTGATTTGTAGAACTTCATTCTTAACAAACATCACATTTTATGTTCAGCACATCATGGCACCACTTGTTTCAACATCCCTTTTCTTTAATTCTGGTGCTTTCCTCCAATTCTTATTTTGAATGTGTTCATTACCCTTTCGGCTATGTTTTGTCTCTCATTATTTTTCTCCATTGTGGCATTTAAGGGCCTTTTGGATAGGCATATGGATATGGAGGGAATGGAGGGATATGGATTATGTGCAGGCAGGTAAGAATTGGTCTCGACATCTTGTTTGGTACAGACATTGTGGGCTGGTGCCTTTTTATTCATTTTTTTTGTGATACAACGCGGAAACAGGCCCTTCGGTTGTCCGAGTCCACACTGACCAGCGATCCCTACACTCTTACACTATCCTACACACACGGGGGACAATTTACAATTTTACCAAGCCTGTACATTTTTGGGAAGTGTGGGAAGAAACCTGAGAAAACCCATACAGGTCACGAGGGGAACGTACAAACTCCATACAGACAGCATCCATAGTCAGAATCAAACCTAGGTCTCTGACGCTGTTAGGGAGCAAATCTATCACTGTGCCACCTTGCCACCCTTAACGTGCTGTACAGTTCTATGTTCTATGGTTTTCATTTTTGTTGCTTAATCAGTAGACATCCTAATCTGCAGTTCACTGCGGCTTACCCATAATACCTCATCTCGAGTGCACCCTAGGTATGAGACCACTATCTTCCCTCACAAGCTGCTGATGTTTTGGTCACACATGCAATTCAAAGAACCATTTGGGTTTTCAGTTTGTTCTATATATTAAAAATAATTAACTGTTATAAATGGTATCATATTCCTATCCTAACTCCCATGAAACATGTCTTGACCCAAGGCATTTGAGATGGAGGTGGGAGATGAAGGAGTTTCATCAATAAATAACAAACCTCTAGAATCATAATACTTTAGTCACAACTTTGGAGGAGGTATATTGCAACCAAACTTCAGTACACTGTACGAAATGGTGTAGCAGAAAAATAAAAGCAATGTCATAATCCAACTTAAAGGGCCTGTCCCACTTGGACGACCTAATCCGTGAGTCCAGAAGAGTGGCTTCGACCTTCAGGCTCAAGGGCACTCTCCTGGAAAGCCTCAAGCTGGATCAACCGTCCCCATTGAAACCGCGAGCTGCATCGACCGCACACACGCGCACACACACACACACACACACACACACGCACACACACACGCACACACACACACGCACGCACGCACGCTCACGCGCACACACACACAAACACACACACATGGACACACAAATATATCCACACACACACCCAAATATATACACATACACACACACACGCACACGCACGCCACACACACACAAATACACACACACACACACCCCCACACACACACACACACACACACACACACACACACACACACACACACACACACACACACACACACACACACACACACACACACACACACACACACACACACACACACACACACACACACACACACACACACACACACACACACACACACACACGCACACACACACGCGCACACACACACGCACACACACGCACACACACGCACAAAGCGAAGGTGGGGGCCAGGGAAAGCGGAGGAGCGCTATCTGCACGATGAAGAGGAAGGTAAACGGCTGCCACTGTGGGGGGGGAGAAGGAGTGGAGACATTTTTAAGAAGTATAATAAAGTTTAGTGGGCATTTAACCTACCGGTCGGTTTTCCTTGGTCCTGATACTCCAATGCCAATTAAAATGCCCGGTCAGCGAAGGAGATTGCCTATGGCTGCCCTCGAGTGCCTGAAAGTAAATAGCGACCCCACTCCACTGCACTACGAGTTAAAAAGACCGATGTCGACCAAATTTTACTCGCGGAACATTTTTCAATATACTGAACCATTTTCCGCGACATTACTGAGACCGTGAGTATTCGGGATCTTCCCTCGAGCATGAAGGAGAGTTCCAGCGACCTCATAGGACCCCCTAGGACCACGTGTCGACCATGCTCTAAGCAAGCAAGATAGCCCACTCAACGAAAAAGACATAGTACGGTCATGGGCAGATTCATGGTAATATTCGGCCCCATTTCCGTAACCGGCGTCCGTCTCAGCACCAAAGATCTCATAGTTAGCAGAGATACTAGTGCGGAGACGGAAGCCGGTTATGGAAACATCCTCGTAAAAATAAAACTTCTTTGGTAAAAATCTTCTCCTCATTTTCAGAATCGTAATTTATTAACACAAACTGCTCCCCCGCAACGTTGATTACACTGCAAGTCGGGTCGGGTTACTGAATTGGATGAAAAAAGGCCCACGTTCCGCTCCGTTGCGTACTACACATCAGCCCATTACATTTAGCAGGATTGGTCTATCTTGCTCAGCTATAGGATCTTTGATGTTTAAATCCCTGTCTCACGGTGCGAGTCTACCCACGAGTGATCCGGAGTTTAAAACAAATCAAACTCGTGGTAATCACTTAGAATTAACGTAGCGGGAACGTCGGAACTCGTGGACGTAACTTAGCGACTCGTAACGCTAAAGACAGGTACTCGGGAAACTCGTAAAAATGTTTGTAAGAATGTAGTGGCCCGTGAGATCACTGTAGTGACTCGTGAGTCTACCGTGGGCACTCTTTAACTCAGCGGGACAGGCAGCGTCTCTGGAGAGAAGGAATGGGTGACGGGGTGACGTTTCCAAAATTCTGCTGCATCTTTGTGTTACTTCAGCACCGTGTGTTCACTTTTTGTCAACCAGCATCTGCCCTTTCTCGTGTATGACATTATTTGTATCCGTGGCAGTTGATTGTTGCTCCCTTCAGTTTCCCAGGGGGTCGGGACAGGACTGGAGTTGGGAGGGAAAGGTGGGGGGGGGGGGGGGGGGGGGAGGGGGGGGGCTAGGGGGGGATGGGCGATCACTCACGGGTGGACTCGCACTGTGAGACAGGGCCATAACAGTTTGAGTCCATGGCAAACTCTTCTAAACTCGCAGATTAGGTTGCCCAAGTGGGACAGGCCCTTAAGGCAAGCATCATAAAAAGGACATGTTGTTTTCAAAACATTTGTGCAAAATGTTCTGTTTAACATCCTGATTTGCCAATTCATGAAATGCAGAAACCATGGTGTCTTTCACATGAGTGGTTATTGCAGGGCTGCCAACATTGGGTGAGAGTTGGGAGTGAGAAATTGCGAGAGACCAAGCCCGAGGGAACATAGCGACCGGGGTGGGGGGGGGGATTGTGCAATAGGGTGCATACTGCAGCGAGTCTTTTAACTTACACTTGAATACAATATATATGCTTTAAATTGGATTGGAGCGTTTTTGAAAGGGGGCGGCTGTGCGATCACTGACCACTGGCCTTGGGGGTACACGGTGAGGGAGTGGAGCAACCGAGTGGGGAGAGGGTGTGGAAGAAGGATGTCCCCCCCTCCAAGGTTAGGAACGTTTTGAAATTTGATGTATTAAAATCATGTTTTAGTGCACTTTAGAAGTATGATTTCAATGTTTTTTGTATGAAGTATTTTTAAGAGGTAACTTTTTAAGGGGTAACTTTATCCACACAAAGGGTGATGGGTGTATGGAACAAGCTGCCAGAGGAGGTAGTTGAGGCAGGGACCATCCCAACATTTAAGAAAAAGTTAGACTGTTACATGGATAGGACATGTTTGGACGTATGGACCAAAAGCAGGTAGCGTAGCTGGGACATGTTGGCGGGTGTGGGCACGTTAGCCTCGCAAACTCACCAGCCCCGGCTCCCCGCACCTGTATCCGCCCGCAGCTTCCATCCCTCCCTCAGCCCGGGCTCTCCAACACCCGCGGACCATGCAGTTTATCCGAGTTTTGAAATTTTTGTTGATCACAGAATTTCTCACCACAGAGCGTGAGAAATTTCTGATCAGCTTGAAGGCATGAGAGTTTACCGGGTTACAGGCCGAAAACCCATATATTGCATATTGGGAACAGTTTGCAAAAGATCTAAACATACTACTGAGGACTCCTCGTATTTATAATTAATTAATAATCCATGGCCATTCCGAAACACCCCCCCCCCCCCTCAGGTTTTACAACTGATTCACCTGGTTAGTTCCATCACCGGCTGCTTCATGTTGTCGGCGGCTGCACATCCAACCAAGAGAAGAGGTGCAACGTCACTCACAGCCGCCAACTGACGCGCTTTCCCGGACCGCACAGATCCCTGGCACGCGGTGCTCAGGGACAAATTGCGCAGGGACTGAACTCAGCGTGAGAACTTGGTCGTGAGCGTGAGGGCGTGAGAAATTGCTTCAGGGCGTGAGTCTCACGCCAAAAACGTGAGAGTTGGCAGCCCTGTTATTGTTACCTCATTGAAATAAATAATACAGCATCATGTTGTTACCGATTCTCCATTCCTATAGTAACATTTTCAGACAACCCTTGAATGTTTAAATGATATTGGCAGCAAACATGTTTCATATCTGCTTCACCATCCTGCAATTCTGTGCATAGGGATATTGCAAAATACAAGTTGTACTGTATATCATAATCAGTAAATCATGATGCAGCTTTAGAGAACTTTGGTTAGGCTATATTTGGAATCTTGCATGGAGAGGGTGCAGACAAGGTTTACTAGAATGATATTAGAGGGTTACAGCTGCAGGGAGAGGTTGGTTAGACTTGGATTGTTTTCACTGGCATGCCAGAGTTGTGGGGCAACCTGATAGAATTTTATAACATTTTGGGAGACAGTCAGAATCTTATTTTTCCCAGATTCAAAAATCAAATCCTACAAAGTACTGCTAGGGGTGGTGATTGAAGCAGATACTTTAGTGACATTTTAAAGACTTTTGGATAAGCATTTGGATTTGTGTAAGAAGGAACTGCAGATGCTGGTTTAAACCGAAGATAGACACAGAAATCTAGAGTAACTCAGCGGTACAGGCAGCATCTCTGGAGAGAAGAATGGGTGACAGTTTGGCTCGAGACCCTTCTTCAGACTGGTTAGGGATAAGGGAAACGAGAGATATAGATGATGATGAGGAGATAAAAAAAACAATGAATGAAGGATATTTAAAAAAATAATGATGACAAATGAAATAGATCCGATTAGATGTTTGTAAGTTGAAAATGTGAAGCTAGTGCGACTTGGATAGGGGAGGGATAGAGATAGAGGGCATGCCGGGGCTACCTGAAGTGAGAATTCCTTCTCTCCATAGATGCTGCCTCACCCACTGAGTTACTCCAGCTTTTTGTGTCTACCTTTGATATACCAGCATCTGCAGTTCTTTCTTAAACAGAAATCAATATTCATACCACTAGGCTCTAAGCTGCTCAAACAAAACATGAGATGCTGTTCCTCCAATTTGCATTTAGCCTCACTCTGACAATGGAGGTGACCTAGGACTGAAAGGTCTGTGTAGGAATGGGAAGGAGAATTAAAGTGTCGGGCCCAGGAGATCAGATAGGTTCAGGCGGGCTGAGTGAAGATGTTCCGCGAACGATCGCCCAGTCTGCGTTTGGTCTCACCGGTGTATAAGAGTCCACATCTTGAACAACGGATACAGTCGATGAGGTTGGAGGAGGTGCAAGTAAACCTCTGCCTAACCTGAAAGGACTTTAAGGGTCCCTGGACAGAGTCGAGGGAGGAGGTATAGGGACAGGTGTTGCATATGCAGGGAATGGAGGATTTGGGTTATGTGCAAGCAGAATATTGATGGTCTTGACATCATGTTTGCCACAGACATTATGGGCTGAAGGGCCTGCTCATGTGCTGCAGTGGTTCTATATTCTAAGACAAGATATATATAATTGTTAAGTCTGAAGAAAGGTCCCCACCTGAAACATGCCTGTCCTTTCTCTCCGCAGATGCTGCCTGACCTACTGAGTCCCTCCAGCAATGTGTTTTCTCGAAATACATAATTGGGCTTGTTTGCATTTCTGGCTGACCTGGCTAAATATTACAGTGCTCTATAACTATATTTCTATTCAATACTTGATTGATTGCATCTTCCTTGACTGTCGAGCAAGTCTAGTACACCTTAATATAAGTGTCAGACACATTTTGTGCTTCTGCTGCAAACAAATGTTTCTTAACATTGAAACCTATAATCCTATATAATAGAAACAAGTCTCTATTTTATTTTTTTTCTTACTGCAATCTTTTTGTTTTTTCCTTTTCTCTTTTTCTTTTTGTCTTTTTAGCTTTGTGTTTTTTTTACATTTATAAGTTTCCTTTTAAAGATTTAAACTATACTTACATAGAGACGGGAGGTCTATATTCATTGTGTATTTTGACACTGGTCTCATATTAGGTTATACCTGTTATTAATGTAATCGTGATCCCTATACATCAATATCATTGTTATGTTTATCATTATTGTTTTTGCTCTGTTTTTTATGTTTTATTTTTGTTTTTTTTGGAAAAAAAAACAATAAAAAAATTTTAAAAGAAAGACACCTATAATCCTGATAGTTTTCACTTTTGCTGCCATCTCATTTCTACTTCTGTCTTTTTGAATCAAGTGAACTAATCATTTATTTTGTCACAACCTAAATGGCCTTTGCTATGCGGTTCTAAAACTGCCAGTTTGGTTTCCAGTAGATAAATCACTTTGTTTTCACCCTTTTTACATGGCTATCCAGGATTTCTGGCATCAAGTCGCTATTTTTTTTTTTTTCTCACTGCAATCTTTTACCAAGGCTGTTCTTCAACACTCCTTAGCTTCAACCTCCTGATATACTGTCCATCTTTCATAACAGTGAAATATTTTCCATTTAATCATTTTGTGTTACTTTTCTGCTATTTTGTTATTTCCACATTTGATGATCCCGGCAAATTCAGAAAGCAATTCCCCTTCCTCTCCAAATCTTTGCACATACTCAATCCTTTCCACTCGTCACTTTAATTTTATGTTTCATGTATCTTGTGTTTTACGACTTGGCAAATCAATCCTGGGACAAATAAAGTTATATTGTATCGTATCTATCGTAGATACTGTTTGGGATTCAAGAAAAAAAAGGGTTGGGGGCATTTGTTTCATTACATTTTTGGCAGAGTGGAACCACAGTTTTTTTTTAGGCAATATTGCTTCCATTTTTATATAGTTGTTAATTTAATATTTAATAAATTGGCTTGAAATGCGAGGTCTAATTTAAGGTTGACTGTTATAGTCAGAGAGTGATACAGTGTAGAAGCAGGCCCTTCAGCCCAACTTGCCCACACTGGCCAACATGTCCCAGCTACAATAGTTCCGAGGCACAATTCATATCCGTAATTAATTGTTTCTTATACATTATGATAGTCCCTGCCTCAACTACCTTCTCTGGCAGCTCATTCCATACATCCACCACCCTTTGTGTGAAAAAGTTACCCTACATGTTATTAGTTACTGTTTTCTAATAGTTTCATGCAACCTATGGAAGAGTCTTGAAACATAAATTCCCCTGATCACTCTTACATAAACATCTTGCACTCTCCAATGGTGGGACTCATCTCCGCGGGGGACGAGTACGCCTACCGGGATGAGGTGGAGCAGCTGACAGTGTGGTGCGAAGAAAATAACCTGCTCCTCAACACCTCAAAGACGAAGGAAGTAATAATAGACTTCAGGAAAAACAAAACGGACATGGTACCACTGACCATCAGAGGGGACTGTGTAGAGAGGGTGGCGGATTTCCGCTTCCTGGGAATCCACATTGAGGAGGACCTGACGTGGAGCGTGAACACCACTGCGCTGCTGAAAAAGGTCCAGCAGAGACTGCACTTCCTGCGGGTGCTCAGGAAGAACAACATCACTCAGAGGCTGCTGCTGCCCTTTTATCGGTGCTCCATTGAGAGCATACTAACATACTGTGTATGCGTGTGGTACACCAGCTGCACAGTGGCTCAGAGGAAAGCGCTCCAGAGGGCCATTGACAACGCCCAGAGGATTGTCGGCTGCCCTCTCCTTACCTTGGAGGACCTACACATTTCCCGCTGCACACCAAAAAAAAACCCAGAATATAATAAAGGACATCTCCCACCCCGGACACTCCCTGTTTCATGAACTGTTGCCGTCAGGCAGACGGTACAGATCCACAAGGACAAGGACAAATAGACTACAAAACAGTTTTTAATTTGATGCTATAAAAGCACTAAATGTGGCATCTCCAAGGAACGCAGGGGAGAGATACAGACTAAGGGACTGTGGTAACGGTGAAATCGACAGAAGGATGGAGGGTTGGGTGTGTATGCGTGCTTTGTCTGTGATTTTTATTTATTTGCTTATCTTTATTATTTTACCGTGGATGTTTCGTTAGCTTTAGAAATGTTTGAATGCTGCACTGACTGGCTGACATTTTAAATTTTGTTGTACATGGCCCATGTTACAATGACAATAAAGAAACTATTCTATTCTATTCAATCCCTACATGCTACACCTGCTAACCACATTAAAATGAGTGTTTCTTTTCAGGTTGGGTAATAAATCTTTTCTCTAATACAGATCTAAACATGCAAGCATGTCCAAGGTATTTCAAATACTTGGAAAACAAAGAGAAAGTATGGCATGACATTAATTAATTTCCATAACTCTGCTTCATTAAATAATGTTAGCAGTTTAGATGGCCTTGTTAAACATAGTTGTAGTGAATTCTTACAGCAGCTTAAATGTGATGATGCAACGTTTGGATGCAATTAACTGTGAAGATTAAATCATGATTAAAGATGAAATAATTATTAATTCTGCGTTTGAGACAAGCTGCAGGGAAAAGTCTATTTCGTGCATAAATATTATTGGTTTTCATGATAGTTAAATATGGTGCAAATGATTACAGCACAATTCACTCTGGGAATGTAATGTTGCCTACAGCCATAGGCGGCTGTATTTCAGTGTAAATTGTATTGTTTAAATTTTTACCACAGCCTCTTTACAAGGCTTAAATAGCACCGAGATTCATTCAGTTTCATCAGATCACAAGGTAATTGCAGCGGGAAAGTTATTCAAACAAAAAAAAAGATGGAATTTGATTTGTAAATGATTCTAGAGTTTGCATCTCCACAATGATACTTGGAGAGATACATATAGTTTACACCTCCATGGAATAAAATGGATGATTGTGCAGCAGAAATGGGTGTAGCAAAAGTATCTTAGCAGTAATTAAAATATGTATAAGGGGTGCCATAATACAGTCAGTTTACAATTAATTGGTCGTCATTGGTTACTTTGGTACAGCTGGTATTGCCGTGTCAAAGTGCCAGGGACCCCAGTTCGATCCATACCTTACGTGCTATCTGCGTGTAGTTTTCAGGTTTTCGCTGTGACCACGTGGGTCTCCTCCAGGTGCTCCAGTTTCTTTCCACATCCCAAAGATGTGTAGGTTTGTAGATTAATTGGCCTCTGTATATTGCCTTTAGTGTAGGGAGTGGATGTGAAAGTGGGATAACATAGAATTGAAGTGTAGGGTGATTGATTGTCTGCATGGACTCGGTGCCAAAGGGCCCGTTTCCATGCTGCATCTCTAAATTTGTTTAAATTACATCACAGTTAGCAATTTTTATATTTTTTGGGTGCTTTGAGGCAGGTTTGATTAAAAAAAAACATATTTCACATTGTCGCACTTCTACCAGGCCAGTCAAACATCGTAAAGTTTATATCCAAGCAATCTGGGATTCACCAACTTCAAAATAAGGGAATTGATGTTACTGCCAAAAAAACAACTATCCACATTCCCTTCTCCAACAAATATTATTGTTCCTAAGTACAGACCAGCTATTAAGTTTACTTACTGATTGATATCATACACCATTGCTTTTATAAAAATGCTAACTAATGGTTACCTCGTGAGAGCTATTAAGTGTAGAAGTGAAATTTGTCTTCACTTAAGCCCAGTTCAATCCATACCCCAAAATGTTGCTGTTTACTTATAACAATCCAAGCAACATTAAGTTGCCGTGTAGAAATAATTCCTGACACAAGGACTTTACTCCATGTTTGCTCTGACTATCATAGCAACTCCATGGACAATTTTAAAGCCTGCATCACTTATTAAATCAGAGGCCTTATTTCTCATAAATCTAGTTTATTATGTGGGGATAGAGTAGAGGCACTAATCTGCCTTGAGACATACCCTGCTCTGGAAGATCAGCATCTACTTTCCCCAACTGATATAAAAGGTCACTACATTCTATCGTACAGAAAAACATCAACTCAAGATTCATATGCTGATCTTTCTGATAACGTTATAAAAACATTGATGTACTGTTACAGCAAAATGTGGTTTTAAAAATGTGGGGGTAAAATTGGTAAGAAGGGCAAAATTGCATATCCTAGTCATGTGATAGGAGCAGAATTAGGCCGTTTGATCATGGCTGATCTATCTCTCCACTCGATACACCACTAGGGGCGGCGCATTGACGGCAGCCTCTGCCCACAGCCTGTTTGTTTTTCAATCTTTTTTTAATTTTTAGTTAGTTTAAAGTCTGTTTGGGGGGAATCTTTGACTTTTCTATGTGGGGGAGGGGGGCAAGGTAAGGGGGAAACTTTTTCCCAGTTGCTTCCTGGCGGAGACGCGACTATTTCTCCGAGTCGCGTCCTCGCCCCCCTCCTCGTGGCCTACCACCTGGGTCGGAGCGGCCTTCACAGCTGGGGACTTTGAACTGCTGTTTTGGGGGAATCTTTGCTGACTTCGGAAGAAGGGCAAAATTGCATACCTAGCCTCCCTGAAACATTGGGAAACATTCTGAACAACATGCTTCGGCGTATTTCGAGTGCGTCTTCGCCCCCCTTCACCACCTGGCGGAGCGGGCCTTTCTGATGGGGACCGGACCAGAGCACAACTGTGCCAACTGGCACAGTGACAAATTCAACAGATTGGTATCTCGGAGCGTTGGGCCTAACATCCTGCGGTTCTCCTGACCGCCATCGCGGAGTCCTGGGGCCCTTTGCCGAGGGCCGCCAGCGTTGCATCTCCGCCTGCGGACTCCAGTAGGAGGTGGCCGACTCTGATGTCCAGGCCCCTGAGGAGGTCCCCCAGCCCCGACGTCAGACTTACATCACCCCGGCGAGGGGGCCTGAACATCGGGCTGCCCGTAGCGGTGACCGCGGATGGCTCGGGGAGGCCCCGACCACGGGTGAACATTGGGGAACATTAGAGGAAGATGACTGATTTTGGTGCCTTCCCTCACAGTGGGAAACTTTGATTCTGCTGTGTGGGGATGTTTTTATGTTGAACTCTATCGCGTGTTGTGTTCTTTATTTTATTGTATGGCTGTATGATGATCACATTTCACTGTGCCAACTGGCACAAGTGACAAATAAATGTATCTTGTATCTCCTTCATAACCCCATTCTCCTGCCTTCTCCCCATAACCTCTGACACCCGTACTAATCAATTGGTCTTCTGGTGGACTTCTCACTGGATGAATAAACCTCGAGTCCCCATCAATCATTGTCTACAACTTGTTTATGTAGATTTGGAGGCCAGTCCCTGCCCTTTACTTGAACAACAATGGACATATATCAATTCTGTGCATAAAACCATAGGCGTCAGGCAATGTGGTTGCCAAGGGTTGCTATGGAAATACCCGTTTTTATCCAGTCTATCTTTACAGCATTGGCAGCATGCTGATGGAAACATGAACATGGAAGACTCTTGCAATGTACCACAGCCTTTGACAATGTAGCTTTGCACAATTTGCACACCAATTCTTTGCAGCAGGAGAGAATTTTCCGCGGTACCTCCCATTAATTACAACATTTTGTATATTATTTTTCCTTCCATTGCATGTCTGTGTATTCCTCGCAGCAGATCACCACCTGCACTTCAGAACAAACTTCCTTTTGCTCTTTTTAGACACAAAAAGCTGGAGTAACTCAGCGGGACAGGTAGCATTTCTGGAGAAAAGGAATGGGTGACATTTCGGGTCGAGCCCCTTCCCCTGAAGAAGGGTCACTACCTGAATCGTCACCCATTCCTTCCCTCCAGAGATGCTACCTGTCCCGCTAATTTACTCCAGCTTTGTGCCCATCTTCAGTTTAAACCAGCACCTGTATTTCCTTCCTACACATACTCCTTAAGTGTATTTGAGTATAGGAGCAGGGAGGTTCTACTGCAGTTGTACAGGGTCTTGGTGAGACCATACCTGGAGTATTGCGTACAGTTTTGGTCTCCAAATCTGAGGAAGGACATTATTGCCATAGAGGGAGTGCAGAGAAGGTTCACCAGACTGATTCCTGGGATGTCAGGACTGTCTTATGAAGAAAGACTGGATAGACTTGGTTTATACTCTCTAGAATTTAGGAGATTGAGAGGGGATCTTATAGAAACGTACAAAATTCTTAAGGGGTTGGACAGGCTAGATGCAGGAAGATTGTTCCCGATGTTGGGGAAGTCCAGGACAAGGGGTCACAGCTTAAGGATAAGGGGGAAATCCTTTAAAACTGAGATGAGAAGAACTTTTTTCACACAGAGAGTGTTGAATCTCTGGAACTCTCTGCCACAGAGGGTAGTCGAGGCCAGTTCATTGGCTATATTTAAGAGGGAGTTAGATGTGGCCCTTGTGGCTAAGGGGATCAGAGGGTCTGGAGAGAAGGCAGGTACGGGATACTGATTTGGATGATCAGCCATGATCATATTGAATGGCGGTGCAGGCTCGAAGGGCCGAATGGCCTACTCCTGCACCTAATTTCTATGTTTCTATGTTTCTATGTTAAGGGGCTGTCCCACTTGGCAATTTTTTCAGTGACTGCCGGCATCATATCAGTGTCGCCAAAAGATTTTGAACATTTCAAAATTCAGCGGCGACAAAAAAAATGTTGCGACACTTGAAAAAAACACCGCGCGTCAAACATCATCATGCCGCATCACCGCCGTGTCACGCTGCATCACGCCGCAAATTTGTCGGTGACCTGATACGTCAGTCATTGATGCCGGCAGTAGCTAAAAAAATCGCCAAGTGGGACAGGCCCTTTATCTTTTTGCTCCACTTCATCAACTTATTTCCTGTCCTTTCCATGTTTTCAATTATGATCCTTCCTCCCCCTGCTGCCTTTTCATCTCTCTATCCACTCCTCCTGCCACTTTGATTTGAACAATCAATGAAAGGCAAGAATTTAACTGCCTTTAGGGGTTTCTTAAGGGGTTGGACAGGCTAGATGCAGGAAGATGCAGGAAGATTATTCCCGATGTTGGGAAAGTCCAGAACTAGGGGTCACAGTTTAAGGATAAGAGGGAAGTCTTTTAGGACCGAGATGAGAAAATCATTTTTTACACAGAGAGTGGTGAATCTGTGGAATTCTCTGCCACAGAAGGTAGTTGAGGCCAGTTCATTGGCTATATTTAAGAGGGAGTTAGATGTGGCCCTTGTGGCTAAAGGGATCAGGGGGTATAGAGAGAAGGCAGGGATGGGATACTGAGTTGGATGATCAGCCATGATCATATTGAATGGCGGTGTAGGCTCGAAGGACCGAATGGGCTACTCCTGCACCTAATTTCTATGTTTCTATGTTTAGCAAGTGACCATTAGAGAAATTGGCTGATCCTGGAATAGGTAAGAATACATACACAGTGATGGGGACCAGGGTCTTTGTTTGCTTAGTTATGCAACAGCCTAATTGCTATTCAAACACTCAAATGTTCCCAGAGAGCAATTTTTTGGAGCTATACTTGCAAGACACAAAAAGCTCTGGGAAGAAATGGACCCAGAAAACACTTCTTTTCATTGAGATATCAATGAAATTGCATTCTGTTAATTTTTTGTTTTGTTTAGTTTAGAGACACAGCACGGAAACAGGCTCTTTGGCCTGCCGAGTCCGCACTGACCAGCGACCCCAACACATTAATGCTATCCTTCACAGACTAGGAACAATTACATTTATACCAAGCCAATTAACCTACAAGCATGAAAGCTTTTGGCATATGGGAGGATACTGAAGATCTCTGAGGAAACCCAAGAGCAGGTCATGGGGAGAACACACCAACTCCGTACAGACAAGCACCCATAGTCAGGATCGAACCTGAGTCTCTGGTGCTGTAAGGCAGTAGTTCTACAACTGGTACACTTGTGCTGCCCTATTTAAATGCACAACTTGTTTCCTTCTTTACTAGCCATCTGGCAAAGTTAACAGCGAAGGGTTGAGGTAGTGGGGAAGGTGATCAAAGTGATAGCTCTCATTGCACCTGTGAAACCTGGAAATTTGGAATACTGGAGCATGACCAAAGGGGCATGACCTTATTTGATGGAACACCTATTGTTCCTTATCTCATGCTGAAGCTTTATGCAGAGAAGGATAAACATTCCTCATCTCTTTAAGTGTTATCTTAAATGGTAAACAGCAGCATTTGATTGTAGTAAGGCAGTTGCATAAATAACTAATCCTGGTGCATTTAAACAATTATGGCTTTAGGGAATTTATTGCTTTCCCACAATTTGAATTAGTTTGAGAAAAATAAATCAGGGACAGACACAAGGCAACAAAAAAACCCATTCAAAATAGCATGCATAATCACCCGTGATGGATTTGGATAGTTGCCTAAAGGGCGATTTCTTAAGAAAATGTCAAAATATACTTAAAATGTGGTTTTAGATTGAAAACCGAACATACAAAAATGAAATTCAGCTGTTGAATTGGATTCTTATAGTTAGGCCAGGCTTATCACCACTTCAAATTGGGCAAAAGCCAAAGCAATTAAAACCAAAATGAGGTTAATTGCACCAGGATGACCTGTGCTGATACAAACTACTACCACCATAATATAAATGTTTCAGCTTCCAAGTTTAAAATAACACTTCAAGGATCAACATTCCACATCTCTCAATTAGCATAACACTCAAGAACCACAAGATAAAACAATAGATGTTCTATCAAATCGAGTATCGCCTAAGGTAATTCATAGTTTTAGGATTTCCAAAGATATACAGTGCTTGAATGACGTAGATTACATCAGCCTGCACCATAACACCAGCCTTGGAGAACTCCAGTAGATAGCAGTGTTTAAGAAGGAACTGCAGATGCTGGAAAATCAAAGGTACACAAAAATGCTGGAGAAACTCAGCGGGTGCAGCAGCATCTATGGAGCGAAGGAAATAGGCAACGTTTCGGCCCGAAACATTGCCTATTTCCTTCGCTCCATAGATGCTGCTGCACCCGCTGAGTTTCTCCAGCATTTTTGTGTACCTTCCAGTAGATAGCAGTTGTGTTGAACAGCAGTTCATTTTGTGCTTTCTTCTCATAACACACTATATATGGTTGTGACATATGTAGTTATGCAGCTTTTTGATCATTTGTTATTCAGACAACCAGATGATTTCTATTCACATCTCATAAATGTCAATGTATAAAATTGATGTAGAAGCCATGACAAAATAATAATGTTACCAGACTAAATATTTCAAACACCTGAATGATGGATTCTGTGACACAAGTACAAATGCATCCACAGCAACTAGGTACTTAAAGTAATCAAGATTTTTTTGTTAAATCTTACCAATTATCATAATGAAACTACTGGGATTGTTGTAAAACATGCTCTGCAAGAAAACAATGTGTGTACCTGTTTAATTCCTGTGTTTCTGGAGCCACAGCTTGGTTTTTAATTTGTGCCTGCCATCTTAAAAGCCATTTAGTATTTCTGAACACTATTACAAACAAAAAAATAAAAATACTAAACCAGAGGGGGCTAGGTAGTCCCATCACAGCCAATTCTCAGGCAAAAACAGGGTCAGATGTCAAGAATCGTCATTGTGCATTGGTTACAGCAAAGGCTGTAGGAACAACAACATCCCAGCTACTTTGATCAATGGTCATTAACCAGAAATGTTAGCTCTAAATGTTTCTCCACAGATGTCTGGCCTGTTGAGTAATTCCACTACTTGTTTTATTTGCCTTCTCAATCATGTTGTTGGAGAATTGTACAACAGTTATTATTAATAACCTCTCAAGTAGAGAAGTACATTTATGACACTGGCATACGCCCACTAATAGTGTTGTTTGTTCGGTTCTCAGTAGGAAAGCTAATCCCAACCTACCCCATCACTGCTTCCTTGGCTTATTTTCAATCATCGTCCAGATTAATGCAGAAATCTTCAACAGTGCTATCAAGCATCACCTACATATCAGTTACATTCTGATTAGGCTTCACCAAGATCTTTTGAATACCCATCAAGGCAGAATTAAATGCTCCAAAAGTTTTCAGATGCAAGGTGAAAGTGTCCTTAATATCAAGCTAGCATTCTACCTAATATGCATCAACAAACACTAGTAAATTAAAGTCAAGTAATACGGGAAGAAAAGATGAGGTACGAAGGTAAGCTAGCCAAGAATATAAAGCAGGATAGTAAAAGCTTCTTTAGATATGTGAAGAGGAAAAAATTAGTTGGGCCCATGAAGACCGAAAAAGGTGAATTTATTATGGGGAACAAGGAAATGGCAGATGAGTTGAACAGATACTTTGGATCTGTCTTCACTAAGGAGGACACAACCAATCTTCCTGATATAGTAGTGGCCAGAGGATCTGGTGTGACGGAGGAACTGAAGGAAATCCCCATTAGGCAGGAAATGGTGTTGGGTAGACTGATGGGACTGAAGGCTGATAAATCCCCAGTGCCTGATGGTCTGCATCCCAGGGTACTTAAGGAAGTGGCTCTAGAAATCGTGGATGCATTGGTGATTATTTTCCAATGTTCTATAGACTCAGGATCGGTTCCTGTGGATTGGAGGGTAGCTAATGTTATCCCACTTTTTAAGAAATGCGGGAGAGAGTAAACAGGGAATTATAGACCAGTTAGCCTGACATCAGTGGTGGGGAAGATGCTGGAGTCAATTATAAAATATGAGATAGCCGAACATTTGGATAGCAGTAACAGGATCAGTCCTAGTTAGCATGGATTTACGAAGGGGAAATCATGCTTGACTAATCTTCTGGAATTTTTTGAAGATGTAACTAAGAAAATGGACAAGGGCGAGCCAGTGGATGTAGTGTACCTGGACTTTGAGAAAGCATTTGATAAGGTCCCACATAGGAGATTAGTGGGCAAAATTAGTATTGGTAACATGGTATTGGGGGTAGTGTGCTGACATGGATAGAGAAGTGGTTGGCAGACAGGAAGGAAAGAGTAGGGATTAACGGGTCCCTTTCAGATTGTCAGGCAGTGACTAGTTGGGTACCTCAAGGCTCGGTCCTGGGACCGCAGCTATTTACAATATACATCAATGATTTGGATGAAGGGATTCAAAGTAACATTAGCAAATTTGCAGATGACACAAAGCTGGGTGGCAGTGTGAACTGTGAGGCGGATGCTATGAGAATGCAGGGTGACTTGGACAGGTTGGGGGAGTGGGCAGATGCATGGCAGATGAAGTTTAATGCAGATAAATATGAGGTTATCCACTTTGTTAGCAAAACCAGGAAGGCAGATTACTATCTAACTGGCGTCCAGTTGGGAAAAGGGGAAGTACAACAGGATCTGGGGGTCCTTGTACATCAGTCTATGAAAGTAAGCATGCAGGTACAGCAGGCAGTGAAGAAAGCGAATGGCATGTTGGCCTTTATAACTAGAGGAATCGAATATTGGAGCAAAGAGGTCCTTCTGCAGTTGTACAGACTCCTAGTGAGACCACACCTGGTGTATTGTGTGCAGTTTTGGTTCCCTAATTTGAGGAAGGACATTCTTGCTATTGAGGGAGTGCAGCATATGTTTACAAGGTTATTTACCGGGATGGCGGGACTGTCATATGCTGAGAGAATGGAGCAGTTGGGCTTGTACACTCTGGAGTTTAGAACGATGAGAATGGATCTCATTGAAACATAAGATTGTTAAGGGCTTGGACACGCTAGAGACAGGAAACATGTTCCCGATGTTGGGGGAGTCCAGAACCAGGGGCCACAGTTTAAGAATAAGGAGTAAGCCATTTAGAACGGAGACGAGGAAACACTTTTTCTCACAGAGAGTGGTGAGTCTGTGTAATTCTCTGCCTCAGAGGGCGGTGGAAGCAGGTTCTCTGGATTCTTTCAAGAGAGAGCTAGATAGGGCTCTTCAGGGGATATGAGGAGAAGGCAGGAACAGGGTACTGATTGGGGATGATCAGCCATGATCACATTGAATAGTGCTGGCTCGAAGGGCCGAATGGCCTACTCCTGCACTTATTATCTATTGTCTATTTCAGCCATGCATTCCTTTTCTAAAAGGAACACCCTATTTTGTATTTTAATATCCATCCCCTTCTTTGACAACCTTTTTGTATTAGATGTTTATCACAGGGTTTTGGCTCCTTCTCATATCACCTTTTAATTTATTCTCATTCTCCCTCGCTTACTTTCTTTATCAGTTATTTTTATAGCCATCTTCATCTTGTTTCTCTGCATAACCGTGTGCTTGATATTTATTAAAGCCTCTTCCTCCTGTCTTATTTCAACTCGATATCTCATTTTTTGCCCTTGTCGACCAGTGATCCCCCCCACACTAACACTATCCTACACACACTAGGAACAATTTACATTTATACCAAGCCAATAAACCTACAAACGTCTACCTTTGAGTGTGGAAAGAAACCGAAGATCTTGGAGAAAACCCACGTGGTCACAGGGAGAACGCACAAACTCCGCCACCTCTTTAAAGGACTGCCACAGGTTATCTAGTGTCTTACTTCCAAACATATCGGTGAATGAAAACTTCTCAGCTCTCTGAAGTTAGCTCCTCTCTGCCTGACTATATCCATATATTGATTTTTTTCAAATTGAAATTGGAAGTTAATAACTTTAATGTAGGTTTAAAAATAGAAGAGAATAAAAAGCTACCACATTTATGGAGTGAATAACCTGGAAATCACTGAACAGAAGTTGATGATCTGAGGAATCATCCTCGTCACATAATTCAATGGCACCAAAAGAATGGAGAAATAGCTGCAATAGCATGATGGTACAGGTGAAGTCTGAAATTACAACAGAACATGCTGGAAACACTCGCTGGGTCAGACACATTTGTGGGAGCTATAGTTAACTGTTCTTTTTTCAACTGGTTCTGCCTGACTGACTGTGAGTTTCAGGCATTTTCTGATGTTATTTTCATGCATCGTTGTTGCGTATCTCTTCTGATAACTACTCTAGTTACATTAATCATGGACAAGCATCTGCCAGGAAATATTCACCAGGATATATTCACCTTGGACGTCAAGGAAGAGAGACTGAGCAAACAAAGTTGCAAATTGCTTAAAATTACTGTCTACTTTGATGAAGATTTTCATCATAATGTGGGGAATTGAAAAGATGGGTAGAGAATATTGATTTTCACTGCATGGCAGTGATATGTACTTTGGCAATGCATCTGCAGAAATGTGCACAAGCTCTTCAGCATCCATTCTGCACCAATTCTGTGGCAACTCATAGTTCTGAGTGAATGATTGCAGACAGTAGAGTCAAGAACGCCGTGTCCTTGAGAGAGGCACTGATCCAAGTACCACAGCAATAACAATTTGCCTCCATTCGTGCCTTTAATGGATGACGAGCAACAGCAAGATTGAGAAATATTTGTTCCGAGATATAGGATGCAAGGTTGGAAAAGAAAATGAAGGTAAATCTGGAACGTTGGATTTGGGGAGCTGAACGGAGGGAAAAGGGAGAAAAGGGAATATTCTTGCACAAGAATTTAGTGTCAGAAGAACAGAGAAATCGAAAGATTTGTTCAGCTGAAACAAATAACATGAGGAGAAACTTAAATTGATTTAAATATGAGGATGCACAATGAGAATAGTTTTGTAGATTTGAATCAACAATTATGAACTAGTTAAAAGCACAACTATTTTAGTTGTAATGAAAATAGAAAATGGAGGAAATACTCAGCAAGTCAGGCAGTGTCTCTGCATAGAGAAACAAGGCCAATTCATCAGCTCAGCTGTATTATTTGCAAATGACTTGTGTTTTCTCTGCTGTCAAAGCACTGGTGCGATGGGGCCATGTGTACCAAAACACGATAACAAATACACAAAAAAACACACCAAAAAAAACCACACGGCACACACACACACATCTTCTTCCTCAGCTCCCCTACCTCATCCCAAATCAACCTATTCCCCTTCATCAGACCGCACATATCCAATCACCTCTCAGGCACCTTCAGATCTTTCCACTTCACTCATCCCTTTCCTCATAATGTCCGTTGAACTTCCCTTTCCCTTTACTTCTCTGTGTCTTACCCACACCCCACCAGACTCCTGTACCCCTCCTCCACATCCCCACCTTTTCCTGTATCCCTGCTGGCCGGCAGCTTGGTCTTCCCTAGTGCGAGACAGGCTTTCCCCCTGCCACCACTCCTCCTCCTCCTCCTCCTCTGCAGAGTCACTCCAAGAGAGACTGACTACCCACTGTAACCATGCTACTTAGAGATTATTCCAGATTAACCATTCCCACTAGCGACCCCCCAATTCCCTTCTCACAGGAAAGCATGTGAGAAACTGTAGCCACCCACTTAATGTGTAGGAAGGAACTGCAGATGCTGGTTTATACCGAAGACAGACACACAACGGTGTAGTAACTTAGCAGGACAGGAAGCATCTCTGGAGAGAAGGAATGGGTTAGGTTTCGGGTTGACGGGTCTCAACCTGAAACGTCACCCATTCCTTCTATCCAGAGATGCTGCCTGTCCCGATGAGTTACTCCAGCATTGTGGTCATAATGCTGCAAAAAGACAACCAGTTGCACCAGCCAGAATTTGGTTGGACCAGATGCACAATTCTCTAGCTGACAGAGACAGATTTGTCCCATGGCCACCATGGAAATGTTGCTGATTTCTAGCTTAACCTGCTTGGTTAACAATGGAAAGATTACCTTTTGTAGAATGTGTTTATTTCTTGATAGAAATCTCATTCATGCAGAATTCTGATATATTTTTTCAAATATTTGTCATAGTTCATCCACTAATTAACCTTTTTAATCTTGTAGCATACTTTATTCAATTAACCTCTCAAATCTACTGGGTTTATTTAAATACTAGACTAGATTGGGTTGAAAATCACTCTCAAAATGAATGCAAAAGTCTACAATGTTTTCATCACTTATTTTCTAGCATCCTTTATTATGAGATTACTAATTAACACGATATGCATGATAAGGTCTCAGTTAACCTTTTTTTCCAGATGACATCTTTCTGGAAAACGGTCTTCCTTCTTAATCCAACATGCCCAGTAGCAGTGATGACTGAAGTTCGCCCTGACTGTTATATCAGTTGATGAATTGTTTCTCTTACAATGAGCCTGTTGTTAGGTGGCCAACAGACCCATCTCAGCTGTGATTTTTTTTTCGTTTCTTGTTATCTTTTATCTCCACCATTACCGATTCTACTTCTTGTGCTAATAAGTAAAGATGATTCTTCTGTTCATTTGTCAGTCATTGGTATCAATTCTCCCTGTTTATTTACCCTCCTACACCCTTCTCCAAATTTGACCTTGTTAATCAAGTACCCTGAAAGCATTAATTCTCCACTTTGGCTACCATGCAGCTGAGTCTTTATGATGGCTGTCAGGTTAAACACATTTATTTTCCATTGTGCCATTACTTTTAGTTTGTTGCAGTGGCCTCATGTGTTTGGATATAACAACATTGGGTTTTTTTTACCATTTTAGAATGTTTTTTACTTTGTTCAGTGATGCATTACTAGAATTAATCTCATCATCCTCTGCTGTCACATTCAGTTTATTATTCCTCATATTGCAACATTGCGTTTTTGTACTTGATCTTTCTCTTTAAATCTGTAACCATATATCCTGTCCAGTATCCCGTCGTCTCTTTCTGAAGCCTTTTTTTCCCCCATTTGAGAGCACAATAAAGTGATCTTTGAAAATGATGAACAAACACTGATTATAGACAGCCTATGATCAAACTATCCATGTTACCTTTGCTCAACCTGATGTGCCATGGGTTTTGTTTTATAAGATACATTTCTAGGTTTATCCATTTAAAAAATGTTCCCTCTCTGTTCAGAAACTTAATCTGTGATTCATTTATACCAGAAGCATCGTGAAAGGGTTCTTTTCGTTTGGTGCATGCTTACTCTCCTGAGTAACAGTAATTATGCAGTAGATTACATTTGGACTCGAGTCAATGCACAACACAAAGTGAATGAAATTGAATTAAATTTCCCTGAAAACTGGATTATCTATTGTTGTATACCAACAGCTTGTCCTCATTGCAGATAGAATGGTTCAGATGAAATCCCCTGTGCACAGCCTCTATTTGTTAATACTTTCTAGCCTCATCAATCAATGGACCCAAACACAGCCAGTGTCAGTGCTGCATTATTGATCGTTTTGTCTTTTAAGTCTTTGCTGGAAGCGTATTTCTCTCTTTGCACTCAATGTACTACAAATATGATGCTATTCTAGCCCGCTAACCTCAGACCATTGAAACCAGTGTTTCAAAGGCCCAATTGCATGCAAACTCAATTAATTGCCTGGTTGGACAACAGCACTTTGCAGCTTCATTACTTGCCCCACATAGAGCTCATGCTTCATATTCAGTTGTCTTTGCAAGTTCAGCATTATTTTTGCACTCATTTCTGTAGCCCATATATTTTACTGTTTTATTTAAGCTTGGAAGTCTTATAATTTGACAAGAAATTATGCAGATGCTGCTGGAGGTACTAGTTTCTTGCTGCTGGATCCATCCCCTTCCACTCCACCAGCCCTGCCCCACGGCTGCATTCTCAATGTGTTCAGAATCTGGACTCTTGCTCCCCACCATACAAATGAAATAGACAATAGGTGCAGGAGTAGGCCATTCGGCCCTTTGAGCCAGTACCACCATTCAATGTGATCATGGCTGATCATCCACCATCAGTACCCCATTCCTGCCTCCTCCCCATATCCCCTGACTCCGCTATCTTTAAGAGCCATATCAAGCTCTCTCTTGAAAGTATCCAGAGAACCGGCCTCCACCAGTTTCTGAGGCAGATAATTCCACAGACGCACAACTCTCTGGGTGAAAAAGTGTTTCCTCATCTCCGTTCTAAATACCTTACCCCTTATTCTTAAACTGTGGCCCCTGGTTCTGACTCCCCCAACATCGGGAACATGTTTCCTGCCTCTAGCATGCCCAAACCCTTAATAATCTTATATGTTTCAATAAGATATCCTCTCATCCTTCTAAATTCCAGAGTATACAAGCCCAGCCGCCTCCATTCTCTCAGCATATGACAGTCCCGCCATCTCGGTAATTAACCTACGCTGCACTCCCTCAATTGCAAGAATGTTCTTCCTCAAATTTGGAGACCAAAACTGCACACAATACTCCAGGTGTGATCTCACTAGTGCCCTGTACAGTGAAGAAGGACCTCTTTGCTCCTATACTCAACTCCTCTCGTTATGAAGGCCAACATGCCATTCACTTTTTTCACTGCCTGCTGTACCTGCATGCTCGCTTTCATTGACTGATGAACAAGGACCCCCGATCCCGTTGTAACTCCCCTTTTCCCAACTTGAAAATCTGTGCATCAAGATGCAAGAATGAAGATAGATGTATTGATAGATATAACAAAGGCTCAGCCGATTCTGGGTATGCAATTCAGAATCATTTCAGATCCTTTCAAATTCTTTGACTGAAAGCTGAGTTGAATTTGCTTAAATGAAGTTTAACTTGAGTTAATTAACTATCTACCGACCACTCTCTTTACCCCCAGAAGCTGTTCATCAGCGAGACAGTCCTCGCTATGATTAATGACCTGTTTTGACAGCACTCACAGGGCCAGACTGCTGTCTCAGTCACTGTCATGGCTCAGTCTGCAGAAGGGTTCTGACCCAAAATGTCACCTTCCCTTTCTCCAGGGATGATTTCTGACCTGCGGATTTACTCCAGCACTTTGTGTCTTTGTTTTACTGTCCAGGTCACCATCAGTATTCCTGGCCTTGTGATCATTCCAGACATCTGCTACAACCCTATGTCATATCTACACACCTCACAGCTTGCTGCTCACTGGGGAGCTCATTATGACCTACATTCCAAGAGATAACTCCATCTATTTTTCCTGCCGCCCAGAAGTGAGACAAACTGGGCACAAAGTTTGGAGAGACAGGATATTTAGGATGCTGAAATTTTGATCAAAAAATCAAAGTGCTGGAGAAACACAGAGGGTCAGCAGCATCTGTGGAGAGAATTAATTGATGACAGAAGGCTTTTGTCACTTACTCCACCAAACTGCCAATCTCTCTCCTCACCTATCACTATCCAGACTTTGCTGCACTCCTACCTCTCTCCCTACTTCAAAAGCCTTGTCCAAGTTGTTATCTGTCCATTCGCTCCACGGCCTGACTCATAGCTCCTCAAGCGCTTTGTTTTGTGCACAAAACTTGCTGGCAATGCAGATATTCTCATTGTTCAGACATTCATTCTTTATACAAAGATAAAAGTTTCCATAGCAGAGATGTTGTAAGGACATACTTGCTGAGAGAACCCAGCTGTGGCCCTAGACGGTATCTGTGGCCATCCCCCACACAATCCATCTCTCGTCCTGCTTATCTCCATTATCTGAGTGTTGTGAAATATGCTCCTTCCCTTCTTCTTGATCAGCTGCATTCATTTGTCACACAGCATCATTCAATACAACTAACAGAAGTGGTAGACACAAAAAGCTGGAGTAACTCACAGGTCACACAGCATTCCTGGAGACAAGGAATAGGTGACATTTCGGGTCAAGACCCTTCTTCAGACTGAGAGTCAGGGAAAAGGGAAACTAGAGATATAGACGGTGATACAAAGAGATATAGAACAAATGAATGAAAGATATGCAAAAAGTCACGATGATAAAGGAAACAGATCATTGTTAGCTGCGGGCTAGGCAAAAATTAATTACAGACAATGAGACTCAACAAGACAACTTTGAAGCTAGTACAATGATAGGTGTGGGAGCGATGGAGAGAGAGGGGATGCAGGGGTTACTTGAAGTTAAAGAAATCAATAGGCATATTGCTGAGTTGTAAGCTGCTCAAGCGAAATATGAGATGTTATTCCTCCAATTTGCATATGGCCCCACTCTAACAGAAGTGGTGGCTCTTTAAGGACTGAATTCCAAGATTGCAGCTGTTTACATAAGTGCTGCCAATTGCACAACATTAATATGACATTTAAGCATCCCAATGGAACAGGCCATCCCTTTGGTCTCGACCCTGAAATGTCACCTATCCCTTCTCTCCAGAGATGCTGCCTGTCCAGCTGACTTACTACAGCATTTTGTGTCTATCATTCCTTTAACCATCACTGACAATTAAAGAAAGGACAAGATTGGGTGCAGGAGCGAAGGTTAATTGTGATGAATCCACAACTGTATTAGGACATGGGGATTTATAACACATTACATTAGATGACCAGAAGTCAATGTTGATTAGACAGGTCAGGAGTGATGGATAGAAAGAACAGAGCGTGATTAATAGAAAAGCATTATTTACTAAAATTGCCATTTTGCAACAAATTTTCTCTCAACAACTTGTTTTTTTTTTGGTATCATAATTAAAATGTGTGAAACTTGGATACTGATAGCATAATTTTAAAAGTGCTAACATAGCAACTTCAGTCAACTCATTGATATTCCACTTCAATTAACATGCATTACATTTTAGGATTAATCAATAATAATGCTTAAACATATTACAGATTCTTGAATGATCAGAACAATGCACCATTTTATGGTGATGGTGATTTCCATGGAATTTAGTTCCATTAATTCTCTAGGCTTTCCAGCTACTGTTTCCTGTTTACCCCTCACTCCCTCCTTCACTAATCCACATTAGCAACTTGTCCTCCAGCACAGTGAATTACAAGGCACCATGTCCTTTTAATTGTGGCCTCATCCCAACTGACTGAACTATTTGCGACAACTAGGAACTAGGTGCGACAAAGGTTCACCTGTATCTCCTCCAACCTCATCTACTGCATCCGCTGCTCTAGATGTCAGCTGATTTATATCGGGGAGACTAAGCGGCGGTTGGGCGATCGTTTCGCTGAACACCTCCGCTCAGTCCGCAATAACCTACCTGAACTCCCGGTGGCTCAGCACTTCAACTCCCCCTCCCATTCCCAATCCGACCTCTCTGTCCTGGGTCTCCTCCATTGCCAGAGTGAGCAACACCAGAAATTGGAGGAACAGCACCTCATATTCCGCCTGTGCAGCTTGCATCCTGATGGCATGAATGTTGAATTCTCCCAATTTTGCTAGCCCTTGTTGTCTCCTCCCCTTCCTTAACCCTCAAGCTGTCTCCTCCCATCCCCCCGCCCTCGGGCTCCTCCTCCTCCCCCTTTTCCTTCCTTCTCCCCTCCCACCCCCCATCAGTCCGAAGAAGGGTTTCGGCCCGAAACGTCGCCTATTTTCTTCGCTCCATAGATGCTGCTGCACCCGCTGAGTTTCTCCAGCAATTTTGTGTACCTCCTGACTGAACTATTTAATTGAATCTTGTCCCATTCTTCAAATGTCTCTGCTACTCTTTGTGCATCCCTTGTGATTGCATATTTGGAAACCTTGTGCTTCTTGGTTTCATGCTATATAATACTCATGAAATTATCATTCTCTGAACTGTATTATTCTGTCTGATCCAAGCGGCTTTCTTTATAAATGTTTTCTTTACAAATGTTTATAGTTTCCTGTAATAGCAATTCTGAATTCTTTTTACACCACATATTTCAGTGGGGCATTCCATATGCCAATACCGTATCTCTGTCTCTTGTCTTCTATTCACTTCTTTGTTGGTTTAATAATAAACATCTTCTAGCAGTCACATACCTAAAATCTCCCAAATTTGAGCAAGTCTCTTCTTGTAGTTTCTTAATGGCCAAACTTCATAAAAATACATAGTGGAATTTCTTTCCATTGGCTGTTATGCTGATAAATGCTCGATGGGAAATTCCAGGGACACAATCTGTGATCTTTATCCAAATGTTGCAGGTGCATCTGCAATTTTATGATCGTCCGTTGCAAGAGGCTCTGCCATCACACAATATCTCCATTAATTTTTCTGTAGTTTTCTATTATGTTCTTATGAACTATTTAAATAGATTTAACATTTACTCTATGTTTATTGTATTCTATAAATCTTATAATAAAATAAAAATCTTAAATATTTTCATTATCAATGTTCTCCTTCTTTGAAATATAGGAGATAGCACAGTAGTGCAGCTGGTAAATCCACTGCCTCACAGCGCAGGAGACTTGGTTTGATTCTGACTTTGGATGCTGTCCACGTGGAGTTTGCACGTTCTCCCTGTGACCACATGAATTTCCTCCGAGTGCTCATCCTAAAGACGTGTGAGTTTGTAGGTTAATTGGCCTCTGTAAAATTGCCCCTAGTGTGTAGGGAGTGGATGCGTAAGTGGGATAATATAGAACCAGTGTGAACGGGTGATCGATAGTCAACGTCGACTCGGTGGGCCAAAGGGCCTAATTCCATCCATTATCTTTCAATCAATTAATTTGAACTGCTCAATGTTGTTATTGTTCCATTCCTTTTAATCTTTTGGCATTGGCGTGCTATTCTATATTTGATCACAGTTTGCATTTGTTATTTTCATTTCACGTTGAATGATCTCGTATCTAGATTCTCTGAAGTTAAATATTTGGATAATGCACGTGATAATTCGTTCAAAAATAATAATTCACTGCCACACACATAGACCCATGAAGTCTGTGGGCCAGGCAAAAATCCTTATTGTGACAGAAAGATATTGTTGCAGCATTCATTCCGATGGAATAATTACTGTGATTTGAATGCTCAGACTTTAGAAATCTCCACGTTGTACCTGCTCGTTATACTACAGCATGTACCGATGCAACAATCCTCATTTCAGAGTTAAATGCTCTGCTCTTACTTTTGTGCAATACTTTGATTTTATGTTGCTAATTTATAATTAACCAACATAAAAACAAATATTTATTCATATGGCAGTAAAACATCCCCCCTGTTGCTTCACAGGCCCAATTCCTGAAAATAAATGTCACACCAGATGATACTATATGGCCAAATAGTTAGTCAAGCAGATGGCCTTAATGAGTTCCTTAAAAGGAAAAAAAAATAGATTTAGAGAAATGCAGGGGTTCTGGGAAGGAATCCAAAGCTTAGAGGCTTGGTAGCTGGTGGCATGGATAACACTGATGAAGTGATGAATGTAAGTAACAAAGGTAGGGAAGAGCAAGACAATGTGAAAACAAAGATCATTTCTAAAAGACAGAAATATTGCCCAGCTGTGGGTCAGCAAGCACATGGGCGTACAGGACTCCGTATAAGTTAAGACAGGGGCAGCAAGCTTTTGGATGGTTCCAAGCTTGCACAGTAAAATGCTAGGGGCATTTAAGCGCTATTGGAATAACTAATGGGCCTGTCCCACCGTGCGAGTTCACCCAAGAGCTCTCCCAAGTTAAAAAAAAAATCAAACTCATGGAAGCATGTGGAATGTACGTAGCGGGTACATCGGAGCTCGGGACGTCTCTTAGCGGCTTGTAACGCTAACGACAGGTACTCGGGAAACGCAATAAGCTCGGGAAGACTCGTGAAGATTTTTCAATGTTGAAAAATGTCCACGAGAGCCCCGAGTACCTACGAGCGGCTATTACCATAATTCTCCGAGTTCGAATCAGAGGAAACTCAGGAGAACTCTTGAACTGACTCGTACAGTGGGACAGCCCCATAGGTCTGGAGGTACCCTGCTCTGGGGAAGAGTGACCATAACGTGATAGAACTCTTCATTGAGAAAGAATGTGAAGTAGTTTAACGCAAACCAAGGGTCTGAAATTTAATCAAAGGAAGCTACAAAGGTTTGAGGATTGAGTTGGTTTTGATAGAAAAGGAAACTTCATTGAAAGGCACATTGTTAGATGGACAATGTTAACATTTAAAGATTAAACACAGGGGCTGTAACAGTAGATTTCCCTTTATGATGCAAAATACAAAAGGAATAGCAACACGATCATGGATTCCAAAATATGTTAAGGATTCTGTAAACACAAGGAACTGCAGATGCTGGTTAACAGAAAAAGACACAGAATGCTGGAGTAATGGAATGGGTCAGGCTACATCTCTGGAGAACATGAATAGGTGACATTTTAGATCAGGGCCCTTCTTCAAACACTGTTAGATACAAAGACAATGAGTATTCGTATTTATTTAACTATTTGATTCAAATAGGAATCACGTTATGTTACTCAGAAATGTATCTTGACTAACTGATTCATAGCCTGGTATGGCAATTCCAATGCACAGGAATATGAGAGGCTGCATACAGTGGTGGACTCAGCCTGGTTCATCACAGAAACAGCACTCCTTTCCACCAAAAGTATCTACACTGCCTCAAGAAGGTGGCATCTATCATCCAGGATCCCCACCATCTGGGCCTTTCAGAGGTGCCACGAGCAGCAGAAGCCTTCTAGAGGTGCCGCGGCTGCAGCTGAGAAGCCGAGGCCGGTGCCTCGTGCCGTGGTTCTCACGGGTCAGAGCTTCGCGGATCGGAGTCCGGGCCTCGTGGTGGGCCGGAGCCTGCGGCCATCGGTGCCTGGGTCGACGGAGCCCACAGCTGAGGTCTGGGTTGGCACCATGGAGGCGTCTGGAGAGGACACGGCAGCATTAGTGGAGAGATTAGTGCGCGGCCGATGATGGCCCCGACCGACAGACAAGGATGGACACCCGGGAGTGAGGACATCACTGCCGAGGAAAGGAGCAAAGGAGGACACAGCATGGGGGGGACCACCATGAGGGGGAGGGGGGGGGGGAGAACAATGGACAATGGGGACCTGGGGGGGGGGGGGGGGGGCGCCGTGAAGGAGCGGGGTGGGGGTGAAGAACAAAGGGTGGGGGGGGGGGGGGGGGAAATCTATAACTTTGTAAGTGCCCTTTATAGGCGACTATTTGCATACTTTGGCAAGATATGCATGCAAAGAGTTTCACTGTGACTTGTTACACGTGACAATAAAGTATTCTATTCTCGATGCTGCCTTGGGGCAGGAGGTACAGAAGCCAGGTTCAGGAACAGCTACTTTCTTGTAATCTGCACACCCCTAATCCTACCTCAGCAACTGAACACTACAGACCATCTTTTGCACTACCATTGACTTGGTTCAAATTGTGTATGGTCAGCCTTTTTCTATTCACTGTCTTGTATAATTTATGATCGGTGTGTTGTCTACATGCCTGTAATGCTACTGGAAGCAAACGTTCTATTGTACCTGTACCTCATCGCACTTATGGATAAGACAGTAAACTCAACTTGACTTGGGGGGGAAAAAAAGACTAAGGACTGAGAGCAGAAATTTAAAGTCAATTCCAGCTGGTACCCTACAAAGCTACTGTTTGCACTACAAAGCAAGAAACATCTATTCCAGGTCCGCTTTCCTTTCTCCTAACTTTTGTTGATAAACTCCTCACGATAGCGCTGGGAATGTTCAGAGTTTCCATTCACCCTCCACCACTTATCAATTAATGCTGATATTCCAATTCTCTTCAGTAATTGATGGTACGCTTATTCCAAAATATCAGTGATTTCTGATACAAAAGCTAAATGATTGGAATGACAGAAATCTGAAATAAAATTAGAAAATGCAGAAAATATTCTGCAAACTATTCAGGCTCCTTTGCCTTTTTGTCCTTTCACATAATTTTGTGTTTTTTTCACTATCCGAACTTGTTAAGAATTCTGCATCTATTTTTCCTGGCCATAGATTTGAAATATTAACCTGGATGCTACCCAACCTGTTGAACATTTATCAATATCAATTTTAGGCAATACTATCCCAACCTTTCTTCATCGCTACTCCAAATTGAACCTGTTTCTGTCTTTTGCCTTATCTTCTTCTCCACAACATTCCTTGAAGTCTCATTTTCTGCTGCAATTATTGTGGTTTAGTACTGCAACATCCTGACCCATAGCGGGAATCACTTCAGAAAGCAGGGAACATAGGTCAGAGCCCAGAGCTGTGCTGTGGAGAGCAGACTGATTGCGCTGATTGCTAGATGCCATTGTAAGGACAAAGTGACGGTCTTGAGAAAATCGTCCATCATCTCAAAGATTGAGGCGCATGTTAATTATCCAAACATTAACTCATAACCAATATCTTTTTAGTATTTGGACTGTGTGCCGAGTTTAGACACATCACTGCCGGGTAATGAGCAGTTCGTCTGAGCACGTGCACTTTGTACAAAAAAGAAAGATTATTCATGACAGCATGAAAACAAAACAGGAAGATATGTGACCAGACGAGATTTTTTTTCTACTAACCCACTCCTTTGAAGGAAGTGATTCATATGTACATAGATGTTGACAACCAATATTATCTCATCTCTGTGGCTAGTTTTCATCTGTACGTCTAGACAAAATAACACAGAATTGTTCCACAGGGTTATCCCAAGACCAAGAATAAAAAGAGGGACCCTGCTGGTTTTCTTGGTTCAGTGCCTCGTTCTGCAGTAATCTTATTTACTACGTCACTAAAGTGATTACTGGGCAACAAAGTGGTGCTGTTGGTAAAGCTGCCGCCTTCCTGCCCCAGTGGCCCCGGGTTCATTGTTGACATCTTCGAAGTGGTGTCTGCGACTGGGTGGGATTCCACCTGGGTGCTCTGGTTTTCGCAGACATGTAGATAAACAGTATATCTGGCCTTTAATCTCGGGGGAGTTGAGAATGGGTGGGAGGGGAAGAGTAAAATGGGATCTGTGTTAGGATCAGTGTAAATGGATGCCATGATGGTCAGCACCACTCAATGGGCCAAAGGGACAGATACTGTGCTGTATGACTCTATGATATACTGCACCTCAGTAACAATCTGCACAAATTGCCTATCTGTCCCCATCTTCCATGAACGAAACAGGAAGGGAGCCCTACAATGGCGTCAATGAGATATGCTAAGAATGGAGATTTATCCACATTCGCTTCTGACAGGAGTCATGCTGCAGATAATGCAGCTGTTTCACATCTCCAGAGACCTGGGTTCTATTTTAGCCTTCACAGAACCTGGAGGAAATCCTCATGGTCACAAGAAGAACACATGTGGAGATTACATGTTCCTTCTGAGACCATGTGGGTTTCTTCTGGGTGTTCTGTTTTCCACATCCAAAGACATGCTGAATCTTAAGCTAATTAGCTATTGTGCACCACCTGAGGATTTGAGGGATGGGTGAGTATTAAGAAGCATGTTTTAGAGAATAGGTAACAGGGAAATAGAGGAGTTCTTGAATAGTAATTTCACAACTCCAATCTGGTGTTAAACGTTAGTTTAAAGTTTTTGTTCCAGAAAGCAAAAACAAATATATTTTTTGTTGGTTAGAGGACTGTTTTCTTAAAAATTGCTTCTCAATTGACAGGGCTAGCCAGCCCTTCTGTGAGAGAAAGAAAGTGGAACATCCAACAGTTGCTGGCTTATCACCATATATGTAATCCATGTTTACTTCCGATGTCCCTGTCTCCAATGCCGTCAGATCCTTTCTCTCTTATGAACTTACTTGGGTCCACGTCAACCATTCCTCATAGAGACAAGGAACAGCAGCTACTGGAACCTTGCGTAGAACACAATGTGTTGGAGTAACTCAGTAGGTCAGGCAGCATCTCCTGATGACATAGATAAGTGACGTTTCATGTCCCCATGGAACTAAGCTTCACATTCTCACCAGTCTCTGAGTTGCCCTTGAGAAAAAAAACAAAAGCAGGCAGGCAAGTGAGAGTGTGCATTTATTCTATGTCACTGTGCACCACCAGAAATATGAAAAGATTGCAACTATGCCAAACTTTGGCTTGCTTTTCCCTTCCCTGAAAGAAACATGACTCATACTTTATTGTCCCCACTTTGATATATTTTTACAAAAACATATTGACTCTTACACTGTGTGCTTTACAAATCCAAGATTTATTTTTTTTATACATGTTTTCATTTCAATGCAGCTGATCCTATTCAACTTATTAACTGCAACAATGTTCTTTGGTACTAGATCCATACTATAAATATGCAATGTTTCATTGTTGGTTATATTTCAAAAATTCTTAACTGGAAGCAAAGTACTTTAGAACAATGCAGAAGGGATGTGGAACCTTGTACGGTGACAAGTTTTCTTTGCTTTTTATCAATAAGTTTTAATAAGAATGATGCTACAACAGTGATGATGCACATGGGTGTCTGAACATACAGCTTCAAAATAAATGATATCGTACTCAGCAACATTATTTGCAAGCCATCTGATGGAATCCTGTGTTACTCAGATTAAATATTGTCAGATTGTACTGGGATTTTCACTAGTTCAATGATTAATTTGTCGAAAGCTAAAATGAAATGTTGTGACACTGGAAAATTGGGTTTATCCAAAACTACATTTTTCATGTTACAACTGTCCATTTTTCTCATTTATTGTTTTTTGGAGCATCACAGATTAGATTTGGAAACAAACAACACCAACACTGATCAACCAGCAGTGGCTTATGCAGCATTTATGAAACCCAAGTGCGATTCTTAAAAGTAATTGATTATCAATCAGTTTGTATCTCTCCCAAATTAATTATTTGGTCATTTATGCTCCTTTCACATGCCCTTGCAATATGAAATATTTGTATTTGAAGATAGCTAGATATTGTGAATAATAGGCATCCAGTCTGAAGAAGGGTCTCGACCCGAAACATATCACCTATTCCTTTTCTCCAGAGATGCTGTCTGATATGTTGAGTTACACCAGCTTTTTGTGTCTATCTTTAATACGGCAGTTTGCTAGAATCATTCAACTAAATGATTCTCAAGACTTTAAATACTATGATCTTCCTCAAATAATTGTGCTCAATTCAAATTTGTTTAAATTATAATTCTTAAGGCAGATGGGGTGCAGCCTGCTGTGTGTTAACCCGATGGCATAAATCTTCACTGTTAACAGAATTACTCAGCAAAAGGCAAAGTAGCTTCCCATCATCTGACAGTATTATATCCGGGGAGAGAGCAACATTTCTATTTGACCTGGATTGTTGTTCTTGCTTAAGCTCACAAAAACATTGAATTAAAGGGACAATTGCACAGCATTAGTAAGTGGGGCCACATTATGCCAAGGTTAAATGTTTATGAATTGGCAGGATGCACAGCTCAAATTGTAATGAAAATACATGCAATTTATTTAATGGAAGGGATGAAGCAAGTGGAAGGAAAGGGCAAGCGAGACACTGCATAGGCAGTTCTGATATTAATGGTGCTGAGAGCTGGCATTCTTCCCGCTGCAAAGCACAGTATGAACACAACAATCAGCATTTTTTTATTTCAAAAACTCCTGCAATGTTGCCAACAATTTACTTAATTTTAGAAGTAATTGATTGGAAAAACAGGAATCGTCAGATATAATGTAAAATGGATATGTTTCCTTGAGTACTTCCTGAGTCCACTATTGACAAATATGTTTCCTGGCAGGGTATTGTCATAGCCACAACAATTTCACAAATGTCTGGAATTCCAGGCTATGTTAAATAAAGCCAAATGGTTCAGATTTTGTATAGCAAACCTTTAACCTCTTTCTCCTGCTGGGTATTTTGGGCATACGTTTTTCAACAGCAGAAGAATTCCTGCAGATAATTGCACCTTGAAAGAATGTGCGTGCCATAGTCTCACAGAAATTATATTGATGGAGAAGCAAAATATCTTGAACGCTCGACATCAGAAATAAATTCAGAAAATACGGGAATTTCTCAGCAGACTAGGCAATATCAGAGAGGGAGACAAATTTATTGTTCAAGACCAAAAGCCTTTCATGAAGGCTACATAAAATTTGACATGGAACAAGATTGCAGCAATGCATAGGTTGCACACGGAAAAAGGGAATGAAAGAATAAATGTCAAGGTCTGTGATAAGGTAGAAGACAAGAGAGAGGTTAATGAGTTGATGGCACAGAGTAAAATAGGACATAAAACTACCATTGCACTCACCTTTCTTGATGTGTCACCCAAACAATGGATGGGTTTGTGGGTTGGCCTCTGTAAATTGTCCCTGATTGTGAAAGAGGGGTGCCATATAATTAGTGTAAATAAATGATTGTTGGTTGCGTGTATACGGTGGGCTGAAAGACCTGCTTCTACGCTGTATCTTTCAATCAATTTCAGGTGCATATTTCAAATGCTGTCTCCAGCCGTGATATTTCACCGTCTCACCGTCAGGTTGTTGTCGGAACTCAGCAGGTGAAGCAGCAACTGTGAAGGGAAATGTTGCTTGTCCATTTTCCTCCACTGAGTTCCCCCAGCAGCTTGATTTTGCTCCAGGTTCTAACATCTGCAGTCTTTAGTGTCTCCAAGACTACCACCAGCATCATTTCAGATGAAGCATCGCTCAAGTGAGAGTTGCCTTGACATGTTTAGATACATCCCCTGGGCCTGATCAGATAGATCTAGTAGAGAGGAAACTGCAGGGGTCCTGATTGAGATACATAAATCATTATTAGCCATGGGTGAGCTGTCAGAAAGCTGGAGGGTGACTAACGTTGTGCCTCTATTTAAGAATATAAAGCAAGAATGTAATGTGAGGCGTTATAGTGCGCTGGCCAGAACACTTTTGTAATATTTTTGGAAGTTTTGGGCCCCATTTTTGAGGAAAGATGTGCTGGCATTGAAGAGGGTCATGATCATGGTCATAATATCATTAGCCATAGGAGCAGAATTAGGCCATTCAACCCATTGTGTCTGCTTCGCCATGGCTGATCTATTTTTTCCTCTCAACCCCATTCTCCTGCCTTCTCCCCGTAATCTTTGATACCTTTACTAACTAAGAACCTATCAATCCCTGCTTTAAAAAGATCTAGTGACTTGGCATCCACCGCCGTCTGTGGCAATGAATTCCACAGATTTGCTACCCTCTGGCTACAGAAATTTATCCTCATCCCCATTCTAAAGGTAGTCCTTTCATTCTGAGGCTGTGTCCTCTGATCCTCGACTCTTCCAATACTGGAAACATAATTTCCATATCCATTCTATCTATGCCTGAGGAGGTTTTATGAGAAAGATCCCAGGGATGATTGGATTAACGCATGAGAGGAGCGTGACGGTTTTGGGCTTGTACTCACTGGAGTTTAGAAGGATGAGGGGGATCATATTGAAACCTACCAAATAATGATAGGCCTAGATAGAATGGGTGTGGAGAGGATGTTTCCACATGTGGGAGAGTATTTTGTAAACACATTTCATACTGAAACTGATCATTGGGGCTGGTTCCCGTCCTGCAGCTGTTTGAATACTTTGCAATTCGCCACTTCTCATCTTGAATTAAATTGCTGCTTTGACCGTCTTGTTGTTTTTGGTTTAGTGGGAATGTTCCCGTTCAAAGAAAAATGATGCATCAAGTGAAATCATCAGCAATGTTTAAATTGTGAAAAGATAGCACTAGTCCACCAGCACATTTATAAATATTTATTTTCCAAGACATTTGTACTTCTGAATGGCTAATTGCAGGGAATACGGCTATATGGATAAAGCCAAACAAATAGGGAGCAGTATGATACAATATCCAGCAAGTTAAGATACACAGGACAATCCAGGACAGCCCTAGCTTACTTTAATTCCTAAAATGCAACACAAGACTAGTCAGCATGGCTTTGTGCATGGGAGGTCATGTCTCACAAATTTGATTGAGTTATTTTGAAGAGGTAGCCAAGAAATAAAACAAGGACAGGGCAGTAGACATTGTCAATAATGATTTTAACATTCCCTTTCAGTAGATCTTGCATGGTAGACTGATCTGGAAGATTGGAATACACGGGTTCTGGTGTGAGTTGATAAATTTTATACTAAATTGACTTAGTGGGAGGAAGCAGAGAGTGATAATGTAGAGTTCTTTACCAGATTGGAGGCCTCCGAGGAGCAATGGTTATAGCGCCAATATTGGTGGTAATGTAAACAGTGATAAAATTATCTAAAGTTGCAACAGGGTCAACTGGGAAAGTGGGCAGAGGAATGGCAAATAGAATTTTATGCAAAAGAATGAAGTGATACAGTTTCGGAAGTTAAACAAGGACAGTGCCCCAAGGGGCCTGCTGTAAAACAGAGAGACGTTGGCGTATAAGTACATAGTTCCCTGAAGGTAAACAGAATGGTGAGGAATATATATGGCATGCAAAAAAGATTCACAAATATGTTATCCGGAACAGGACTTATGTTATCAGGAGAGATTGGATTGGCATTCTGTTTTCACTGGAGCAAAGGAGGCTGATAGGTGACGTGAAGTACATAATATTGTGAGAGGTGAAGATAGGACAAGTCCATTTCCTAGTGTAAGGCTGTCTGAAACAAGATGACATATTTGAGATGAGAGGGAGGAGATTTAAAGGGGATTGTAAAGGGACTTAGTCTGACACACTGTAACCTTTACTAGAGTCTTTATTATAGCACATGGCACACACGTCCCAGTACTGGCTGCACCCAGCCTTCAGGCATACCAGGACAAAATGGGAGGAGGACAAGGGAGGAGATCATAGTTATACTGATATGAGAGGGCATGTTAATAGTGATGAGGTAGCTACATTATAGGTTGCATGCATAAACCATCTACAGGGATCTAAGGGGTAAGTTTTTCACAGACACAATAGGTGGTATCTGGAATGAACTGCAAGCGGAGGTGGTGGAGGCATGAACAGTAACAACATTTAAGAGGCATCTGGTACAGATACTTAAATGAGCAAGACATAGAAGCAGATAGAATTAATGCTGGCAAGTGGGATGAGTATAGAAGGGAACAACGGTTGGCATTGATACAGTGGGTGTTAGCATCTGTTTCTATACTGTCCAACACTTTGACTATGGCTACTGTGCCAAATGTGGCAATGTAGTAGTTAGGGTATTGAGTCATTCATGTTGTGATTTCCAATTTCTTTAGGGGAATTAATTCAGCACGTGGTTATCAACTGTCCATTTTCTGCCATTTGCTTGTATAGAAAATTAAATTTCTGTTGATTTGATACAAAGTGCACCTAATGGCACACAAGACAATTTGCAAGAAAGTCACATGAGAACAAGAAGTTTGTCTACGTTCCAAAGAAAGTGCATAAATGTTTCTGCCAATAAGTATACAGTGAATAATTTCCATAACCAAACTAAAGAAAGTAATGAGTCCTATCCTAAGCATATTTAACTAAACCAGATGGTTTATCCAAGACACTTTGTAGGTTCGCAGCAAATAGTATAGAAAAGGAAATTGTTTAGTTACTTTTTTGATGATCTACATCTGCATTTGTAACAGGCTACCCAATAGGATATCTTACCAGACATCCTTTATGATGTAAAATTTGTGACAAACAATTGCACTTTGCAAAAGTGACATTCTTTCTTTCTTAAAGCTGTAGAACACATGGGTTGTTTTTAACCTAATGTCAAGGTTGGGTGAATAAGAGACCAATGGTGGAGTCATGCAGATGTCTGGTCCATTCTTATGGCCACACTTCATCTGCAAAAGCTGCCAAATTTAATTTAGTTTAGAGATACAGCACGCAAATAATCTCATTGGTCCACCGAGTCCACGCCACCCATCAATCACCCACTCACTGGTTCTATATTCTCCCACTTTCTCGTCCATTCCCTACACATTAGAGGATTTTTTAATTTTTTTTTTTTACAGAGACCAATTAACCTACAAACCTGCACATCTTTGGGATGTGGGAGGAAACCGGAGTATTTGGAAGAAACCCATGTGGTCACGGGGATAACTTACAAACTCCACACAGCCGAGGTCAAGAGTGAAACTGTGCCTCTGGCGCCGTGAGACAGCAGCTCTACCATCTGCACCATTGTGTCACCATTAGTTCTGGAGACTAAATCAACAGTCAAAGACACATCATTGATCAGGGGAGCAGGGTATGTAATTTTTGATGTCACTTACATATCAAAGATTAGGGGTGGACAGGGGATGTGGATGAGCCATTACAGGGCCTGTCCCACCAGCATGCGACTGCATGCGGCGAGCGCGACCAAACCAGGAAGCGGGGGCCGTGTGAAGGTCGAGTGATCCCGTACGAGTTGACAAGTTCGAGCAAAGTCCGCGGGAAGTTTGCGCTAGGCGTACGCTGTCAAGACGCTGTGTACGGCGTTGAGACGGTGCGTACGCCCGTCGAGGCGGTGCGTACGGCTTCAATGCGGCTGCAGGCCAGCAGGCCGTTGCCGCGCGGAATTTTTGAACAGTGTCAGTTTTTCGGAGCCCCGTGCGATGTCGGGACCAGCTCCGCACAACTCCAGACGGCTCCGGCGATCGAAGTGGGACCGGCCCCGCGAGGCCGTACGGCGCAAGCGACCACGTTAGGACGCGCTTGCCGCATGCAGTTGCATGCTCGTGGGACAGGCCCTTAACTTTCACACTCTGTCCACATCACCAGCGCTGCAGAAGAAGACATTCTTTTTTTTTTGAGCAGCCACCTCTGATCCTTCAAGAATGATGATCAGTGGAATAGAGGGCGAATATATAAAATTCTTTGTCAGACCTATAACACCAAAATGATGGATACCCAAGTTCAATCACACAAAAACAAACCCCTGGATATTAGTGGCTATATTTTCCGGGCTCTCCAATTGAAAGCCCCTTCCTGCTCTCCTTATTTGGTAACATATCCTTAGTTCTCATCAGTTGGATGTGGACTAGAGCCAATACAAACAGTTTGTCCGGCCTCAGCATTCTGTTAATGACTGTATAATATACAGTCGGCACAAAATGGGCCCATAGATCCTGTGGATTTTAGGCTCTGTCTTAGCTGAAGGTACCTCAGTTGTGTGAATGGGAAAATGAAAAGAGCCACAGGAAAACACAGGTAATATTCTATAAAATTACTTAATTAAGCTGAGCAGTTTCACCAACAAATCTCTCTGATATTATGAGAAATATTTTCCAAGGCTGATAACGAAGCAGAGCAAATCAGGTTTTTCCAAAAAAAAAATCACAACTTTTGCAGTCATAATGTGTAGGAAGGAACAGGAGATACTGGTTTACACTGAAGATAGACACAAAAATTCTGGAGTAACTCAGCAGGCCAGGCAGCATCTCTAGAGAAAAGGAATAGGTGACAATTCAGGTCTGAAGAAGGGTCTCAACCCAAAACACCACCTGTTCCTTTCCTTCAGAGATGCTGCTTGACCTACTGAGTTACTCAATCATTTTGTGTCTATGCAGTAATATGTTTTCCAGATGCAAGCCAACAAATTGAATTCAATTACTCAATTTACCACAGCAGGATTTAAGAATTGACAATCCTGGGATTACAAATCCAGAACACTTTCGATCCTGTCCACTTCCACTTAAAGGGTGTGATGTCTACAGTAAAAGGGGTGAGAGTGGGACAATGCTGGAAATCACTGCCAGCCTCTAGCAGAGAGATATTAAACTCAGGCCTCAACTTGCAAAAATACAAGCTGCAAAATACTAATCATGCTGGAATTTTCACCTTTTAGTTACCCTGCTCTTACATTCCAGCTATTGGAAACAAATACAAACTGCTGATGGAATTCAGTGGGTTGAGCAGCATCTGTGGAGTGGGGGTGTGGGTGAGCGTGAAGGAAATATTGTCATTTTGTGCTGTTGTTATATTCATATCTCTGGACAACTGTTAAAACTGAGCACAGGGCTTGGGCACCCTTGTTCGGATGCAAAAAGAGGCCATTCAGCCCGTCGATTCTAAGCCAGCTCCCAGCAGAGCAAGTCCAGCAGTTCAATTTCGCTCTCTTCTTATTCTCCTGCAGGTCCTTCTCCCACTTGCCTACCAACTTCCCTTTTTTTGAGTCATTTGCCTCTTGTGTACATTCAAAGGAATTATAAAATAGCCAATTAATCTTCCATTATGCCTTTGTCAAGAGATTATTTACGTCATATGTCTGGACAAAAAAAGCAATAAAATTCTTACTTGCTGCAGCAAGTGCAAATGCAATAACACACATATAATATAATAAAATAATAAAATAATAAATAACATCATTTTAAAAAACCAATTGCTTTATACCATAATTCTAGGCAACATGGGATGTGGGAAGAAACTAAACTTTAAGGGCAGCACAGTGGCACAGCTTGTAGAGCTGTTGCCTCACTGTGCCAGAGACCTGGATTCAATCCTGACCTTGGGTGCATCTGAGATGCTCTCATTCTTTCGGGAACGGGGCTTCCCCTCTTCCATCACATGGGTCTCCTCAGTATCCCGCGGCTCCCCTTTTGCTCCCCCTTCCCCCCAATTTGGCAGCGTCCCACTGCTTCTCACCTTCCACCCCAGCGGCCCTCACATGCACCACATAATCTTCCAACATTTTTGCCACCTATTACTATTGTGAAGTAAGATAAAATATGGGTTCAGTACATAATATAAAATCTACCACAGGAAGCTAGATAACTGGCTTTAAAGAGTTGAGTTATTATTTAATTAGCTTTATCTTTTAAAGACTGCACTTTAAAAAAAATGTCAAGTCAGGCTCGATGAGATCACTGCACGTTGATAATTTGTTATTCTAGATCATTTAGTCCTGTGCGGGAATGCTGTACTGTAAATTTATTGATGAATAAGGACATCACTTCCCATGTTTGGACACGTTGCCAGGAGTATAATGTTATCATCTGCAAATACTGCAGAAGTTTAGAGTTAATGTTCAATTAAATGACTCAGACCCAAAGATCAGTTCACTTATACTCAGGAAACTAACCAATATGAACTGAGTCATTTACAGAGTAGGGCTAGATTTAACCGAAGGTTAAAATAACAATGACGAAAAGTAGCAAAAATGCTTGGAACTGGGCGCGAAACTGTTTATTTGCAGAAAATGAATCGATCGCCTCATGGCAACTTTACTTAACCAATTGGATTTTGACGAAATAATGAATTAAATTCCATATTCAATCAAATTTTATCTTTTATCTGTGACACACTGCATTCTACAATTCAGAATATTTTTCTGGGTTTTTATTTCCTGTAATACAATAAGGGATTACTTAAAGATCTATTTAAAAAAAAAAACACTATATTAGATCTGCAAGATTAAGGGGAGAAATTACACAAAAATTATGTATTTGATCTTATTGATTTTCTTCCTTCCTCTAGGATTAACCTTGATTGGGTTTGGATTTAGCTCAGCCATGTCCTAAAGGTGAAGACTGTTGTCCATCAATCGTAAGATGCCGTGGAGAACCAAATTCAAATGGAAACTTTGATTCATATATTAGTCTCCCCTACTTCCTTTAATTATTCTTCTTCTTCCTAAGCTAAAACCATTTCACCTCATTTTGTATCATTTTATTTTATTTTGTTGATCCTTGATATTATCCTGGTAAGAGCCCATTTAACCATGATGCATAATATTCCATCTATCAAATGCAGAGGTCCATTTTAATTAAGTTAGTTAGTTAACCTCCATGATGACATACCTTTTTCTCTATGAAGGATGAAGAAGAGAATATTTAATGTAAAATAAATTCAATGTCTGTCTTTGAAGCTGTAGCTAATTTACAAAGCAATTGATGGATATTGTTGAACTGACAGGAGTCATATCTCACACACAGGCAGATGATTGTAGCTGATAGCAGCCAATCAACCTAACTTCAGTTTTGTTTCTGGTCTGAAGACAGGTCTGAAGAAGGGTCTCAACCCAAAACTTCACCTATTCTTTTTCTCCAGAGATGCTGCCTGACCTGCTGAATTACTCCAGCATTTTCTGTCTATCTTAAGGATTTCAGAGCATGAGTTCATTGGGGCGCTGTCCCAGCTCAAATCAGCTGCTTCATGAATGAGCTTCCTTCCATCAGAAGGTCCATGTAGGAAGGAACTGCAGATGCTGGTTTAAACTGAAGATAGACACAAAAGACTGGAGTAACTCAGTGGGACAGGCAGCATCTTCCGCATGAGACCGTTCTTCAGACTGAAGGGAAGGAATGGGTGACGTTTCTGGTAGAGACTCTTTTTCAGTCTGAAGAAGGGTCTCAACCCAAAACGTCACCCATTCCTTCTCTACAGAGATGCTGCCTGTCCTGCTGAGTTACTCCATCATTAAGCATTGTTCAATTTCATTTGCAACTCTTCAAAAAATGAAGCAGTCTGCACTCGCATGCAGAGAAATCTCAACAACGTTCAGGCACAGGCAGATGGACGCTCCTGTGTGTCAAACAATGGCCATCAAGAGGGTGCAGCAGCATCTATGGAGCGAAGGAAATAGGCAACGTTTCAGGCCGAAACCCTTCTTCAGACTGATCGGAGGCGGGGGTGGGTGGGGACCCACCCACCCCCGCCTCCGATCAGTCTGAAGAAGGGTTTCGGCCCGAAACGTTGCCTATTTCCTTCGCTCCATAGATGCTGCTGCACCCGCTGAGTTTCTCCAGCTTTTTTGTGTAACCTTCGATTCTCCAGCATCTGCAGTTCCCTCTTAAACAATGGCCATCAAGAGTTCATTTAACAATAGAACTTCAATTGAGTATATATTACAACAGAAGATGAAGGTTAAATCTAGGTGCTTCATTGTCTGTGTGGTTTTACTAGATAAAGTTGCTGAACCATCGGGACAGCTCTGCTAATTCAATGGCTGACAACAAAGAGAAAACATTTTGCTTGTATGGGTGAAGGTAACAGGCCTCCACAGAATAAATCCCAACTTTGCTTAATATTGAATTTGAACTACACCTCAGGATATACACAATCAAAATAGTTAGCGTCTCAAAGCATTCTCGACCATCTGTCAAGATAAAACCATGTCAATGGGAAATTAGGGTATCAGTCATAGAGATAACCCCTTAACTGCTTTGAAAGCTTCTAACATGCTCACTCTGAACGTGCTCACTAACATGCTCACACTGTTTCATTCCCATTGTCAAGCTACATCACTAATTCCGATAACAGGTTGCAACCTGAGGATGTACTTGCGTGTGTTTAGGCCAAATTATTGAATGCGGCAGCACACAACTCTGTTATCATTGCAGTTCAGCTTCTGTTTCAGTGAATCACCTCTCACCGAGGGCTGTGACTTAAACTATTCTGTTTTGGCAACTTACTCTTCATTGTTACGTTTTTTCAATGAAGGGTAGTTTTTATAAATATCTTCCAGTGTGACAAAGACAAGTGAATTTGGTTGTTGTAATTTTTTAGATGGACTTTCATCACCTCTGTGGCTACACTATATAATCTAACACTAAGTCACATAGAATGAGATGCTCCATGAATGGATGATATTCAAGCTCCACTCTCTGTTGCAAATCCTATCTTAAGAGTTGGGAAATTACAATTGGAATCAGTGCCAATGTCTTTGGTGTGTGATTAGAATCAGGCTCAGCAATAATACCCTTCATGAGTGACCAGTCTGGTGATATTCACAGTTCTGGCTGAAATATAGATTTACTGCAAACTGATGGGTGGCTGGTTGAAATTTTCTCCATGTGGAGATTTTCTCGATAAACAGCTGACAAAATATCTAAAAGCCAGAAATATCACAAATAGAGTTTTAGCCAGGGTTTATTTTTTGGATGAACACCTGAAAGGTCATTTAATGTAACCTAACACTTAAAAAATATTTAAAATTAATGTTTGGTCAATGTTATTATTAATAATATATCCTTTCATTTATTTTCTCTTATTCTTCCATAGGTCTCACCTTAATTACTGTCTCGGTCCACACCCTCTTCTTATTCAGTTCAATCATCTCTTTTTGGTTACCTGATCTAAAGTCTGTTTCACAAATTGGGCGATTCAGCTCAAGAACTTCAAAACATTTGGTTTCAATTTTCCACATGTGGAAGTATTTGAGAGAGCAGCAGATGGTCTGATACAATCTGAAGTTAGCCAGCTGACACTCTCAAAAATAATTGACCTAATTTGTGCACTTTTGATGGTACAGACAGATTTCTCCAACACATGGGATGAATGGTACATGTTGGTACAAAAAAACCCAAACCCAGATTTCTGTTCAAAATTCAGGTCTACACCTTGTCAAAGCTAGTTAGACAACTATGGTGATTATGTCCAAATATTTCCAGTGACCTCTGCAGGTAACTATATTACTGAAAAGTAACTTTAAAATATGTAATGCTGTATGTATGAATTCCTAGATTTTGCTACATCACTTTAATATAATGGCAAATTAAAATAACAATTCTATAAATACAGATTGTGATCAAAAGACAGAAAAAGAATGGCTGTACTGATTAATATCCCCCACTTATCAGCAACAAATTTATCTTTTAGGAGAGTATAAAGTCAAAAAATTCCAGGCTAGACAGGGAAGAAAGGATTCTCTGGAATTTCTCTCTGTTTCTTGTAGGCGATCGGAAAATAATTTCAGAAGCTGACAAGGATTACAAAATAATGTTCTCTCTCTCTCTCTCTCTCTCTCTCTCTCTCTCTCTCTCTCTCTCTCTCTCTCTCTCTCTCTCTCTCTCTCTCTCTCTCTCTAGACTGACACTAATCATTGCATCATCTGTGAAAATTCAAACTTTACCTCAAATGACATTAGCTGAGCCACTGGTGTAAACTGTGAAAAGTAGCTGCTCTCATTCTAATCAATAGGGTCTTCATTTGTAACCAGGTACCATATCACTATTAAAAACAATATCCTGCCCCAGCTAATCTTTTTTCCGATTCCTCAGTTACTCCATGAGAACGAATAATGACATTCTGCTGCTTTAAAAAAAAAACATAATTACAGTGCCTTAAAACTGATTGAATAATTGAAAAATAATACTTGCATTGTTTGGATGGAACGTTTTTGAGAAAATAACCTCATTTAAAAAAATAAATTGAGGATTGAATAACTTTTTTTATTATTGCAATGACCTAGACGTTAGGACACTCAATCTCATTGGGACATATTTATAAACATGGCACCATGACAAATCTGAGGTGCAGAAAATTTAACTAATCTTTATCTGTTTGGCAGAATTCAAGAAAAGTGCATAGGCTGAAGAATGTAGAACCATCTTGTCTCAGATTTGATACAATTAAAGTGATAACTCATCTGTATTGTCTGGTCTTCAGAAATTTCTAAATGCAAGAATTGTGCAAATGATTCATGAAACATGTTGTTGCAGCTGAAAGGAACTTCGATATTAGGTCTGTCTAGTTGTCTGGTATTCAAGATTATCTGAATTCCTCAGGGTCTTTTGCAGAGGAATTTCAGCACGTCATTATTCCTGTGTTCAAGGTATTGGATATTCAGGGCTGCTGATTTTATCAGTAATTATGGTCAGCATTTCCCATTCCTCCATACATAATGATTTACCAGGCAGTGATATGCAATGCAGCAGAATGTTCTCAATTTTCTGAAAAAACAATAAATGTTATAATGCGTTAAATAGCAAAGTAATTCATCTGTTGTAGGTTTATGATCTTTAGTTTTAGTTGCAAATGTTATGAAAGGAAAAATAAATTGGTTTGAAAGTTTTAAATGGCAAATACCTTTTGCATCTAAAAGTGTTCAGTGATGGGCTGAAAATTTTGCAAATCAATGGATTTGGCAGGTGTTTCCCTTGTGACGAGGTATTCCCCTCTGTTAACTAATTTTCGTACCGAGATCTTCCTCAGCTTAGGACATTGATGGAGTTGGGGGAAACACGTTGAGCTATCGTAAATTGATTTTAATATTTCACAGCCACACCAAGATAGATTATCCTTTTTAAAAAAAAGTAGTCAAATCTTAATGCTAACCTGAGATTCTTTAGTAGGCATTAAAAAATAAAAAAAGCATTACAAAATTAATTTTTTGCTCTCTCTGTCTGAAAAAATGCACTCATCTTTCCTTAGTGTCGTCCAGCAAACCAGTGAGAAATAGAAACAAAATAGAGTTTGCATGTATCGGTAATTGGCATGTTATCTTTGCTTTGTTATTACCTTCTCCCAGCTAACAATGATCTATTCTACATTTTCCTTGACCTCCATCCTCTTTTTCATTTTCTCATTGTTCACAAGGTTTCATTTTCACACCTTACACTTCCTTATCTCTGCATTTCCCTCACCCCCGACTCAGTCTGAAGAAGGGTCACGAAGGGTGAAGAAGGGTCTTGCGAATGGTATGTTAGCTTTCATTGCAAAAGGATTTGAGTATAGGAGCAGGGAGGTTCTACTGCAGTTGTACAGGTTCTTGGTGAGACCACACCTGGAGTATTGCGTACAGTTTTGGTCTCCAAATCTGAGGAAGGACATTATTGCCATAGAGGGAGTGCAGAGACGGTTCACCAGACTGATTCCTGGGATGTCAGGACTGTCTTACGAAGAAAGACTGGATAGACTCGGCTTGTACTCACTAGAATTTAGGAGATTGAGAGGGGATCTTATAGAAACTTACAAAATTCTTAAGGGGTTGGACAGGCTAGATGCAGGAAGATTGTTCCCGATGTTGGGGAAGTCCAGGACAAGGGGTCACAGCTTAAGGATAAGGGGGGAAATCCTTTAAAACCGAGATGAGAAGAACTTTTTTCACACAGAGAGAGTGGTGAATCTCTGGAACTCTCTGCCACAGAGGGTAGTTGAGGCCAGTTCATTGGCTATATTTAAGAGGGAGTTAGATGTGGCCCTTGTGGCTAAGGGGATCAGGGGGTATGGAGAGAAGGCAGGTACGGGATACTGAGTTGGATGATCAGCCATGATCATATTGAATGGCGGTGCAGGCTCGAAGGGCCGAATGGCCTACTCCTGCACCTAATTTCTATGTTTCTATGACTCGAAACGTCACCCATTCCATCTCTTCAGAGATGCTGCCTGTCCCGCTGAGTTACTCCAGCATTTTGTGTCTATCTTCGGAAATTGGCACATGTCAGGTGCTGAGGTGCTGCAGTCAGTGAAGACAGGACATCAATCAACGCTCATGGCATCGAAGAGATTTTGCCTTCATCATCCCCAGACAACGACACAGGATCTGGACACAAGTACAATCTTCATATCTAGAAATGATTTACGTTTTTTTTTTCGTATTATGATTCCCCTGCCAGAGCAACTAAGATATTATTGGCCAAGGCTGGGGTTGGAAATACTGATGCCTTGAAAAATGTTAAGCCGCCTTTATTTTTATAATATTTTTCTGGCAATTATGTTAATTCTCTTCCCTGAATAGTTTCTGAAAATAACATTCTGAACTCATTTTACAGAGACCAATGAACTCTTGAGTGAGGGAATTTTGCTTAAATGATATTCACAGATATTGTATAGGAAACTGACATCAGGGTCAGTCTGGTCGAAGTCTGCTTTTCATTGGTTCAATTAATCTCTTGAAAATTGTGAATTCCATCTTTTAATGGATCTCACAGGGAGAAGCTAAGGCATTCTAAAGTAATGGAATGCATGTGCTCCTGTACTGTTTTGACTGTGAATACTTGTATTACAATGAAATGTACTTGTCAGGGATTAAACTTGACTACTTTATATATGGGGAACGGATTCAGAAATCAGAGATGCAAAGGGACCTGGGAGTGCTGGTGCAGAATTCCCTAAAAGTTAATTTGCAGTTTGAGTTGGAGGTAGGAAGGCAAATGTAATGCTAGTGTTCTTTGAGGGCATGGTGCCGTAGTAGTAGAGTTGCTGCCTCACAGCACCAGAGACCTGGGTTCGATCCTAACTATGGGTGCTGTCTGTACGGAGTTAGTACAGGGAGTGAGGGAGTGCAGAGACGGTTCACCAGACTGATTCCTGGGATGTCAGGACTGTCTTATGAAGAAAGACTGGATAGACTTGGTTTATACTCCCTAGAATTTAGGAGATTGAGAGGGGATCTTATAGAAACTTACAAAATTCTTAAGGGGTTGGACAGGCTAGATGCAGGAAGATTGTCCCCGATGTTAGGGAAGTCCAGGACAAGGGGTCACAGCTTAAGGATAAGGGGGAAATCCTTTAAAACCGAGATGAGAAGAACTTTTTTCACACAGAGAGTGGTGAATCTCTGGAACTCTCTGCCACAGAGGGTAGTTGAGGCCAGTTCATTGGCTATATTTAAGAGGGAGTTAGATGTGGCCCTTGTGGCTAAGGGGATCAGGGGGTATGGAGAGAAGGCAGGTACGGGATACTGAGTTGGATGATCAGCCATGATCATATTGAATGGCAGTGCAGGCTCGAAGGGCCGAATGGCCTACTCCTGCACCTAATTTCTATGTTTCTATTCTCCCCCTAACTTGCATCAAATTTTCTCTGGGATCTCCAGTTTCCTCCCACACACCAAAGACATAGTGGTTTACAGGTTAATTGGCTTGCAATAAATGTAAATTGTCCCTAGTGTATGTAAGACAGTGTTAGTGTGTGAGGATCACTGGTCGGTGTGGACTCGGTGGGCCAAAGGGCCTGTTTTCTTGCCATATCTCCAAACTAAATAAAGCTAAACCACGACTAGAGTATAAAAGCAAGGATGTAATGCTGAGGATTTGTCAGGCACTGGTGATGCCACATTTGGAATATTGTGAGCAATTTTGGGCCCAATACCTGAGGAAGGATGTGCTAGCTTTGGAGGGGTTCCAGAGGAGATTGCGAATGATCCTGGGAATGATTAGATTAACAGGTGAGGAGCGTTTGATGGCACTGGGCTTGTACTTGCTGGAGTTTAGATGGATGAAGGATTTCTCATTGAAACCTGTAGGAAAGAACTGCAGATGATGATTGGAGGAGGTGCAAGTGAACCTCTGCCTCACCTGGAAAGACTGCCATGGTCCTTGGGTGGAGAAACCCATTGGATAATGAAAGGCCTGGATAGAGTGGATGTGAAAAGGATGGTGCCAGTAATGGGTGAGTCCAAAAACGAAGGGCACAACATCAGAATAAAAGGATATACCTTTACAATGGAGAAGAGGAGGAATTTCTTTAGTCAGATGCCAGTGAACCTGTGTTCATTGCCACAGAATGCTGTGGTGGCCAAGTTAATGGATATTTTTAAGGTGGAGATTGATAGGTATTTGATTAGTAAGCATGTCAGAGGCTAAGGGGAGAAGCAGGAGATTGAGGGGGGAAAAAAAATCACCCACAATTGAATGGCAGAGTTGACTTGATGGGCTGAATGGCTTAATTCTGCTCCTATGTCTTATAATCTTGAATTGACTGTTCTGAATAAGTTCCTTTCTTGTGATAATAACTTCGGATGTGTCTAAGGTAGGGACGAAATTCTGGATAAGTGTAACTCAGCGGGACAGGCAGCATCTCCGGAGAGAAGAAATGGGTGACATTTCTGGTCGAGACCCTTCTTCAAACTTTGGATGTGTCTGGTGTCTTGTGCATTGGAGCATCCTGTTGACAATTTAACTGTTTACATTTGGCTGAGTTCTCTGTGGAAACTTCTGCCTGCACCGTTCGGGGGAGACCCGAGTGCTAACTTTAAATATTGCAGACTTCCGTTGCAAGCCATGAAAGGTCTGTCCTTCTGTCATGGCTATTTTTACATTCTGCTGTAGGCGTGAGAAAGAAAATGAATTGAAATGAGAACCGAACTGGACCAATACTTAAAAAAATAAACATGGGCCACTTAGGACGATGTGCATCAGTTTCAAATGCCGAATACTAGCAGTTAGAAAAACGAAGTATGTTGTTGCTGGGAAATCAAATTCAAAAGGAGGGAGATTATGCTTCCAGTATACAGGACCTTAGTGAGATCATATCCTGAGTACTGCGTACAGCGTTATCTTATTTGAGAAAAGATATAAATGCTTCGGAAGCCATTCAGAGAAGATTTACCAGACATGCTGGGAACAGGGGGATTATTTTTAAATAGCGACACCTTGTTCTATATTCTTCTACAAAAGAAAATAACCCCCTACAGAAGAATAAGTTTTTTTGGCCTTCCATCACAGCGATGTGATGGATGTTTATGTAAATTATGTTGTGTCTTGGGTCTATTTGTTTGTAATGTATGGCTGCAGAAACAGCATTTTGTTTGGACCTCAAGGGGTCCAAATGACAATTAAATTGTATTGAATCTTGAATCTTGTATTGAGGAAAAGTTGGACAGACTAGGTTATTTCTACTATAGCTTAAAAGAATGAAAGGAGATAGACACAAAAAGCTGGAGTAACTCAGCGGGCCAGACAGCATCTCTGAAGAAAAGTAATAGGTGATGTTTCAGGTCGAGACCCTTCTTCCGTCCGAAAAGGGGTGTCGACCAGAAACTTCACCTATTCCTTTTGTCCAGAGATGCTGCCTGGCCCACTGAGATACACTCCAGCTTTTTGTGTCTATCTTCAGTTCAAACCAGCATATGCAGTTCCTTCCTACAGAAGAATGAAAGGAGATTTGATTGAAACGTGTAAGAATTAAGGGACTTGAAGAGGTTATTTTCTTTTGTAGAAGAATATAGAACAAGGTGTCGCTATTTAAAAATAAGGAATATCACCAATTTAGGGCAGAGATGAGATGTGTTTTTCCTCTCAGAGGTTCGTCCGTCTTTGGAATTCTTTTTCCAGAAAGGATTGTGGAAAAAGTCCTTGAAAAGACCAAAAGAATGAAACATGGAACATGGAACATACAACAGTACAGCACAGAAACAGACCCATCAGCCAACAAAGTCTATGCCAACAATAATGCCAAGACCAACTCTTATCTGCCTGCACATAATCTGTGTTCCTCCATTCCATACATATCTTTAGGCTTTAGAGACATACAGCGAAGAAACTGGTCCTTCAGCCCACTGAGTCAGCGCCGACAAGTGATTCCTGTACACTAACACGATCCTACACACTAGGGACAATTTACAATTTTACCGAAGTCAAATTAACCTTCAAACCTGTACGTCTTTGGAGCGTAGGAGGAAACCAGAGCACCCGGAGAAAACCCACATGGTCACAGGGAGAACATACACACTCCATACAGATAGCACCCGTAGTCAGAATGGAACCTGCACCACTGTGCCACTCATATCCTTCTGCCTATCTAAAAGTCCAATCATTCATTCATCATTCATTCTTAAATGACGCTATCATATCTGCCTCCACCGCCACCCATGGCAGTGCATTGCAGGCATTCCATCTCTGCGTAAAAAACGTACCCCGCTCATCTCCTTTGAAATTTGCCCCTCTCACCTTAAAGCTTAAAGAGGCAGTACAATGGTGCATGTTGGTTAATTGGCTTCTGTAAATTGTTCCTAGTGTGTAGGATAGAACTAGTGTACGGGTGATTGCTTCCACATCCTTCCTGTAATTGAGCAACCAGAACTACATGTAATACTCCCAGTGTAGCCTAACCAAAGTCCTATAAAGCTGCATCATGTCTTCTTGACTTTGGCTCAATACCGCTTTTGCAAGCTTGCCGTATGCCTTCTTTACCATTCTATCTACTTGTGTTGCCAATTTTGTGGAGTTACGTACTTGGACCCCAAGATCCCTCTGTACATCAATGCTGTTAAGGGTATGCTATTCATTGTATATTTATCTCTAACATTTGACCTCCCAAAGTTCAACACCTCACACTTACTTGGATTAAATGTACTCGACGTATTGGACCTAACCTTTATCTTCTCATCATTAGAAACATAGAAACATAGAAAGTAGGTGCGAGAGCAGACCACCAGGTCCATCGAGCCCGCACCGCCACTCGCTCATGGCTGAACACTAAACAGACACACTTACCCACAAACAGTAGACACAAGACACAGAACACAAGACACTACCCTCCCCTTTATACCGCTATCACCCCTCTCCACCCCAAGAACCTCGTGATCTCCTGGGGGAGGCAAAAAAACGGATAAAAACCCAGGTCCAATTCGGGAAAAAAATCCGGGAAATTCCTCTCCGACCCCAATCTAGGCGATCGACACTTGTCCAGGAGATCACTCAGGTCTTACTATACTAACCATACCTAGGTCCATATCCCTGCCCTCTCCCCGTAGCCCCTTATCCCCTTGGCAGCTAAAAAACCATCTATTTTAGTCTTAAATATATTTAAAGATTCTGCTTCCACTGCTCCCTGGGGCAGTGAATTCCATAAATTAACCACCCTCTGGGTGAAGAAGTTCTTCCTCATCTCAGTTTTAAAAGAGCCCCCCCTTATTCTGCAACTATGTCCCCTAGTTCTAGTTTCCCCGATCATTGGGAACATCCTCGGTGCATCCACCCGATCAAGGCCCCTCACGATCTTATATGTTTCAATGAGATCGCCTCTCATTCTTCTAAACTCCAAAGAGTAGAGTTCCAGCCTACTTAACCTTTCCTCATATGTCAATCCCCTCATTGCAGGAATTAATCTTGTAAACCTTCGCTGCACTGCCTCCAGGGCTAGTACATCCTTTCTTAAGTATGGACCCCAGAACTGTACACAGTATTCCAAATGTGGTCTCACTAATACTGTGTACAGCTGCAGCAAGACCTCCGTGTTTTTATACTCAATCCCCTAGCAATAAAGGCCAAAACTCCATTGGCCTTCCTGATTGCTTGCTGCACCTGCATACTAACTTTCAGTGATTCATGTACTAATACCCCTAGATCCCTTTGCGTTGCATTACAACGCAGCTCCTCCTCATTTAGAAAATAACTTTGCCCTATCATTTTTTTTTCCCAAAGTGAATGACTTCACATTTATTAGTATTAAATTTCATCTGCCAAGTTGTTGCCCACTCACCTAGCTTATCTATATCCTTTTGCAGACTCTTCCTATCCTCCTCATCCCCTACTTTTCCTCCCATTTTTGTATCGTCCGCAAATTTTGATATATTACACTTGGTTCCCTCCTCCAAATCATTTATATAAATTGTGAACAACTGGGGTCCCAGCACCGACCCTTGCGGAACCCCGCTAGTTACCGGTTGCCATCCCGAGTATGAACCATTTATCCCCACTCTCTGCTTCCTATTTGTTAGCCAATCCTCTACCCATGCTAATATATTACCCCCAATCCCATAATTTTTTATTTTTAGCAATAGTCTCTTATGTGGCACCTTGTCAAAAGCCTTTTGGAAGTCCAAGTATACCACATCCACCGGTTCCCCTTTATCCACCCGGGTTGTTACTTCCTCAAAGAATTCGAGCAGATTCGTTAAACAGGACTTCCCCTTCACAAAACCATGTTGGTTCTGTCCGATGAAGTCATGTTTATCCAAGTGCCCCGTTAGTGTTTCTTTAATAATTGTCTCTAACATTTTACCCACCACCGATGTTAGACTAACCGGTCTATAGTTACCCGCCTTCTGTTTACTTCCTTTTTTAAATATAGGTGTTACATTGGCCATTTTCCAATCCACTGGGACTGTTCCTGCCTCCAGGGAGTTTTGGAAAATTATCACCAATGCATCCACAATCCCCACCGCTATCTCCCTCAAGACCCTTGGATGTAATCCATCAGGCCCAGGGGATTTATCCTCCTTCAGTCTCATTAATTTCCCTAATACCACCTCCTTGGTGATCTTAATAGTATTTAGCTCCTCCATTCCTACCGCCCCCTGTTTATCCAGCGTTGGAATATTATTTGTGTCTTCTATGGTGAAGACTGATACAAAATACTCGTTTAATGCCTTTGCCATTTCCATGTTCCCCACCAACAACTCTCCAGTCTCACCCTCCAATGGACCAACGTTCACCTTAGCCACCCTTTTTCTTTTTATATAGCTACAAAAACTCTTACTATTATTTTTTATGTTGTTCGCTAAATTCCTTTCATAGTCTATTTTCCCCGTCTTAATTAATCTCTTAGTTATTTTTTGCTGACCTTTAAATGCTTCCCAATCCTCTACCCTCCCACTATCTCTGGCTACCTTATATGCCCTTGCCTTCAGCCGAATACTATCCTTTATAGTTTTACTGAGCCATGGCTGACTGTTCTTACCCTTACCCCTTTTTTTCTTCATAGGAATAAATTTTTCTTGAAGGTTATACAGTATACCCTTAAACGTACACCACTGCTCATGTACCGTCTTATTCTTGAGTCTGCTATCCCAGTCAACTTTGATCAGCTCAGTCCTCATACCTTCATAATCCCCCTTATTTAGACTAAGCACCCTAGCCTGAGTTTCAACCTGCTCCCCTTCTATTTGAATATGGAATTCGACCATATTGTGGTCACTTGTTCCCAACGAGTCCCTAACTATGACATTTTTAATTAATCCTGCTTCATTACACAGGACCAGATCCAAGATTGCCTCCCCCCTTGTCGGTTCTGTGACATACTGTTCTAGGAACCCGTCTCTAATACATTCTATAAACTCTTCCTCTAGTCTACCCTGCCCAGTTTGGTTTGCCCAATTAATATGAAAATTGAAGTCCCCCATGATTACAGCAGTTCCCTTTTTACATGCGTCAACTATTTGCAGATTTATGTTCTGACTAACAGCGTCACAGCTATTTGGAGGTCTATAAATTACACCCACTAGTGTTTTTTTCCCCTTATTATTCTCTATCTGTACCCAAGCTGTTTCACTATCCTGATCCTTCAACGCAATATCCTTCCTCTCTATTGCCGTTATTCCCTCCCTTATTAAAAGGGCCACCCCTCCTCCCTTTCTTTCCTGTCTATCTTTCCTAATTGTCGAGTACCCCTCTATATTTAACTCCCAGTCCTGATCCCCTTGCAGCCATGTCTCCGTAATGGCCACGATATCATAACTATATATACTTAATTGCACCGTTAATTCATTTATCTTATTACGAATACTCCGTGCATTTAGATAAAGCACTTTCAGATGATTTTTACTACCCTTCCTTTCCGTTTTTGCCCCTTTTACATCTAAAGCTTTATCTTCACACATTCTGTCTCCTGTCACATTTTGACTTTCCGCTTCCCCACTGATACCCTGCTCTATTTCCTCTACCCCTGCCGTTATTACCCCCCCTGATACCTCCCCCCCGCTACTTAGTTTAAAGACCTCTCTACTACTGCCCTAGTTATATGATTTGCCAGGACCCCAGTCCCAGCACCGTTTCAGGTGAAGTCCGTCCTTACAGAACAGATCCCCCCTGTCCCAGTACTGGTGCCAGTGGCCCAAGAAACCAAACCCATTATTCCCACACCAGTCTTTGAGCCACGCATTTAGCTTCTTAATTTTACGTATCCTCGCCGATTTGGCCCGTGGCTCAGGTAGCAATCCGGAGATCAGTACCCTCGAGGTTCTGCTTTTTAATTTATTCCCTAACTGCTCAAACTCCTTCAGCAGATCCTCCTTCCTTGTCCTTCCTATGTCATTGGTCCCCACATGGACCACGACCACTGGATCCTCCCCCTCCCACTGCAAATTTCTCTCCAGCATCGCAGAGATATCCTTAACCCTAGCACCGGGTAGGCAACACAGCCTTCGGGACATGTTCTGCTGGCCACAGAGAACCTTATCTACCCCCCGAATAATACTATCCCCTATCACTACGGCATTTCTTCTAACTCCCCCCTCTTGAATGGCCTCCTGATCCACGGTGCTGCAGCCAGGTTGCTCATCCCTCCCACAGCCCCTGATCCCGTCCTTACATTGAGTAAGAGCCTCGGTCATGCTCGTCAGGGACAAGGGCTGTGGCTCCTGCCGCATCTCCTCCTGGTTCCCCCTACCTGCCTCGCTTATGGCCACACCTTCCTTTCCTTGCTCACTGCCTACTGAATTAGTTAAACTGGTCGGTGTGACCATCCCCTGGCACAAAACATCCAGGTAATACTCCCCCTCCCTGATGTACCGCAGCGTATGAAGTTGGGTCTCCAGCTCATCAATGCGGAGCTGGAGTTCCTCTAGCCTCAAACACTTACTGCAGCTGTAGGGATCTTCAACATCAATGGTGTCGACAAATTCCCACATCTCGCAGTATTGGCACATCTCCTGACCGCCCATCTTATATAAGTAATTAACTGGTCCTATTTAAGAATCCCCTACTGTATTGATACACCCCTTATTTATATAATCCTACCTCCTATAAATGGGAAAGTACTCACCCCAGCCGTAAATTACCTACTGGTTTGGCTGTCTAGTGGTAATTCCGTCCGCTCTTCCTGTCTGGTCCACTGCTCCCTTGCAGTGCGTGGCAAACCTCTTTGCCTCTCCCAGAATCCTTAGCCTCTCAAGCGTATTGCGTGGTCTCCTCTCCTCAGCCTCCTCTCCGAAGACTCTCGAGCCAAAGACTCACACTTTTCTCACAGGGCACTTCGCTCACTCACTGCCGCTCGCAAAGAGCTGTCCTGCTTAAATTGACTGATAAATTGCCTGATTTACCAATTTACACAGCCAATTCCTCAGTTTTCAACTGTTTTCACCCCTCTCCTCACACTTGGGCTAGAGCCAATCAGTGGTATCTCTAGCTAATCTGTTGCTGCTGTTGCTCCTCCCAAATCTACAGCAGTCTACATTCCTTCCAATTTCTGACATACAACTCTGGTTCTGGCCCCCTGCCTCTCTAGTTTAAACCCACCCAAGTTACATTAGTGAACCTTCCTGCAAGGATTTTGTTCCCCCTCCAATAGCTTCAAAAGTAAGGTGGTACAGATGAAGGCTGAAATAAAATAGGAGGTGCTGGATATATTTAGCAGATCAGGCAGCACCTGTGGTGAAACAGAATTTAACATTTTAGTGGGATGATATTTATTAATTGGTTGATTGATTGAAAGATTCAGCATGGAAACAGGCCCTTGGACCCACAGAGTCCAAAACTAATCATCGATCACCCATTAATACTATTTTTTATGTTATCCTACTTTCTCATCCACTTCCTACACACAAGGGTAATTTACTGAAGCCAATTCACTGACAAACTCACATATCTTTGGGATATGGGAGGAAATCAGAGGACCCGGAGGAATTTCATAGTCATAGGAAGAACATGCAAACTCCACCCAGACAGCACCCCAGGTCAGGATCAAATCAAGGTCTCTGGTGCTGTGAGGCAGCATCTCTACCAACTGTGCCATTGTGCCCTTCTGTATCAGGAACATGCTGATGAAAGATCAAAGACCTGAATGTTAATGATATTATTCATTCTGCAGGTGCTACCTGACGTACTGAATATTTCCAGCATTATCCGACAAAAATAGCCGACCACGGAAAAATCCATGCAAGGAAAATGTAAAACCCTTCAGGCTTCTGATATAAATCCTTCATCAAGTTCTGGCAGAGGATGAAGGCAACATCTGTTTTTTTTTTGTTCAGAAGTATAGGTTTACTTCATGCTTTTGGCATTGTCCTCATTGCGCTATACAGTATTTCTAGATGATTGCCAGAAACCTTCATAAGTTGAAGTTTCTGATGATTGCATGTCAGGTTGTGATCTTCTGACTGTGAGTTTCCATCAATGGTTTGAGGCCATGGGAAGCCTTCAATTGTGTCTCAGTTTCAATGGTTCAATGGTTTTTTTATTGTCATGTGTGCAGATATGGTGAAAAGCTTATTCTGCATCCTATCCAGTCAAATCATACCATACATAAGTGTAATAGATATTCATGAACATCACACAGAGAATCGCCATGTTCCACTGGGATCTTCCAATTTCCAAGTCGCTAAAGGTTCGATCTTGACCAAAGGAGATATGTAGTTTATATTATTTCTCCCTTTAATGGAGAAGGACCATGACGGAAATGGGGAAAAAGGTCAGTGTGGGAATGAGAAAGGGAATTAAAATAGCAACTGAGAGAGTCAGCAGGCCTTGGTGGACCGAGCACCATTGTCTAGCAGATCTTGGCTGTCTGAGCACGTGTCCATTTGAACTCCCCTTCTCTTCCCCATACAGATCTTGTGTGCAGAAAGGAACTGCAGATCCTGGTTTAAACCAAAGATAGACACAAAAAAGTTGGAGTAACTCAGCGGGACAGGCAGCATCTCTGGAGAGAAGGAATGGGTGACGTTTTGGATCTGAAGAAGGGACTCGACCCGAAATGTCACCCATTCCTTCTCTCTAGAGGTGCTACCTGTCCCGCTGAGTTATTCCAGCCTTTTGTGTCTATCTCCCATGCAGACCATTCTGTCCTAGGCCTCTTCTATTGCCATTGTGTGCCCAAAGGCAAATTGGCTGAACAGCACTTCATATTCAACTTAGTTAGCTGACAACCTAACAGTATGAACATTAAATCATCCAATTTTAAATAACTACTTGCAAACAGCCCCCTCCCTTTTCCCACTCTCTTTACCTGGATGCACATCAATTTCTCTCTTTCCCTATCCCCCACCCCGCATCCCCTTCCACCTATATTCACAATTCATCTCTTCTATCCTTATATCCCAAGAGCAGATTAAGTGAGCATCTAGAAAAGCCATCTTAGACCACAATGTTGGTGCATGGGAATAAGTAGCAGGATTGACATCCGTGGCATAAGGTGTCTCTTGACTCTGGTTTTAGTTGGGGACCCCAAACCCAAGAATGATTCCCTCCACACAAAAGCAGCTGAGTTATAAAATCAATGATAGCCAAATATGATGTACTGGCATTTCATTTCTCCACCACTGCAGCCTTGTTTCTGAGCACAAGAAGTGTGATAATGAGATTCAATTAGTACACATTTAACACCAGTATTGTGTAAAGAACAGAAATTAAATGAACTAAAATAGAGGAACCTTATGACTGAATTTACGGTTTTTAAATTCCTTTTCCAGCTCATCCATCTGAAAATAGACATGGAGAATTCCTAACCTATCCTTGATGGATTGATTCATTCTCTCCAGAGATGCTGCCTGGCCCGCTGAGTTACTCCAGCATTTTGTATCTACCTATCCTTTATGGATTTTTCTCATCCAAACCATCGGGAAGAAGTTTTTTTTTTAATCAACGGTGATTTACAATTAAATGTTGGTAATCCTACATGCACAGTTACCTTCACCATTGGAGCAGTTAGAAATTCCCAAGTGTTCCTTGTGTGACAATTGAAGATGCATTTTGATCGGATTGGAATGGAATGGAATGGAATGGAATACTTTATTGTCACATGTGTCTAGGCACAGTGAAATCCTTTGCTTGCCTACCCAATGTATACAAATTGAAATAGCTCTAATAAGTGCCTGGTGCAGCAAATTTTCAAACCTCCTATCAAAGGAGCATCAGTTTAGGTAAGCTGCATTCTACATTAAGAAAAAAGGGGCCAGATAGTAACACAGGTGCAAAATACTGTGGATGCTGTAAATTGGAAATAAAAGCTGTGTGCTGGAATCGCAAAACATCAGGAGAAAGTAAACAAAACAGATTAATAGAAATACCCAGAAAAACAGAGTATCAGCAGTTCTGATCGATTATTATTACTGAACCACTCACTTTGTTGCTCTTTCTCAACAGATATTAACAGCTTGGTGATTACTTCAATCATTTTCCATTCATTTTAGTTTAGTTTCGCGATACAGTGCGGAAACAGGCCCTTTGGCCCTCTGAGTCTGCACCGACCACTGATCCCCTACATTATCAGTCTTAAGATGGGTTTCGGCCCGAAACGTTACCTATTTCCTTTGCTCCATAGATGCTGCCACACCCGCTGAGTTTCTCCAGCAATTTTGTCTACCCCATACATTAACACTAACCCACAGACAATTTACATTTATACCAAGCCAATTAACCTACAAACCTGTACGTCTTTGTAGTGTGGGAGGAAACTGAAGATCCTAGAGAAAATCTATGCAGTCACGGGGAGAACATACAAACTCCATAAAGACAGTTGGGTTCGATCCCGGGTGTCTGTAAGCTCTGTAAGGCAGCAACTCTACCGCTGCGCCACCATGCCGTCCTGTGCAGAGCAGGGGAATAGTCTCAAAACATTGAATTCTCCCAATTTTGCTAGCCCTTGCTGTCTCCTCCCCTTCCTTAACCCTCGAGCTGTCTCCTCCCATCCCCCCACCCTCAGGCTCCTCCTCCCCTTTTTCCTTTCTTCTCCCCCCCACCCCCCATCAGTCTGAAGAAGGGTTTTGGCCCGAAATGTCGCCTATTTCCTTCGCTCCATAGATGCTGCTGCACCCGCTGAGTTTCTCCAGCATTTTTGTGTACCAGGGGGATAGTCTGTTAGGAGGAGGATGTGAAGACTTCAAGGGGATATGGACAGGTTAAGTGAATGAACAAGGATATGACAGATGGGATTTAATGTGGGACAATAAGACATTTGTTTTGGTAGATAGGTTCTGTTTGTGATTAGGTGTCTTTGTGCCTGAATCACTGCAATTTAACATGCAGACTGAATGTGTTAAAAAAACAAATGGTATGTTGGCCATAATTACAAGAACATTTTAGTATAAGAGTTCAGAATTTTTCTGCAGTTATATAGGGCTCTGGTGAGATTGCCCCTGTAGTATTGATTATCGGTATGGTCTGCCTACTTATGGATGGGCATACTTCCAACATATGTTCACTGGATTGAATCCTGTGATGTTTTGTTTCCCCTTGAGAAGAGATTAAGCAGACTGCGCCCATATCCTGTGGAGTTTAGGAAAACAGGGGATGTTAGTCATGGAGTCATGCAGTGTGGAAACAGGACCTTTGGCTCACACTGATGTCCCATCTACACTAGCCCCAACTTCCTAGGTTTGGCCCATACACCATCTAAACTTGCCCTATCCATGTACCTGTCCACATTTTTCTTAAATTTGTGATACTACCTGCCTCAACTTCCTCCTCCGGCAGCTCATTCCAGGACCCACCACACTCTGTGTTAAAAAGTTATCCCTCAGGTCTCTATTAAATCTTTCCCCCTTTACTTTAAACCTATGTCCTCTTACTTTAAACCTATGTCCTCTGTTTCTTGATTCCCCAATTCTGGGCAAGAGTCAAAGAGTCATAGTGATACAGTGTGGAAACAGGCCCTTCAGCCCATCTTGCCCACACCGGCCAACATGTCCCAGCTACACTAGTCCCACCTGCTCACGTTTCATCCATATCGCTCCATACTGTCCATACTGTCCTATCCATGTACCTGTCTAACTGTTTCTTATATGTTGGGATAGTCCCTGCCCCAACTATCTCCTCTGGCAGCTTGTTCCATACATCCACCACCCTTTGCGTGAAAAAGTTACCCCACTTTTCCCCTTCACCTTAAACCTGTGTCCTCTGGTCCTCGATTCACCTACTTTGTGTGTGTCTGCCCAATCTATTCCTCTCATGATATAGTACACCTCTATAAGATCACCCCTCATCCTCCTGCACTCCAAGAAATAGAGTCCTAGCCTGCTTAACCTCACCCTATAGCTCAGGCCCTCGAGTCCTGGCAACATCCTCATAAATCTTTTAAGATTTAGGATTTAATAGAAACCTGAGGGGCAATGACAACTGCGCCAGGTACTATCAACACATTTGGATAAGTACATTAATGTGATAGGTTTAGAGAATTATGGGTCAAACGCAGGCAGATGGAACTAGTGTAGATGGGGCATGTTGGTCAGCATGGGCAAGTTGGGCCAAAGGGCCTGTTTCCACACTGTATGACTCTATGAATGGGACAAAGGGGATATCTGTAACATGTTGAGGCAGTGTTGCAGTGGGGATGAGTTGTCAATGGGGCAGTCTGATCCTCTTTGTTTGTTTCCTTCACATTGTTCACCTTCATTGATTTCTGTTTCTCCTCTGGCTACCCTCACCACAAGCAGCCTCACCACAAATTCTGCCGGACTAAAAGAGTATTCCCAGCATTTTCTGTTTATTTCAGATTACTGGCAACTGCAGCATTCTATTTTAGGATTGTTTATGCCCATTGAGTTGTAGGTTAATGAATTTATTCAATATTTCAACATTTTTATAATGCTGGGTTCAATTATACGTGCAAGGAACACATCCAGGCCCAGGTTAATGGTGGAGTTCGGTAAAATGTTCTGCAGAATCTGATGCCAAAGTGTGACATTAATCCAAACTCTATTAAATATGAAGCTGTGCACGCTGTTTCTCTGCTGCTGAATGTGGCCAGCCCAATGCAATAACTTGCTGCCCTTGCAAATGAAGTTTGCCTTTTTTAAGAAGCCAACAGCTGGAGGAACTCAGTGGGTCAGGTGGCATCTGTGGAGGGAATGGACAATTAGGTTGAGACCGTTTCCGTGGAGTTTTTGGTCCTGATGAAGGATCTTGATCTAAAACATGGACACGGTTCATTTCCATCTCCACAGATGTTGCCTGACACGATTTCCTCTAGCTATTTGCTTTCATGTTCCAGTCTCAAGCCTCTACAAGCTCTTGTGCAATATGTGTCCTTATTAACTTTGTTGATGCAATGTTAACTTGAACATAGCAAAATAGGCCTGAGTCCGGGGTTCGGCCGCGGGCCAGCAGCTGCGTCTGCAGGACTGGTGGGCGGCAGCTTCAACCACCCCGGGCCGCGGTGTTTGAGCCGCGGGACTGTTCTTAACATCGCCCGGGGGGGGGGGGGGGGGGGGTATCGCCCCAGCGCAGAGGGAGAAGAGGAGGGAAGAGACTGCAGACCTAAGACTTTTGCCTCCATCACAGTGAGGAGATGCTGGGTGGACTCACTGTGGTGGATGTTAATGTGTGTTTATTGTTGTTTTATTGTATTGTATTATATGTATGACTGCTGCAATTTCGTTCAGACTTCGGTCTGAATGACAATAAAAGGCTATCTATCTATCTATCTATCTATCTATCTATCTATCTATCTATCTATCTATCTATCTATCTATCTATCTATCTATCTATCTATCTATCTATCTATCTATCTATCTATCTATATTTACCTAAGTTAGGCATTATAGATTTAGGTTATCAAATAAAAGTCATAACCAGATCAGCGCAGAAAGAACTAGATTAATAATTCTCACAGTACCATTTAAAAGTAGACTATACAAATATCAATTTTTACATTCCATCAAACTTTTTGATTCCATAATAAAACCCTGCAGATTGACCACCTGGAGGATGTCAACGCCAATGAACATCTCTGAGATGAAGTTTCCATTTCATCACACATGTGTCAATGCCTCAGTCACTTGCACAGTGGTGATCATCATTCAAAACAAATGAAGCTGCCATGGTGTAACAGTCGCAGCACCCCAGTGACAACATGTGTAGTGATGAGCTTCACCTGATGAACCATCTTTTCTGCTGCCCAGTTATTTTATTTACAAGTGCAGATTTTTCTAACGTGTCAAGGCATATGCATCTTAATATCCCTTCAGGCAAGTGGTACAGATGTTTGAAAACACGTACCTCCAGTTTCAGGCGCAGTTTCTTGTCAAGTCAAGTCAAGTCAAGTCAAGTTCAAGTCAAGTTTATTGGTCACATACACATATGAGATGTGCAGTGAAATGAAAAGTGGCAATGCTCGCGGACTTTTGTGCAAAAAGACAAACAACCAAACAACTAAACAAACTATAAACACAATCACATATTCTTTTACATTTTAAATATTGTGGGCGGAAGGAAAAACGTTCAGTAAAGCTCTGCAGATTGCTGTGATCAGGTCCTCTCATCAGCTAGAATGCAATCCTGGCCTCCTATTGACCTCATTGAAGACCTTTGAACTATCTTTAATCTGATTTTATCTAGCACTAAATGTTGTACCCTTTATCCTTCATCTGTGCACTGTGGGTGGCTTGATTGCAATCATGTACAGTCTTTTCTTTGATTGGATAGCACACAAACAAAAACTTTTCACTGTACCTCTGTACACGTGATAATAATAAACTAAACTAAATTAAATTAAAGACGTATTCTGTGCGGAGGATTCAGTTCCACATTTTTAGGCTAATTTTAGATGGCAAGAGTTGTAAGAGTGCATTGTCCCCCGTCATTCAAATGTGAATGTAAAGCCTTGTGATGCGTCCAATATCCAAGCCGTTTGAAACTCGAAGCATCTTTTGGTGAATGGGTCAGCTTTTCTCCAAAACCATTGGTTAGCACTTTTCTACTTTTGTACATCTATTTTAAACCTTTGATACTCATACAAAACACACTTTCCAGAATGGAAAGTAAACAAGAGCGGAAATCCTCTTCAGTATTAATGAGGTCAATATATTCTGCACCCAGTGATGCTTTAAGAAATCCTACTATCAATCACAGCTTATGGAACGCAGTGCTGGTGTTGCCTAGGCAACGAGACTGTGCTCCAAATTCAGAAGAATCTTTGTCTATGCTCATTAGCATTTTCTTTCTTAGCGTTTCTTTACATGGATTCATGGTCGTCAAGGTCCATGAGAAATATTTTGGTTTTGGTTTGTGTTCATTGGCTCAATATAGAGAAAAGATGGGTTCTTTTTTGCACGATTACGAAAAACAAGATTCTTGGTAACGATCACATTTACATCTGGATGTAAATACTAGTACACAGCCATGGAGCAAACACGTTGTTAGCTCTGATCTGAGGATTTCATGAAAAAAGCAAGGTCCAGAATCACAGGATAAAATGTAGAAACAAAGACCTGCAGATGCAGGTTAATGCACAAAACGACACAAAGTGCTGGAGTAACTCAACGGGCCAGGCAGCATCTCTGAAGAAAGTGGATAGGTTATGTTTCAGTCTCAATCCAAATCATCACCTATCCATGGTCTCCAGAGATGCTGCCTATCCTGCTGAGTTACTCCAGCACTTTGCATTGTTTCAGGATAAAATGTTGGTCAAAACTCTAGAACTAGGAAGAAGGATCTCGACCCGAAACATTACCCATTCCTTCTCTCCAGAGATGCTGCCTGTCCTGCTGAGTTACTTCAGCATTTTGTGTCTACCCATAGAAAAGTACAGCACAATGGCCAACAATGTCTGTGCCAGCATTCTGCCTGCACGTGATTCATATCCCTCCATTCCTTGCAAATCCCTCCATTACTTGCATTTTCATTACAAAATAATTAAAAGTTGACTTACTTAATAAATAATGATATAATTGGGGTACAACTCCAAAGAAATCTCCCAGTTGAAGCTTCTGATCCAAATTTGAACAAGTAAACCATAAGAAAATTCAATGAGTTTTGAATTTCCAATACAATAATTTGTAATCTCAGGTCGGACAGAAATAATTTCTACTCAACGTGAAGTTTGCGACCTGGTGCGCTAGCATGTCAGGACCTTCATAGAAGTTGTAATCACGATAGCCCTGAATGTTGATCTGTTGATGGAGCCCAAGTACTGGGATGCTTTGACTTTGACGTTGTCTACCTGAGTGAGATATGGTAGGCAGGAGGTGGTGGTGGGAACATCTCCTGGAGGGGCAAATAAGAAGAGGAATGTCCTTTCTTAGAGTGAGTGAGGCTGAATGCAAATTGGAGGAACAGCATCTCATATTTTGCTTGGGCAGCTTACAGCCCAGTGGTATGAATATTGATTTCTCTAATTTCAAGTTACCCTGGCATTCCCCCTCTCTCTATCCCTCCTCACCCAAATCGTACCAACTTCTTATTTTCACCTGTCAAACAGCTAACAATGGCCTGTTTCCTTTATCATTGTTACATTTTTGCATATCTTTCTTTCATTGTTCTTCATCTCTCTACATCATCTTCTCTGTCTCTCGTTTCCCTTTCTCGTGACTTTCAGTCTGAAGAAGGGTCTCGACCCGAAATGCCACCTATTCCTTCTCTCCAGAGATGCTGCCTGTCCCACTGAGTTACTGCAGTATATTACGTCTATCCTCTTTTTAAAGGTGGATTTTGCCTTCAAGGTGAGGTGGTCTGACATCACACAGGGTCAGGGCTGGGGGATATACGAATGTCTCCTGACCCTTTCACTCACTCTAACACGGAATCAGCTTGCTGTTGCCATCAGCATGTAAACCCCAACATTGGACGCTATAATGTGGCCAATAAGGTCTTCTGCAGTGACCTTGAGAACACCACATCCCAGAGGGAGATAAACTAATCTTCTTTCAATGTCAGGGTGTGAAAAGAAGCAATTCTTTGGAGAGAGCAGCAAAAACTAAATCCAGGAGAGTCCTCCCTTGGGTAAAATATTTGAGCATCATCCTGTCCTAATCAGCTCTCCATTTCATCAGAAAGCCAAGTGCAAACTGCTATGGCAACACCCCGATCTAGGCACTGATACATTTATGATTCTGTTGTAATCTGAGCAAGAGATACCAAACACCAGGTTCACATATGATGAGCATTATACGGCACTGGGCATATATTCGCTGGAGTTTGGAAGAATGAGGGGACACCTCATTGAAACTTACTTAATTGTGAAAGGCTTGGATAGAGTGGATGTGGAGAAGATGTTTCCACTAGTGGGAGAGTCTAGGACTAGGGGCATAGCCTCAGAATTAAAGGACATTCTTTTAGGAAGGAGATGAGGAGGAATTTCATGAGTCAGAGGATGGTGAATCTGTGGAATTCTTTGCCACAGAAGGCTGCAGAGGCAAAATCAGTGCATATATTTAAGGCAGAGATAGATAGATTCCTGATTAGTATGGGTGTCAGAGGTTGTCGAGAGAAGGCAGTAGAATGGGTTTCAAATGTTTGGAAGGATAGATAGATCAGCCATGATTGAATGGCGGAGTAGACTTGATGGGCTGAATGGCCTAATTCTACTCCTATCACTTATGATCTTATGATTTTATGACCCCCTATGACAGTCACCAATGTCTGCTGAATTGGTCTCATCTGCTCTACTATCTTCATTATTTTGAACACAGGTCTGCAGCTGCACCACTACCCCAAGAAAATCTATGCTGAAGGACCTTATAGAGATAGTTCCTATTGAACAGTGTCTCAGACAAACTGGCCAACCCAAAGTAATAGGAACCGCAGAGTGCCCAAGATGTTTAAACTGCCCTTAGATATTGAAGATATTTGGCTTCTTCACCAGAAAATGAGGAGTGGTTTGATGAGAATGTCCAGGAGATTTTGGAGCTAATTAACCACAAACAGAAGATATTTGGGGTTAGAAACTTCAGCACATCTCAAGGGAGAAGAAACAGCTCCACAGGTATGAAAGCTAAGGTCCAACAGAAAGGCTATTTTTAAAGAACTAATGATGGGTGTGGATACTCAATAATAAATATGACATATGTGGATGCTGTATGGTCATGATGCCCACTGGCTCATCCCCTGCTCAGAGCTATGAATGAAGGAGAGATTTTCAAGGAAGTAAAGTGACATGGAATGGCATGGTACAGTCACAGTATTGTGCTAACCCAGCATTGATACACCTTCAACAAACAGTTATTGGATTAACTACGAAACAAGTGACAGCTCCAGCATTTTGCAGTTAGTCCTGCCTTCCTTCCTCACACTGCGTAATTCATTCCTTGCTCTGCTGGGCTTTAACTTTGCTAAGATTAGCATAGATATGAATGTCCAATTGTGCAAAAATCTTGCAACATTATTGCCCCTGTTGTTAGAGGGAGGGAATTCAGTTAATGATATCTTATCACACTACTCATTATCTGCAATGGTATGATGCATTCATCACCGAATAGTCGAATTACTCTAATTTATTTTTGATTTATTTGAGGAAGCTAATAAAACTACAGATTCTGCCATCAATCCTTTATGAAGGAAACTACATTCCAGTAATCCTTCAATTATATTGTTAATGACTTAGTTTGGACTAATTCAATGACAGACCTAGGAAGTCGATTTAAAAACTGGTGTAACTCTGTTGAATTAAACACTGCTTAAGAAAAAGATGCAACAAAATATCAAATAAAGGTGCATTTTTCCATTATGTATAGGTTGCATCTGCACGTTTATAGGAAGGCAAACTTGAATGTTTACACCATTTTACTTTCTGTTCCTGTTTAAGCTCTAATAATATAATTTGCTAGATTGTTCCTCCACCCTCAGACTAAAATAATTGCTTAATAAATCTCAAGGATCTAGAATAAATCACATACAGATGAAATTAAAAGCTTCTCATAAAAAAGCTATTGTAATTAGCACGTTAGCATCAGCTAGTTTGTTACTGATGTCTTTACCTTGGCAGAACCTATTCTTCATGATATCCATCTATTTCAAATTGTTTAAATGTGCTGCTTCACCACAAAGTCACATCGTTACAATGAGGGTAAAAAAATTGCCTTTCGAAAAACCACACTTCTGTCAATGATGTTAAAACGTCCATTTTATTCACAAAATCCAAAGACAACAAAAGTAGCTGTGTTAGCATTTCACGAAGGACGTCATCTTTCTTCAAACAAACATATTGTTAGAGTTTATCCATCCCTCAGATCAAGCTGAACCACAGCCACAGAGGCAATAAATATATTTTTTAATGTTTCCATTGTATTTGTTTCAACTGAATAATAAAAATGTAGCAACAAATCATTTCATTTTATTCTTACTGTCGCTTTGTCTACAATCAGTTCTTTGTCTCAATGTGCATATGTACAGCGACAGCAACAAAAGTCAATTATTTCAGCAGTTTTCTTGAACCCTTGATGTATCAATTGCTTTATAAATTAAACATAAATTGCTAAGGCATTTTTACTATTTCTTTCAAATTTGGAAATTTACAATTCATTTAGTTGCGAGGGAGATATGTTACTTTTCCAAATAACATTTCATGTCCTTCAGGGATTTTTTGTAAATCAGACTATGATGCAAATGCTTAAGCAATGACACAAGCAGCAGAATCAATATAACAGAATAGACCTTGAGAAATCAAGAACTGAGTTGCAACGTGGACAATATTAGAGTTGTGCTCTATTGCAACATGAGCATATCAGCGCTGGCAGTGAGAAAGGGCTGTCTCGCCAGCTATTTCACAGGGCTAATGGAAAATGGGAGCTAGTCCAGTGCATTAGACAGGGTGGAGGAGGGGAGGGAATCTCAATGCAGCAGCTGGCCTTCCTATATTCAGAAATATTATAGTTGAAGCTACAGGGATACTGAAGTTTAGCTGGGCGAACTGGCCCTTTTCAGGAGGGAGCATTGCAGTTTAAATACCAGTAAAGGCGGTATTCTTCAATGCATGGAAAGCAGAGCTATTTAGAAAACAATAGGAGATGATCTTAGACACACAGAAATAAAAGCCAAAACAAATAGCAAGCTCTTTTTCTGATGGATGGACTAGTCTGCTTTCTTTATAGATGCTGTCCCACCGTATTTTCCAGCATTTGCTATTTTGGTTTATGTGTCAGTAGAGTCAAATTGCAAATAAGGAAAAAGCACCCACTTTTCCCAAACTCTGTGGTCCTTTCCCATTAATACAGCGATTGGTCAAACATGGAATAGGAAGGTGAAAATGGCTGGTTCCTCAGAGGCATAAAATCAAATATTCAAAAAAGGAAAGCTTGCTCCTTTTCTATTTGTCTGCAGAGAAATTTGAAGGCCTGATTTAAACAAGGGCCATAATCAGCTGCTAAGTCACAGGTAAAAGTTAAAAGACCGTTTGCCTCTAGATCCTACGTCTTCAGTTTTAAGGGCCTGTCCCACTTACGTGTCCTTGGTACGCAAACTACGCGACCTCGCGGTCGCGTTGAGGCGCACGGGCATCGTATGGCCGCGCGTGGCCGGTCCCACTGAGAAACGCGGAGGAGTATGTAGTGCGTGACATCGCACGGGGCTCTGAAATTTTTGTAGCGAACGAAATCTTTGCGCACCAACGGCCTGTCGCGGAACTGACGGCCAAAGTGGGACAGGCCCAAGACCCTGGCGCGACGCAACATCTCACCTCCAACAGCAGCAGAAGCAGGCAAACGATCGCCGAACTCGGCCTGGGGCTCACGGCCGTTGCGATCTGAATCCGCCCCCACTTCTGCTCCCAGAGCGGGGACAAGAAAATTGAAGATAGACACAAAATGCAGTAGTAACTCAGCGGGATCGACAGCATCTCTGGAGAGAAGCAATGGGTGACGTTTGGGTCAAGACCCTTCTTTCAGACTGAAGAAGAGTCTCGACACGAAACATCACCCATTCCTTCTCTCCAGAGATGCTGCCGGTCCCGCTGAGTTACTCCAGCTTTGTGTCCATCTTCAAATGCCGTCACGCTCTCCAGACGGCTGTGAGATCGAATGAAGTCGTGCGCGACCTTCGCGGGACAGTCGCGGCTCAACGCGACCACGAGGCCGCGTAATTTGCGTGCCAAGGACACGTAAGTGGGACAGGCCCTTTAGATCCTATTCACATGCAGCCATTTTGCTGGTTGCTTTGCTACTTTGCAACATTGATGTGACTTACTCTATAACCTGGGGACGCTTCCTGCAGCCATAATGTCTCCAGCGACTTCAAGGTCGGCTGCAGGAGCTGTTATCCAGGACACAGAGGCAGCCTGGCGAGGAAAGGGATGTCGGGTCATGGACATGCAGCAGCCTGGGGCTTACCTGAGTATGCTCCAATACTTCCAACATGTGGTCTGAGCTTTGTAAATGGCGGGAAAATATGGTGATTGTGCATTTGTGAGTTGTGGAAAAGAATTTCACTGTGTTGTGCACACATGACAATAAAGAACCACTGAACCAGTCACAGATTAGACCAGTGTCCAGCTGCATTGTAGATGTGCATGAACAGCTTGTGTCTTCTCCACTGCAATAACTCAGAGTTTGTGCTTCATTGATCATTTATAGTGACCCTGAGCATTCTCGATATGTTGAAGTGCGCTTCCTCCAAAAAGGCTGCTCAGAATCTCCAAGACCACTTCTGATATAGTTGGTCTAGTTGGAGAAATGGCACATTAGACCCGAGTCAGTGGAATGAACAGGGACGGGAAACCAGGGGAAATGCAGCACCACCAAACAATTGGCCTTTGTGTTCTCCCACTGGGACTGATCGTCTCTGGAGTTTCCTGTTAGCATTCGGTTTTTGACTGTAACAGATGATAATGTGCACAGAGTCAGATCTAGCTCAGTACTTTTCAAAGATCTGACAAGAACCCACACAATATTGTCAACTGCTTTGCTGCCACCCAGAATCACCATAAAAACTTTGGGTAAAAGGAAACATGGTATAGTCTAATGTGAATCTAATCCTGCAAGTAACAGCGTGGGCAAAATGGTAACACAAATATTGCCCTTGCTCTTCTTCAAAATTGTGCCACCAGTTCTTTAGTCAGAGCGTAGTTAATTTGTGGAACACATTGCCACGGAAAGCTGTGGAGGCCAAGTCAGTGGGTATTTTTAAGGAGCAGAGATAGACAAATTCTTGATTAGAATGGGTGTCAAAGGTTATGCGGAGAAGGCAGGAAAATGGGATTCGGAGGCAGAACAGCCATGATTGAATGGCGGAGAGACTCGATGGGCTGAATGGTCTAATTCTACTCCTATAGCTTGTGAAATGAATTTGTGAACTTTTGTATCTAGTTGTAAAAATAGGTGAGTTAGTGTTATCACCTCGCCCATTAGTACAAGACTCCTTCAGCACACCACTGGAGTGACAGCATAAACTTGTTTTCCCACTTTAGAGTGGAACTTAATCCCACAACCTTCTGAGTCACTACAACCACATTGCCAACTAGTTCTCTGTGAATATATGCATGTGAGGAAAGAATAAATTCCAGGAGAAAGTTGATTCAAAATGTTTCCAGCACCCATGCAAGGGTTATTGTTCAAAATACTGAATGACAGTATAGGTTCAGGAGATGTGTTCAGTGTAATGAGCACACACACATATATCGCTCATTATGGTAAAGAATAATACAATGGTGTTGGGTAAACCCAGCTTGGCCAGGCATCTTCATGAAGGAAGATCCAAGGAACGTAGAAACAAATAAATAAAAATGGCCCATTTGGCTTCTCTGCTTCAAAATTTCATGAAACCATGGACGATCGGTATTCCAATTCCAAGAATCAACTCTTTCCATAAATGTTATTTACTAAGTAAAAAGCTACCAATCTCAGATTTAAATTATCAATTCAGAAATTCAGAAATCATACGTGATAGGAGCAGAATTGGGCAATTTGGCTCACCAAGTCTGCTCCACAATTCAATCATGGCTGATCCACCTCTCCTTCCTATGCCCATTCTCTTGCCTTCTCCCCATATCCTCTGACACCCGTTCTTATCAAGAATCTATCTATCTCTGCCTTAAAAACAGCCTTCTGTGGGAATGAATTCCACAGATTCACCACCATCTGACTAAAGATATTTCTCCTCATCTCCTTCCGAAAAGAATGTCCTTTAATTCTGAAGCTATGATTTCTAGTCCTAGACTCCCCCACTAGTGGAAATATCCTCTCCACATTCACTCTATCCAAGCATTTCAATATTCTGTATCTTTCAGTGAGGTGTCCGCTCATTCTTCTAAACGCCCAACGAGTAGAGGCCCAGTGCCGTCAACCGTTCATCATATGTGAACCCTACTACCAAAATGCCTGACACCATGCTTTACCACGCTGTATTCCATCTGGCACTTCTCTGCTCATTCTCCCAACCTGTCCAAGTCCTTCTGCAGAATTGACTCAGGATGAATTCTGTATCGAGAAGAGAGCTCCAGAATTACACCCAGACCCTGCGAGATGTGTCCACTCACTTTACTGCTGAAAGGTTTGGCTTTAATTTTCTGACAATGATTCCTAATCCTGGAATTTCAGCAATTTTGCTCCATCTAATCTTTCAAGTCCACCTAATGTCTTGCAAAGTTCAATCAAATCACCCCCGAATTCACTGAAAACTGCACAAAGTAAACTAGCAGCTAGTGTAATGTTTCTCCTCATTTTTACATATTATTTTGAACATTGTTATGTCTTTCTGAATGCATTCAGACACAATGTACAAGTTTTTATTTTATAAGACAAAGTCCTTAAAATTGCAATAAAATTCTTATAATTTGGCAAACCTGGTACTTTGGTAGTGCTGCAGTTTCAGTGCAACAGTATGTTACTCCTTTTAACTACATATACATTTTTAATTTCATTTTATTTATTTGTCACATAGCAGGGTGGAAGATTGCAACCTTCACGTGGTTTGCCCTGTTTCAACGAATGCAATCAACCCGGCGTGCACAATCAAATTAGATCAAATAGAACAAGTTGTTCTACAACTTTAGGCTGTGCACGCCATACGCTAGAAGAAGATAGCTGTATCATACATTTTCCAGTGAATCTGATGAGATTAACATACCACATAGAAACAGGCCATTCGGCCCACCAATTCCACTGATCACCCATTCACACTAGTTCAATGTTTTCCCACTATCTCATTCACTCCCTGCACATTATGGGCTAATTACAGAATCCAATTAAACTACTAACCCGCACATATTTGAGTTGTGGGAGGAGACTGGAGCACCCGGAGAAAACCTATGCAACCACAGAGGGAGCATGCGAACACCACAGACACTCACAAAGTGAGGTAGGATTGAACGCGGTTCCCTTGGTGCTGTGTGGCAGCAGCTCTATTAGCTGAGCTCCTGTGCTGCCCCAAGGGAACAAGAAATATTCAAGCATTCTGGACTCTGGCACCAGACGCAAATATCCGAACATTCCCAAAATCTAGATCCAGTCCCTTTCCCTGGCTCCGGTCACCCACCCACCGTGAAAGCTTTTCACTGTACCTCGGTACACGTGACAATAAACTAAATTAAATTATACGGACCAAGTTTGTAAATTGTGACATGCGTGGGTTTTCTCCAGGATCTCTGGTTTCCTCCCACATTCCAAAGCCGAACAGGTTTGTCGGTTAATTGGCTTTGGTTAAATAGCAAATTGTGCCTAATGTGTGTAGGATAGTGCTAGTGTACGGAGATCGCTGGTCGGCGGGGACTCTGTGTACTCGGGGACTGTATCACTAAACTAAACTAAACCGCTCAGCCCAAAATCCGGACCCTGACTCTGACCCCTGACCATGCTCTGAATCCCCACCTCGCACCACATATCCTGCTCACACTCTGCATTCGTCTCACTTTCCAGACTAATGAGTCAGATGCCAGATCATCAAGTTTTCCAAAGAACTTGTATTTTCGCAGCATTTACATGTTTGAGTCTTCACTGTTTCGGTCCAAACTGGATATTGCGCTCTAACTTGTGACAATGTCATTTTGCTTCAATGCAGGAGCTTCATACAACAGGATCATACAATGAACTCAATATATTCTTTGTTAGAAAATACATTCCGATATGTCGAATCTCCTTCTGCCAAGTAGAGGTGGCACGGTGGCTCAGCGGTAAAGTTGGTGCTTTACAACAGCAGAGACCCGGGTTCGATCCTGACTGTGGGTGCTGTCTGTTTGGAGTTTGTACCTTCTCCCCGTCACTGCATGGTTTTACCCGGGCGGTCCAGATTCCTCCCACACACCAAAGGCATACAGGTTTGTAGGTTAATTGGTTTGGTATAAGTAAATTGTCCCTAGTATGTGTAGGATAGCATTAATGTGCGGGGATCGCTGGTCGGCGTGGACTCGGTGGGCCAAAGGGCCTGTTTCCCTGCTGCATCTCTAAACTAAACTAAACTATAGACATACAGGTTTGTAGAATTGGATTCGGTAAAAAATTGTCCCTAATGTGAAGGAGAGTGCTAGTGTACGGGGATCGCTGATCAGCATGGACTCAGTGGGCTGAAGGGCCTGTTTCCACGCTGTATCTCTAAACTAAAGTAAACTAAGTAAAGTTACTACAAGCAGCGTCTTCACATATCAAGGAGGACAATCTTCCACCCTCTTCCTTCAAAACTTTTAAGGAGATGTGAAACATAGTCATGCTTCCATGTGTTGGTAAGATAATTGTTCTTGTAAAGCTAATTTTGCCGTGGGCATTTAATTCTTGGGGCATTTAGTTCTAGATATCCTGTCTTATAAACACTGAACTCCAACATCAGGTTTGGTCGATGCCAGACATGAACTGGCAGTACTAAATGTCAGCCCATTCTCAGTGTTGTTGGACCCAGCAGCTGTGAAACCTGTTGTGCAAATATTGGAAAGTCTTCAGTCACAAACTTTAGACATTACAGTTTCTGCTCTGCCAGCTCCTGCAGCTGTTGTTACATTTCTATCCATGCTTTCCCATGAACAGATTACCAGATCGGCTTTAGCCTTTCATCTCACTTATCCTTGCAGACATCTCATCACTTCCTGCGGATTCGGTCTTTAACCATCTTGTATATATGCCTTGCATCTGCCTTGACCAACAAATGTCCATCCACTACATTTATGCCTTCATTTCTTTTCCTTGACCATTGAATCCCTTCAAAATTCTTCACCTTTGAGCACAGCCTATGAATATTAACAAATTGCCTCAAGAGCAGAGAATATTTCAGCCAATGAAGACACGAGGAACTGCAGATGCTGGTTTTCAGCCAAGTATCTTTAGCAACACTTTAAAATTGATGGGGACCTGCCTGGAATTGGAAGATATCCTCTCGTTTAACCACGTTTGGAGAGTGGCGATTTAACTTTTGCCCTGTTCTACGCAGGCGCCATAAATAATAAAACTTCCTCATACGGAAGGAGGCTCTGTTATCTGCTGTGCCTGTACTGGGAAAGAGGCCTATCTACGCTAATCCCACCTCTCCCACGGGGGTCCACAGTTCTGTAAATTACAGCTCTTCAACTGCACATCCTGCGACCTTCTTAAATGTGAAGAGGGTGTCTACCACTTTTAGCTTCTCAGGCAGAGTGCTCCAGATCCACACCACCCAGTTAAAAAAGATCCCTCTGATTTCTCTTCATTTACTTTACATCGATGTTCTTTGGTTTTTGACTGTCGTGCTAATTACTCTAAAGTGGCTCCTCATCATTTTATTAAGTCTCATATTGTGGGTGTAAAACCCAGTGGATGGAGTGGTGAGAGAGAGGAGGTCAAAGGGCCAAACTATTGTGGATAAAATAAAGTTAGGGGTGCAGGAGAGGCAAGTGAAAGGGGAAGTGGGGCATGCAGAAGAGGGATCCAGTGGAGTCGAGAGGTGCGTTGGTGGTGTTATGTGGGGGATTGGGAAAGGAAGCAGGTACAAGAAAATGCCAAAGGTTGGGACATGGGGAGGGGGAGATGGGGGAGGAAGCAGAGGTCTGGGCATCAGCAGAGTGCAAGGCGGCAAAGTGGAGAGAATCTGGAGGGAGGAGGGAGTTCCCTTGGGATTGGACCAAGAGGGCACAGCTTTACAATGAAATGAGCAAAGTTTAAAGAGGATATGTGGGGAAATGGAGAAGCTAAAAGTGGAGAATATGTTTGGTGGCAAGAACAGGAAGGCAGATTATTATCTGAATGGTGTCAGATTAGAAAAAGGGGAGGTACAACAAGACCTGGATGTCTTTGTACATCAGTCACTGAAAGTAAACATGCAGGTACAGCAGGCAGTGAAGAAAGCTAATGGCATGATGGCCTTCACTACAAGAGGATTTGAGTTTAGGAGCAAGGTTGTCCTACTGCAGTTGTACAGGGCCCTGGTGACACCGCACCTGGAGTATGGTGTGCAGTTTTGGTCTCCTAATTTGAGGAAGGACCTTCTTGCTATTGAGGGAGTGCAGCATAGGTTCACCAGGTAAATTCCCGGGATGGCGGGACTGACATATGATGAAAGAATGGGTCGACTGGGCTTGTATTGACTGGAAGTTAGAAGGATGAGAGGGGTCTTATAGAAACATATAAAATTCTTAAGTGATTGTACAGGCTATATGCAGGAAAAATGTTCCCGATGTTGGGGGAGTCCAGAACCAGGGGTCACAGTTTAAAAATAAGGGGTATGCCATTTTGGACTGAGATGAGGAAATAGTTTTTCACCCAGAGAGTTGAGAATATGTGGAATTCTCTGCCATAAAAGGCAGTGGAGGCCAACACTAGATGTTTTCAAGAGAGCGTTAGGGCTAATGGAATCAAGAGATATGGGGGAAAAGCTAAGGGCTAATGGAATCAAGAGATATGGGGAAAAAGCAGGAACAAGGTACTGATTTTGGAGGATCAGCCATGATCATCTTTAATGGCGTTGCTGGCTCGAGGGGCCAAATGGCATCTATTTTCTATGTTTCTATGTTTCTATGAACGTTTTTTTTTAATGCACAGAGAGTGATGGGTGCCTGGAATGTGCTGCCAGGGTTGGTGGTGGTTGCAGATACGATAGTGGCATTTAAAAAGGGTTTGAGATGGGCACAAGGACATCGGGGGCTATGTTTGGCACAGACATTATGGGCCAAATGGCCTAATCCTGTGCTGTATTCTTCTATATATGTTCTCTGTCTCATCCTAGTCTCCTCTCTTAAAAATACATTCCTATATGTAGAATCCCCTCCTACTAATTATAACGGCATAATTGGTGCCCTCAGTCAACAAGGTCTGTCCCACTCTGCCTTGAAAACCTCTGTGCAAATATGAAACAAGGCTGTCTCTCTTCTCCATGGGTTGATAAGTTCAGTGTCCTTGTAAAGCAAATATTTAACAAGGTTCTCCTTCACTCATAGCTACAACTTCCCATTCTTAGTTAGTTTAGTTCATTGTTTATAGGAAAGCTTTTTTTGTGGTGTGCTATCCATTTGGCAGAAAGACTATACATGATTACAATCAAGCCGTCCACAAGCTGTACAGGATACAGGATAAAGAGAATAACGCTTAGTGCAGGATAAAGTCCAGCAGCGTCCAATTAAAGATAGTCTGAGGGTCTCCATGAGGTAGATGGTAGCTGGGAAATGCTTTCTAGTTGGTGATATGACAATTCAGTTGCCTGATAAAGGCTGGGAAGAAATTGTCCCTGAATCTGGAGATTTGCAGTGAGGGTTGTAGTATTGTGTGCAGTTCCTGATGACACAGGTGAATTGATCATGGGGAACAAAGACATGGCAGACCAATTGAATAACTACTTGGTTCTGTCTTCACTAAGGAAGACATAAATAATCTGCCGGAAATAGCAGGGGACCGGGGGTCAAATGAGATGGAGGAACTGAGTTAAATCCAGGTTAGCCGGGAAGTGGTGTTAGGTAAATTGAATGGATTAAAGGCCGATAAATCCCCAGGGCCAGATAGGCTGCATCCCAGAGTATTTAAGGAAGTAGCCGCAGAAATAGTGGATCCATTAGTGATAATTTTTGAAAACTCTTTAGATTCTGGAGTAGTTCCTGAGGATTGGAGGGTAGCTAATGTAACCCCACTTTTTAAAAGGGGAGGAGAGAGAAAACGGGGAATTACAGACCAGTTAGTCTAACATCAGTAGTGGGGAAACTGCTAGAGTCAGTTATTAAAGATGGGATAGCAGCACATTTGGAAAGTGGTGAAATCATTGGACAAAGTCAGCATGAATTTATGAAAGGTAAATCATGTCTGACGAATCTTATACAATTTTTCGAGGATGTAACTGGTAGAGTGGATAAGGGAGAACCAGTGGATGTGTTATATCTGGACTTTCAGAAGGCTTTCGACAAGGTCCCACATAAGAGATTAGTATACAAACTTAAAGCACACGGTTTTGGGGGTTCAGTATTGATATGTATGGATAGAGAACTGGCTGGCAGTCAGGAAGCAAAGAGTAGGAGTAAACGGGTCCTTTTCACAATGGCAGGCAGTGACTAGTGGGGTACCGCAAGGCTCAGTGCTGCGACCCCAGCTATTTACAATATATATTAATGATTTAGACGAGGGAATTGAATGCAACATCTCCAAGTTTGCGGATGACACGAAGCTGGGCGACAGTGTTAGCTGTGAGGAGGATGCTAGGAGGCTGCAAGGTTACTTGGATAGGCTGGGTGAGTGGGCAAATGCATGGCAGATGCAGTATAATGTGGAAAATGTGAGGTTATCCACTTTGGTGGCAAAACCAGGAAATTAGACTATTATCTGAATGGTGGCCGATTAGGAAAAGGGGAGATGCAACGAGACCTGGGTGTTATGGTACACCAGTCATTGAAAGTAGGCATGCAGGTGCAGCAGGCAGTGAAGAAAGCGAATGGTATGTTAGCATTCATAGCAAAAAGATTTGAGTATTGGAGCAGGGAGGTTCTACTGCAGTTGTACAGGGTCTTCGTGAGACCACACCTGGAGTATTGCGTACAGTTTTGGTCTCCTAATCTGAGGAAAGACATTCTTGCAATAGAAGTGAGTACAGAGAAGGTTCACCAGACTGATCCCTGGGATGTCAGTACTTACATATGAATAAAGACTGGATAGACTCGGCTTGTATTCGCTAGAATTTAAAAGATTGAGGGGGGATCTTATAAAAACTTACAAAATTCTGAAGGGGTTGGACAGGCTGGATGCAGGAAGATTGTTTCCGATGTTGGGGAAGTCCAGAACAAGGGGTCACAGTTTAAGGATAAGGGGGAAATCTTTTAGGACCGAGATGAGAAAAACATTTTTCACACAGAGAGTGGTGAATCTGTGGAATTCTCTGCCACAGAAGGTAGCTGAGGCCAGTTCATTGGATATATTTAAGAGGGAGTTAGATGTGGCCCTTGTGGCTGAAGGTATCAGGGGGTATGGAGAGAAGGCAGGTACAGGATACTGAGTTGGATGATCAGCCATGATCATTTTGAATAGCGGTGCAGACTCGAAGGGCCGAATGGCCTACTCCTGCACCTATTTTCTATGCTTCTATGTTTCCATGACACCTAAAGGAAAAATGTAATTGTACTGGAGTGAGTGCGGAGGATTTTTACTGAGATGTTGGCTGGATTGGAGGACTTTAGTAATGGGGAGCAATTGGCTGGTTTATCCTGGAGTGAAGGAGGCTGAGGACTGCTCTTTAGTTGGTGACAGGACAGTCCTGTTGCCTGATAACAGCTGGGAGGAAACTGTCCCTGAAGCTGGCAACATTCTCATAAACATTGTCTTCAGAGCAATCATATCTTTATCATCACTGCTGTTAACATCAGCCTTTAGCCGGGGAAAGCGTGACCTTGAACACAGAATATGGCAGGAAGAGGGACTGGAGTGTAGTCAGGCACTGACATTCAGCTGATGCTAAGTGTAGCCAACTTAGCAAAGGCAGGGTATTTAATGCAGCACATCTTCAATTAGAGATTCCCAAATTGGGATGGGGGTGGAGGAATGAAACTCTTCAAATCAAGGAGCTGTAATGGCAAAGTGGCTGTGAAATAAGCGATTCAGAGAAAACTTGATTCAGAGAGCTTTAAAAATAATTGACTTGGGAGTACTGAGAAATCAGAGCTGAAGAAAAGGGTGACAGAAGGTCAGGCAGTATCTGTGGTGGGAATGGACAGGCAAATATTTGGTTTGCGGCCCTACTAGACGGGTCCCGATCCAAAACATCGTCGAACAATTTCCTCTACAGTTGCTGACTGACCCGCGTAGTTACTCCAGCATTTGTGTTTTGCTCAATGTTCTCGCACCTGCAACTTCTTGTATCTCAATAAAAGGGTGACTGGATAAACCACCAAAAGGATGACACAGGGTTTTGGCCCATGAAATACGTCTCCATGTGTGATACTGATTGAAGTTAGAATAGAATAGAATAGAATAGAATAGAATAGAATAGAATAGAATGCCCTTTATTGTCATTCAAACAGCTTGGTTTGAATGCAATTGCATTTTCTACAGTCTTACATTACAAAAAAACCCAAGACCCACACTTAACACAGTTTACATAAACATCCATCACAGTGGATCTCCAACACCTCACTGTGATCGAAGGCAACATTCTTATCTCTTCCCTTTGTCCAGCAGTCCAATTGCAGCGTCGAGGCGAACTGGGGCTCCGATGTTAAAGCCCCCGGCGGGCGATGGTAAGCCCTGTGTCCAGGGCCTGCGAGCTCCCTATGTTCCTGTCCAGCGGGACTGCGGCCGGAGCCTCCAAAGCTCTGAAGTTGGGTCACACCCACGCACCACCACAGCTCTCCCCACTACAAAGATGGCGACTACGCAGGCTCCGCGACTGGAACCCTCAGGTTGGTCCCGGCCCGGAGGCCGTCGCCGGCTCCATGATGTTAGGCCCAATGACACCGGAAACCCGACAGGGAAAAAGTCGGGTCCCCGAACGGGGGAAGAGATTAACGGTTTCCCCCACCCCCACCCCCACCCCCCACATATACACAGCTAAAGAAAAATAATTAAAACTAGGGTCAAGACATACATTTAACAAGACAAAAATTACAAAAAATTCAGACGGACTGTAGTCGAGTCGCTGCCGATAGGCGCCACCACACCACACCAATGTGGCCAAGTTGAGACCAAAGGTAGAAATGTGTCCTCAATTATACATGCTACCATTATTCTTCATTATTATTGGTCACGTACATTGTCCTCTACTGTTGAAGGTGATTTTAAAGCAGATTTAATACTTACGAGTGTTTAGCATTTGTGACCAAATATAAATTTCTCCCCTAAATTTCCATTTCAAAAGGAATAAGCAGAATATAAGCATCTCAGCATATGAAAGTTGTTTCAGAATCAGTTGCAGTATTTGTCACTTGACCCAGTGCATCTCGGCCATCTAGGAGAGTCATCTCTAAACTGCTGATTTCACATTTGACCGCAGCTGATCATAGCTTTCATTTGCAAGATGAGAATGTAGGGAATATGATTAGTAAATTTGCAACAACACAAAAATTGGTGAAGTCATAAATAATGAAGATGATTATTTAATGAAACGAAGTGACAAAGATCGTGGAAATTTGAACAGAGCAGTGGCAGATGAAATTTAACCAGACAAATGTGAGGTCATTTGGGAGATCATATTCTGTTTGGAGTAAAAGGAAGGGACAATAGTAGGATTGTACAGAGAACTTAGAGTGCACATCCATAGTTCCCTGGAAATGATGACACAAATGGATGGGGGAGTGAAAAAAGTAATTGGTATATTTGCCCTCATCGGCTGAGTCTTTCAAGAGTTGGGATGCCATGTTGCAGTTGTACAAAACATTGGTTAAGACTGCTCTTGGGGTATTGTGTACAATTGTGGTTGCCACACTCCACACAAGATATGGTGGCCGACAGAAGAGATTCACCAGGATGTTGCCTGGTAGGGAATCTTATCTGTTTCATTTGCCCAGCTCCTTTCTACAGGAAAATTCTGAAAGATGGAATGGAGGCCTGTAGTTATATATAAAGATTGAATAGGCTTGGTTTATTCTCATTGGAACTTACAGTAGATGGCTGAATCACAGTAAACAGTGCAAAGGAACATGTGTGATGAATTCTTAGCAATTGCTGATGCAATCTTAAATGGAGAAAACAGTGCTTCTGTGGGCAAGGCCCAATGGAAATTATTATTTTCAGAAATCTTCAACACGTCAAGTCATCAAATATATATGATTTATAACACCACATATACTCTAAATCCAATTGATGAGAAATTTCACACAGTTTATAGATGGTGTGTAATGCATTCATGAGATTATTGATTTGCAGTTTCATTTTCATTGTTGTCAGAGGCGCAATTCAGTTTTGGCTTGAGTCCAAAACCACAATAATAATCAAGCATCAAATGTTGCTATACAATTTTGAGTGTAAAACTTTGAGTGTAGATCTTTGAGTTGGCATATTCCATACAAACACAAATTATTTGGTGGATTGGACAATCGCACTTATTCAGCCATTGCTGCGCAGATGACATGAGTAATGTGACTTTCGCATCTCACAGACTGCAGCTGTTTTGCCCAAATCTTTTGCTTCAAGACTTTCAAATGAAAACAAAGGTTTGGATTATGCTCGAACACAGCCAACAGTGGATTCAGTTGGATAATGTATCTGTAATGGCATGTAATTGGCAGATGAATATGAGTCATGGAACAGGGTAAGGCAACATTGAATAAAGAACTGGAATGAGATGCAGGGCCATAAACATGACAAATCTAAGACTGATTTTCTTTGAGAACGTCTCTGTCGAGACAGTGACTAATAAAGAAGAAAAATGACATGAAAGTGGAAGGGAGTAAATAATTTCTGAGATATGAAGACTTTCAGCATAATTATAGAACATAGAACAGTGCTGCACAGGAATAGGCCCTTAGGCCCACAATGCACATGCTGAACAAGATGCCAAGTTAAACTAATCTCCTTTCTGCTCATGATCTTATTAATCAACACTATATACGGTAGATAGACAGCATATACTTGCAAATAAATTCCATTATATATTTATTTATAGTTACCTGTGAAATAAACACGAAGAATTGTGCAATTGTTAGTATGTTTTGGGACCAAGAGCAGAGGTTCTACTTGAAAAAATAATCTTATGCACAAAAATAATTCATATGCTGGTGGTGCCAGCAATGGCTGCCTTGCCAACAGTCTATCTGTCTCTTAATTATTTGTGGTTTAATAGTTTGTGTTAAATGTATGTTTTTAGTATTCTTCAGCTTGTTTTATGTGGTGGGGGGGTAACTTTTGCTAATCTCTTACCTCGTCGGAGATGCGCTTTTCCCCCCGTATCGTATCACCGTCCGCACTGCGGCCTTACATCGAGGAGTTGGCAGCCTTTGCTTGAGACTGACTGTTGAGAGCTCCACTGCAGGTGCCCGCGGTCTTTAACATCATAGAAACATAGAAAATAGGTGCAAGAGTAGGCCATTCGGCCCTTCGAGCCTGCACCGCCATTCAATATGATCATGGCTGATCATCCAACTCAGTATCCTGTACCTGCCTTCCCTCCATACCCCCTGATCCCTTTAGCCACAAGGGCCACATCTAACTTCCTCTTAAATATAGCCAATGAACTGGCCTCAACTACCTTCTGTGGCAGAGAGTTCCAGAGATTCACCACTTGCTGTGTGAAAAATGTTTTTCTCATCTCGGTCCTAAAGGATTTCCCCCTTATCCTTAAGCTGTGACCCCTTGTCCTGGACTTCCTCAACATCAGGAACAATATTCCTGCATCTAGCCTGTCCAACCCCTTAAGAATTTTGTAGGTTTCTATAAGATCCCCCCTCAATCTCCTAAATTCTAGTGAGTACAAGCCGAGTCTATCCAGTCTTTTTTCATATGAAAGTCCTGACATCCCAGGAATCAGTCTGGTGAACCTTCTCTGTACTCCCTCTATGGCAAGAATGTCTTTCCTCAGATTAGGAGACCAAAACTGTACGCACTACTCCAGGTGTGGTCTCACCAAGACCTTGTACAACTGTAGTAGAACCTCCCTGCTCCTATACTCAAATCCTTTTGCTATGAATGCTAACATACCATTCGCTTTCTTCACTGTCTGCTGCACCTGCATGCCTACTTTCAATGACTGGTGTACCATGACACCCAGGTCTCGTTGCATCTCCCCTTTTCCTAATCGGTCACCATTTAGATAATAGTCTGCTTTCCTATTTTTGCCACCAAAGTGGATAACTTCACATTTATCCACATTATACTGCTTCTGCCATGCATTTTCCCACTCACCCAGCCTATCCAAGTCACCTTGCAGCCTCCTAGCATCCTCCTCACAGCTAACACTGCCCCCCAGCTTAGTGTCATCCGCAAACTTGGAGATGTTGCATTCAATTCCCTCGTCCAAATCATTAATATACATTGTAAATAGCTGGGGTCCCAGCACTGAGCCTTGCGGTACCCCACTAGTCACTGCCTGCCATTGTGAAAAGGACCCCTTTACTCCTACTCTTTGCTTCCTGTTTGCCAGCCAGTTCTCTATCCACATCAATACTGAACCCCCAATACCGTGTGCTTTAAGTTTGTATACTAATCTCTTATGTGGGACCTTGTCGAAAGCCTTCTGGAAGTCCAGATACACCACATCCACTGGTTCTCCCCTATCCACGCTACTAGTTACATCCTCGAAAAATTCTATAAGATTCGTCAGACATGATTTACCTTTTGTAAATCCATGCTGACTTTGTCCAATGATTTCACCACTTTCCAAATGTGCTGCTATCCCATCTTTAATCACTGACTCTAGCAGTTTCCCCACTACCGATGTTAGACTAACTTGTCTGTAATTTCCCCATTTTCTCTCTCCCTCCCTTTTTAAAACTCACGATCATGAAGCCCACAATCCCTTTGCCAGGGATCGACCTTGGAGCTCCAACCGTGGGTGCTTGCGAACTTAACATCAGAGACTGACTTCGGGAACGCCAAGCCGCAGGAGCTTCAACTACCCCGATGCAGGAGTTTCAATCGCCCGGATGCGGGAGCTTCGACCGCCCCAACAGAGGGTTCGACTGCCCCAACCGCAGGAGAATAAAGAGGAGGAAGATTGGACATTCTGGCCCTCCATCTCAGTGAGGAATGTGGAGAATCGCTGTGGTTGATCTTTATGTGAATTTTATGTAGTTGTGTGTCTTGGTGCTTTTTGTTTTCTTTTGGTTGTATGGTAAGTCACATAGAAACATAGAAACATAGAAATTAGGTGCAGGAGTAGGCCATTCAGCCCTTCGAGCCTGCACCGCCATTCAATATGATCATGGCTGATCATCCAACTCAGTATCCTGTACCTGCCTTCTCTCCATACCCTCTGATCCCTTTAGCCACAAAGGAAACATCTAACTCCCTCTTAAATATAGCCAATGAACTGGCCTCAACTACCCTCTGTGGCAGAGAGTTCCAGAGATTCACCACTCTCTGTGTAAAAAAAGTTTTTCTTATCTCGGTTTTAAAGGATTTCCCCCTTATCCTTAAGCTGTGACCCCTTGTCCTGGACTTCCCCAACATCGGGAACAATCTTCCTGCATCTAGCCTGTTCAACCCCTTAAGAATTTTGTAAGTTTCTATAAGATTCCCTCTCAATCTCCTAAATTCCAGAGAGTATAAACCAAGTCTATCCAGTCTTTCTTCATAAGACTGTAATTGGAAACTTAAGTTTTCTTAAAATCTCAAATTTCAGTGTAGTGAAACTGAATAGTTCCTCACATGTGAGACAATAATCATGTGAAGTACAGATTCTCTCTTCGAATGTGGTCAGCCAGGTCATGAGAAATTCCATTTGATGCCGACCAATGTTTGGACATACGAACTTACATAATGCAAGACGCGTGATCGACATGATGGTAGGGGAAAGGAAACAATATGCAGTCTGGTGACAAAATGAAATGAGATGGGGGTCTGGAATTTACATTTGACAATAATGTAATACCTGCAGGCAGTGAAAAATGTTGGGGTCCATTTAACCCACCGATCCCCAGCATTTCCTTAAACCATTTTTAATAGGTCCAGATCTATTTTGTTGAATGGATTTGTTCAATAACCATTACTATTCTTGTGCACCAGTTCTTGCAGTTTGCTCCAGCTATATTTGTCTGGAGAAGGGCCTTGGCCTGAAACATCACCCATTCCTTCTCTCCAGTGTTGCTGCCTGTCCCCCTGTTTTTTTTGTGTCTATCTTTATATATATGTCTGCATTTTTCCACTGAGAAACATACACAAAATATTTAAATTACAATTGCTTACAGTTTAGAAACATAGAAAATAGGTGCAGGAGTAGGCCATTCGGCCCTTCGAGCCAGCACCGCCATACATGGCTGATCAGTGGGAAACCATAGCTTTGCAAAGTGCTTCGCTTTGGCATTTAAATATGTTTGCCTACGGACAAAGTATGCCGCACTGTGTCTTGCTTGTGAGTCTCTGGTGTCAGGCCTGCAAGATATCTGCACACTGTAATTAGACATCAAATCTATGGGTGTTACTCTGGAAGATGAGAGTGGATTGGTCCACATCCTACCAATAGATATGAAAGATTTTGTACAGGTAACATCTCTCCCACGCTGTGCATTATTTTCTGTGATAATCCATGCACGCCTCTGAGGCACGTTGGAGGGCAGGGATCATAGCTGTCCAATAGGCTGCGAGTGTTGAACCAGGTGTGAGATCTCCAGATTCAAATATTCTTTTTCTCAGATGTCCAAAGGCTGTGTGGGTGAACACAAGATGGTGACAACTTTAAAAACCATTATCTGCATTGCCTGGGAGTTAGTTTTGAAGTATGGCAAATGGTCCACACTTTCCATTTGTATCATCTTAGGCATTTGTAGCTGGGGAAAGTGTTATACAATGAGGTTAGGTTTTGTAGAGGACCCTTTATGTTATTTGCAAAACTATTAACTAAACCTGTCAAGTGTGTGGTTCACATTTTCATGTGTTTCAATGATTGATTTAACAACGACTTGGAGTTCAGTCTCCAATCATGGGAATACACATAAATCATGTTAACTGCTGCCCAGTGACCAAGAGTGGATGACATTGATCCTAAAGTGGAAGAAACATAGGTTTGAAGGCTTTCTCATTTCTCCTATAGATTAGCTCCCTTCCAACCAGTAGTTTGTTGGAGGTGAAGTCAAGCATTACTGTGAGAAAACATGACAAAGTATTAAGGTGATGACGCAGCTTTGTTTGACATCGGTGTGTACTGAGATCAGGTCTGTTGTGGACTTATTGGTTAAGACTACCATCCAATGGTAGATGTGAGATGGGGACAGATTTTGCAGGTAGACACATTTTGGAAAAATGTTTCAGTCCTTTTCATTTGACCTTCGTGAGGTAAAAAAAAAGACCACTTATAGTGTTTGCTGTTTGCTTCTTGCATTTGTCTTGGAGGGATTGGTGACTATCATGACGAATGTGTGTTTGGATGGAGAGAATTCACACAGTGATTAGAGGAGCAATTCTTCAACAATCATCATGGGGCATTCACACGGAGGAGAGCAAAGAGTGGGGGTCTCGACCTAAAACATCACCTATTCCTTTTCTCCAAAGATGTTGGCTGACCCACTGAGTTACTCCAGCTTTTTGCAACTATCGAGGATAGGAATGACCAGCCCTGTGGCAAATTACAAGGAGAGCTCTCTGCTCAATGGGAGATTTCTCCTCTTTTGACAATGGTGTGTCTTCCTTGTGCTAGGAATGAGAGTTGTGACTGAATCCAGGACTGATATTTTGGAATTTTTGCAGGAATATGCCTTCTATATGCTGAGTGTAGAACCTGGCCTTCTGATTTATTAATTGGCATGACTTTTTCAATTTCCTGGTGGTTTGAGCTGGTGATAAGATACAACTGGATAGATTGATGCGGAAAGGAGTTCAAGGACACTCATGCCAAGGAAAGTGTTGGGATTAAAGATTTCTGCATTATATCTTCAAGTAAGCATTGACTGCTTCTCTCTCCTTGATAAACTCTCAGAGCAAAGAAAAGTACAGCACAGCAACCTGCCCATTAGCCCACAATGCCTGTGCCGAACATAATGGCAAAATACACATAGCTCATCTTCCTGCACATGATGTCTATCCCCCCCATTCCCTGCATATCCATGTACCTATATTAAAGCATCATAAATGCCACTATCTTATCTGTCGCCACCACTACCCCTGACAGCGTGTTCCAGGCACGTGCCACTCATTTAAAAAAAAAAAATTCCCTGCACATCTCTTTTAAACTTTGCCCTCGGAAAATGTTTCTGATGTCAACCTTACTTATGTCTCTCATAATTTTATACAACTGTCCATTCTCCTTTCTGTTCTTGACTCTCAGCTGTGTGGGCATTGGGTGTTTAGAAATTATAGGAGTACATTTTTTTGGAGTTGGTATTTATTTTGTGAACTTTACAGTTCAAGTTGTATTGGCGTATGGAACGAGCTGCCGCAGGAGGTAGTTGAAGCAGGTACTATCGCAACGTTTAAGAAACATTTGGACACGTTCATGGATAGGACAGGTTTGGAGGAATATGGGCCAAATGCAGGCAGGTGGGACTAGTATAAATGGGACACGCTAGCCGGGGTTCGCAGGTTGTGCCAAAGGACCTGTTTCTACACTGTATGACTCTTTGACTCTTAAGTTCCAACTATTGGATATATAATTAAATGTGAATTGCTATTTGCAAATCCCCATAGGTTAATGGGCCTGCATGCTAATGTAATGTATTAAGAGGAAGAGAAGCTATTTTAGCCTTTCGAGTCAGCCCCACGTTCATAACTGGTATTCCACCTTAGCTCCACTATCTGGCCCTATTCCCATATTCCTTCTTATTCTTTTCGTATCCATCTTGTTACAAATGTTCACCTCGCTGTCATCATCCGTCCTGAAAAGGACGCAAGCTTCCGACGACAATCAGTGGAAGCCATCACTTGTCGCAATAGATGATGGTGGTAGCAGAATTAGCTCAGGATACTTCCAGTTTCCAGCTCCGTGAGATGGGGCCTCCCATATTCTTGAAAAGAAATGTACCATCCTGGCTCTCCGGAATCTTGGAGGTCTGCTGTGCCTTTAGCACAGCAGGGGGGATTGAGAATTCGGTCAAACAAAAAGGGAAAGGAGAAGGCCGGAAGAAGATGTGATAGGGTCAACGCAGATTAATGCCTCAGCAGTCTCTTTACTACAAGGTTTACCTATCTTCCAACAATTCAGCCAGCCGAGTTCTAGATGGTGAAAGCTTCCTACATTCACCATCAGTCCTGCCTTCCTTACCCACCACTATTGTCCTGTGTCCATCCACATCTCTATATGAACTTTGTAAGTCACAAACCAATATTGTGCAAGAACAGAAAGCAGAATCAACATCTATTTTAAACATCCATCCAAGGAACTGAAACTTGATAATGTACCCCTGTTCAAAACATAAGTGCGATTACAGAGCATTACTCTTCCCCTTTCTAGTTCAACACAGAGCAAATTGGCTTCAGCGAAGGGAGGGATGATGCTCAGATCACTGCTCCGATGGATGAGATGTTGTTGGCCGAATCACGGGTGGTGATGAGTCAGCGTACTGGAGAGGGATGGGAGACTTGGTTGAATGGTGCTGCAACAACAACTTCTTGCTCAACATCAACAAAACTAAGGAACTAAATGTAGGCTTCGAAAGAGGAAGTTCGGATAACATGTGCCAATTTCACGTGTGGATCGGAAGTAGAGAAAATTAGCAAATTCCGAGGCGTTAAGGGGCTGTCCCACTTGGGTGACCTAATCCGTGAGTTAAGAAGAGTGTTTTCGACCTTCAAGCTCGAGGACACTCGACTGGAAAGCCTCAAGCTGGATCGACCGTCCGCGTTGAAACCGCGAGCTAGATTGACCGACACCACACACATACACACACACACACACACACACACACACACACACACACACACACACACACACACACACACACACACACACACACACACACACACACACACCGTGAAGGCGGGGGCAGGGAAAGCGGGGGGAGCGCTGTCTGAACGATGAAGAGGAAGGTGCCACAGTGTCACAGTGTACGGTAAATCCTTTAGAGAACGCAGGGGGGGGGGGAGAGAAGGGGAGAGGGAGAGAAGGGGAGAGAAGGGGGAGAGAAGGGGAGAGAAGGGGAGAGAAGGGGAGAGAAGGGGAGAGAGGGGGAGAGAAGGGGAGAGAAGGGGGGGGAGAAGGGGAGAGAGAGGGGGGAAGGGAGAGGGGGAGGGGGAGATAAGGGGGAGAGAAGGGGAGAGAAGGGGTGAGAGGGGGGGTAGAAGGGGAGAGAAGGGGAGAAGGGGATAGAAGGGGAGGGAGAAGGGGGTAGAAGGAGTGGAGTGGAGACACTTTTGAGAAGTATAATAAAGTTTAGTGGGCATTTAATCTACCGGTTGGTTTTCCTTGGTCCTAAAAACTCCAATGAGCCAATCAAAATGCCTGGTCGGCGAAGGAGACTGCCTACGGCTGCCCTCGACTGCCTGTAACTACATAGCGACCCCACTCCACTGCACTACGAGTCAAAAAGAACCATGCCGACCAAATTTTACTCGCAGAAAATATTTCAACATGCTGAAACATTTTCTGCGTCCTAGCTGAGGCTACAAGTATATGGGAACTTCCCTCGAGCATGAAGGAGAGTTCCAGCGACCTCATAGGACCTCCTTGGACCACGTGTCGACCATGCCACAAGTTTGAAGATCGAAGACACTCTTCTAAACTCGCAGAACAGGTCGCCCAAGTGGGACAGCCCCTTTAACATCTCGGATGACCTACTTGCCCAGCAACTAGATACACCAGCATCTCCCAATTCCTTTGAACTTTAAAGAGGTTCGGCATGTCACTGAATGCTCTAACAAACTTCTCCAAATGCACCATTGAAAATATGTTGGTTGCATCATATCCGGGTCGGGCAATACCAACCCACAGGAATGCCAGAGGATGCAGTGAGTGGTAGAAGACTCATGGACACAACCCTCCCCACCGTTGAAAGCAACTGCATGAGCCATTGTCTCAAGAAGGTGACATCTATTATCAAGGATTCTTTTGGCCCCTGCCCTCTTCTTATTTCTAACATTGGGCAGGCGGTACAGAAATCATTCACCACCAGAATTTTCCTACGAAATACAAGGCTCTTGAACCAACCTGAAGGATCTGAAGAAGACAGTGCTGGAGTAGCTTAGCAGATCAGGCAGCATCTCAGGAGAACATGGATGGGCAATGTTTTGGGTCGGGACCCCTCATCAGACCCATTTTCTACATATCTTCTTCAGGGGTGTCAAGACCCAAAACGTCAGCTATCCAGGTTCTCCTGAGATGTTGCCTGATGCACTGACTTATTCCAGCACCAACTTATGCCTTCTCATACCCCCTCTACTGAATTTGGTGTTTCCAATGCAGCCTCCTTTACATCGGCAAGCCAGTGTAGCTATGCAATCGCTTTGCCGAATATTTGTGCTCGGTCTGCTAAAACTCTCGGTTGCCAACCATTTTAACTACCCTTTGCTTTCCCATAGCGACCTTTCTGTCCTTGCCCTCCTCTGCTGCCAGATTGATGCCACACATAAACAGGAGGAAAAACACATCATATTTCACTTGGCTATCTTAAAACCCAATGAACATGGACATTGAATTCTCTAGTTTCTATCAATACTCCCCCTACTCTCTTTCCTGTGACACCCCTTCCCACCCTGGTGCAAACACAACTCTATTATCTCCCACTCCTCCCCCATCCCAGCCATGTTCTCCTTTCTCCTCATCCATGGGCTCATCTCCTATCACCGAGTTGCCTATTTCCCTTTTATGTCCCTCTATCCCCCTTCTCCTGTCCCCTTCCACTCATATCCCTCCCTCTGGCTTAACATTTCAAGCCATCTCTTCTCTCCTTACCCCTTTGTCTCCTTGTCATCTCTACTCTTTGTCGTTTACTCCACCCATCTTCCAATCACCCCTCCCCTCACCTGTATTGATACATCACTTGTCAGGCTTTGCTCCACCCCACCTCCTTTTCCCAGCTTTATGCCTCCAACTCAGTTAATCCGGTCCCAATCCAAAATGTTGTATGTCCATTCCCTCCATAGATTCTGCCTGATCTACTGAGATCATCGAGTATTTTGTGTTTTGCTCATCCTGCTATTGTGGTTAGGTTAAAGTGATTCTGACAAACACATCAGAGACATCCGATCTGCCATTTTTTCTCTGCATCAGACCTCCTCTTTCCAAAACACCATCAAAGCAGTATTCAGCCTTTTCCCCCTCTCAGAATGACCTGAAAATGTATTTTATTTGAAACCTGTTGCAACTTAAAAACTTAATTCCTTCATCCATTGTGGTGGCTTCTTCAAGTTTCATGCTTCTAATAAAAGTTAATAGAAACTAAATCCATAGCTGCCTGCATAAGAGAGTCCCAGAAGGCTGGATTAAACAGTTACCTAGTAGAGGTATCTGACCTGCTGAACCTTCACATATCTTTACAATCTCGGAGGGGATAAATTGAAGTGCCTACTGGATTTGACTTACATGCGAGTCAGATGAGTCCAGGTTAGTGTTAATAAATTATCGTCAACAAGGATTTTTGCATTGAAAATCACATCTCTTAATTATATGTTAATAAACTCTTTTCTCCCGCAGCAAGTTTATTGATGTCCTTTTTTTGATTTTTACAGCAGAGTGAAGGATACATTTTCTCTTGGGTCTACAGGGGTAGCTGAGTTAATCCATGGCTGTAAAAGTGAGGTTAAAAAGACTTCTGGAAAATTTCCAGGACTTAATTTTGTTGTTCAGTATTTCTATGCTATTCTTAGAAGGATTGCTCAGTAATATATCAGCTTTTACAACATTGCGTACTTCATTTTGTTCCCCAAAACCGCAACTCCTCTCATAATAAAAAGCCCAAAGACATCTATAAATTTTATTTGTGAAGGCTGCACTTAAAAATAGCACGAGAAAGCTACTAGAATCGTTTTTAGTTGAATTGTTTTTCCATCCCATTATATTATATCTGGCAATAGGAAATATAATGTAAAAACAAAGTAAAACTCTCCGTCATTCCCATCAGTAATGAAAACTTAGCACTAACAATTAATTGGGAATTGAAATGCCCCCAAAAGGCTGCCGATATCACCAAAGATCCACATCATCCTGGCCACCCTCTCATTTCACTCCAACCATCTGGAAGGTGGTGTGGGAGTCTGAAAACCATGATCACCAGGTTCAAGAATAACCTCTTAAAGGCCTGTCCCACTGTACGAGGTAATTCAAGACATCTCCCGAGTTTAAAAAAAAATCAAACTCGTGGTAAGCACGTAGAATGTACGTAGCGGGTACGCCGGAGCTTTGGACGTCTCTTAGCGACTCGTAACGCTAACAGCAGGTACTCGGGAAAGCTCGTGAAGACTTGTGAAAATTTTTCAACATGTTAAAAAAGGTCCACGAGAGCCCCGAGTACCTACAAGCGACTATTACTGTAATTCTCCGAGTTCGAATCAGGGGAAACTCGGGTGAACTCTTGAATTAGCTTGTGCAGTGGGACAGCCCCTTTACCCACAACCATCAGGCTTTTAAACACCACACAAACATTAACCTCAAATGTGAGCTTCCATGCACTGTCTTTGGTTGCACTGAGGACTTTGGTGGATTTTTTTGCACGCATTGTGGTGATTAATTTATTGAAATGGTGTTTATTATATATTATCTATGCGAATTGCATTTACGACCTTGTTGTATTGCTGAAGAATTTCATTGTTCCATTGTCAGTTCTTATGACAATTAAACGCTCTGTTGTCTCTTGGGGTGGTACAGATCCTAAATTAAATCAGCAAAATAAAAAGGAATGAGTTCCCTCTTAGAGAGCTGAATTTCTTGTACAGGCCACGATTGCTATTTTTCAAAAATCCAGCTTTTGTTGACAGTGAATATTTTTAACATCCTTTGGGGACAAAATCTTTGAAGCTGTTAGAGTAAAGAAGTCGGACACCATTTTCAGGGGCTGCGGAGTGTTTTTGAAAGTGGGAGGGGGCTGAGCGATCACTGATCACCAGCCTCGGGGGTACTCGGCAAGAGAGCAGAGCGATCGAGTGGGGGGGGGGGAGGTTGTGGGAGCGGGGCACCCGCTTCCTACGGTAGGGACTTTTTGAAATTTGATGTATTCAATGTTTTTTGTTTGAAGTATTTTTAAGATAATGTAGGGCCTACATGAGAGATAGGAGCTGGTGATTATTATTATGTAGATGGACGGGGTGACTGCGGGGCTCAGGGTCAGTGAGACGGGGTGGCACACGTAGTACCCCATGACCCGAGGGAGGGCAGAGAGCCCCGTGTGCGTGGGATACGCTGTGGTGGGTGGGTAGAGAGGGGTGTTGGGGCGGGAGGATGGTGTTGGGCAGGAGGGGTTGTGTTGCGCTGGAGATGTGGGCATGCAGGGAGGTGTGTAGTTGGCACCAATATTGCTGCTGGAGTCGATGGGAGCAGTGGATGGCAGCCATTTGGCCCATTGAGCCTAGCTCGTCTATTTGAACGAGCATCCTCCTAGGTCCCCTTTTACCTTGTGGAGGAAGGAACTGCAGATGCTGGTTTATACCGAAAATAGAAACAAAATGCTCGAGTAACTCAGTAGATCAGGCAGCATCCCTGAAGAAGGGCCCCGACCCGAAACGTTACGTCACCCATTCATTTCTTCCAGAGATCCTGCCTTACTGAGTTACTCCAGCATTTTGTGTCTGTCTCACCTATTGCCTTGCCCTTCCTCCCAGAATTTTACAAGGTTCCCCCTTCAATGCTAGGCCCAGCCCTCTTTGTGAAGTGTCTCCTAATCCCCTCCCCTGCAACATAAATAGCCCGGGAGTCTACACATGACTGAGACCTTTCATTGCTTATCCATTCTGGCTTGCTAACCAACTCTTGACATCCTTCCTGGTGTGAGACTAGAGCTGACCCTGGAATCTATCCGGGGTTAGCCAATGTTTGACATAGAAACATAGAAATTAGGTGCAGGAGTAGGCCATTCGGCCCTTCGAGCCTGCATCGCCATTCAATATGATCATGGCTGATCATCTAACTCAGTATCCTGTACCTGCCTTCTCTCCATACCCCCTGATCCCCTTAGCCACAAGGGCCACATCTAATTCCCTCTTAAATATAGCCAATGAACTGGCCTCAACTACCTTCTGTGGCAGAGAGTTCCAGAGATTCACCACTCTCTGTGTGAAATTTTTTTTTCTCATCTCGGTCCTAAAGGATTTCCCCTTTATCCTTAAACTGTGACCCCTTGTCCTGAACTTCCCCAACATCGGGAACAATCTTCCTGCGTCTAGCCTGTCCAACCCCTTAAGAATTTTGTAAGTTTCTATAAGATCCCCCCTCAATCTTTTAAATTCTAGCGAGTACAAGCCGAGTCTATCCAGTCTTTCTTCATATGAAAGTTCTGACATCCCAGGAATCAGTCTGGTGAACCTTCTCTGTACTCCCTCTATGGCAATAATGTCTTTCCTCAGATTTGGAGACCAAAACTGTACGCAGTACTCCAGGTGTGGCAGCTCTGACAATTTTTTTGACCTTGATTCCTCTATAAATAGGAGCAGGAAGGTTGGGTTGTTCAGCAGCGCTGTCCATTAGTCCGACCCTTTGACCTCATGCCCTCAGACACCGGGCCCCTCCTCCCGTCACTCGCTTCTACACGGCTCCGTGTGCGAGTGTGGGAAGCCTCCACTCTCCCTCCCCCCCCTCACCTGTTACGGGTGAGGTTGGTGCTACCTGCAGACACTGAACCGTCCGTGTCGGTCACTAAAGTACATCCGCTGGGCTGGCCCTAAATCCCGGGGGAAACATCGATAAAAATGTGGGGGGGCATCAGCCCCCGCAGCCCACCCGGTTCCGCGGCCCATGATTTTCAAGCGTCAAGAATATTTTATTGTCATATGTCCCGGATGGGACAATGAAATTCTTACTTGCTGCAGCACAACAGAATATGTGAATATGTAAACATAGTACATAGCGGGGGAAGGGGAAAAAAAAGAAAAGTTCAAGAAATAACAAATATAGTGCAATAATAATATAGTTCAGAGCTCAGAGCCTATTCATTGTTGTGTTTAATAGCCTGATGGCTGTAGGGAAGAAGCTGTTCCTGAACCTGGATGTTACAGTTTTCAGGCTCCTGTACCTTCTTCCTGATGGCAATGGTGAAATGAGTGTGTGGCCAGGATGTTGTGGGTCTTTGATGATTTTGGCTGCCATTTTGAGGCAGCGACTATGATCGATCCCTTCATCGGTGGGGAGGTCAAAGCCGGTGATAGACAGGGCAGTGGTCACAACGTTTTGTTGTCTTTTTCTACATTTACACGATCCTTGCTCGCAGAACTAACTTGTCCTCTGCTGTTCCATCCAAATTTGCACTCTCTCTCCACAGTGGTGCAAAAGAGGGCAAAATTGTGCAGAGGCTTTTTCAGTCACCCCTTCTAGAGAAAGGTCCTTGCTGCTCATTAATAACTGTTCAGCTGACAACTGAAAATATAGGAAGCCAAAGTGAAATATCATGTATGTTCAGTGCCAGTAACTTTGTAAAATCTCTGCTCAGTTTGTTGGATAGATAACATGCATGTCACAGACATGCTTTACTACTCTGCCTGCTTATTGTCTCCTCAAAACTATCAGGCATCGTGTGGTCTGATATCATCGTTTTGTTCCACTCTCAAATCTCTTCAAGGGTTTCCTTATTTGTGCATCTTCCAGACCCATTGTTACTCTGCTTATGATCACTGTTGCAATAACATTGCTAATGAAGTATATAAAACTCGGATGGCTATTTAAAGGCACTAAAGATAAACCATTGATTGAAAACACTAAATCAGACTGATATGGTAATGCTTCTATGATAGATCCATTATAAAGTTAAGAATGTGATATGCAAATATTATTGATATTCTGCAGAATGCGTGTGATGGCAAAATCTAATAAAAATGTAAATCCACAGTCTGAGAGGAGACGCAGAATACTTTTTAACCACATGCATTGGATCACTCGTCGCCTCTGCATCTCTGACAAAGTGAGGCAGACTATAAAGAATGTGGATCATTTACATGTAATTCACTTAACACAAATCTTTGTATAAATATTCCAAACGCAATAAAGTAGTCCGGTACGTTTCAACTAAGTCTTTAATTCAAAATCTGGCCAAGCAGCCAATTACTATTTATTTAATACAGGTTCAGAAAAAAAACATCTATACTTTTCAATTGTTTGTTTTTCAACAGTGACATACATTGCAAATAGCCTATGTAATGCCAATCATAACGCATTTATACTTAATAATTAGCATACTTAATACTTAAGAACTCAATTATACTTAATACTTTTATACTTAAGAACATTCAGGTGTGACTTCCGGTGGCGAGGCGAACAGATGGCTGCTTAATCTTGAGCTCCCGATAGCGGGTTTAAAACTAGCCTCCTTTAATTCACTAATTGCCACATAATTCGCAGCATTCTGTATTGGAATGAGCGGGGGAGCGACAACAAGAAGTCAAAAGAAATGTGACAGACGAGAAAGAAAGAATTCACCGGAGATGGACAAAGCTCAAAGCTCAAAGCTCAACCAATAACTCGGCAGAAACCATGCGCTCAATGCTCCACAATATCAGTAAGGAAATACCTGACTTCAGGGCTGAATATAAAGTGGACTTACATAAACTTAAAGAAACATAGAAACATAGAAAATATGCCAGCACTGCCATTCATTGTGATCATGGCTGATCGTCCCCAATCAATAACCCACACCTGCCTTCTCCCCATATCCCTTGATTCCACTACCCCCTAGAGCTCTATCTAACTCTCTCTTAAATCCATTCAGTGATTTGGCCTCCACTGCCTTCTGTGGCAGGGAATTCCACAAATTCACAACTCCCTGGTTCTGGAATCAGCTGGAGAGAACTTCACCCCTTAGAAAGGGACTATACACACTATTCAGGTCCTCACTCAGTCTACTCCAGGATTGACTACTTTTTAATGAATACGGGTGAAAGCCACAGGATCACAGAGTGTAAAGTCGGGGTGGCAGATGAATCTGATCACAGTGCGATCAGCTTGACAGTACACCTGAATAGTAGAAAAAGAAATACTGTTTGGAGGCTCAATGTGGGTATTTTGAATAGTAAGGCAAATGTGGAACAAATAAGGGAAGAGATAAAAAGGTACATAGAAGAGAATGATAACAGGGATGTGGATCCTGTAATACTGTGGAATGCTATGAAGGCAGTTATACGTGGAAAGCTGATCGTCCTGACATCAACACAAAAAAAGGCCCGGCTAGCTACGTATGAACATGAAGTAGAAAAATTGAAAAAACATAAAAACACACAGGACCAGTTGGTACTAAAACAGATTAAGGAAATAAGGGGGGAGATAGGTGAGATCCTCAGGGGAGATATGGAAAAAAGGGCAAGATTTGTAAAGCAGACCTATTATGAAGCAGGTCCAAAAGCAACTAGACTCCTGGCCAGACACCTGTGTAAACAGCAGGCCTCTAATACAATTCAGAAAATAAGATCCTTAAACCAATCAATTATCACATGAGCCAGATGAGATAGAAAGAATATTTGAAGAATACTATAAGAAACTCTATCCCAAACCACCATCAGCTGACAATGAGAAGTTTTCTTAACACACTCGACCTGCCATCCATTGGTGAGATACAAAATAATACCATTACGTCACAATTTACTGTTCAGGAGCTGGAAGTTGCAATTAGTAGACTTGATAGTAAATCACCAGGCAGCGATGGGTTTCCACCTGAATGGTACAAGGCCTTTAAGAAAGAGCTAACATCTCTGCTCCTGTCTTGCTTTAAGTGGACCCTTAAAGAGGGCAGGGCTCCCCCATCATGGAAGGAAGCAATTATTACCATTTTACCTAAGGAAGGCAAAGACAAAGAGCAATGTAAACATTTCAGGCCAATCCCAATTTTAAATGTAGACTATTTACCTCAATCATTTGCAAAAGACTCGAGACTTTTGTCCCAGATCTGATTAATGAAGACCAAACTGGATTTATTCGGGGCGTCAAACACAGGACAATATTAGAAGAACCCTCCACATTGTGGATAATGCTCAAAAAAAGGATACAAATATGGTCCTGGTCAGTTTAGATGCAGAAAAAGCCTTTGATAGTGTTATTTGGGTATTTTTATATGAAGTACTAAGGAGATTTGGTTTCAATGAAGATGCAATTCGTTGTATTAAAACAATATATCAGGAGCCTACAGCTAGGATTAAGGTAAATGGAAACATCAAAAAGGATCCAGTTAGAGGGGCACGACAAGGATGCTGTCTTTCTCCTAGTCTCTCCATTTTGTATATTGAACCCTTAGCACAAGCAATAAGGCAGAGAGAAGACCTGCAGGGGGTCAAAATAGGGGGGAAAGAAGATATCATTGGTCTTTTTGCTGATGATGTCATTATTTTTCTTGAACGACCAGATATATGTCTCCCAAACCTAATTAACCTATTTGAAACATATGGATACTACTCACGGTATAAACTGAATATAACAAAAACACAAATTATTTCATTCAATTATTCTCCATCACAACAAATTAGAGATGCATATAATCTGAAATGGAATTCTAAAACGATGCAGTATCTTGGTGTAATTATAACCAAAACACTTTCCAACATGTTTGAAACTAAATATAACAAAATTGAAGAAAACATCAAAAAGGATGTTGAAAGGTGGTCGACCCTTCCTCTAGACTTCAGTGCCAGAATACAAATGGTAAAAATGAATATCCTACCTAAACTACTATATTTATTCCAATCTCACCCAATTAATGTTCCCCGAGACAAATTCATAGCCTGGGATAAGATGATCTCTTGATTCATTTGGAATAGCAATAAACCAAGAGTAAAATTAACAACACTGCAAATGCCGAAAAGCAAGGGTGGAATGGCTTTACCAAATCTGAGGAAATACTTTTATGCAGCTCAACTCAGACCTCTGGCTTGTTGGTGTAGACCTGATTATGACTCTCGATGGAAAGAAATGGAAAGGGAGATACAGGGTTACCAGACCCAGATTTTGGTGGGAGACAAATATCTGATAGGGGCTTTGAGACATGCTATGGTAGCATTTACGTTAGAAATATGGAATATTATAGTGGAAAAATACAAATTAAAAAGAGGGGTTCACGCATTGAAATGGTTCTCATATGACTCAAAGTTTGTCAGGTGTGTATGATTCAAGACTCAGAGAATGGGCACAAAAAGGCATAACGGCAATATATACAGTTTCAGAAAATGGCGAGTTTATGAGCTTCCAAGATTTAAAGTCAAAGTATGGTCTCAAAAATAAAGATTTTTTTAGATACTTGCAATTAAGAGACTACTTTACAATAGAGATAAGGCCGCAACTAGATGAAACTTCAAATAATGTGATCAATGTGATTGTGGATACATACAAATAGAAGGGGTCTCGGGTCAGCTCTGCTTCCTACCAAGCTCTGGTGGGAAGCGGGGGAGAATCAACGCTCTACATAAAACAAAATGGGAAGCAGAATTAGAAATTCAAATAACAGAAGAAGAATGGTATCAAATGTGTGAGACACAATGTACATCCACAAGCTCACTGGTATGCAGAACATTTTTCTGGAAGAATCTAACTTGCTTTTTTATAACACCTAAAATAAAAAGCAGACAACTTGCTGTACAACAACACTGTTGGAGGCTGTGCGGGAGTACGGAGGCAGACCACTCGCATATTTTCTTGAACTGTGTAAAGATAAGGCCATACTGGGAAAATGTTAACGCAGCTGTTAAAAATATCTTGGGTTATAAAATCCCAAATACCTGCCCTGTGATGTATCTGGGGCACATTAAAGATATTGTAAAGTTAGAAGATACCTATTTAATTAAAGTTTTGCTTGCAGCAAGTAAGAAGGCCATTACTAGGCAGTGGCTTAATGAAAAAAAGCCCAACACAGGAACAGTAGCTAGAAATTGTGTGAGACATCTTTACTATGGAGAAACGGACATATTTACTGTGACAACCGTACCTTGGATAGTATAAGTATAAGTAAGTATAAGTATCCTTTATTGTCATTCAGACCTTTCGGTCCGAATGATATTTCGTGTCTTGCAGTCATAACATAGAATAAAATAACGAAATCACACAACAAACACAGATTTAACAATACCACAGTGAGTCCACCTTGCTCCTCACTGTGATGGAAGGCAAAAGTCTTAAAGTCCTTGCCTCTTCCCTCCTTGTTCTCCCTCTGCGCTGAGGCGATCCAGGCTTCCGATGTTGTGACCCCACAGGGTGATGGTAAGTAAGTCAGTACCGCGGCTGAATCCGTACTCCGCGAACGGGCCGGTTCAAACTCCACGGCCCGGGGCGGATGAAGCTGTTGTCGCGGGAGCTCTGGAAAAACAGGTCACCAACCTGTGACCTGCGAGCTCCTGACGATGTCGTCCACTGGGCCCGCGGCCGAGCCTATGAGGCTTCGAAGTTGGGTCGCCGCCAGAACGCCGGAACGCCACCACAGCCCCGAAGCCGGGTCGCCGCCACCGTCGGAACGCCGCCACAGCCCCGAAGTCGGGTCCACCTTCCTTTAAGATCTCAGCTGGGATCCCATCTGGACCAGTGGCGTTGTTGTTCTTGATGGCATCTTGAACTTCTGTCATTGTGGGAGGTTCTTCCATGTCTTCTCTGATGGGACTCTGGGGGTCTCATTAATTCCTCTTACTTAATATGTGGACAGTACAGTTGTTTTATGATTGTTTTGGAGCACTGAAACATTTACCCAGGAAGACAGAGATCTTGTAGCAATATGACTTAATCCATTATCCCAGGAAGTTCTATGGTATTGTATGCTGTCCTTGAACCCCCTCCCGCCCCCCATCCACACATGATTACAATCAAACCCACAACCAAGACTGGCCACATTTTGTGCCTTCCACCACAGTGATGAATGCCATGGTGGATGTTTGTGTTAATTGTTTTATAGCGTATTGTGTGTTCTTTCTGATTACTGCTGAAAGTGCTTACTGCTGCTGGCAAATTCATTTCACTTGCACTTAAGTGACGAATAAAACTTGATAGATTGATTGATATGAACCCAACAGGTAGTGCAAAGAGAAAGGAAACAAGGTGCTTCAGCTACAGATAAACTGCAGAGAGGGAATAAAAGTGCTAAGCCTGCAATGAGGTAGATTGGGAAAGGGGTCGAGAAGATATTCTTAGCTTGTGAGTGGTCCATTGTAGATCTCTATGAGTTAAGGCACTGAGAAATACAGCACAGGGGCATCTAGAAATCAAGTTTTTAATCTTAGTTGAGCCCACTAATGTCATCCTGGGAAGTTAAAATTAGTCACAGCGAGACTGGACTTGAAAGGCAAAAAATAATTAGGCTTGTTCTTTTGATCATTATCGAGTGACTCATGCTAGACTTAGTATCAGGGTTCAGACAGATTTAATTATGGCTATGATTTTTATTTTTGGCTCTCCTGCAGGTTGTGGGGGAGAGGTAAGTAGTGTGCTGAATGCAGACGGAAAGGGCTTTTATTTCTCTTTTTTTTGTGTGGGTGCTCCAACAGATTACAGTTCTACCTTTCAGGGACAAATGGAAAACAAGATGAAAATAAATTTGTAAAAGATCCTCTGGCCTTATGGCAGGGGAGTGATTGCCAATGAAAAGTGAAACAATGAAGATAAGAGTCGGTTGAGAAGTCTTGTTGAAAATGCAAGAGCACTCATTTTATTTGCTTTTATTGGATGTTTAAACTTGGGTTTTAGGAGGATCGACTAATTCGTGAAATTTAACTTTATTGCCAATGTGTCAGAGGGATGCTGAAGTTAGAAATAAAATGCTGGGGGAGCTCTGCGGCTCAAACGGCATCTTTGAAGAAAAGGAATAGCCGACATTTGCTGACCTGGTCTACTCCCTCAACACACCTGTTCCCTACACGTAGCCCCCACGGGAGGCGTTGTCCTACATCTCAAGCCGTTCCCTGAACCTAAGATTCCAGCACTCCCCTTGCCTCCCTCAACAGTGATATTTTGTTAAAAAATAGCAATTCACCCTCCCCCTTCTAGTCTATCCATTGCACAAGCCCAGGTCAACAGGCAAGGTAGGCCAAGCATCAATAACATAAGGTAGAAACAAAGAACTGCGGATGCTGGTTTACACAAAAGGACACAGTGCTGGAGTAACTCAGCGGGTCAGCCAGCATCTCTGGATAGGTGTTGTGAACCTTCTTCAGACTGATTGCAAGAAAATTAACATTAATTTTCAGCCCCTTCACACTTGTCAACATATTGCATCTTCTGGTTAGAATCAAAGTAATAATATTAAAGAAAATTGCAAATCAACTTGCCATCCAATAAATATGAATAATTTTTGTATGACTGTATCTGCCAAATTTCAGGATTCCTGACTGTTTCACATCAATTGGTCATTTGATTAAAGTTAGGTCTTCCAGGTCACAATTTTGTAACTCACATTGACGAGTAATATAAATATTCAGCAACTTGGCGACTTGTAGTCTGACAGATCATGAGTATACATTTGCAACTTGCTCCTGTTATGAACCCTGCAGACATATTTTACTCATGATCATATTCAGCTTTGACTCAGTGAGATTTATCCCAGTCTCTGAGTCAGATATAAACGGGTTCTGTCTCCAGAGCCTCAATCACATAGTTGAAAAGGAAAAAAAAACCTGCAGATGCAGGAAATCTGAAACAAAAGGAGAAAATACGGGGAATACTCAACAGATCAGGCAGCATCAGTAGACAGAGAAACAAAGAAAGCTTTTCAGGTTAACACTCTTCATTAAGATTTATTCAAATGCTCCTTCACAATAATTTCAGAGCTTTTCCAAACGTGGACTGAGAATGGAGACCATGCCACTGTCCAGCACAGAACCAAACAAGATGTTTACTCTCCATGAACTACCTCACCTCATCACATCGTTTCTTGCATTTTTGATATGTCTGCTTATCTGGCAATTATATGTTTGCATGCTAAATTTAGCCAAACTCAACAGATAGCCAGGTGTTGCAAGCTAGATGCAAGAAATAAAAAAAGAATCAAATACTTCATTCAACGAAAGAAAATTCATAATGTCCCTTTCATCCACCATGAAATTGAATCACTGTTGTAATGTAGGAAATAATCAAATAGGTGTAATATAAAAACAAAGCACAGGTTTAAATAAAAAAACAATGTGCTGGAGTAACTCAGCGGGACAGGCAGCATCTATGGAGGACATGGATAGGCAGCATTCGGATCGGGACCTTCTTCAGACTGATTAATGAAAGAAAGCTGGAAAAAAGGTGATTGCAGGACAAAACCTTGCGAATGATAGTTGGATATAGATGAAGGAGATTGGCAGATGGGTATACAAAGGCTAGAGAAGAAAATAAGATTTCACAGGTTTCAAGTCTCCCCTGCACTAAGCAAAGGGTCAAATGGAGGTCACATGGAGCGTATAGTAAGCTCATATCCTTGATTTCAATTCATTCATTCAGATGGGCAATAAACCAATTGGCCATTCATGCATAATCAACCACAATCATTGGAGGTGGTCTTGGACGGGAGGATGCTCCTCAAACTGTGGAGCATATTGGACAATACAGCTCACCCCCTCCATTACCCACCAGTCAACCTGAGGAGCACCTTCAGCAACAGACTGGTTCCACCAAGATGCAACACAAAATGCCACAGGAGATCCTTATTTCCTGTGGCTATCTAACTGTACAACTCCTCCCCCTTCTGTCATGGGGCAGACTGACTCCGCACCTGCCCCCCTCCCCCCCACACCAAACTTCACGATCTTTGCACATCCCCAATCCTGGACTTTCCACTTGTCACTTTAATTTCACGTTTCATGTATTTTTGTGTGTTTTTATGACTGTCGGCAGACCAATTCCCCTCCTGGGATGAATAAAGTTCCATCGTATCGCATCGTATTGTACGTCACTTGATTTGAACCCCTCTCTTAGTGAGGAACTTTCCTTTTGGAAATCCAGGTAGTAGAGTTTTGGATAACCTCGGGCTTCCAGAAAATAGAACAAAGCAATTCTAACTGGCCAACAGGGTGGCACAGGGGCACAGTGGTAGAGTTGTTAAGTTTAGTTTATTGTCACGTGTATCGAGGTACAGTGAAAAGCTTTTGTTGCCTGCTATGCAGCGTGACTTTAGAGAGCTGGAAAAAATGCTGAAAAGCAGGACCTTCAGGAATGTTATCTCCGGTTTGCTTCCAGTTCCTCGTGCTGGCGAGAGCAGGAACAGGGAGATACGGGACCTGAATGTGTGGCTGAGGAACTGGTGCAGGGGGCAGGGATTTAGATTCTTAGATCACTGGGATCTGTTTTGGAGTAAGGGGGATCTGTACAAAAGGGACGGATTGCACCTTAACATGTGGGGACCAGCATTCTGGCAGGCAGGTTTGCCACTGCTACACAGGTGGTTTTAAACTGAATAAGGGGGGTGGGTTATCAAATGGGATAATCGAGAACGGAGTTAAAGGGAAAGAGAGTAATGGGATGGTTAATTACCCCAGAATTAATAGGAAAATAAACTCACAAAGGGATAGGAGAGTATGGCCAAGTGTAATAGGGATCGATGTGAAAGGTGAGATGCGTAAGGAATTAAAAGTATTGTATATGAATGCGCAAAGTATAAGAAGTAAAGTAGATGAGCTTGAGGCTCAGTTAGAGGTTGGTAGATATGACATTGTGGGGATTACTGAGACGTGGCTGCAGGAGGATCGGGCCAGGGAACGTAATATTCAGGGTTATACATCCTATAGAAAGGCAGGTGGGCAGAACAGGGAAGGGGGGGTAGCTCTGCTGGTGAGGGATGGAATTCAGTCCCTTGCGAGGGAAGACATAGGGACTGACGAGGTAGAGTCACTGTGGATTGAGTTGAGGAATTGTAAAGGCAAGAAGACACTAATTGGTGTTATCTACAGACCCCCAAATAGTAGCCCGGATGTAGGGTGTAAGTTGCAGCAGGAGTTAAAACTGGCATGTAACAAAGGTAATGCCACTGTGGTGATGGGGGATTTCAATATGCAGGTAGACTGGGAAAATCAGGTTGGTTCAGGACCCCAAGAAAGAGAGTTTGTAGAATGCCTCCGTGATGGATTCTTAGAGCAGCTTGTAATGGAGCCGACCAGAGAAAAGGCAATTCTGGATTTTGTGTTTTCCAATGAACCAGATATGATGAGAGAACTCAAGGTAAAGGAACCGCTTGGAGATAGTGATCATAATATGATTAGTTTTAATCTGCAATTTGAGAAGGAGAACCGTAAATCGGAAGTGTCAGTGATGCAGTTTAACAAAGGGGACTATGAAGGCCTGAGAGAGGAGCTGGCCAAGGTAGACTGGAAAGGGATCCTAGCAGGAATGTCGGTGGAACAGCAATGGCAGGAATTTCTGGGCATAATCCGGAAGACGCAGGATCATTTCATTCCAAAAAAGGAAGAAAGATTCTAAGGGGAGTAGGAGGCAACCGTGGCTGACAAGAGAAGTTAGGGATAGAATAAAACAAAAAGAAAAGATGTATAACACAGCAAAGAGTAGCCGGAAGCCAGAGGATTGGGAAACTTTCATAGGACAACAGAAGGAAACAAAACGGGCAATACGGGCTGAAAATATGAAGTACGAAGGGAAGCTGGCCAGGAATATAAAGAAGGACAGTAAAAGCTTCTTTAGATATGTTAAGGGAAAAAGAGTAGCAAAGTCAAATGTGGGTCCCTTGAAGGCAGACACGGGTGAAATTATTATGGGCTATAAGGAAATGGCAGAAAAGTTGAATAGGTACTTCGGATCTGTCTTCACTAAGGAAGACACAAACAATCTCCCAGATGTACTGGAGGACAGAGGATCTAAGGGGATAGAGGAACTGAAATAAATGTTCATTAGGTGAGAAATAGTATTGGGTAGGCTAATGGGACTGAAGGATAATAAATCCCCTGGGCCTGATGGTCTGCATCCCAGGGTCCTCAGGTAGGTGGCTCAATGTTCAATAGATTCAGGATCAGTTCCTGTGGATTGGAGGATACCTAATGTTATCCCACTTTTCAAGAAAGGAGTGAGAGAGAAAACAGGGAATTACAGACCAGTTAGTCTGACTTCGGTGGTGGGAACAATGCTGGAGTCAATTATTAAAGCGGTAATAATGGGGCATTTGGATAGCAGTAAAAGGATTAGTCCAAGTCAGCATGGATTTATGAAAGGGAAATCATGCTTGACTAATCGTCTGGAATTTTTTGAGGATGTGACAAGTAAAATGGATGAAGGGGTGCCTGTGGATGTAGTGTATCTAGACTTTCAGAAAGCCTTTGATAAGGTCCCACACGGGAAACTGGTGACTAAAATTAGGGCACATGGTATTGGGGGTAGGGTGTTGACATGGATAGAAAATTGGTTGGCAGACAGGAATCAAAGAGTAGGAGTGAACGGGTCCTTTTCAGAATGGCAGGCAGTGGCGAGTGGAGTGCCGCAAGGCTCGGTGTTGGGGCCACAACTGTTTACCATATATATTAATGATTTGGAAGAGGGAATTAGGAGCAACACTAGCAAGTTTGCGGATGACACAAAGCTGGGTGGCAGTGTGAATTGTGAAGAGGATGTTAGAAGGTTGCAGGGTGACCTGGACAGGTTGAGTGAGTGGGCAGATGTGTGGCAGATGCAGTATAATATAGATAAATGTGAGGTTATCCACTTTGGTGGCAAAAACAAGGGGGCAGATTATTATCTCAATAGGGTTAGGTTAGGTAAGGGGGTGGTGCAGCGAGACCTGGGCGCCCTTGTACACCAGTCACTGAAAGTTGGCTGACAGGTACAGCAGGCAGTGAAGAAAGTTGGCCTTCATTATTTGGATTTCAGTATAGGAGTAAAGAGGTTCTTCTGCAGTTGTATAGGGGTCTGGTGAGACCACATCTGGAGTATTATGTGCAGTTTTGGTCTCCTAATTTGAGGAAGGACATCCTTGTGATTGAGGCAGTGCAGCGTAGGTTCACGAGATTGATCCCTGGGATGGCTGGACTGTCATATGAGGAAAGATTGAAAAGACTAGGCTTGTATTAACTGGAGTTTAGAAGGATGAGGGGAGATCTTATAGAATATATAATATTATAAAAGGACTGGACAAGCTAGATTCAGAAGGAATGTTCCCAATGTTGGGCTAGTCCAGAACCAGGGGCCACAGTCATAGAATAAAGGGGAGGTCATTTAAGACTGAGGTGAGAAAAAACGTTTTCACCCAGAGAGTTGTGAGTTTGTGGAATTCCCTGCCACAGAGGACGGTGGAGGACAAGTCACTGGATGGATTTAAGAGAGAGTTAGATACAGCTCTAGGAACTAGTGGAGTCAAGGGATATGGGGAGAAGGACGACACGGGTTTTTGATAGGGGACGATCAGCCATGATCACAATGAATGGCGGTGCTGGCTCGAAGGACCGAATGGCCTCCTCCTGCACCTATTTTCTATGTTTCTATCCAGTCAGCAGAAAGAATATACATGATTACAATGAATCCATTTACAGTGTATAGATACATGATAAGGGAATAACGTTTAGTGCAAGGTAAAGTCATCAAAATCCGATCAAAGATAGTCCGAGGATCACCAAAGAGTTAGATAGTAGTTCAGCACTGCCTTATCATGCCAAGCACTTGGGTTCAATCCTGACTACAGGCGCTGTCTGCACAGAATTTGTACATTCTCCCTTCGACCACATGGGTTTTTTTTTTCTAGTTGCTCCAGTTTCCTAACACATTCCAAAGATGTGCAGGTTTGTAGTCCAATTGACTTCTGTAAAATTGCCCTTAGTGTGTCGGATGCAAAACAGGGACAAAATAAAACTAGTGTAAGTTGGTGATCGTTGGTCGGTGTGCTCAGTGGGCCAAAGAGGGTGTTTGCATGCTGTATCTGTAAGCTAAACTAAACTAAACTAAACTGAGCATTGAAATAACCAAGTCTGGAGATAACAATGCAAGAGAGGGCAGAGTTTCCGCAATGGCTGCTCTGAAACAAGGCCAGAATTGAGCAATACAACGGAGGCACAAATAGATGGTCTTGAGAGTACAAGCATGAACTCACGGTGGCACAGCGGTAGAGTTGCTGTCTTACAGCGAATGCAGCACCGGAGACCCGGGTACGATCCCGACTACGGGTGCTGTCTGTACTGAGTTTGTATGTTCTCCCCGTGACCTGCATGGGTTTTCTCTGAGATCTTTAGTTTCCTCCCACACTCCAAAGATGTATAGGTTTGTAGGTTAATTGGCTTGGTAAATATAAAAATTGTCCCTAGTGGGTGTAGGATGGTGTTAATGTGTGGGGATGGCTGGTCGACGCGGACCCGGTGGGCCAAACTTGTTTCCACGCTGTATCTCTAAACTAAACTAAAGTCTAGAATCTAATCTTGCCAAATATGAAAAAAGGTTGTCATCAATCTGGCTCAGTTTGAGTTAATCATCAATTTTTTTTTTCACCACAGACAGCACATGATTTGCTGCATTATTTCCAGCAGTTGTTTTGTCTCAGATTTCCAGGGATGGAGGCAGGTTTGGACGATGTTAGTGAATGGGGAGGGGGAGGAGGGAGCAGAGGCCGGGGGGGGGGGGGGGGGGAGTGGAGGCCGGGGGGGGGGGGGGGGGAGGGAGGGAGGAGGGTTAGGCAGGGGGGGAGTGGGGAGGGGGAGGGGAGGCCGGTGGGGGGGGGGGGGAGGGGAGGGGGGGGGGGGGGGGGAGGGGGGGGGGGGGGAGTGGGGGGGGGGGGGGGGGGGGGGGGATGGGGGGGGGGTGGGGGCTGCATGAAAGGAGACACAGAGAATGGAAGGACCAATGAGAGGGATCAAAGGGCATGCTTACATCTCTGAGCTCACCCATGCATGCGGTAGGATTAGGGTTAGGCACATGTTCACACTGACTTTTTGTGTCAATGTGAGCATCCATCCACCTAAACCATCTCTCCACTCAACTAGGAGTCCATTGCCCCTAGACCAAGACTTACCTCCCTTTGTCAAGCCTTTGTTGTAGCTGATGTGCAACATTCATCACATTGAAAGGAAACAGACACAGGCAACTTCCAATCCTGAGCACAGCTCAAATGTATTGTGCCAAGGGGCTTGAGACATGTGGTGTCTAGTGTGAGTAGTTGTTTGAACCATGGCTGTGATATGGAGCCTGACCCCACTAATCTGAATAGGATCACTGACCTGGGATGAAAATATGCATACCGTAACTGTTTTGTTTTCTTTATCTTAACTTTTTTAAAGTAATTTCTATCACTTAAAATACATTTCTTACCTTCATGTTTTTAATAATGTTGTTTTTACTTAGCTTAATCTTTTTGACTTGGCTAGGAACGATTTAGAGGGATATAGGCCAAAGGTGGGCAGGTGAGACTTGTGTGGATGGGCCATCTTAGTCAGCATGGGCAAGTTGGTCCTAAGGGATTCTTGTTTCAAGGTTGTGTGACTCTTTGATTTGTTATAAAACAACCACCAGAGTCATTTTATAGTATTTAGACAGGCTGTGGCTGCTGGTCCAAAACCCGGAGCTCGATCAAACCCATGGGACTGCCAAAAGTAAGAGTGGCTGTGGGGCAAATATGGGCAACGAGTGTGGGAACTGAAACCAAATAAGTTGGATTCATCCCAATATTTCAAGGTGTGTTTCAGGGAGCATGACAACTTGTGGATCACATGCTCCACATATACATCTACATTAATATCATTCTAGTTGAATGTTTGATGTTTGATTAGCTACCTCGCCCAGAGGGAATAATTATTTGCAGGAATCTTAAGATGCTGGAGAAAAAAAACCTGGAATTGTTGGATGAGACCTGGTTTCATGATGCAGAATCAACATTACAGGCTTTAGCGTAGGAAGGAACGGCAGATGCTCGTTTACACCGAAGATGGACATACTCAGTGGGTAGACGGCATCTCTGCAGAAAAGGAATGGGTGGCGTGTTGGGTTGCAGCCCTTCTTCAAAGGGTTTTGTCACCTATTCATTTTCTTCAAAGATTCTGCCCGACCCACTGAATTACTCCAGCATTTTGTGTCTATTGCAGGCTTTAGCCTTTTGCTTAGTCTTAAACCCAGGCACCTCCTGCTAAAATCACCTCCACAGTTACAGCTGCTTCTTTACATTTTAAGTCTGAAGTTTTAATGCTCTTTTCTGAAGAGATGTGGTTGCCCTGATTTAAAAGCATATTTTAAAAATATATTTTAATCAACCATCATCTGGCAGTCTTTATACAAAATGAACAAATGAACAAGTTACGTAACACGGCTTCATTTGCTGAAAGTGGAATGATTATCCAGATTAAATTCAATCTGACTGATGATTTCTCACCAAAACATTTCTTGTCACATGTCGGAATAATGCCTTGACATTTGAAATGACTACACACAAAACTGTGGTTAATTAGATGTTCACTCTTATTAGAAGGCAATTTTTTGAGTCGACTGCACTCCTGTCTCTGTTTAAATTGGGTGAGAACATGTCTGGCTGTCAAGCATGAACAGCTTAAAAGGAAGTTAGGGACTGACAGTTTGATAATTTTCTTGGAGCCTTTTCAAGGGAAAATTAAACATAAGACCGGGTTTGGTAAAAAAGTGCAAAGCTCTGCAAAATGCTAATCACAGACTCCAAACATCATAGATTTCACAGAACATCAACTTTGTTCACTTTGATAGATATATATATATGATGTGCATCCCCAGTTGGCTGAAGTGGATCTGATTATACGCACACACGCACACACACACACACGCACACACACACATATATATAGATAATAAATCGGATCCACTCCAGCCACCTGGGGATGCACATCATTCACACTTTACTGAATATTAAGTAACAGTTATCAAAAGCAAGAGATCTGCCACACTGAATCCCAGCCTAAGGTGATCTAACAGAGACCCCTTTAATCATTTTTCAAATTTGATGACTTTCAAGTAATTGTTTCCATTATGACAGGAGGCAGCAGGAGCAAGCCTGCTCCCTAACAGATGGAAGTTGTTGTAGGCCACTTACTTTAGGTTTAAAGTGAGGTGGGAAAGATTTAATAGGAACCCAAGGGGTAACTTTTTCATGCAATGGATGGTAGGTGTATGGAATTTGCTGCCGAAGGAGATAGTTGAGGCAGGTACTATCGCAACGTTTAAGAATCATTTAGACAGGTACATGGACAGGACAGGTTTAGAGGGACATGGGCCAAATGCAGGCAGGTGGGACTAGTGTAGATGGGACATGTTGGCCGGTGTGGGAAATTGAGCTGAAGGGCCTGGTTCCATGCTGTATCACTTTATGACTCTATGATAGAACTACTGTATCATTGGTCGGCACGGACTCAGTGGGCCGAAAGGCCTGTTTCCATGCTGTACTGTACACTGTATCTCTAAACCAAACTAAATGATCCATATTTTGATACCATTCAGTTCATGCAGCCGTCAGGAAAAACATTTTTATTTTTTGCCATCATCCAACCATTCGGACAATCACAACGCTTAAAGCCACGGTCAGGATATTCCAGATTCCATCGGCTGAATGCATTCATCATGGCTCTTAACCACTGAATATAAATATAACACGTTAGGCATTATTGACGAGGTGGTGCGGGAAATAGAGTTTTAATTTTATAGATCCAATAAAGTATAAATAGTAGTCTACTTCGGTGAAGCATTTGAGGAGTTACAGAGATATTTCTACTATCCCAGCCGGAAACAAATAACACATTGAATGCTGAACCCCATGGAATTCCTGGATTTGCAGTGCTTGGGATAATCACTCTGCACTGGGATCTCTGGAACATGGAATTGTTCCTAACTGGCAAAGAGTACTTCTCATGCAGTAGTGGTTGTTGCAAACCACTTCCTAGTAAGAAACACCATGACATTTGATCCAACCTACTGCTACTGTGGATTTTTCTTCAGGTACAGAAATCTCATAGATTTTCAGTCAATATCTGTAGATGTTGGTGAATAACTGGACATAATTAACCACCTCCCATCAGAATGCAGGATACATGGCAGGTCAATCTATCTTGCAGAAGCAGCTTTATCACAGCTGCTTTTCCAGTGTAAAAGTGTACAAGCTAAACTCATATCCTTAAACTTTCATCACACGGCTTTCCTTTAAAGACTGTTACAGCTCATTAAATAGGTGTTGCAAAGTCAGCAGAATTTGTGTGAATGTAAATCATTACCAAGACGAAATAAATGCAAGCAAATATGTTTGACGGTTGAACTTTTCTTTTCCCTATTTACAATGTACCAGCTGCCTATATATACACAACCTGTTCAGTGTCTTGAGATGACAAGCAGTAAAATATAAAATCTTTACAGGATATCAGTTCCAAAATTCCTGCCTCCATTGTTTGAGTCTGAAGGATCTTGACACCAAAATGTCACCCATTCTTTCTCTCCAGAGATGCTGCCTGTCCCACTGAGTTACTCTGGGTTTTTGTGTCTATCTTCAGTTAAAACCAGCATCTGCAGTTCCTTCCTACGCTTGCCCCCATTGTTTCTCAGTCCCAACAGTGGTTTCTCCTCCATTGTACACATTGTTTATTCACTTTGTTTCCATTTATCGTGGGTAAATATTCCAGCCACAGCTAGAAAATTATGCATACAGCTCTCCCTGGTTTCTGAGAAGAATTCAGGCAAGTTATGCCCCTGTCCCACTTAGGAAACCTGAACGGAAACCTCTGGAGACTTTGCGCCCCACCCAAGGTTTTCTGTGGGGTTCCCAGAGGTTGCAGGTGGTTGCCAGAGGTTGCAGGTAGGGAGACTGACAAAAACCTCTCGGAACCTCCGGGAACTGCACGGAAACCTTGGGTGGGGCGCAAAGTCTCCAGAGGTTTCCATTCAGGTTTCCTAAGTGGGACAGGGGCATTAAGCTCTCCTTTGGCAGTGCTACATCAAAACAGAGCCCATCAATAACTCCCACCCTTCCTCACCCTGGACTGCAGTCTGTATCCTTTCTTTGCTCTACCTATCGTACTTGAGTTTGGCTTGTTTGTATTTACGTTTGGGATCATCTAATTTGATCTGCCAGAAACTTGTCGACTGCCTAGCAGAGTGAGATGCCCATTAGGACATGTTGCTGACCAGCCCATTCCAGTGCAGGAGTACGCCATGAGGGACACACTGAAGCTTGGTGCAGCCGATGCCAAGGCTCTGTGGGGAAGGACACAACTAGGTTACTTTAGCTGCTGGACATAGGGGGGCAGGTATGGTGGAGACACGCCTCAAACAAGGGAAGGGTTATCACCCCCAAGGGACCACATGATTGGCAAGGGTGCCAGGTATAATGGTATTGTTGGGAACACTATGATACAACACCAATGAATGTACGTAAAGCCTCCGACAATGTCGGAATAATTGTTGCACAGTTCTTGTGTAGTATGTATTCTTTATTTTGAATAAAGTTTACCTTGATTATTATTTTTTAATTATCTGATTTGAACTCCAAAGGTTTTCACTGCATTTCAATGCATGTGTTAATCCTAAATCCCCCCTCTCTTCACTTTCTAAAGTGGAAATGATGTGCTCTAATGGGCAAATATCACATTACTGAGCACAACTCAATTGGTCTGTGTTTCTGGAAAATATAATTCTAAGCTAATAACAATTATTAACTTGACAAGTGCACTTGTGAGGAAAATGTCTCCATGTAAGTAACATCTCACAGTGAGAAAGTACTACACAATTGAAAACACTTTCTGTTCTACACAACAGAATACAGAAAACACTGCTACACAACAGAAAAGGCAAATAAAACTAAGATTGGAGTGAATATGCTGCAAGTTATAATACAGCTTGGAAAATGGTAAATTCCAGCTCAGTTTAGTTTTGTTTTATCTTCAAAGCTATTTGACCTTAAAATTACTGCAGATTCAAAGCATTTCCCAAAATAACCCACCGTTGTAATGTTGGCGAATAGTAATTTTAACCAATGATTATTCATTTTAAAGATTGTTGCCTTCACTTGCATTTAAAAGCAACAACATGGTGGAAAGAACCCTGTTGGCCGAGTAACTGTTTCTAGCCAGAGGAAACAGCTTCTGCATATCAAATTCCCCTCTGATCTGGCTCATTATCACTCACCAACAAAAACCACAACCATGTTTTGCTGGCAGTAAGACCTGTCCAATCCTTCCTACGCAGTGGGCATCTCACCCTCGATGCACACTGCCCTTGAAATGGCAACAATTAGGATGAGGTGATCGCCCACCTCTATGTGCACTGTGGATTTGTTAAAATGGTCTGGAAAAGGATGCAACGGCCCTTCTCAAAATTTATCCTCAGGCAGTGCAAAACAGTGTACTCTCTGATCCATGGGCTTTTCCCAGGGATGCATACTGAGGTAAACATCAGTACAGCTGGGAAATACATTGGCTTGCAAAAGTATTCATACCCCTTGAACTTTTCCACATTTTGTCACGTTACAACCACAAACGTAAATGTATTTTATTGGGATTTTATGTGATAGACCAACACAAAGTGGCGCATAATTGTGAAGTGGAAGGAAAATGATACATGGTTTTCAAATTTTTTAACAAATAAAAAACTGAAAAGTGTGGCGTGCAAAAGTATTCAGCCCCCTTTACTCTGATACCCCTAAATAAAATCCAGTGCAACCAATTGCCTTCAGAAGTCACCTAATTCGTAAATAGAGTCCACTTATGTGTAATCTAATCTCAGTATAAATACAGCTGTTCTGTGAAGGCCTCAGAGGTTTGTTAGAGAACATTAGTGAACAAACAGCATCATGAAGCCCAAGGAACACACCAGACAGGTCAGAGATAAAGTTGTGGAGAAGTTTAAAGCAGGGTTAGGTTATAAAAAAATATCCCAAGCTTTGAACATCTCACGGAGCACTGTTCAATCCATCATCCGAAAATGGAAAGAGTATGGCACAACTGCAAACCTACCAAGACATGGCCGTCCACCTAAACTGACAGGCCGGGCAAGGAGAGCATTGATCAGAGAAGCAGCCAAGAGGCCCATGGTAACTCTGGAGGAGCTGCAGAGATCATAGAAACATAGAAACATAGAAATTAGGTGCAGGAGTAGGCCATTCGGCCCTTCGAGCCTGCACCGCCATTCAATATGATCATGGCTGATCATCCAACTCAGTATCCCGTACCTGCCTTCTCTCCATACCCCCTGATCCCCTTAGCCACAAGGGCCACATCTAACTCCCTCTTAAATATAGCAATGAACTGGCCTCAACTACCCTCTGTGGCAGAGAGTTCCAGAGATTCACCACTCTCTGTGTGAAAAAAGTTCTTCTCATCTCGGTTTTAAAAGATTTCCCCTTTATCCTTAAGCTGTGACCCCTTGTCCTGGACTTCCCTAACATCGGGAACAATCTTCCTGCATCTAGCCTGTCCAACCCCCTAAGAATTTTGTAAGTTTCTATAAGATCTCCTCTCAATCTTCTAAATTCTAGAGAGTATAAACCAAGTCTATCCAGTCTTTCTTCATAAGACAGTCCTGACATCCCAGGAATCAGTCTGGTGAACCGTCTCTGCACTCCCTCTATGGCAATAATGTCCTTCCTCAGATTTGGAGACCAAAACTGTACGCAATACTCCAGGTGTGGTCTCACCAAGACCCTGTACAACTGCAGTAGAACCTCTCTGCTCCTATACTCAAATCCTTTTGCAATGAAAGCTAACATACCATTCGCTTTCTTTACTGCCTGCTGCACCTGCATGCCTACCTTCAATGACTGGTGTACCATGACACCCAGGTCTCGCTGCATCTCCCCCTTTCCCAATCGGCCACCATTTAGCTCAAGTGGGAGAATCTGTCCACAGGACAACTATTAGTCGTGCACTCCACAAATCGGGCCTTTATGGAAGAGTGGCAAGAAGAAAGCCATTGTTGAAAAAAAGCTATAAGAAGTCCCATTTGCAGTTTGCCACAAGCCATGTGGGGGACACAGCAAACATGTGGAGGAAGGTGCTCTGGTCAGATGAGACCAAAATTGAAGTTTTTGGCCTAAATGCAAAACGCTATGTGTGGCGGAAAACTAACACTGCACATCACCCTGAACACACCATCCCCACTGTGAAACATGGTGGTGGCAGCATCATGCTGTGGGGATGCTTTTCTTCAGCAGCGACAGGGAAGCTGGTCAGAGTTGATGGGAAGATGGATGGAGCCAAATACAGGGCAATCTTGGAAGAAAACCTGTTAGAGTCTTCAAAAGACATGAGACTGGGGCGGAGGTTCACCTTCCAGCAGGACAACGACCCTAAACATACAGCCAGAGCTACAATGGAATGGTTTAGATCAAAGCATATTCATGTGTTAGAATGGCCCAGTCAAAGTCCAGACCTAAATCCAATTGAGAATCTCTGGCAAGACTTGAAAATTGCTGTTCACAGACGCTCTCCATCCAATCTGACTGAGCTTGAGCTATTTTGCAAAGAAGAATGGGCAAAAATTTCAGTCTCTAGATGTGCAAAGCTGGTAGAGACATACCCCAAAAGACTTGCAGCTGTAATTGCAGCGAAAGGTGGTTCTACAAAGTATTGACTCAGGGGGGCTGAATACTTTTGCACGCCACACTTTTCCGTTTTTTATTTGTAAAAAAATTTGAAAACCATGTATCATTTTCCTTCCACTTCACATTGGATGGTGGAAATGTGGAAAAGTTCAAGGGGTATGAATACTTTTGCAAGCCACTGTATGTACTTTGATTTGTCCAAAACTCTTTGGACTTCTAGTAGAATGGAGCTGTTCAACAAGGAATACTGCTGACTGATTGCAATTGCCAGCATTCCCTAATGCAATCAGTCCAGGCAAATTCCAAGCTGTAGGACTACAAACAAAGGAATGCAATGAAGTTTGATGCTGCCAATGCATAGGCTTTGACAGGAAGAGTGCGAGGACCCGAAGGCATGAGACATTGAGGGTTTAGACCCTGAGTAAAACATTTCAGACAATTGAAGTTTATATTATCCAAGAAGGCCTTATGAATTGGGGTTCTGTGCACAAAATATGCAAACACGACAATCATATAGAACCGATTACATTATGTGTAGATGAACAACATTCGGAATGTAAAATAAGGTCACATGCACTCTTTATTTCTTGTATATGTTTTTTATGAATAAAGTTAGTTTTTGAAATTTTAAAAAACCCCTAATAATTAATTGAGATAACCTATCATTCTGTTAAACTCCAGAGAATAACATGCGTTCTCTGCTAATTTTATTACATGACCGCATGGGTTTTCCCCAGGTGCTCCGGCCCACACTCCAAGACGTACAGGTTTGTATGTTAATTAGCTTGGGTAAAATTTGTAAATTGTCCCTAGTGTGTATGATACAGTCAGTGCCTGGGGTGTGTCAAATGACCCAGTCATACTCACGAACATGGTACAACAGTATTTATTAAAAGACACTTATAGCACACTACAGCATGTTGCTTCAGCTGAGTAGCAGCGTAGACTGCCAGCACGAGCAGTTAATTGCAATAATATGAACAACGGAGCATCTAATAATAAAGCACTCCATTGGTTAGTGTGAAGTAACCAATCTACAGGGTGATTGGTGGTCGGTGTGGACTCGGTGGGCTGAAGGGCCTCTTTCCGCGCTGCATCTCGAAAGTAAACTAAACTGATCTTCCTTTATAAAATCTCCCTCCATCCCAAATGATGAGTGGATATAGATGGAGGGTTTAATTGGCATATGTAAGTGACAATGGCTAGAGATGAAAATGAGACAAAGGATATCAAGTAAGGAGAGAAGTGGAGTGAAATGTAAAGTCAGAAGGGATTGTTATAAGTGGAAGTGGACAAGTGTAGGAGGGGGTGGGGACCTGGGGTGGAGGGTATTGCACCGAGGTGTTCCCGGCAACCTGTTTCTCTCGCGGTTCACAGACTCGCCAGCCGCCTGCCACTTTTGCGGGCTGGAAGAGTCTGTGTACCACGTGTACATGGAGTGCATGAGGCTGCAGCCACTGTTTGAATATCTAAAGGGGCTGCTCCTTGCCTTCTGGCTGCATTTTTCACCCACCATCCTCATCTTTGGACACCCAGTGCGTAGGGGAGAGGGTAGGGCTGAAGATGTCCTGGTTGGGTTGCTCCTGGGCCTGGCCAAGCTGGCCATCCGCTAGTCTTGGCGCCAGACGGTGGAGGGCTCTACCCGAGCCAGCTGCCTGCCCCTTTTCCGGGGATACGTCCGTGCCCGGGTGGGATTAGAAAGGGAATAAGCCCTGTCTGTGGGCACCCTGAGGGAGTTCCGGGACTGCTGGGCTCCGCAGGGTGTTGAATGTATCCTCAATAAGGATTGTATCATAATTGTATAATAGTTTATTATGGATATATTGGATATATGTTTGTATTGTATTTATGGTGGTGGGTTCTGGCTTGTTTTATTGTAGTGTAAATATTATTTTTTAATAATTGAATAAATTTTTTGATTAAAAAAAAAAAAAAAAGTGTAGGAGGGTGCAGGAGGTTCAGGATAGTGCAAGAAATTAGTGCACACTGAAGTGGGGTTGCACAGGAAAGGGATCAGAGATTGTGAGGCGGGGGGGGGAGGGGTTCTCGTCCCTTGTCAACAAAGACTCAGTAATGAATTTTTGAATTCTGGTCTGCTGGAACTTACAGGAACTAAAATTTTTCTCGGACGTGTAAGTCAAATAGAGGGAGCCACAATTGCAGTTGTTTCTCAACTAAAATCCTGGGAGGATAAATCTCTTAACTAGGCCAAAACGGAGAAATGAATGTTATAAGAAGTGTGCCAAAGCATAAACATGTGAATTTTTCAAAAACTTATCAGCTAAATATGGAAATGTTTACAACTTATTTTGAATGTTATTACTTATCACAGTCCAAGCAAATGCACCAAGAAACAGAGACACATTTCAAATTGTGCCATACGGACAGAAAATGTTGGAAACACTCAGCAGGTCATGCAGCATCATGGAAAAGACAAATGGAGCCAATGTTTCAGATTAGAGACTCTCATCAGAATTAAGAAAGAGAGATACAAAAGCTTGCAGAGAAAAGTGAATGGATAGAACATAAAGTGGCCAGATCGTATAAACCAAGGAGTTCCAGAAGGAGTAGTTGCAACAGAAAGTCGAAAGGTGGAGGGTTTGGGAAAATGAGTTTACCCATACAACATATTTTCCCATCTCCACCCGTTTCTGTTTTCTATAGAGACCACATCCTCCAGTAACTCTTTGGTTCACTCATTCCTTCTCAACTAAACCAATTCATCACCGTCACCTAGTTTCCCCTGCAATCCCAGGAGATGTAATATCTGTCCCGACATCTCCTTCACCACATCTATCCAGGGACCCTAGTAGCCCTTCCAGGTGAGATAGAGGTTCACATGCACCTCCTTTAACCTCGTCTACTGCATTTTGTGTTCCCGATGTGGCCTCCTTTATATCGGCAAGATCAAGCATAAACTAAACAACTGTTTTTTATTTTTTTTATTTTTATTTATTAGAGGCAATGTACAAAAGTATAAACTGGGGCATATGACATAATACAGTTATTGTACAGCTTCAATTTTAATTTTTAGCTAAAGATGAGAACGAAGGAGAGAAAAAGCAAGAGAGAGAAAGTGAATGTGCAAGAATAGAACCCCTAGACTACCAAGTTGGTGTGGCCGAAGAGTGAGTAAATAAAATAAATTATACAAACGTAGAGAAATAAAAAGACAAAAACAGAAAGAAAAACAAAAAGTGATGATATACCTGCTTCATATCTCTCCCCACCCATCACCCAACCCGTAATTAGATTTAATTCCAAAATTGTGTTGCACCATACTATCCATGTAATGAATCAATGAATGGTTTCCATGTCTTCGAAAATTGCTCTGGTTTTTCTGCTAAGCCAAGTCTCATATTTTCAAGATGGAGCGTCACAGACATGTTTGTGATCCTCTAAACAACTGTTTTGTTGAACATATATGCTCCAGATCTGCTTAGGCCTCCCAATTACTAACCATTTCAACTCCCTCTCCCATTCCTCTGCTGACCTTTCTGTCATGGGCTGCCTCGTGTTGCCAAGTGAGGCCACACACAAACTGGAGGAACCTCGTTTCAGATTCCGTTTGGAATATTCCATTTTAGGTAACCAACAGCTTCAACCCTCCACCGTTTCCCACCTTTCTTTTCCCTGGGCACAATATGGGTGCACACCCATTTCTCCCACTATCCCCCTCCCCTTATTCCTTTTCCCCATTCCTTTCCACCTATATCCCTTCTTCTTCCTGCACATTTCACTCCTCTTCTTGACACCACTTCAGCTCCTTTGCATTTCTAGCCTTTGTCCTGTGGAGGAATGTGGTCCCATGAAAACCACTTGAGTACTCACCAACTAGAAGCCTTGGTTGAACCAGGACGTCCACAACCCACATTCCAGATACAACCTTGATAAGGCCATCAAAAGGGCTGAGAGGTGTCTGCTAATGTTCGATTTCAAATGTTTTATTAATGGAAAGGATGCGGCTCCCAAAACAATCTAAGCCAAAATAGCATTGTTTTCTCTCTCTCACATCACAACTCTCGTAGCCTATGACTGTAAGTTAATACCAATCATAAAAGTAATGCTTGCTAGGCAATCTTCTTCATCTATATAACTAGTCTCATCCTGTCTACGCTGTATATTGATTTTAGAAAAAACTCTACCCTATACCTAATCAGACCCTGTTTATCCAGATGTTTATATATATTATCTCTAAGTATTCTTTCCATTAATTTGCCCACCACTGACGTCAAACTAACAGGTCTATAATTGCTAGGTTTACTCTTAGACCCCTTTTTAAACAATGGAACAACATGCGCAGTACGCCAATCCTCCGGCACTATTCCCGTTTCTAATGACATTTGAAATATTTCTGCCATAGCCCCTGCTATTTCTACACTAACTTCCCTCAATGTCCTAGGGAATATCCTGTCCGGACCTGGAGACTTATCCACTTTTATATTTCTCAGGAAGTACTGACACTTTTGAGAAATATAAAAGTGGATAAGTCTCCAGGTCCGGACAGGATATTCCCTAGGACATTGAGGGAAGTTAGTGTAGAAATAGCAGGGGCTATGGCAGAAATATTTCAAATGTCATTAGAAACGGGAATAGTGCCGGAGGATTGGCGTACTGCGCATGTTGTTCCATTGTTTAAAAAGGGGTCTAAGAGTAAACCTAGCAATTATAGACCTGTTAGTTTGATGTCAGTGGTGGGCAAATTAATGGAAAGAATACTTAGAGATAATATATATAAACATCTGGATAAACAGGGTCTGATTAGGAACAGTCAACATGGATTTGTGCCTGGAAGGTCTTGTTTAACTAATCTTCTTGAATTTTTTGAAGATGTTACACGGGAAATTGATGAGGGTAACGCAGTGGATGTTGTGTATATGGACTTCAGTAAGGCCTTTGACAAGGTTCTTCATGGAAGGTTGGTTAAGAAGGTTCAATGGTTGGGTATTAATGGTGGAGTAGCAAGATGGATTCAACAGTGGCTGAATGGGAGATGCCAGAGAGTAATGGTGGATGGTTGTTTGTCAGGTTGGAGGCCAGTGACGAGTGGGGTGCCACAGGGATCTGTGTTGGGTCCACTGTTGTTTGTCATGTACATCAATGATCTGGATGATGGTGTGGTAAATTGGATTAATAAGTATGCAGATGATACTAAGATAGGTGGGGTTGCGGGTAATGAAGTAGAGTTTCAAAGTCTACAGAGAGATTTATGCCAGTTGGAAGAGTGGGCTGAAAGATGGCAGATGGAGTTTAATGCTGATAAGTGTGAGGTGCTACATCTTGGCAGGACAAATCAAAATAGGACGTACATGATAAATGGTAGGGAATTGAAGAATGTAGGTGAACAGAGGGATCTGGGAATAACTGTGCACAGTTCCCTGAAAGTGGAATCTCATGTAGATAGGGTGGCAAAGAAAGCTTTTGGTGTGCTGGCCTTTATAAATCAGAGCATTGATTATAGAAGTTGGGATGATATGTTAAAATTGTACAAGGCATTGGTGAGGCCAATTCTGGAGTATGGTGTGCAATTTTGGTCGCCTAATTATAGGAAGGATGTCAACAAAATAGAGAGAGTACAGAGGAGATTTACTAGAATGTTGCCTGGGTTTCAGCAACTAAGTTACAGAGAAAGGTTGAACAAGTTAGGGCTTTATTCTTTGGAGCGCAGAAGGTTAAGGGGGGACTTGATAGAGGTTTTTAAAATGATGAGGGGGATAGACAGAGTTGACGTGGAAAAGCTTTTCCCACTGAGAGTAGGGAAGATTCAAACAAGGGGACATGACATGAGAATTAAGGGACTGAAGTTTAGGGGTAACATGAGGGGGAACTTCTTTACTCAGAGAGTGGTAGCTGTGTGGAATGAGCTTCCAGTGAAGGTGGTGGAGGCAGGTTCGTTTTTATCATTTAAAAATAAATTGGATAGTTATATGGATGGGAAGGGAATGGAGGGTTATGGTCTGAGCGCAGGTATATGGGACTAGGGAGATTATGTGTTTACGGCACGGACTAGAAGGGTCGAGATGGCCTGTTTCCGTGCTGTAATTGTTATATGGTTATATGGTTATACCTGCTATCATTTTTTTTACATCTTACTCACTGTCCTCCTACGCTGAGGCAGCCCCGCGGATTTTTCCCATCGATATAAAATAAAAAAGTTATGAGTGTTAAAAAAATCTTGAGATCAGCTGATTGGTCCTCTCGCCTGTCAATCACCATGATGAAGGTAACACCCCTTCTGGGGGGAGGGCAGGTATATAAAACCTCTCATGCCTGAGCATGAGTCGGTCACAACTCTGATTCTGCTGTGAGTCTACTGAACTGTGAGTCTCCGCTTTATGTGCTTTATGTGGTTAACCCTTTATGTGCTTGCTATAAATGATTTGTTAGCCAGCAATGTGCTTGCAATGAATGATGATTTGTTTACCCTTAATGTGTTTGCAATAAATGATTTGTTAGCCCTTAATGAAATGAAATCAGTTGTTTAGCCTGCCCTGTGCTTTTGCTTTTGCTTTGCTTGAGCTCACCTGGAATGAAAGCAAATGGATTGTATTGTTGACTGGCCCCGCCTGCCCTGTGTTTTTGCTTTTGCTTTTGCTTTGCCTTTGCATTGCTTCGCCTCACCTGAAATGAAAGCAAATGGATTGTATTGTTGGCTGGCCCCGCCTGTCCTGTGCTTTTGCTCTGCCATTGCTTTGCTTGAGCTCACCTGAAATGAAAGCAAATGGATTGTATTGTTGGCTGGCCTCGCCTTCCCTGTGCTAGACTTGACTTGACTTGACTTGAAATGGATTGACTTGACAGGAAATGGATTGAAATGGATTGTTGGCCCTGCACTCACTGTGCTTGACTTGACTTGACCCACAACACCCATGTTAGCATTTCAGAACCCCCCCCACTGGCCATCAATATTGGAATTGGTGGAGAAGTGGAATATTGCGTTGGGGGACCAGCCCTCCCGTGTGAACCTGGGACCCAACGGGTCCCACTTAGTCTAGTAAGAAACAAAATTCATAAAGTGAGACACATGTGAGCAGGTTGAAATAACGAAGGTAACAAAAAATGTGGGAGCATGCACGCGTGTGTTCGTGCGTGCACAACTGATCCGGCCCGCATGAAGCCACATTTTTCCCAATCCGGCCCGTGATCTAAAATGAGTTTGACACCCCTGTACTAGACCAAGCGTGGACCTGTTGGGTCCCCCTCCCCCAACGTAATATTCCCCCAGTAGCACTCACCTATACATAATGCTGGATGTTAAAATGGCGATCCTAGCCCAGCAATCCTCCCACAACCGCGCAGGCATAGCTGACGGGTCCCCGTGGTGACACCAGAGATCGCCATTGTGACACAAGTCAAAATAGTGATCTCAAAATGGCGGCGGGCCCAGCCACCCCAACTCAGGGGTTCCCCGAGACATGAAAAATTATTTCAAGTGTTCCGCAAGGGTAAAAAGGTTGAGAAATGCTGTTCTAGAGGCATACGGTAGGGAGCACATTGACTGGTTTAGTCACAGTCTGATTCAGCAACTTGAACGCCCAGAAATGAAGATTACGAAAGGTGGTTGACACTGCCCAGTTCAGACATGGCTACAAACCTGCTCACCATCAAAAAGCAAGCATGCATCATCAAGGATCCACACCTCCTTGCCACGTTGTGTAAGGCCATCAAAAAGGCCAAAAGGGTCTTCAGCTCCAAACTGGAGGATGAGACAGATGTTCGGCAGCTGTGGCGGGGCCTGAATGCAATCACCTCCTACAAGGCGAAACCAGGAGGCAGCTCGAATGTCAGCGAAACATCACTCCCTGATGAGCTCAATGCGTTTTACGCACGCTTTGATCGGGAGAATACTGATGTGCCTTCCCGAGCCCCCATTCGCTGTGATGGTATTTCAGTCTCAGTCACAGAGGCCGACGTCAGGAAATCCTTCAGAGGGGTGAACCCCCAAAAAGCACCTGGACCTGATGGTATACCCGGTCGTGTTCTTAAAACCTGTGCGGACCAACTGGCTGGAGTTTTTATGGACATTTTCAACCTGTCACTACTGAGGTCTGAGGTTCCCACCTGCTTCAAAAGTGCATCAATTATTCCAGTGCCCAAGAAGAGTAAGGTGACGTGCCTCAATGACTACCGACCTGTGGCATTAACGCCGGTGGTGATGAAGTGCTTTGAGAGGTTGATCATGGCGAAAATCAACTCCTACCTCGACAAAAACCTGGACCCACTGCAGTTTGCTTACTGCCACAACAGATCAACGGTGGATGCGATCTCGCTGGCCCTCCACTCCGCTCTGGACCACTTGGACAACAAAAACTCATATGTCAGGCTGTTATTCATTGATTACAGCTCGGCATTTAATACTATCATCCCCTCCAAGCTGGTTACCAAACTCACAGAACTGGGTCTCTGCGCATCCCTCTGCAATTGGATCCTCGACTTCCTCATCCACAGACCACAGTCTGTTCGTATTGGTGGAAATGTGTCAGACTCGATAACAATCAGCACGGGAGCACCTCAAGGCTGCGTGCTCAGCCCCCTGCTGTACTCACTCTATACTCATGACTGCGTAGCCGGTCATAGTGCGAACTCCATCATCAAGTTCGCTGACGACACCACTGTCGTGGGACGTATCATTGATGGGGATGAGTCCGAGTATAGAAGAGAGATTGAGCAACTGTCCATATGGTGCCAGCACAATAACCTGGCCCTCAACACCAGCAAAATCAAGGAACTGATTGTGGACTTTAGAAGGAGTAGGATGGGGACCCACAGTCCCGTTTATATCAACGGTTCAATGATTGAAAGGGTCAAGAGCTTCAAATTCCTGGGCGTGCACATCTCTGAAGATCTTTCCTGGTTCGAGAACACTGATGCAATTATCAAGAAAGCACATCAGCGCCTCAACTTCCTGAGAAGATTACGGAGTCGGTTTGTCAAGGGGGACTCTCTCTAACTTCTACAGGTGCACAGTAGAGAGCATGCTGGCCGGTTGCATCGTGGCTTGGTACGGCAACTTGAGCGCCCTGGAGAGGAAGAGACTACAAAAAGTAGTAAACACTGCGCAGTCCATCATCGGCTCTGACCCTCCTTCAATCGAGGGGATTTATCGAAGTCGCTGCCTCCAAAAGGCTGGCAGTATCATCAAAGACCCACACCATCCTGGCCACACACTCATCTCTCAGCTACCTTCAGGTAGAAGGTACAGGAGCCTGAAGACTGCATCGACCAGGTTCAGGAATAGCTACTTCCCCTCAGCCATCAGGCTATTAAACCTGGCTCGGCAAAACTCTGAACATTATTTGTTATTTGCACTTTATCAGTTTATTTATTCATGTGTTTTGTAGTCAATGCCTATTATGTTCTGTGTGCTGAAGCAAAGCAAGAATTTCATTGTCCTATCAGGGACACATGATAATAAACTTGAACTTGAACTTGTCATTTCACTCCTGCCTTCGGTAAAAATGTATCGAGTCTGAAAACTGTAATATCCAGGTTCAGGAACAGCTTCTTCTCAACAGCTATCAGGCTCTTGAATACTACAAGCATCAATTAAACCATGAACTACAAACTGTCTTGGTTGAACTAGGGGGTTCAAGTTTTTGTTTTGCACATTTTTTTAAATTGATTATTGATTCTTCAGTCTGAAGAAGGGTTTCAGCCCGAAACGTTGCCTATTTCCTGCACTCCATAGATGCTGCTGCACCCGCTGAGTTTCTCCAGCATTTTTGTGTACCATTGATTTTTGATTATTGTGCTGTGTGTACTGTGTTTAGGCCTGATATGCTGCTGTAGTTAGGAATTTCATTGTTTTGTTTCAATACATATGACAATTAAACACTTGACTGTTCTTCTGTTCTACAGTAATGTGGTTTGTCAACTCAGTCTAGTTTATATCATGATGAAAGTTACATTCTTGGCCTGCCATGGGGCAGCTTTTATGGAAAGTAAACAAAACAAAACACTGCATTTTAGCTTTTTAAAAGCTAGAATGGGACGAAACAGGCCTAGAAAATGTAAGAGTGGGGGATTGCAACATGCGATTAACTCTTACACTTTTTAGTGGAATTAAAGCAGCAGGGAATCCACAAATTGTAATGACGTGCACAGGCAGTGATCCCCATGTGATCCATTGACAGCTTGCATCAGCAGGGGGCCGACTTTGCATCTAATCAATTGGGTTTAAACCAGTTGTTTACCTCTGTAGTGCGTTGGAATAAAGTATTACATGTATTATAGAACAGATGAAAGACAATGTCAGGGCCATCCATTTGAATACAGGGGATCTTCAATCCATTCAGGAAAACCATATCTACAAGAGCTATGGAGCCCAAAGTATCTTTCATGGAGCCACAGGCCATCAGGACTGTAAACTCTTATGGTCGGATGGTCACGTCGCACAGACACATCTGCACTTTAGTCTGTTTTGACTGTTTTAATGTTCTTTTTACAAACCATGTTCTCGGGGTATCTAAATCTAAATTGTATTAGTTATTTAAGTTATGACATCGGATGGAAGCTGCATACCAAATCTCGTTGCACTTATGTGCAATGACAATAAAATATATTATTATTATTATTATCTCACCAGGGACTAATTTACTATTGTGTTGTGTCTTTTTTTTAATTCTAAAATGTAAACACTAGTTCTGTTCAATTCTGTTCTGTTGTTTTTGCACAATCCGCAGGCATTGCCACTTTCATTTCACTGCACATCTTTGATGTGTATGTGGCAAATAAACTTGACTTGACTTGGCCTGCCTGAAATCCCAACACAGGCAAATTAAAGTAATGGAAGGCCACCATGCGAATAAAGTCAATTGATCGCCTTGGGGTCAAATCAAATGGTGACATTCTATGACAAAACCTACAATTTCTTGCAGGATTAAAGGCATCTGCCATCTCTTTGAAACATTTCAACCAATATAAAAGCATGCAGACACAAGGAACTGCAGATGCTGCAATCTTGAGTAAAACACAAAGTGCTGGAGTAAATCAGCGGATCAGGCACCATGTGCGAAGATAATGTATGTACAAGCGATGTTTTAGGCTAGGACCTTTCTTCCGATTTATTAAAAGCATTATGTGAAGTTAAATTAACATCATGTCCAAATTAAATCAAATGAATCCAACAATGAAGATAATTAGAGAGAGAGATACAATGAACTGCAGATGCTGGTTTACAAAAAAAGACACAAAGTGCTGTCGTGACTCAGCAGGTCAAGCAACATCTCTGGAGAACATCACTGGAGAACAATGAGTTTGATCATTGTTAGTTTCTCGAGAGTTAAGGAGAGTGTGAGTGCAAGAGTGAGAGTGCGAATAATCAATTATTCAAATAAACCACAAACTAAAGTATAGAGGGCAACCATAGTAGTGCAAAGCCCGTCATCATTTGGTGTTGAGGTTGGGTTGTGGTTAGTGTTGTGCAGGGTGGTCACAAACCTTATGTTGATGTGAAGACGCTATTCTTGAACATGGAGGTAAGCGTTCTCAGGTTCCTGTATCTACTTCCCAATAATCCTCAAAGAACACCATTGTGATAGCACTCACACAACTTATTAATTTGTATCCATTTAAATTACTTTTTAAAAATAAGGGAATGTCACATAGGCAGACTGAGTCACATTTGACCTGTGACCACATGACTTCTTGAACAGACCAACAGATCTCATCCATTGATAAAATGTCCCATGAGGCAGGCTGTGAATGCACATCATGGCCTGAACACATAATCCATCACTAAGTTGTGCTACACAGTCGGGAGGAGCTGTCTTCGAATCTACCAGCAAAAAGCAACTGGTCACGTAATGCACGAGGAGCCTGGATGTTAGCAAGTTAGCTGATGTGTTTACAAGATCTTTATGTGCAAGATTGTGTGCTTATTAAAGCAATGTGTAGTGTACATATTAAAACATTATCCATTGCCTGTGGAATCTGCTCTATATAAATGCAAAATGTTGTTACTAAGTCACAGTATTACATGGCTGCAGAGGACAACACTGACAAGACTAATTCTAATGTCTGTACTTATGCACTGCTAACAAGGGTCAATTGGAAACAACAGTGAATAGGATGCTCGACTGATATGTGTTTCTGGATCCTGTTTCTGTTATCACCACAACTAAAATTTCTCAACTCACCACAGACAAGGGAACTTGACACTTTACTATTATAGTAGGAAAAATGTTTAAACCCCAGGATTAACTAAACTTCCAATGCATTGTTGTTCAATGTTTGTATGCTGTGTTTGGTGACAAATAAAATTCTCTTTTTTGGAAAATCATTGACTTCTGCGAATACACTGTCCTCTGCACCAGAATGAATGTCAAATTTGTTGATAGTAAAACAGATTTCACAGAGAACAAAACAGCATTGTGTGAAAATTGCCCAACGCATCACCGGTTCCTCGCTCCCCTCCATTGAGTCTGTCCAAAGCAAGCGCTGTCTGCGGAGGGCGCTCAGCATCGCCAAGGACTGCTCTCACCCCAACCATGGACTGTTTACCCTCTTACCATCCGGGAGGCGCTACAGGTCTCTCCGTTGCCGAACCAGCAGGTCGAGGAACAGCTTCTTTCCGGCGGCTGTCACTCTACTCAACAACGTACCTGGGTGACTGCCAATCACCACCCCCCCCCCCCCCCCCCCCCCCCCCCCCCCTCCACGGGTCGGGTTATTATTATTTATTCAAATCGTTTGCTATGTTGCTCTTCAAGGGAGATGCTAAATGCATTTCGTTGTCTCTGTACTGTACACTGACAATGACAATTAAAATTGAATCTGAATCTGAATCATTAAATAACATCTTTTGGACAAAATGTCATCTTTTGTTTTGGGTGGCAGAGCAAGAATTAGTAACTTCAGGAGATTAACATGAAAGGGAAAGTTGTGTGCGGATGGAGAGATGTTTGCAGTGATGAACTACTGAGTTGTTCAGGACTGCCTGCAAAGGATTTAGTAATTTCACTCCTTCATCTCAGCAATGTGCATCAACACTATGATCGATAGGCTGAGAAATTCTTTGGTGCCTGGTAAATGGATTTAGTATTCAGCATCCCCATTTGCCCATTCATACATGGGATAATCACCCCCACATAGCACAGTACAAGAACAGGCTCTCAGCCATAATATCTGTATTCAATGGTAGCGAATTGAGGAATGCAGTTGAACAGAGGGATCTAGGAATAACTGTGCATAGTTCCCTGAAGGTGGAACCTCATGTAGATAGGGTGGTAAAGAAAGCTTTTGGTATGCTAGCCTTTATAAATCAGAGCATTGTGTATAGAAGTTGGGATGTAATGTTAAAATTGTACAAGGCATTGGTGAGACCAATTCTGGAGTATGGTGTATAATTTTGGTCGCCCAATTATAGGAAGGATGTCAACAAAATAAAGAGAGTACAGAGGAGATTTACTAGAATGTTGCCTGGGTTTCAGCAACTAAGTTACAGAGAAAGGTTGAATAAGTTAGGTCTTTATTCTCTGGAGTGCAGAAGGTTAAGGGGGGACTTGATAGAGGTCTTTAAAATGATGAGAGAGATAGACAGAGTTGACATGGACAAGCTTTTCCCCATTGAGAGTAGGGAAGATTCAAACAAGAGGACATGACTTCAGAATTAAGGGACAGAGGTTTAGGGGTAACATGAGGGGGAACTTCTTTACTCGGAGAGTGGTAGCTGTGTGGAATGAGCTTCCAGTGGAAGTGGTGGAGGCAGGTTTGATTTATCATTTAAAAATAAATTGGATAGGTATATGGATGGGAAAGGTAATGGAGGGTTATGGTCTGAGTGCAGGTAGATGGGACTAGGGGAAAATAATTGTTCGGCACGGACTTGTAGGGCCGAGATGGCCTGTTTCCATGTTGTAATTGTTATATGGTTATGGTTATATGACTAACAATCTGTATTTGATTAACTATTCCCAGCTACCTGCTAATGGTCTGAGATCTTGTATTACATGCACATGTATATAATGCTTCCTAAATGTTACTGTAGTATTAATACGTTCCAGGAACACCTCTCAGTGTTTAAAATTCTGCCTTTTAAATCTTCTTTAAATGTTTCCCCAAGCACCCCAAATCTTTGCCCTCTAACCTCTGACATTTCCACCCTGGGAAAAAAATATTTTGGCCATCCACCCAATCTATACCTATCATATTTTGATATAGTTTCATTAGGTTTCCTCCCAGCCTCCAGTGCTCTAGAGAAAACAATCCAAGTTTGCCCAAGTGTTCCTTATAGCTCATGCACTCCAATCTAGCAGTATCCTGGTGAACTTCTTCTGCACCCTCTCCCAATGCCTCCACATCCTTCCAATATTGGGGCAACCATACTGCACACATGAATCCGAATTTTATATATAGTGACTTGTTCTAGATTCTCTTAAAAAAACAAAACACCCAGCCCAATTGTGGCCCTTGAGGCGTTACATGGCTGAATCAAGCAGCCACCTATGTTTTGTCAAGGTAAAATCAGCTGCCTCCGAACCCACAGAAGTGGAGATGAGGGAAATTATGCTCAACCAAGGGAGAGTCAAAGTTAACAATATATTGCTCTGTGGTGGAACTGGTAGAGGTGCTGCTTCACAGCGGCAGAGACCAAGTTCGATCCTGTTCTCGGGCTCTGTCGTGTGGAGTTTGCATGTCCTCCCTGTGACTTTGTGGGTTTCATAGAAACATAGAAAATAGGTGCAGGATGGGGCCATTCGGCCCTTCGAACCAGCGCCGCCATTCATTGTGATCATGGGTGATCGTCCCCAATCAATAACCCATGCCTGCCTTCTCCCCATATCCCTTGATTCCACTAGCCCCTAGAGCTCTATCCAAACATCTGTCCAGTGATTTGGCCTCCACTGCCCTCTGTGGCAGGGATTTCCACAAATTCACAACTGGGGGAAAAAGTTTTTTCTCAACTCAGTCTTAAATGGCCTCCCCTTTATTCTAAGACTGTGGCCCCTGGTTCTGGACTCGCCCAACATTGGGAACATTTTTCCTGCATCAAGCTTGTCCAGTCCTTTTATAATTTTATATGTTTCTATAAGAATCCCTCTCATCCTTCTAAACTCCAGTGAATACAACCCAGTCTTTTCAATCTTTCCTCATATGACAGTCCCACCATCCCAGGGATCAATCTTGTGAACCTACGCTGCACTGCCTCAATCACAAGGATGTCCTTCCTCAAATTAGGAGACCAAAACTGTATGCATTACTCCAGATGTGGTTTTACCAGAGCCCTATACAACTGCAGAAGAACCTCTCCATTCCTATACTGAAATCCTCTTGATATGAAGGCCAACATTCTTCACTGCCTGCTGTACCTGCACGGCAACTTTCAGTGAACGGTGTACAAGGCCATCCAGGTCTCGCTGCACCTCCTCCTTACCTAACCTAACCCCATTGAGATAATAACCTGCCACCTTGTTTTTGCCAGCAAAGTGGATAACCTCACATTTATCTATATTATATTGCATCTGCCATGCATTTGCCCACTCACTCAACCTGTCCAGGTCACCCTGCAACCTCCTAACATCCTCTTCACAGTTCACACTGAATAGAATAGAATAGTTTCTTTATTGTCATTGTAACATGGACCATGTACAACTGCCACCCAGCTTTGTGTCATCCGCAAATTTGCTAGTGTTGCTCTTAATTCCTTCTTCCAAATCATTAATATATATGGATTATATGATTCCGTTTCCTCCCACAACCCAAAGGCGCATGCATTTGTTGATTAATTGACCTCTGAAAATTGACCCTAGTATGTATGTAGTGGGTGAGAAAGTAGGATAACACAGGAGGTGATCAATGGTCGGCCTGTACTCGGTGGGCCGAAGGGCCTGTCTCCATGCTGTATCTTTCAATCAATCAATAAAAAAAAACAGCAAATGTTAACTACTGCTGATAGATGCTCACATGGATCCACTTGTCAAGAACACAAAGCCATGGATCATGAGACCAGTTTCCAGACATTTGATGTGTGCTGCAATATCCCCCTGGTGCCTGGTTAACTGCACAGCACAAGCAAACAGTCCTTTACACAATAACATTTCCAGGCCATAACAGATCAATAATGGCTATATTAGTCAATTAGTTTTAAAGATTATCATCTTTTCCACAAAAGCAAAAATAGTATTAAGCCCAAAGGTCAATTGAGCCATTTTGATAATTACATGCTTTCTAAAATAGTAGGGAATGCAAAATGAAATCGGACTGGCGATTATTTTTTGTTGCATAACACAACTACAAGGGTTTCCAGTGGAATTTAAAATGTTCTCTTAAAGATTATATCAGATCATAGCACAGTAGATTTAATGTTGTGTGACATTGCAGATTTTTTTGTTTATTTATGTCTAATCACTAAAAACAGTGTAATGTGTTAAGGTCAGGAAATTATCAATCGATTTGAAGAAAAACTGCAAATGATGGAAATGAAAACAAAAAAAAACTGGAAGCAGCAGCAGATTATGAGTATTACTGATTATTAATTTACTGTATTATTGATTATATGTTGTTGCATTAATGAGTCTGAAAAGCTGCGGCATAAGAATTTCATTGTTGCATTGCTGGTACATATAACAATTAAGAACGACACAAAATGCTGGAGTGACTCAGACTGAAGAAGGGTCCCAACCCGAAACCCCATCTATCCAAGTTCACCAGAAATGCTGCCTGATGCAATGAGTTACTCCAGCACCTTGTGCCTTTTTTTGCAAACCAGCATCTGCAGTTCATTGTTTCTTACAATTAAACCCTCTGGATTCAAGATTAATTAACATCAGCGGGTAGATAAATAGAAGATACACAAAAATGCTGGAGAAACTCAGCGGGTGCAGCAGCACCTGTGGAGCGAAGGAAATAGGCAACGTTTCGGGCCGAAACCCTTCTTCAGGGAGAGAAATATAGTTGACAACTCAGGTCAAGGTCCTTTCAACAGGTGTGGAAAAGTAAAAGGACAAGCAAGTTAAATAGCAGCAATTGACAGGTGGAGGTGGATGGAGGGAACAGAGGGAATGTCTGTAATAGTGTTGCCAATAAGTTGCCAAGATAACTTTTAAAAGTATGAAAATTGCGACAGAGGGCCACCAATTGAAATAGAGGGGTAGAGCCGCATCTGTGGAGAAATGGGAATAAAAAAAGATCAGTTATCTGAAATTATTATATTAAATATTAAGAGTCTGGGAGTTCAAACTCAGGCTGAAGGTGAGGTGTTGTTCCTCAAGTTTATGTTGCGTGTTACTAGAGTAATATACAAGGATAAAGGTGGAGAGGTTAGAATGGGAATGGGGTGTAGAAATAAACTGGAAGCTCAGGATCTGCCTTCTGGAGGGAGTGGAAATGTTCTGCAAAGTAGTCATCCCATCTATGCTTTCCTGCAATGTAGAATCGTCTGGCAGAATGGGTGCTCAGTCAAAGCTGATCTGGTGTGCACCGGTTTTAATAAATGGCCCGTTACTTTGAACACCACCTCTGCATGGCCTTTCCATTTTGCTCCAACACTAGAGAAACAGTTAAAAACAAACTGCAGGAAGAACTGAACAGCTCGGGCATCATCTGTGGTGGAAAGTTGATAGATGGCGTTTCAGGTTGGACTCTTCTTTAGACTGATGGAGTAGAGAGGGGATAGCTGGTAGAATGAGGTGAGGAGAAGAGGTGGGGCAAGAGCTAAGTGATAAGTGAATCCATGTAAGGAGGGGTGATTAACAGATGAATCACAAAATGGAAAGTTGGAGATACTATTAACAATAGGCCCCACCCATGGGTGAACAAGAGGAAAAGGACTGAACTTTGTTGCCTTCCCTCTTAGTGGGAATCATTGATTCCACTGTGGGGGAATGTTTTTTATGTTTTAGGTTAAATTCTATAGTGTAGTGTTTATCTTATTTGTGTGCTGCATGGTAACTCAAATTTCACTGCACCAATTGGTGTATGTGACAATAAATGCCCTTTATCATTTGTCCAAGTTGGAGGTGACAAGTGGAGACAGCAAAGGGGTGCAAATCATGGAATATGGTAAGAAAAGGAGGTGGAGAATGAAGTGTGGATCCAGAGGGAGGGATGATGGATAGAAAGGAGCGGGGAGGAGAAGTAAAATGTTTATGTGAAGGGAAGATCATTCAAGGAAAGGGTTAGTGACTCTCTGGAAAAATAAGGATGATGCTTAGTGGAGGTGTAATGGGCCAGGGAGTTAGGAGAAGGTGAATGAAAACCAACATTCAGTTCTGCAAAGCAGAGGCCAGTTCATCAGATTGCAACAGCACTGTCCTTGACGGCAGGCTTGTTGATAATAAACGGGTTGCTCCTTAGACAGCAAGAGGTTACAGTGAACAAGAGTAGAGAAAAACTGAGGCGGTCAATAGTTATGATAACAACAGTTAACAATGAATAGATTAAGAGAACAACATGCTGGAAGGATAAATCCAATTAGACTGGAATTTTTGGAGATGGGAGAAAGGCACCAACAGTGTGTGCTAAAAATTCCGGGGCAACGAAATGGCCTAGAGGAGGCGGGTTTAAAAGGCAATTGTAGAGATGTTCAACATCATCCCCGTCATGAAATGCCTTAGAGTGGAGCTGTGGGGAATAAAGATGCATCCTCTACTGAGGGCTGATCATTCAGGATCAGAGTGGGGATGATCATTGGAAAAATGAAAATAAAGCAAGGGGTAGGTCTTGGGCAGGGGGAGAAGAGACAGGATCAGAAGGTTATGAAGGGGAGAACATTCAGAGGAATATTAGAATTCAAGAGCAATTGAAAGTTTATAAAAAAAACTACAGGTGCTGGAAATTTGAAACAATAGCAGAATATGCTGAGAGTTTAGAGCAAATGAACCAGCTTCACTGGGCAGAGGAACAGAGTGACACATTTAGGGAAGGACACTTCACCAGAACGTCATAAATAGGAAAACAAGCAGGTCAAGTTCTTCAGATTGAAGAAGAGCTCCGACGCAAATCGCCACCTATCCATTTTCTCCAGAGATGTTGCTCGAACGGCTGAGTTACTCCAGAATTTTGTGGGGGGTTTTTGCACAAGATTCCAGTATTTGCATTTTCTTGGGTCCAAGGTCACAGTTGTAGATTGCAGGAATAGGGAACAAGATGCTAATTTCCGAGTATGAAAATGGCCATAACTTTTTTAATACTTGAGATATGAAAGTGAATTTGGTGTCAAATTAAACTTATGTTATGCTTTATCTGATGGGATAAATTGCAGACCTCAAATAACAAAAATGAACCAGCTTCACTGGGCAGAGGACAGAGTGACACATTTAGGTGAAGGACACTACCAAACGTCATAAATAGGAAACACAAGCAGGTCAAGTTCTTCAGATTGAAGAAGAGCTCCGACGCAAATCGCCACCTATCCATTTTCTCCAGAGATGTTGCTCGAACGGCTGAGTTACTCCAGAATTTTGTGGGGGGTTTTTGCACAAGATTCCAGTATTTGCATTTTCTTGGGTCTTGGTTAAGTTGTAGAGCAGAGACAAATAGAGATAACACAGAAAATGTGTGATGCACATGGATCAAAATTGACCAAATAACAAAAATCGGCAGTTGGAAACAGAAATGGGAAATAGAAACAAATTGAAACGGGAAGCTGCAGCCATATCTGTTGACAGAAAGAAAAATAATCAGATTTATTTTTTGAATGTATTTAAGTTTTAGATGCAATTTTTTATATTAACCATGCAATGAGTTAAAAATTGCAAAATTAATGCAAACTTATTTTCATTTGTTTGAACTGATCCTTAGCAATTGATAGACTATTGATTAATTTAATTATTAATTTGGCAAAAGCACGGCACTTTGAATTCTGCAAAATCCCAAAAGTAGGATCATCAATCAACAGTTAATTATTTCATATTATAGCTTCCCCAAGCTAATAATGCCAAGGACCTTCCTATGTTGTCCATTTCATACTGAAAAACATAAGAATAAATGTAATGTATTAAATAATTTAGCAGACAATTGAAATGTTGGGACAATGAGATTGCAAGTAAGTATGTGAGACGCATATATTCAAAATTTTACTCTAGTTCTTCAGAATTTCAACTTCATTTTCTTGACCCCCCTTCCAATATTCACTGCAATTGAAAAGCTGTCTGTGAACGGACTCTGTACTTCTCACTAATCCTTGCTCAGCTTTGCCTAGAGCTTCATCTACCCCTGCTGGTGAACGGTGAGCAAAATCATGAATCACTGAAAAAGGGGCTTGATTTAGGAAAAAGAGAAAGATTAGGAAAATTAGATTAGGCGTCATGCAAGACACTTTTCATATAATTTGGGTGACCTGATTTAGGGTAGATTGTAGGTCGTGGTCATTCACTCTGATTCCAGGATTCAATTGCACCAGAAGATGCATTAAGTCCCTTCATAAACTGTAAGATTAAAACTCTAAAGAACAGTGCATTTCTTTACAAACGGAACCATCTTCAAACTTTTTTAACCGAAATGCACCTCAAATTCAATGGACATTTTCCCCTCGTCACAGTTTGAGGGTTTTCTCTTTGCCTAACTTGTTAAAAGCAGTCAGTGTAAAGGAGATCTATTGCTGCAACCTGATTTTCAGCCAGTAATATCATGCTGTGCATAAATTGTTTTTAAATTTGAATATGCATTTGGTAGAACAATAAATTCCTTTCAAACAATAAAATGCCTTACAGCGCCAGAGACCCGAGTTCGATCCTGACTGCTGGTGTAGTCTGTACGGAGTTTGTATATTTTCTCTCTGAGGTGTACGTCTTTGGAGTGTGGTAGGAAACAGGAGTTTCCAGAGAAAACCCACGTAGGTCATGGGGAGAATGCATAAACTCCGTACAGACAGCACCCATAGTCAGAAATGAACCCTGGTCTCTGGAGCTGTAAGGCAGCAACTCTACTGCTGCGCCACCGTGCCACCCTACAGGAGCTTCTTTATCCTACCCCACTCCAAAGACGACGTGCAGGATTGTAAATTAATTGGCTTCTGTAAATTATCCCTGGTGTGTAGGATAGAACCAGTGTACAAGGTAATTGTTGGTCAGTCTAGACTCGGAGGGCTGAAGGCCCTGTTGCCACGTTGCATCTCTAAAATCTAAATCAATATCACCTCTGCAGATTGGCACAGAACACATTGTCTTTTTCACTACATCCACAGCTGTATTGATTTCAGATTCATTGTTCTATTCTATGCTATCTGCACATCTCAGCAAGGGTAAGAGTAGGTTCCAGTAAAAAGCATCAGCCTCTTATTGGAGATTACTATTTGCATTGGAAATTACATGGGCACCAGTCAAGTGAATGATTAGTTGTTTCATCCATTATTCTCTTCTGTTAAATATACTGCCAATGCTGTTTATGGGCTCATGGCTGATTTGGTATCAGTTTATCGGAAAATATGGGGGCTAATTTCGAGGGCTCAGCTGCATATTCTGACATTTGTTTACCACTATGAAGGGTTTGCGATTAATTTTGCACATCCCCTTTATTCATTCTCCCACATTCTCTACATTAAAATGCATTGCTAACCATTTGTGCAAACCTGCTTGACCCTCGTCAAGTTCACCATATTTCACCATGCTCCTTATTTCTAAGTTATCTGGTGGGATGAAGTTATGCTCCTATGCCCAGTGCAAATCATTTCTAGTTTGAGAAGCAATGATGCTGTGATCGATCAATCATGGTTTACATTCCTCCAAATGCCAAAACATTAAATGATATGTTTAGTTCTCCTTTCACAACATTATCAAATACTACACAATATATTCCAGTGTTTCATCATCCATTATAATTTAAAAATACATTTTACTCCCTAACAAATGGCGTTGAACCAATATTTTGTATGTGTCGAAACCTTTTTATTATTTCTTTTGTACCTTTCTAGCCTTTCTTAAGGTCATAAGGAATAGTAGAAATAGGCCATTCGGCCCATCAAGTCTACACCATTCAATCATGGCTGATCTATCTCTCCCTCCTAACCCCATTCTCCTGCCTTCTCCCCATAACCTCTGACACCTGTACTAATCAAGAATCTATCTATCTCTGCCTTAAAATATATCAACTGACTTGGCCTCCGCAGCCTTCTGTGGCAAAGAATTCCATAGATTCACCACCCTCTGACTAAAGACATTTCTCATCTCCTTCCTTAAAGAATGTCCTTTAATTCTTCTACTTTCCAATTACTGTATCAAACCACATCAATCATTGATTACATTATGGCCATGTTTTTCAGCTGCTCTCCTTACCCATCTGGTCTTTGGAGGAATAACTGTTGGTGACTATTTCTACATTTGATATAGTAACTGGAAATAATAATAGTTTGATTAAAATTAACATCCTATGTTGTTGCACAGCTTTCTTGAAGATAGACATAAAAAAGCTGGAGTAACTCAGTAGGTCAGGCAGCATCTCTGGAGAAAATGAATAGGTTCCTTTCTTGAAGAGTTGCAAACTTTTTTTTACTGATCGCCCTCTCCATTCCAGCTTGTAGTCTATCCTGATAATCTATCTATCTCATAATCTATAGTCACCAGGGGAGATGGCAGCCCTGCCGGCAGTCTGTTTGTTATTTTTTTCTTTTTGTTATTTTTAGTTTGTTAAAAGTTTTGTTTTAATGTTCTTCGGTATATTTTATGTGGGGGGGGGGGGTGAGGAATGGGCTCGGAGGAAACTTTTTTTTCAAGTTCTTACCTTCCCGGACACGTGACCACATTCTCCGGGCACTGCGGCATAATATCGTTGGAGCTGGAAGTGGATCCCTTACCTGGGATCGCTCCCACCACGACCACCGTGGACTTACCAACAAGGGCACGCAGTCTCAGGAGAGGCCAGTCGGGAGCTCCAACAACACGGAAGGCTCGACCAGCCCCGATGCGAAGTTCCATTGCCAGCACGGGGGTGTTGACATCCCCCCGATGCGGGAGCTGATCGAATCGAAGCGGAGGGCCCAAACGCCGCCGGTTACTGGAGGCAAGATCATCCCGTCAACGGAGGGCTCAAGGCCCCCGACTGAGGAAGAACAAAAGGAAGAGACGTGAACTTTATTTTGCCTTCCATCACAGTGAGGAATATGTAGGAGTCACTGTGGTGGATGTTCATGGTAAAATGTGGTTTTGAATGATCTGTTACTTTTAATTGTGTGTGATTCTGATTCTCATTCTGATTATGGCAATTAGACCACCACTGGTAACTTGCAACTCTCTTCTCTATGCTCATTATGGCTTTGTCTTTCATTAGTAGTGACAAAAATTAAAACTGAATCATAACTGGGTATCTTTGCCAAATAATAATATTTTCTTTTGCAAGATGCAGGCACTTCTTGTGAGTTACAAATTAATTAATACACAGCACCGACTTAGCCCCCCTACACATCAACGGCGAGTGTGTGGAGAGGGTCAATACCTTCCGGTTTCTCGGCGTCCATATCGCTGCTGATATCTCCTGGACGGACAACACGACAGCGGTCATCAAGAAGGCTCAGCAGCGGCTGCACTTCCTGAGGGTCCTCAGGAAGCACAACCTGAACTCTAACCTGCTGCTGACCTTCTACTGCTCGTCCATCGGGAGCCTGCTGACATACTGCATTACAGCATGGTATAGCAGCTGCACCATGGCAGACAGGGAGAGGCTTTAGAGGGTAACTGGACAACAGAGGATCATTGGCTGCCCTCTCTCCCTGATGGACATCTATCCCGCTGCTTAGCAGGGCAAGAAGATCATCAAAGTCCCATCCTGCGTTTGGACTTTCGACCTGCTTCTGGAAGGCGCTATAGGTGCACAAATCCAGGACAAATAGACTCAGAAATAGTTGCTTTCCGAAATCTACTAAATTCTAATTCACACATGCACTGACTTCACTTTCCATCAAATAATGTAGCGCCGCAGAAATACCTATCCCCCCCCCCCCCCCCCCCCCCATCCTTCTCCCCTTCTGTGTTTTGTTTTTTTCTGTCTCTTGTTTTTTTGTGCTAAATTGTATGTATACACCGAGTACGAGCAGCTTTCAGTTTCACTGTACATGTATAGTGACAATAAATGGCATATCATATCATATCATAATTCCTTTTTTTTTTTAATTTCCAGGTGATAATCAAGTTGTCCTTCCTTGGAAGGTCATGAAACTTTGGAATGCTCCACCAGTGCAGTGAAAACTTTGTATATTCAAGACTGAGATTGCGAGATCAATGGATAATAAGAGAACTGAGAGACAGGTAGTCAGTTCTGGAAAGTTACACCAGTAATGGATCAGCCATGATCTTATTGAACAGTGGAAGGGAGCAAATGGCTCCTCCTGCTTCTATTTCTTACGTTGTGAAGTATACTCCATTTAATTGTCACAAACTAATATAATTTCAGCACAAAGCATGGTGTTTTTACTTTTAGTTTTGGAGATACAGCGCGGAAACAGGCCCTCCCTCCCGCCGACCGAGTCCGTGCTGATCTGCGATCCCCACACACTAACACTATCCTACACACTTGGGACAATTTATAATCTTACCAAAGCCAATTAATCTGTAAATCTGTATGTCTTTGCAGTGTGGGAGGACACCAGAGCATCCAGAGAAAACCCACATAGTCACAGGGGGAACGTACAAACTCCCTACAGGCAGGACTCATAGTCATGATCGAACCTAGGTCCCTAGCGCTGTAAGGCAGCAACTTTACTGCTGCGCCACCATGGTTTATTCACTCAGCAATTTACAGTTTGACTCGAGGGAAAGTATTACTTCACATAACCCGAGTTTCAGCAGCTCTACCCATAAAGACATGAACACAAAATAAAAATAATGAATTAAAATCCATTTTCTTATCATTCATACACTCATGTGGAATTCAATCGATTATGGATAATCCCTTGACAGACAAGCGCAGAAATTAGTTCTCCTCTTAGATATTTGATGTTACAAAAAAGATTTATTATTCTGACGTACTAGTTTTTTGTGATGTCTGGCCATCAATGTATTCACAATGCATACCTGAGAAAGTGTCTAAAGAGCTGCCAAACTATTACATATGGTCAACATGAAGAATAGTGATCAGGGTAAAAATATTCTCATTGTATTAGGAAAGCAGCTGGAAATTAACTTAAGATCAACATCTCCAAGATTTTCTTTTCATTATCTACACTTTGAACATACAACCACTACAGCTGAAACTTATGCTGAAACTGAAATTATGCTAAACATTGAAAGGAATTACATTGGCAACATGGCTGAAAAATATAATTAGAGATTATCATGTTTATAATGTAAGTCAGCAGGAATAATCACATGCGTTTACTAATAATATCCAGATGTGGCATCGTATTATTTAAGTGTTAGTTTGCTAACACTCTTCTTTGGTTTATGATCTCAGTTCAGTCTAATAAAAAATCAGTACAAAACTTCTTGAACCAATAAGATGAATAGTATGAGGAGACAGCAATGGGAAATTCAACACAAATGGAAAAATTATACTTCACATTTCTCTCAATGAGTATAATCTTTAGGGCGATGTGGTATATAATACAGCATTGTTTTACAATTTATTTAAAAATTATTATTGCAGTTATTGTAGAGTTGCAACATTGATGGCACAAATAGTCTTCAGATGAACTTGCAAGTCTGAAAATGTATTGTGCTATAAAGTATGTGGGTGAACAATAAAGGTCAATGGAAGGGTGCATTTAACCATATATAACCATATAACAATTACAGCACGGAAACAGGCCATCTCGCCCCTTCTAGTCCGTGCCTAACACATAATCTCCCCTAGTCCCATATACCTGCGCTCAGACCATAACCCTCCATTCCTTTCCCATCCATATAACTATCCAATTTATTTTTAAATGATAAAAACGAACCTGCCTCCACCACCTTCACTGGAAGCTCATTCCACACAGCTACCACTCTCTGAGTAAAGAAATTCCCCCTCATGTTACCCCTAAACTTCAGTCCCTTAATTCTCATGTCATGTCCCCTTGTTTGAATCTACCCTATTCTCAAAGGGAAAAGCTTTTCCACGTCAACTGTGTCTATCCCTCTCATCATTTTTAAAAACCTCTATCAAGTCCCCCCTTAACCTTCTGCGCTCCAAAGAATAAAGCCCTAACTTGTTCAACCTTTCTCTGTAACTTAGTTGCTGAAACCCAGGCAACATTCTAGTAAATCTCCTCTGTACTCTCTCTATTATTTTGACTGCACGAAGAAGCTTCTTTTGATTTATTTGGTTAAGTAATGCCATTGGTCTTATTACTGTTGTATTTCCATCCCAGGAGCCTAATTCTTAACAACAGTAAATAAGCCAGTCTTTGTCAATTCAAAATTTGTTAATTTTCTTTTCATGGAATTCCAGACAATGTTTGAAATTTACTGCACATATTAGCAACATAGAAATGTATAGCACAAGACCAGACCCAACGGCCCACATAGCCCCACATTGTATTCTTTGGCATTACGGCTGGGATATGCTCACAGTAGTGAATTGCAACACATTAGATCAAGGCTTCCACTTCAAAATAAAAAGACTAACAAAACCTTAAATGTCCACAGATGGCTGTGGAGGCCAATCCAATGGATATTTTTAAGGCGGTGATTGACAGATTCTCGATTTGTAAGAGCAACAGGAGTTATAGGGAAAAGGCAGGAGAATGGGGTTGAGAGAGAATGAGATTGAATGGGGTTGAGAGAGAAGCCATGATTGAATGGCGGAGTAAACTGGCCTAATTCTGCTCCTATAACTTACAAACTTATGTGAAGTGTATAATAAACTTAAACACGTATTCAAAATTTTCATCTTAGCTGTGCATTATGGAGCCAAATCGTGTCAAAATTGTGTAATGTGAATTTTTCAAAATCACTCTATCCACAATGTACAAATGATGTCAGATTAGATTTGAAGGAAGTAGTTTTACCTTCCACCAGCATGACAATCGCATGAAAGAGCCGTTCATGTATCTTTAGTGGACCTGTTCCAAATTATACTCCCTCTGTTGATTCTGTCTGAAAAGCCATAAATTTCCTTTAAAGATTAATGTGTTGAAAAAATAACACCTAAACAGTCTAAATTGTGGTTAAGTTTTAAAATACCTTTCTCTCTCTATTCAAACATACTGCAGTATTCTGGTAAGTGGTTTACATTCATCCATGTGTTCAATTTCTGCAACCTCCTTGAGGTTTAGAGAACAACTGTACCCCAATGGCATTCACAATGCTCTATGGTTTTTTGGACGCCTGGTTTCCTGACCAGAACAATCACATATTGCTGCTTATTGCAGTCTAGGGGTCTGCAGGAGACAGCTCTATCCTGTTATTTACTGAATGTGCCACACCATAGATCAAAGATCGTGTTTTAAGCTACTGGCAACAATTTATTTCTATTCTTTTGAATTGAAGAATTGCATTATTGCGAAAGGGAAGGGTTTCCATACAAATTAGTCATGCTATATTTCTTATAAATAGGCATAAAGTTGTATGGAAACCACAACTTTTCATATTATCTTAAATATAACCTTGTTATATTGTGAATTTATAACAAACACTACCTTTGGATATTTTTTTACTTTATGCAAGTTTTTATCAGTTATATGCACGTAACTCATTAGAACTTGGCAGAAATTATCCTGTAAACCAGAAATGTCAAATATGCAAAATAATGTGAAGAGACATCATTGATGGCAGAAATTATCCTGTAAACCAGAAATGTCAAATATGCAAAATAATGTGAAGAGACATCATTGATGGCAAGGAAAGTCTTTTTGAAAGATCCATGCATTATACAAGATCTCAATTGCCATCAATGTTCTGCTAGAATCTTGAACTGGCAAAAATAGAGCTAAAAAAGGACACATCATTTCGCAGTTTTGTAAATGTACCTCAAAAGGGGCATGAAATCTGTCCTTGTTTTGTTGAGGGTGTGTTTGACTTTTTCCTTCCATATAGAGTCATACAATGTGGAAACAGTCCCATCAGCCCAACTTGCCCACACCGACCAACATGTCACATCTACAATAGTCCCACCTGCCTGCATTTGGCCCATGTCCCTCTAAATCTATCCTAACCATGTATGTTCCACTCATTCTTGTGACTCAGAAGGTACCCATTCAATTTATTTATTTTATGCTTTCTGCTGGAGCATCCAGCAGTGCCATCCACCCACATTTGTATTTAACCTGTTCTCTCTTACATGACCATCAATTCCTCTCGGTTTTTTTTTGAGAAATAATAAACTGCACACAAACTCTTCAAACTTGGTCCCCATAGACTGCTGAGGCCATTGGTAGATCAATAGAAAAATCAAGATCTATAAAACCGTTTGGAAGTAATTCCTCTTCTTATTCTCCCAAAAAATGATTTATAATTCTCTCAGTCATACTATTTCAGGAAGGGTGCCCATCTGATGGAATGTCACATTGCGTATACCAAACATAGGTAACAATAAACAGGCAAGTCTGCTGAAATCTTAGAAACACAATACATAATCGGAGTCTGAAGAAGTGGTGTCCACCTGAAAACATTGTCCATCCACTTCGTCCACAGTTGCTGTCTGAGCCGTTGGGTTCCACCAGCAGTTTGCTGTTTGTGTAACATATGTCAAAAGTTCAAAGAAAACTGTGCAAACACAGAGGGGATAAGAAGAGAGATAATGAGAGTAGGAAGGTACACAAAAAAGCTGGAGAAAGGGCCGAAACCCTTCTTCAGACTGAAGAAGGGTTTCGGCCCGAAACGTTGCCTATTTCCTTTGCTCCATAGATGCTGCTGCACCCGCTGAGTTTCTCCAGCTTTTTTGTGTACCTTCGATTCTCCAGCATCTGCAGTTCCTTCTTAAACAATGAGAGTAGGAATATTGATGAGTGAGAGTATGTATAGATGAGAGAAACATTTGTTACAGCATTGCCTCTTCTCATCTCTGGTTGCAATTTTATTGCCATTTGGTGCTATCTGGCTGAGATTACTTGGAATAAAACTGGGATTTTAAACATTGCAGGGCCATCAAGAAACTTGTAATACCGATTGACAGTTCCAAAATATTAGATGCATTGATATACTCCTGACACGCACACAGAGCAAACCATCTGCCCAATCAAACTACAATTCTTGAATCCAAGTTTTATCACTTGCACAATAACATTTAACTACTGCGCTCTTAACAGCCTTATGTGGAATGCTCACGCTACTGAGCCAACTTTTTGGAATTACCCTGAGATGAAATGCCACACACAATGGGCAGAAACAGGTTTTAGTGATTCCAAACAGTGCCACCCGTCTGTAACCAAAGACCAGCTACAGGTGAAGATAGACACAAAATGCTGGAGTAGCTCAGCAGGACAGGCAACATCTCTGGATAGAAGGTATGAGTGACGTTTGAGGTCAAGACTCTTCTTCAGCCATTCTCCAGCTTTTTTATGTCTATCTTCGGTGTAAACCAGCATCAGCAGATCTTTCCTACACAGATTTACATGTGCTTCTTTCAGTCCTTTGTGGAATCTCAAGCCTGTTTCCATCCATAAGGCCATCAGTCCCAGATTTTATTAAGACTGATTACAGTTTACCATCACATTATTTCTCCCTCAATGAACAAAGTTGGCCCATATATTTGCAGATGACACATTAAATTTATTTAGCAGCACAGCAGCCTTTAACTTTTATGTTCATTGCAATTTTTCAGCAGCTCTTACAGCTATGAAAAGTGAAACATATTGTTAAAATACAAACACTGGGGCTACCTGAGTGTATATCATAGGAAAGCTGGGTGGCAGTGTGAACTGTGAGGAGGATGCTATGAGGATGCAGGGTGACTTGGACAGGTTGGGTGAGTGGGCAGATGCATGGCAGATTCAGTTTAATGTGGATAAATGGGAGGTTAACTACTTTGGTGGCAAAAACAGGAAGGCAGATTATTATCTGAGTGGTGTCAAGTTGGGAAAAGGGGAAGTACAACAAGATCCTGTTCATCAGTCACTGACAGTAAGCATGCAGGGACAGCAGGCAGTGAAGAAAGAAAATAGCATGTTGGCCTTCATAACAAGAGGAGTTGAGTATAGGAGCAAAGAGGTCCTTCTGCAGTTGAACATGGCCCTAGTGAGACCACACCTGGAGTATTGTGTGCAGTTTTGGTCTACAAATTTGAGGAAGGACATTCTTGCTATTGAGGGAATGCAGCGTAGGTTCACAAAGTTAATTCCCGGGATGGAGGGACTGTCATATGTTGATAGAATGGAGCAGCTGGGCTTGTATACTGGAATTTAGAAGGATGAGAGGCAATCTTATTGAAACATATAAGATTATTCAGGGTTTGGACGCGCTAGAGGCAGGAAATGATCATGGCTGATGTTCCTGATGTTGGAACCAGGGGCCACAGTTTAAGAATAAGGGGTAAGTCATTTAGAATGGAGAGGAGGCAAAACTTTGTGAATCTGTGGAATTCGCTGCCTCAGAAGGCAGTGGAGGCCAATTTTCTGGAGGCTTTCAAGAGAGAGTTAGATAGATCTCTTTAAGATAGAGTGAGGGGATATGGGGAGAAGGCAGGAATGGGGTACTGATTATGGATGATCAGCCATGATCACAGTGAATGGCAGGTGCTGGCTTGAAGGGCCAAATGGCCTACTCCTGCACCTATTGTCCTTGTCTATTGTAATAAAAAGTACAAATACTACTTTTTGGGAAGTTGAGGCATATCTTATATTTTTATCTTCTTGTTTGTCTCTTTGAATGTGTCCTTACTTCACAGCTTCACCATGCAAGAGGATGGCTAGAGATCTAAGTTCAGACAAACTTATCACCTATTACGTACTAATACATGCACCATATTGCATGCCGCTGCCATTCTGGTTTTGCACATACATCAAAAATCATCCAAGTTATCGATATTCTAATTATTGTATACCCATGATTCATTCTCTGAGCTGAAACTGATATTGAGCAGAATGGAAAATAATGGAGGTCCATTCTGATATTATTCTGCGCACCTTGATACCCATATAAGAAAGATAAATGGTACAAGCATGATGCAGAATCTGATTCATAACCAAACTTTAAGTTACTAGTTGGTGGAAATAATCAAATACTCCAATTCAAAACAAGTACAATTATGCAATCGCATTCAATAGTCAAATGAAAACAGTATTCTACATAATCAAAAATTAAAAAATGCGGTTACTAGAAATCTGAAATTTTAAAAAAGTGCTCTCCAAGTTGAAGACTCTTCATCAACTTCCTCAGGCTCTTCAATCTAAACATGAACTGTCCTTTTTCCATCGATGTACCAGTATTTGATTCTGATCAGTACCGTTATGTACATGTATTTGAGGTATCTGGCATTAATTGAGAAACACAGGAGTGGACTTTGTTGTGTCAGTGCCAATTACCTTTTAGAAAGGAAGATATTTAATGAACAAAATACCCATGCTATTGCCACCTGGTTGGAATAAGTGAAAGGAATTTATTTATCTAGCATTAGGAAATCCCTACTTGCAAATAATAAATGCGGATGAATTGGATGAATTCCATATGCATCCTGACATCCTGACACACTGGCATTGTTGAATCAAGTACACAATTTGTTTTCTTTTGATTTACATTCCAGTTCTGCCCTTCCTTGTATCCCAATTGCATTTATGGTCCATTTAAACAGTGTCATATTTTTCCAGCACTCACCAACCCTGTCTGTAGACTAACAGAAAAATGCAGATATGATGATTGTGATTTTCTGACACATGTACTTGGTAGGTTCACTTCCTCACCATAAATGCAGAATCAAAATATCCCTTCTATTCTGTTGATTAAGAAAGAGGCTTTGGCTGACACAGGATATCTACCTCAAATAGAAATAAATAGAATTTTCAATTACATTTCTTTCATTCATGTCCATAAATGCATCAATGAAAACATAATTGAAAGTACTTTTAATGTATTTTTATGGAGATAACCAAAGATTGTTCCAGAAATTGATTTATACATTGGAAAAAGAAAATGTGTTCAAAACAGATCTAGTGTGTCTGTACTCGATGTCTCATTCTCTTGAATGTATTTCAGAATATCCAGTTCATTCATGGCAGCCACAGTGCTTCTGGAGGAACTAGCTTCTGTTGCAAGATTGTTTCTCATTTCAGAGGGGCAGGCGGGCTTCTTGAACACAGCTGGTTTGGTTGGTCCAGCCGGCTTCTTTGCCATGGCCGGTTTGGTTGGCACAGTTGGCTTGGTTGGCACAGTTGGCTTGATTGGCACGGTTGGCTTGGTTGGCTTGGTTGGCGCGCAGTTGGCTTGGTTGGTGCAGTTGGCTTGGTTGGCGCAGTTGCTTTTGTTTCATTACTGGCCCTCGGCTTCAGTAATTTATCCAAGTCATCTTCAACTCTGAAAGTAATAAAGAGCACAAAATACACAATTAGTGATGTTACTATTATTTGCCTGCTATATTTTTTCTTTGGAAAAAAAGTACAGCAAATGGCAATTGCAACTGCTATCTGTACAACCAGAAACATTTAAGAATATACAAAACTCTAATCTGCCCTGCTCAAAGCAATAGCAAATGAGCAAAAATATATTTGCTGCCCAAGATAAGGCTGAATTATGTTAAAAATATAAGAAAATATTAAATGAATTCCTGGGCCAGCTTACAACTTATATTGTAGTCTCAAAGCAGGCTTTTCTCCAAGAGATCAATACAGAAAGGCAAGTCTAGGCTTACATCAGGGAGACTAAGCGTAGGTTGGGCGATCGTTTCGCCGAACACCTCCACTCAGTCCACAATAACCAAATAACCAACCTGATCTCCCAGTGGCTCAGCACTTCAACTCCCCCTCCCATTCCCAATCTGACCTCTCTGTCCTGGGTCTCCTCCATTGCCAGAGTGAGCAACAGCGGAAATTGGAGGAACAGCACCTCATATTCCGCCTGGGGACCTTGCGTCCGGATGGCATTATCATTGAATTCTCCCAATTTTGCTAGCCCTCGCTGTCTCCTCCCCTTCCTTAACCTTCTAGCTGTCTCCTCCCACCCTCCTATCCGCCCGCCCTCGGGCTCCTCCTCCTCCCCTTTTCCTTCCTTCTCCCCCCCACCCCCCATCAGTCTGAAGAAGGGTTTTGGCCCGAACCGTCGCCTATTTCCTTCGCTCCATAGATGCTGCTGCACCTGCTGAGTTTCTCCAGCAATTGTGTGTACCTTAGGCTTGCCTCAAGTTGATGTGTATTGAGATAATGAATTACTTTAAAATGCGTCTAGCATTTGACAAGAGAGGAAGCCCAGATTAATCCGAGTAAGGGGTATTGGGACAATGTCCGATGCCTTTGAGGTATGCAGTGACATGGCTTTGATATGCAAGTATCTTGTACCAAATGTCCGATGCCTTTGATATGTAAAGTCCATGACAAGATGCGACGAGACAACTCAGACGCATCCTGTAGTAACGTGTATTCTCTGTACCTCTGACCATGACTAATGTTTGTGGAATGTGCTAAGGTGACAAAAAAACACCATATAATACCATATAATTCTGTTGTTCAGGGAAGTGGACTGAGGACAGCCAAGTGTCTGTATTGCTCGGTACACAAAATTGCTGGAGAAACTCAGCGGGTGCAGCAGCATCAACGGAGCGAAGGAAATAGGCAACGTTTCAGGCCGAAACCCTTCTTCAGACTGATGGGGGGTGGGGGGGGGAAGAAGGAAGGAAAAGGGAAGGAGGAGGAGGGTGGGAGGAGACAGCTCAAGGGTTAAGGAAGGGGAGGAGACAGTAAGGGCTAGCAAAATTGGGAGAATTCTATGTTAATGCCATCCGGACGCAAGGTCCCCAGGCGGAATATGAGGTGCTGTTCCTCCAATTTCCGCTGTTGCTCACTCTGGCAATGGAGGAGACCCAGGACAGAGAGGTCGGATTGGGAATGGGATGGGGAGTTGAAGTGCTGAGCCACCGGGAGATCAGGTTGGTTATTGCGGACTGAGCGGAGGTGTTCGGCGAAACGATCGCCCATTGTCTGTATTGCTCATTTGACTAGGGTTTTCTTGCCACTTCCATCGGCCGATAATAAATAAAGTTTTGAACTGGTCTGCAACCGTATTGTGAGTTGTCTGTTTATTAAGAAGCGAACCTGTTTGTTTGAATAAAAGTAACTTTTTCATTGGCGTTTTGTCGGCAGAACTGCTGAATGTGCAAGAGGTTGCAGATTTTGCCGGGACTGGAAAGGGAGAAAATTGAGCTCTTATCAGTCCGTTGCAACTGATTCCTAGACATTCCCAGGAACATATGTGACCCTTCATCAGACGTTGAATTGGTTCCCTGCCGTGGTTCTTAGAAACAGACAAAGGTAAGACCAATTGGTTTTGTGTATGTATTTTTAAGAAGGAATTGAGAGGTTCTCTTTCTCTCGCTCTCTCTCGCTCTCTCTCTCGCTCGCTCTCCCTCCCTGAGACCCGCGTTTCTCAACCTGGCAGAATTGTCAATTTTAAAAAACAGATTATATATATATATATATATATATATATATATATATATATATATATATATATATATATATATATATATATATATATATATATATATAATATTGATTATAATATATATATGATTAGCGGATCTGTTTTATTTTAATCTGTTTTTTTAAATTGACAATTCTGCCAGGTTGAGAAACGCGGGTCTCGATTAGTGAGTGCCGGGTTGAGAAAATTGGGTCTGTCTGTTTTTTGAATTGAAAAGTCTGCCAGGTTAAAGAAGAAAAAACAACAACAAAAAAGGGCCTCTTTTTTTACAATTGAGAACCCCCTCTCTCCCTCTCAATAATTAGAGAATTTATCAGGTTGAGAAACTCGTGGCTATGGACAATACTATGGATTAAAGTAATGGGTGATCGCCCGTCCAACATGTGTGTTATTTGAACCCTAAAAGTAACAACAACTATATAATATTGTTAGACAATTAAAAGAGCAGAGATGTTGATATGGGAAAGGAATGCAGGAAAGAAATGGAAGAACGGAATTAAGGAATGGAAAGCGGAAGCAGAAAAGATGCATGAGGAGAGTAGAGATCGGTTGGATGGATACTACATGTAAGAAAGAGATAGAGTTAAGAAACAATGATAGCACTAAGAAAATATGGAAAGTATTGCAACTAGAATGCCATTGGGCTGAGGAACAAGAGAAACGAATTAAGAGACAGGCAGGAGGTAAGAAGCAGGTGATGATTAGTAAAAATAAACCCAGTACTGATAAATCCTCCGGAGAGGACCTCATGTCTGGCACGACGACCCTGTTTGGTTGTGAAGATGAGGATTTAGATAATCGCTGGAGACGTCCACCTCCCTATGCCCCACCAGTAGCGATGGCATCCTTACCTGTAGCAGCTCCGTCAGTAAGTGTTCGGCACGGACTAGAAGGGTCGAGATGGCCTGTTTCCGTGCTGTAATTATTATATGGTTATAGCAACATCCCCACACCCCGAAGTTCCGACCTTACAAAGCTCCCCAGAATTGGGAGCACGGGAATGCCCTTTCTGTGCGTAACTTGCTCAAGGCATTGATGCTTCCAGAACAGCTGGCCATTATTAAATGTGCCGCCCACACTGGTGCTGGGGACCCTATAACCAAAGGCAATGCGTTTGCTGATAGTTTAGCCAAATAGCAGCCTATGCATCCAAATGCGTAGTGACAGCAGGTAAACAGATGCTAGCAAATAGAACGGTCCTGCCAGACATGAGGGAGGTATGTATATTACAGAGGGATGCCTCTGATATCCAAAAACAACTAATGGAAACGAGAGGGCTGTGCCATTGATTCAGCTTGGACAAGTTTGTGTACCTGATGCATTTTTACCTGTCTTACTAACATATATTCACTCCCTTACACATGCTGTTAAGGAGGGAATAATGTCAGAAATAGCATTAATGAGGTTGGAAACTGTTGCAGTTGGTGGACAGGCAGAAAAGAGAAAAAAAAAAGCAAAGGATTGGGCTGCAAAATGAAGTGACAAGTTTTGTGATACTTTGAATAAAAGTAACTTTTTCAAAGAAGGATTCAATATCACGCACTTGGGGTTTCACAGACTAGGAACACTGGTATCAGTGGATGGTTAATAAGAAAAGCTGAAACTTAATGCAAAGGAAACTGGTAGAAAATTTAGTCCAATTTAGTTCTGTGATGAATTTTATTTTACATAACCAGCAATGCGTATTCATCCCAGGAGAACCATTACAAATTTTGAAAGTGGGCCTTACAATCTTAGGTTTAATTTGCTTTCAATTGAATTGGAGAAATTCAAAAGTACAGATTAAGAGAGAAGCAGTAGAATGGCATAGTGTGTGGCCCTAAAATGATGCAATTTATCTTAAATCTTTTCTTTATTTAAAAGTTATTACATACAAGCCACCTACTGATATTGAGCAGTTTAACAAACTAATGAATATTGTCTGTTTTGATAATAAAATATTTGGACAGTGAATGTAGGAAGCAGCTTTCCTTTAAAAAAAGAGCATGTTTTATCAGTCACTCTTCTTTAAATTACTAATTCTGCACTAAACTAACACCTACACATTGTACAAGATACAAGATACAAGAGATTTATTCATCACATGTGCCAGATCGCACAGTGAAATGAAATTTCCATACAGCCATACAATTTAAAAAAAAGGGACACAACACACTGTAGGGTCTGACATAAAACATCCCCACACAGCAGAATCAAAGTTTCCCACTGTGTGGGAAGGCACCAAAGTCAGTTTCTTCCTCCATTGTTCCCCGTGGTCAGGGCCTCCCCGTGCCCTCCGCAGTTGCCGCTACGGGCAGCCCGATGTTCAGGACCGCTCGCCGAGGTGTTGTAAGTCCGACGTCGGGGCTGCAGGACGTCCTCAGCGGCGTGGACACCAGAGTCGGCTCCCTCCTACTGGAGTCGGCGGCTTCCAAAGGCCGCAGGCCGCGCCGGGTGGTGACTGCTGCTGCAGACCCTCTGCAAGGCGCCCCAGGTCTCCACAATGCCGTTCAGCGCCGCCCGCGTTGGAAGCTCTCCGCACCAGAGCTCCACGATGTTGGAGCAATGGCCCAACGCTCCGGAGCTCCAAACGGCGACCCAGGTAGGCATCGCCCGCTCCGCGGTGACTCCAGCGCTGCGCCGCCGCTGTAGCAGCCCTGGTCCGGTTCCCAGTCCCCGGCAGGAAAGGTCACTCCAGTTTTGTTGCCAGTTAGAGTTGTTGCCACCCTCTGTAGTGTGGCATGATTAAATTGGCCAATGAGACTTGGACTTTGGCTGGTGATCTTAACTCATTAATTCCACCGTTCCACCCAGCGAAGTCTGTATGTGAGTGTGCAGCATAAGTACTCTCAAGGTTCTAGATAGCTTTGAGTATCTTTTGGAATTTTCTGAGAAAGCGATGCTGTCATATATACAATTATAAGAGGCACAGATAGGGTAGACGGTCAGAACCTATTTACCAGATGATCCTAACAGACTGGAAATCATCTACACCCCCATGCTTCGAAAAATGGCTCAATGAAATGATAATAATCATACAGATGGAAAGGATACGCTTCTACAACTCCAAGGTACCAAACAGCTTTTTAAGTGTTTGGTGACCATTTATCAACCATCTCAAAGTCCAATAATTTCATATTATCTGCAGTGATGTAGTCTTGTGACCTTTACTTCTTCTTTTGCAATGCATGACTGTGTAGCACCATGTGGATTATACCAATACTGTTATGTCTGGCAGCTTTGTTTTATTACTATTTTTTTTTAAATTATAATTTTTTTTTTTTCCTGTTGTCTTTTTCAGTTTTTATTTATTTATTTTTGATTGTTTTGTTCTGTTTTGTTAAAAAATTGTATAAAATAATAAAAAAATATTAAATACAGAACCTATTTACCAGGGTGCAAATGTCCAACTCTAGAGGGCACAGTTGTAAGGTAAGAGGGGTAAAGTTTAATGGAGATGTGCAAGACAAGTTTTTTTTTTTACACAGTGAGTGGTGGGGTCTTGGTACACATTGCCAGGGATGGTGGTGGAGGCAGATACAATCATGACGTTTAAGAGGCTTTTAGATAGGCACATGAAATGCTTCGAGAGGCTGATCAAGGACTACATCTGCGTCTTCCTCCTTCGTACCATGGATCCGCTGCAGTTCGCATACCGTCAAAACACCTCCCTTCACCACATCCAGTTTAAATATCATTTGGAATATTTTGGAGGACCAAGAAACCAAGAACCAACCAAGATCCACAGATGATGCGGTCTCCCAGGTTTTGCACACCACTCTCTCTCACCTTGATAGCCAGAAGGGGTGTGTGTGTGGGGGGGGGGGGGGGGGGGTTCAGGTTCAGGTCCAACTCCATCATTATGTTTGATGATAACACAGTGGTGGTGGGCCTGATCTCCGATAACGATGAGAAGGCCTACCGGGAGGAGGTGGCTGATCTGGCACTCTGGTGTCGGAATAATAGCCTCCTCTTGAATGTCACAAAAACTAAGGAGTGTGGACTTTAGAAGAGAACAACCAAGGATGTACACGCCACTGGGGATAAATGGGACTACTGTAGATAGGGTGAGCAGCTTAAATACCTGGGAGTCCACATCACAGAGGATCTGACATGGACAACACACACTGCCGCACTGGTGAGAAAGGCAAGGCAACGCCTTTACCACATCTGGCAGCTGAAGAAATTCAGAGTCTCTCTGAGGATCCTTCAATCCTTCTACCATGGAAACATCTCGATCTGGTTTGGCAACAGCTCTGCGAAGGACAGGAAGGCTCTGCAGAGGGTAGTGCGAGCGGCCGAACGCACCACGGGAACTACACTCTCCCACCCTGCAGGACCTATACACCAGGAGGTGCAGATCCAAAGCCAACAAAATCATGAAGGACCACTACCACCCCAGCAACGGACTGTTCCAGCTGCTGCAAGCTCCTCTGCGATCTTGCAGCACAAACAGAGAGGCTGAGACGGAGTTTCTTCCCACAGGACTGTAAACTCTGATCTCACCAAGGCAAAAAAACTGTTGCGTCTTCTTTTTAAAAAATTAAAAAAAATGTAAATATTGGTTCTGTCCTGTTGTTTTGCACAATCCCGCAGGCATTGCCACTTTCATTTCACTGTACATCTTGTATGTGTATGTGACAAATAAAGTTGACTTGACTTTGAAGTGCATGGAATAGAGGGATATAGATCAAGTACAGGCACATGAGATCAACATAACTTGGTATCATGGTTAATGCAAACATTGTGGGCTGAAGGGCTTGATCCTGTGCTGGACTGTTCTATTGAAACCAATCAATCTGTTTTCTGCTCGCAAACATGGCTGATGGGGAATTGACAGGTTTTGGCAATGATAAGTCATTTAGAAAGCATATGCCACAAGAGGCATGTGTTTGTGTAGATAAATTAAAACAGAGTTAAGTTTGTTTCCAAAAGTTAACTTCAGTTCACCTGCTGCCTAAAATAAAGCCAATTCAACAACTTGTGTGTATGCAAGTGCTTTACTAGTTGCTTTTTGTAAACCGGACAAGCTTGAATTTCACCATGATCACAGCAATGTTACACTATCATTCCTCTGTTTCAGACTTGTGGAATTAGGAATTGGGCAGTACAATGTGGGTACGTTTTTGAAACTATTGTGGGAATAACCGGCTATCTTACAGATAACAAAATCTAAGAAAGATCAGATTTTTAAGACAGCAACTGAAAATAAACATCAAAACATGTATTACAAAAGTTCAGTTCCCTTTAAAGGGACCACTTTCTTAATTATTGAAATAAGTACCTCAACAATTCTTCAGTGTCCTCATCAAGGTTTACATTCACAGTGCTGCCTTTAAGCTCACCAGGACATGGAAGTAATAAAGGATCATTGGTTTGGACAGTTCCGCCCAAATCTGGGTCCTCAAACAACCTAAAGTCAGCTACAGAACAAGTTATTGTTAATAAACCGTTAGCTTTACAAAATAAATGTTTCACATTATAATTCAGCTATTAACCAGACTTTATTGCTTGCGGATCAGATAATAGTTAGATTCTACAGGCAAACTTTTAGTTCCTGTTAAACATAATCCAATGTTGTGTGCAAAGCATTAACTGTGCCGCTTGCTCAAGATGAATGGTTAACCTATTTATACTGGAAATAATAACTGGTGACCCTTCCTTGAATGATGGAAAATGTTAAACCAAAGGCAATTAGATGCATAAAGAAACAGAAGTTAAACACATGGGTTTTACAATAATGGAATATTGAAGCAATAGTAATTATTGTAATCTTGAAATACACATCAATGGGGGAAAATTGATATAAATATGTAAAATATAACTAACACCCATCAATTTGCCTTCATATCAGAAAGCAAGAAACAATAGAATATGGATATCCAACCATCTTCTTGAAATTTTCCGTCTACCTGCCTAACTGAACAAAACGCTAAAGTAAAAAAAAAATCAGATTCAATCCCAATTCACAAGCAATATCTACACTAGCTGATTATAACAAAGCCGAACACCTCCGCTCAGTCCGCAATAACTTGGCTCAGCACAAACTTCCCCTCCCCATTCCCAATCCGACCTCTCTGTCAATGGGTTGCTTGCGTCCGATATGGCATTGCTTCAAAAACAAATTGCTTGCGTTCGGATGGCCAATTCTCCCAATTTTGCTAGCGCTTGCTGTCTCCTCCCCTTCCTTAACCCTCGATCTATTCCTTCTTCTCCCCCACCCCCCATCAGTCTGAAAAAGGGTTTCGGCCCGAAACGTCGCCTATTTCCTTCGCTCCATAGATGCTGCTGCACACCGCTGATTTGGGGCCATTTTTTTTCTGTTCAAAATGTCTCTAAAAATATACGCTTCCTATTTTATTGTTTAAAATAGCAAGAGTAATCACAGCTGCTTTGTCATTCAGTACTATCCTTATTTCTCTACTTCACCTTCAATCAGGAACACAATCCTAACCAGAGATCACCTCTTGCTCCACCATGAATTGTTTTTTAAAATTGTGTATTTTTTGCACTCATCTTTTTTGCAGTCTCTTAAACTATCCTGTAAAATCTATGTATAATGCATGCTTTTGTGTATAACTGAATTACTTCCTCGATGCCACTGCAAGCACACAAACATCACGTGCAAGCCTTTACTGTCGTTTTTACTGACAATTATGTTTTTTTTTAGGGTGGCACAGTGGAGCAGCTGCTGCCTCACAGCGCCAGACACATGGGTTTCAATCCTGACCTCAGTTGTCTCTGTGGAGTTTGCACGTTCTACCTATGACCACGTAGGCTTCCTCCTATATTCCAAAGACGTGTGGATTAGGCCAATTGGCCTCTGTAAATTGTCCCGTGGATATGGTGTCGATGAGAAAGTGGGACTATATGGAACTAGTGTGAATTGGTGATCGATGGTCAGCATAGACTCAATGTGAATTGGTGATCAATGGTTGGCATGGACCCAGTGGGTCCCTATATTCTAAACCAAACCTGTACCTCACCATATTGTGCAAAGGACCATAAACTCAGCTTGACCTGGCCACCCGTTTCCTTTCTGTATAAAAGTCTATGTTCTTAAATATATACAGCAGCTTGGCTCGAAAGAATACTATGATAAAAAATTTCACAGGTTCATTAATCTGAATGAAGAAATTTATGTTCCTAAATATCTTCATCCATTTCTTGTGTGATGAGACAGAGGAAACATTTTGTATATAATCAGCCTTTTGACCCATCAGAACTTTTTTCATTGCAATGAAATCTTCCCTCATTCTTCCAAATATAGTGAACACTAGCCTAGTCCACAGTTCCCCTGTACTCCCTCTTAAGCAAATGCACACGTTTTTTTGGAAAAGAGGTCTAAAACTGCACAGTTGTGTAAAACCTACTCCAGTTGTGGCCTTTCCTACATAACTCATCCTTGCTCTTGCATTCAAAACCTTCTGTAATGGCTACTGTGTTTGGGAAATGAAGATCAGAAGTGAATTGGAGCAGGAATGTGTAATTTTGGTTGAGCACACTTTGGAAACCATTCTAGCAGACTGGAAAATACAGGAAATTATTTAGCATCAGTGTGATTCAGTGCCAGTACCTTTGGGAAGTTCAAGTTTTCAAACCCATTTTCTGAAATTGAAGCACAGCATCTAGGTTAGCATTCCCGCAGTATTGCGAGAATCAGCACTGTTAAAGGATAATTCCTGCTGAAATATTAATGTTTCAATGTTTAAGAAGGAACTGCAGATGCTGGAAAATCGAAGGTAGACAAAAATGCTGGAGAAACTCAGCGGGTGAGGCAGCATCTATTGAGCGAAGGAAATAGGCCGACGTTTCGGGTTGAGACCCTTCTTCAGACTCCAGGACTGATGTGGGGGGGGGGAGGGACAAGAAAGAAAGGAAGAGGCGGAGACAGTGGGCTGTGGGAGAGCTGGGAAGGGGAGGGGAAAGAAGGACCGAATGCCAAACCTGTTACAAAGCCCCTGTCCCACTGTACGAGGTAATTCAAGAGTTCTCCCAAATTTTCAACAATGTCCATAGCGGGTCCATAGGAGTTTTGTGGACCTGCTAAATCTGCTACTTGGATGAAAAGCTGTGGCATTGGGAAACCTTGAGAGCCCATTCCTCACCCAGCAACACAATGTGGAGAGGCTGCCCCTGATGGCTGTGGTTGGAGGTGCTGCAATGTGTAGCCTCTCAGTAATGAGATGCGGCGCGGACACACCGCGACGCCCTGTGTCTCCCTAGAATGGGAAAAATAGCAACGATCCCCTTACCTGCTTCAAGGCTGCTCACTCGGAGCAGTCTTGTACTCATCTCGTACAGCCGACAGGAACTTCTGGACTTCGGTTCCTGCGGCTGCAACAACTTTTTGGACAATCTCCCTCTTCCGTCTGAGCTCATCAGAGCAGAGACATTTCGCGCCACACCAGGGCATCGGAAATGTCCTCGCCTTCAGGGAACGGAGATTCCCCTCCTCCACCCTAGATGAGGTTCGCACCCGAGGGTCTCTTCCATACCCCCGCAACACTGCTCTCTCTCCCCATCCCCCTCACTCGCAACAAGGGCAGAGTCCCCCCCGGTCCTCACCTTTCACCCCACCAGCCTCCAAATACAACAAATAATCCTCCGCCATTTCCGCCACCTCCAACGTGACCCCACCACTCGCCACATCTTCCCATCTCCCCCCATGTCTGCCTTCCGCAAAGACCGCTCCCTCCGCAACTCCCTTGTCAATTCTTCCCTTCCCTCCCGTACCACCCCCTCCCCGGGCACTTTCCGTTGCAACCGCAAGAAATGCAACACCTGTCCCTTCACTTCCCCCCTCGACTCCATTCAAGGAACCAAGCAGTCGTTCCAGGTGTGACAAAGGTTCACCTGTATCTCCTCCAACCTCATCTACTGCATCCGCTGCTCTAGATGTCAGCTGATTTACATCGGTGAGACTAAGCGGAGGTTGGGCGATCGTTTCGCCGAACACCTCCGCTCAGTCCGCAATAACCTACCTGAACTCCCAGTGGCTCAGCACTTCAACTCCCCCTCCCATTCCCAATCCGACCTCTCTGTCCTGGGTCTCCTCCATTGCCAGAGTGAGCAACACCGGAAATTGGAGGAACAGCACCTCATATTCCGCCTGGGTTGCTTGCGTCCGGATGGCATGAAGATTGAATTCTCCCAATTTTGCTAGCGCTTGCTGTCTCCTCCCCTTCCTTAACCCTCGAGCTGTCTCCTCCCATCCCCCCGCCCTCGGGCTCCTCCTCCTCCCTTTTTCCTTCCTTCTCCCCCCACCCCCCATCAGTCTGAAGAAGGGTTTCGGCCCAAAACGTCACCTATTTCCTTCGCTCCATAGATGCTGCTGTACCCGCTGAGTTTCTCCAGCATTTTTGTGTATCTTCGGGTAATTTGCTTTATGTGCATTGGATCGTTTTGCCAGTTTTCTGTTCAAAATGTCTCTAAAATATACGCTTCCTATTTTATTGTTTAAAATAGCAAGAGTAATCTGGATGGCCCTTTCAGCTGCTTTGTCATTCAGTACTATCACAGGTGATGCTCCAACTCAATACCAAATTCCTTCTTTCTCTACTTCACCTTCAATCAGGAAGCCCAATCCTAATCCTACCAGAGATCACCTCTTGCTCCACCATGAATTGTTTTTTAAAATTGTGTATTTTTGCACTCATCTTTTTTTGCAGTCTCTTAACTATCCTGTAAAATCTATGTGTAATGCATGCTTTTGTGTTTATCTGAGACTATTAGCCCTCGATGCCACTGCAAGCAACATTTTATGTTTTTTTAGGGTGGCACTGTGGAGCAGCTGCTGCCATACAGCGCCAGACACATGGGTTCAATCCTGACCTCAGTTGTCTCTGTGGAGTTTGCACGTTCTACCTATGACCGCTTAGGCTTCCTCCTATATCCCAAAGACGTGTGGATTAGGCCAATTGGCCTCTGTAAATTGCCCCGTGTATATGGTGTCGATGAGAAAGTGGGACTATATGGAACTAGTGTGAATTGGTGATCGATGGTCAGCATAGACTCAATGTGAACTGGTGATCAATGGTTGGCATGGACCCAGTGGGTCAAAGGGCCTATATTCTAAACCAAACCTGTACCTCACCATATTTGTGCCAAGGACCATAAACTCAGCTTGACCTGGCCACCCGTTTCCTTTCTGTATAAAAGTCTATGTTCTTAAATATATTCAGCAGCTTGGCTCGACAGAATTCTGTGATAAAAAAATTCACAGGTTCATGATTCTGAATGAAGAAATTTATCTTCCTAAATATCTTCATCCATTTCTTGTGTGATGAGACAGAGGAAACATTTTGTATATAATCAGCCTTTTGACCCATCAGAACTTTTTTCATTGCAATGAAATCTTCCCTCATTCTTCCAAATTATAGTGAACACTAGCCTAGTTGACCTAATCACGTATCACAGTTCCAAGTATTAGTTGACAAACCTTCACTGTACTCCCTCTTAAGCAAATACACCCTTTTTTTGGAAAAGAGGCCTAAAACCGCACAGTTGTGTAAAACCTACTCCAGTTGTGGCCTTTCCTACATAACTCATCCTTGTTCTTGCATTCAAAACCTTCTGTAATGGCTACTGTGTTTGGGAAATGAAGATCAGAAGCAAATTGGAGCAGGAATGTGTAATTTTGGTTGAGCACACTTTTGGAAACCATTCTAGCAGACTGGAAAATACAGGAAATTATTTAGCAACAGTGTGATTCAGTGCCAGTACCTTTGGGAAGTTCAAGTTTTCAAACCCACTTTCTGAAATTGAAGCACAGCATCTAGGTTAGCATTCAACGCAGTATTGCGAGAATACAGCACTGTTAAAGGATAATGAAAAAATGCTGAAATATTAATGTTTGAGTAATGTTTAAGAAGGAACTGCAGATGCTGGAAAATCAAAGGTAGACAAAAATGCTGGAGAAACTCAGCGGGTGAGGCAGCATCTATTGAGCGAAGGAAATAGGCGACGTTTCGGGTTGAGACCCTTCTTCAGACTGATGTGGGGGGGGGGGGGGGGGGAAGAAGAAAGGAAGAGGCGGAGACAGGAGGCTGTGGGAGAGCTGGGAAGGGGAGGGGAAAGAAGGAGAAAGCAGGGACTAACGCTCAGTTAGAGAATTGCCAAAATGTTAATGTTAGAAAAAAGCTCAGTTAAGCCCCTGTCCCACTGTACGAGGTAATTCAAGAGTTCTCCCAAATTTTCCCCTGATTTGAACTCGGAGAATGTCCATAGCGGGTCCATAGGAGTTTGTGGACCTGCCCCCTTGGAAATCTGCTACTTGGATGAAAAGCTGTGGCATTGGGAACCTGGTGTGAGCCCCATTCCTCCACAGGTGCCCCACCAGCAAAAGCACAATGTGGAGAGGCTGACCCTGATGGCTGTGGTTGGAGGTGCTGCAATGTGTAGCCTCTCAGTGATGAGATGTGGTGGCTCAGCCTACTCCCTGGCCACCATGTTGTGTGTCGACCATCGTTGGACCATGGCAGCACCTGCGCCATGGATTTATAGACCACCTCGATCATCCTTCAAACCCTCCAGTTCGGATAGAGTCATACAATGTGGAAACAGGTCCCACAGACCAACTTGCCCACGCCGACCAACTTGCCCCATCTACACTATTCCCACCTGTCTGCTTTTGGGCCATATCCCACTAAACCTACCCTATCCATGTACCTGACTAAATGTTTCTTAAATGTTACAATAGTACCTGCATCAACTACCTCCTCTGGCAGCTTATTTTCCACCCTTTGTGTACATTACTCCTCAGGCATTGAATCTCCTCTCCCCCCCCCCCCCTCCCCCCTCACCTTAAACATCGATACGAAACATCACCCATTCCATCTCTCCAGAGATGCTGCTTGTCCCACTGACTGACTCCAGCATTTTGTGCCAGTCTTCAGTTTAAACCAGCATCTGCAGTTCCTTCCTACACAAGTAGCCAAAGGCTGTCAGGACTGTCAGTGGATAGGGCCTCAAGATATGTGCTCAAGGCCTATTTATCATCAAAAGCCTGCTTTGCCTCACAAGATTCATGTAGGCTTCAGAAGGCAAGTTTGTTTTGCCCTCCGAATCCGGGAAAAGTGTATGGGGAGCAATGATGGCAAATACAGGCTGTGGGCCAGGACAAGCACAATCATGGCCATTGTCTGACTCTTCTTAAAAAAATGCCTCATGAATAAACCCTTTCATCTTGTCCTATCAACCCTATTGCTACTCAAATTCCTCCTGGAGTTCCCTTCAATACAGACCTTTCCATTCATTCTATCTTCCTTCTGTTTAAGTATGTACTTCCTTACAAAAATGTCTTGATTCTTCCAGTTCCCAAATCCTCAAATTGCCAACTCTTTCTCTCAGTACAAATACTGTCTGATCTGAAAAACTTTCATGCTTAATTTCAGATTTGCAGCAGCAGCATTTTAAATGTTAAAATTCATTAAATTTTTAATGTTAAATATTCATCTATACTGAATATAATCTTGATAATTGGTTTATTTCATAAATTCAATTATGATTTTCCAGATGTGGTGATGAGATTTGAAATGGATAATTAGATCTGACCACTGGATTATTAATCTAAGAAAAAAAATCACCTTGCTAACATTTTCCCTTTATACTGCTGGCAAAAATTATTTAAGGGAGTAAATTAAAGCAGTATAGTTTTAATTGGGCTTATTTTTATTAACGTTGTGGGGAATCATTTCACTGGTTTACATTTACTTTATCAACTTTATCAACATCCAGTAATATAATACCTAAACTAACTGTTACAAGCATCAAAGATCATGTGGAAATCATATAATACGGGTGGCACAGGTAGAGCTACTGCCTCACAGTGCCAGAGACCCGGGTTTGACCCTGACTTCAGGTGCTGTCTGTGTGGAATTTGTACATTCTCAGTGTCTACGTGGGTTTCCTCCGGGTGCTCCGGATTCCCTCCCACATCCCAAAGACGTGTGGGTTTGTCGGTTAATTGGCCTCTGTAAATTGCCCGATGCATAAGGAGTCATAAGGTCATAAGTAATAGGAGCAGAATTATGCCATTCGGCCCATCAAATTTACCCCGCCATTCAATCGTAGCTGATCTATCTCTCCCTCCTATCCCAATTCTCCCGTCTTCTCCCCATAACCGCAAGGTTCCACGCGCGTGGCTGAAGGCAGCCACAGTGCCCTGCAGCCTTCAGGGCAGCCGAGACGGTTCGGCGATGCAAGCAGGCCCGGCTCACTGCCGGCATGGACCAACGTCGGGTGGGTCCCGGCAGGCGTTCCAGCTCACCGCGAACCTACGACGATGGAAGGCCACCCGAGAATCGCTTGCCGTGGACTGAAGATCTACCAGTAGGACCGGTAGGCCTGCACATCACGGACTACGAACTCAGGCCTGAGCCACCAGCATTGACCAAGAACGAGAGGGACGTGCCACACGAGGTCGAAGTCCCAGGGGGCTGAGATCACGAAGAACAAAGAGGACCCGGCATGGGGGCTGGGGCCGAGAACAAGAGGGACCTGTGGTGGTGGGTGGGATGAAGAAGGGACCAACAATATTTAAGGGTACTTTGTAACTTTGTCTGCGCCTTGTGGCGGCTCGTTTGTGAACTGTGAATGCAAAAACAAATAATTTCACTGTACCTTCACAGTACATGTGACAATAAAGTATCCATCTCTCGACCCCTGACACCCATACTAATCAAGAATCTATCTATCTCTGCCTTAAATATATCAATTGACTTCCACAGCCATCTGCGGCAAGGAATTCCACAGCTTCACTACCTTGGAGTGGGATTGAAAGTGGGATAACAAAGGACCATTGTGAACGGGTGATCGATGTTTGCCGTGGCCTTGGTGGGCCGAAGGGCCTGTTTCCATGTTGTTTCTTTCAATCAATTATTACAAACAAATAATAGTTCTCAAAAATCCAAATTGAAAACAGCACAAAGCCTCCTCTATATACAGCGATAAAACCTCCAACATCCACGAGTCACTCAAAAAGGACAAAAATACATACATCTGCCTTTTAAACTAACATCACATTAACACATAAGTACCGAATTTTGAATGTGAACGCGAATGGTGCTAAGAGGGCATGGAGCAGTATAATTAATTTCCAGAACAAAATACAATTGTTTCAGAGACAGCAGGCGTTAGCAACAGCTCTGCAGCTGTTTCTCACATTTCTCTCCTCCAGGAATTCAGTTGTGCTGAATCACAAGTGGCGGTCAGACATTCACACCTCAATGCTTCCCCGACTTCTGCATGTTGTGTGTAGGAAGGAACTGCAGATGCTGGTTTGAAACAGATACGCACAAAAAGCTGGAGTAACTCAGCGGGACAGGCAGCATCTCAGAAGAGAAGCAACGATTGACCTTTCGGACGAGACTCTTCTTCTCTCCAGAGATGCTGCCTCTCCCGTTGAGTTACTCCAGCTTTTTGTGTCTATCTTCTGCCTGTTGTCGTTCAGGCTGCAAGTCCTGAAGACCAGCTGGAGGTCAAATGTCAGCATGGGCCTCTAGACACTCTGTTACCAGAAGCACTAGTGCGATAGTTTCAGTGTATTATAAAATCACAAAGTACTGTAAATTAATTAACGTGAATACATTCCGGCAAGATTGTTAATTATCGTGCAAGTACCTGGCACAAAGGATAATTTAAATTAAAGAGGGTCAACAGATGGTATTCAATTGCTGTGAAGATTTCTTGTCATATTTCTAACAAAATCCCCAGAGAACCTAAATAAATAACTGCAAACAACTATTTTTGATTTGCCAGGGTGTGTTCTGCTTATTCAAAGTCAATTTAAGACAGGATATTAGAACAGTCACCATGGAAATTCAGGACTAAACTTCCTTGAGTGACAACCAGAACAATTTACTAAACAAAAAAATGATAGCATCCTTTCCGGACCAATTAACAAATATATAACACCTACTAACATTGCTCACAAGATCATAAGATATACGAGTAGAACTAGGCCACTCGGCCCATCGAGACAGCTCCTAGTCTGTGCTCAATAAATAAATCAACAGATTATTCTTCATTTAATTGGAACACTGAGCACTGTCAGTAATTGGGACATCACAGGTTTTATTTCTTTAATGAAAAAAGTGTCCAATGACTTTCTCAGCCGCACTAGCAGCGTAACTCACAAACTCACATTACAGTTTAGTTAATATGAGGCAATGAAAAAGGTGGATCTTCATAAATATTCAACAGCTAAACTGCTTTGTGGGAAGGGAATGCGACAGTGCCAACAAATGTGGACAATGTGATTCTACCCCACATTGAGCGGCACGGTGGCGCAGCAGTAGAGTTGTTGCCTTACAGCTCCAGTGACCTGGGTTCGATCCCGACTTCGGGTGCTGTCTGTACAGAGTGTGTACGTTCTCCCCGTGATCGCTTGGGTTTCTCTTGAGATCTTCAGTTTCCTCCCACACTCCAAGGATGTACAAGATTGTAGGTTAATTGGCTTAAATGTGAAATTGTCGGTTAATGTGTGTTAATGTGCGGGGATCACTGTTCAGTGTGGACACGGTGGTCCAAAGGCCTTGTTTCCGCGCTGTATCTCCAAACTAAACCAAAACAAAATCAGATGGGTGACTCCTTCTGTTCGAAGATCGACATGGGAAAGTCAGTAAACACTGTCACCTAGTGTTGCTCATATTTACTAAGTCAGTACTCACCTTCCTTGAAAGTGGATTTTGTTGTGGCTGTTGTGGTGGAACCTTTAACTGGTTCAAAGAGCCCAGCATCAGCATCTACTTCGTCATCAAAAAGAGTAAACTTGTGTTTTGTCTGCTGCTTAGTAGACTCAGTGCTTCTTGCAGACTTCTTTTTATAGCTGAAAAAATATGCTTAATGTTAGTGAATACGATCACGAGGAGAGGTCCTTCAAAAGCAATTAACACAGTTTAATGCCTTTTAATGGCAATGCTATAATAGGAATGACGTTTAGCTATCATCGTTGTGCATTCCCCAACTGTGAATTTGCCACCCAAGAGCACTGTGACAGCGAGTTCAACAGGAGGACAGCAGGAACTCAAGAAAGTGCCTCATCACCACTTTCTCAAGGGCAATTAGTGATGGGCAATAAACAGTGGCTTTATCAGCTAAATCCATGTCCCATTAATAACTGGAATAATTCACAATAAGTGCGTCAAATAAATGCCCACTAGATATTAATGTGATTTACTTTTATTTCAGAAGTCTGAAGAAGGGTCTCAACCCAAAACGCCACCTATTCCTTCTCTCCAGAGTTGCTGCCTGACCCGTTGAGTTACACTTTGTGTCTATCTTCAGTGTAAACCAGCATCTGCAATTCCTCCTCACACACTCAGGATCTGCCCCCTTGTTGCACCTCATCTTAACCATATAACAATTACAGCATGGAAACAGGCCATCTCGGCCCTACAAGTCCGTGCCGAACAATTATTTTCCCTTAGTCCCATCTGCCTGCACTCAGACCATAACCCTCCCTCCATTCCTTTCTCATCCATATACCTATCCAATTTATTTTTAAATTATAAAATCGAACCTGCCTCCACCACTTCCACTGGAAGCTCATTCCACACAGCTACCACTCTCTGAGTAAAGAAGTTCCCCCTCATGTTACCCCTAAACTTCTGTCCCTTAATTCTGAAGTAACGTCCTCTTGTTTGAATCTTCTCAATGGGAAAAGCTTGTCCACGTCAACTCTGTCTTTCCCTCTCATCATTTTAAAGACCTCTATCAAGTCCCCCCTTAACCTTCTGCGCTCCAAAGAGTAAAGCCCTAACTTGTTCAACCTTTCTCTGTAACTTAGTTGCTGAAACCCAGGCAACATTCTAGTAAATCTCCTCTGTACGCTCTCTATTTTGTTGACATCCTTCCTATAATTAGGCGACCAAAATTGTACTCCATACTCCAGAATTGGTCTCACCAATGCCTTGTACAATTTTAACATTACATCCCAACTTCTATACTCAATGCTCTGATTTATAAAGGCTAGCATACCAAAAGCTTCCTTTACCACCTTATCTATATGAGATTCCACCTTCAGGGAACTATGCACAGTTATTCCTAGATCCCTCCGTTCAACTGCATTCCTCAATTCGCTACCATTTACCATGTACGTCCTATTTTGATTTGTCCTGCCAAGATGTAGCATCTCACACTTATCAGCATTAAACTCCATCTGCCATCCTTCAGCCCATTCTTCCAAATGGCCTAAATCTCTCTGTAGACTTTGGAAATCTACTTCATTATCCACAACATCACCTATCTTAGTATCATCTGCATACTTACTAATCCAATTTACCACACCTTCAACCAGATCATTGATGTACATGACAAACAGCAGTGGACACAACACAGATACCTGAGGCACCCCACTAGTCACCTGCCTCCAACCCGATAAACGGCCATCCACCATTATTCTCTGGTGTCTCCCATTCAGCCACTGTTGAATCCACCTTGCTACTCCTGCATTTATACCCAACAATTAAACCTTCATAACCAACCTTCCATGAGGAACCTTGTCAAAGGCCTTACTAAAGTCCATATAGACAACACCCACTGCTTTACCCTCATCAATTTCCCTAGTAACCCCTTCAAAAAATTCCAGAAGATTAGTCAAACATGACCTTCCAGGCACCAATCCATGTTGACTGTTCCTAATCAGACCCTGTTTATCCAGATGCTTATATATATTATCTCTAAGTATCTTTTCCATTAATTTGCCCACCACTGAAGTCAAACTAACAGGTCTATAATTGCTAGGTTTACTCTTAGAACCCTTTTTAATCAATGGAACAACATGCGCAGTACGCCAATCCTCAGGCACTATTCCCGTTTCTAATGACATTTGAAATATTTCTGTCATAGCCCCTGCTATTTCTACACTAATTTCCCTCAATGTCCTAGGGAATATCCTGTCCGGACCTGGAGACTTATCCACTTTTATATATTTCAAAAGTGTCAGTACTTCCACTTCTTTGATCCTCATAGTTTCCATAGCTACTCTACTCGTTTCCGTTACCTCACATAATTCAATATCCTTCTCCTTTGTGAATAACGAAGAAAATAAATTGCTCAATATCTCCCCCATCTCTTTTGGCTCTGCAGATAGCTGTCCACTCTGACTCTCTAATGGACCAATTTTATCCCTTGTTGTCCTTTTGCTATTAATATAGCTGTAGAAACCCTTTGGATTTACTTTCACCTTACTTGCCAAAGCAACCTCATATCTTTTTAGCTTTTCTAATTTATTTCTTAAGATTCTTTGTACATTCCTTATACTCCTCAAGCACCTCATTTACTCCATGCTGCCTATAATTATTGTAGATCTCTCTCTTTTTCCGAACAAGTGTCCAATTTCCCATGAAAACCAGGGCTCTTTCCAATTTTTACTATTTCCTTTCAACCGGACAGGGACATAAAGATTCTGTACTCTTAAAATTTCCCATTTAAATGTCCTCCATTTCTCTTCTACATCCTTCCCATAAAACAAAATGGCCCAATTCACTCCTTTTAAATCATTTTGCATATCATCAAAGTTAGCCTTTCTCCAATCAAAAATCTCAACCCTAGGTCCAGTTCTGACCCTTTCCATAATTATATTGAAACTAATGGTATTGTGATCACTGGACCCAAAGTGCTCCCCAACGCATAACTCCACCACCTGACCTGTCTCATTTCCTAACAGGAGGTCCATCACTGCCCCTCCTCTAGTAGGTACCTCTATGTATAGCTGCAAAAAACTATCCTGCACACATTTTACAAACTCCAACCCATCCAGCCCATTTACAGAATGTGTTTCCCAGTCTATGTGTGGAAAATTGAAATCTCCCACAATCACTACCTTGTGCTTACTACTAATATCTGCTATCTCCTTACATATTTGCTCTTCCAATTTTCGCTCCCCATTTGGCGGTCTATAATACACCCCTATAAGTATTGCTACACCTTTCCCACTTCTCAGTTCCACCCAAATAGCCTCCCTAGACGAGCCCTCCAATCTATCCTGCCAAAGCACTGCTGTAATATCTTCCCTGACAAGCAATGCAACTTGGGACGTGTGCCGGTCGAAGACCTGGAGCTTGTTCAAACCCGCTGAGTTACTCCAGCTTGTGTAGGAAGGAACTGCAGATGCTGGTTTAAACCGAAGATAGACATAACAGCATCTCATATTTCACTTGGGCAGCCTACAACCCAGTGGTATGAATATTGATTTCTCTAACTTTGAGTAACCCTGGCATTCTCTCTCTCTCCATCCCTCCCCCACCCAAGTTGCACCAGCTTCTCGTTTTCACCCACCAAACAGCTAACAATTGCCTGTTTCCTTTATCATAGTTACTTTTTTGCATATCTTTTATTCATTGTTCTATATCTCTCTACATCATTGTCTACTTCTCCCATTCCCTCTCTCCAGAGATGCTGCCTGTCCTACTGAGTTACTCCAGCTTTTTGTGTCTATCTTTGGTATAAAGCAGCATTTGCAGTTCCTTCCTACATACAGTGCCCTCCATAATGTTTGGGACAAAGACCCATCATTTATTTATTTGCCTCTGTACTCCACAATTTGAGATTTGTAATAGAAAAAAAAATCACATGTGGTTAAAGTGCACATTGTCAGACTTTAATTTTAAATGATAGGTCTTTGTCCCAAACATTATGGAGGGCACTGTACTTTTCACTTAACCTGCATTTTGGCCCTAAAAGATTGAATCATTATCAAAAATGTGTTCACAATGTAAATTTATTGGATGGAGTTGGGATTTGTTGTCAGAAAGTTGACTTATCCTGGTTTACATAGTGACACAATAGGCCCTTTTCTCTGCTTCCAGTAATTGCTTTCCACATGAAAAGGAAACTGTTGGTACACCATGTACAAGTCTAAAATGGTCCTGGCACCTTCAACCAGGAAGCATCTTATTATTTTCCTGCCAATACTGTATTCCCCAATGGTGTCTGGTAAGAAAAGTACAGGATTATTTTGAGGCCTATTTTAGAATAATGCAAAGCTACTCAAGAAAACAAAAAAGGTGACTATGCATAACAGAGAAAAAAATCAAATAGTTGTCAGTTCATGGAATATAATTACCTATACCTTTTTCATTTAAGTGTAACTATCAGGTTGATCAAGTGATGTCTTATTGAACGTTTTATGGTTACCACATCCATTGGTTCCAACGTACTCTGCTAGATGGAGACAGAAAGAAGTGCTGGTGCTGGAATCTTGATGCTTCAAAACAGTGTTAGAGTAATTCAGCATGTTAGGCACCATCAATGGGTGACAAGGATAGGCCATGTTTCCGGGAGGGTCTTCACCTGCAATGGTGTTCTATCCATGTACACCAGAGATGCTGCCTGATGATCTGCTGAGTTATCCAGCAATTTGCGTTTTACTCCACTCCTTGCCATAAGTGTCTGATTCTGCAATTACTGTCTTAGCTCTTTAGAGACATCATCCTGTATCGCTGCCTCACCAATAACATGGCTACCTTCTATCCAAGCAGAGCCCACACAAATATATATTTTTCTTTTAGTTGTCCTTTTGCATACCTTTCATTCAGTTATTCTTTGTACCTCTTTATACATCTAGTTTCCCTCTCCCCGAATCAGTCTGAAGAAAGGTCTCGACCCGAAACATCACCTATTCATTTTCACAAGAGATGCTGTCTGACCTGCCAACTTACTACAGCTTTTTGTGTCCATCTTCAGTGTAAACCAGCATCAGCAGTACCCATATATTTCTTCAAGATGACTCTGGTTTACCAACCTACGAGTTTTGGGATTATCACTACCCTCCCCCTCACACTGTGTTTGCTTCGTGCTCAAATATTTTACAACATTTTAGCAGCCTCACACATTTCCTTGTTTTGACAACCTGAATCGATTTCATAACTAATTAAATCATGAACATTTAAACTCATCCATTTATTACAAACGCATTATCCATCTCTGATTAGTGTCTTCCCACTTCTGGGAAGGGAGCATACTTCCTAGCTTCATCAGCCATCTTCTAGTTTTTAAAATATATGGGACATCGAGCCTAGTAATTATGGCCTATCCCAAATTGCCTTTGGACTTTGAGGTTCACTAGACTATTTTGGAGGTTAGTTTAGACAACCACACAACTCTGCACCTGTGTGTGCTTTCAGGATGGCAAATCTCCTTCACTTAAAGATATTAGTGAATAAGATGGATCTTTAACCAAATCATTGTTGCAGTCACCATTTTGATACTAGCCTCTTATTCCAGTTTTAACAATTGAACCAAAATTCTCCATTTGCTGTGGCTCAAAGCTTCACGAATGATCGAAACTTCCAGATATTGATCTATTCGATCAATCACCAAGCAGTCCACCCTGCATCATACCATTTCCAAATGAAAAACACAACATGCTGGATAATTTCATCAATTTGTGGGGAGAGAAACAGTCTGAAGAAGGTTGTCGACACAAAATGTCACCTATCAATATCTCTCAGAGATGTTGCCTGACATGTTTAATTACTCCGGCACTTTGTGTTCTACAGGAAACAGTGGTAATGTTTCAGATCAACGGCCTTCCATTGCAACCGCTTCATATCAATAACCTTCAACAAAGCTGGTTATAATTAAAGGTCGTTGACTCAAAACTTTGCGACTGGCTCGAGGTTCTGCCACGTTATGTGCACGAGGACTTTTTGTTTTGAAAATTTGGCCAGCTCCTAATGTGTAACAATGAGCTGGTGTTCGCATAATATTCCAACTTCTAGCAATTTTTAAAAAATCTGAACACTGAAGAGGCCCTGATTATTAAATGAGATGTCTTATGTGTAGGAAAGAGCTGCAGATGCTGGTTTAAACTGAAGATAGACACAAAAAGCTAGAGTAACTCAGTGGGACAGGCAGCATCTCTGGAGAGAAGGAATGGGTGACATTTCAGTTCGAGACTCTTCTTCAGACCCGAGTCTGAAGAAGGGTCTCAACCCGAAACGTCACTCATTCCGTTTCTCCAGAGATGCTGCTTGTCCCGCTGAGTTACTCTAGCTTTTTGTAACTATCTGCAGATGTCTTAGATCTTTTCAGAGGCAATTAATCCCAGCTCTCATAGCAGTTTAGGAAACCATCAAGGCTGTTTACTAGCACCAACATCAGAAAGAAAAATTTCCCGTCACAAACTATAGTAAAATTGTATGCAAATTGGGGTTTGAACTTGTGGTTTGACACAATACAAAAATTAATCTTCATAGCAGTACAAGTGAGGCATAATGTTTGTTTTGGCCACTCAGGGTGCAAGTTATATGTGGCTAATAGTGAAAGGATTGTTTCTGAATTAAGTACTGTTCTCAAAAACATTTAAAGATACAAAGGAATGCTTTGTATAGTGGTTATTATTTATAGAGACCTATAGGTAACTTCCATAGTCACTCTCCAGGAAATTTATGTATTAGCCCAGTATTAATCAACATAAAAAAGTGTGAAATTATTATTTCTTAACTTCAATTTATTTTGACAAGACTGGGTCAACAAGGAATTGAAATTCATGAGCCACCTTTTTATGACTAAATTATTTTATTAAATAGTACAAATGACAATCCTGTACAAAGTCTGACATCTATTTATTTTAATTAAGACATAAAATGCAAAACACAAAACTAACTTTTTTAGCTAAAATGGAGGTGGCACCAGCTAAAAACATCTGTGACCTATCGGGAATCCGGGAGACCATGTACCAGTTTTCATTGGAGCTGGCAGTCTAAAGAGTAGCCTCAAATTCGTGGGCATTAACTTGATTAATCCTGTTTATATCAACAGGACGATGGTGGAGAAAGTCAAAAACTTCAAATTCCTGGTCGTGCATGTTTCCGAAGATCTTTCCTGGACCCAGCACACCGATCATAAAAGAAGCACATCAACGCCTCTACTTCCTGAGAAGATTACGGAGATTTGGAATATCTGAGAGGATTCTCTTGAACTTCGACAGGTGTACAGTAGCGAGCATATTGTCTGGTTGCATCACGGCCTGGTTCAGCAACTTGAATGCCCAGGAGCGACGAAGACTGCAAAAAGTTGTGAACACTGCCCGGTCCATCATCGGCTAACCTCCCCACCTCGTTGCATCTCCCCCTTTCCTAATCGACCACCATTCAGATAATAGTCTACTTTCCTGTTCTTGCCACCCAAGTGGATAACCTCACATTTATCCACATTATACTGCATCTGCCATGCATTTGCCCACTTACCCAACCTATCCAAGTCACCTTGCAGCCTCCTAGCATCCTCCTCACAGCTAACACTGCCCCCCAGCTTCGTGTCATCTGCAAACTTGGAGATGTTGCATTCAATTCCCTCGTCCAAATCATTAATATATATTGTAAATAGCTGGGGTCCCAGCACTGAGCCTTGCGGTCACTGCCTGCCATTGTGAAAAGGACCCGTTTACTCCTACTCTTTGCTTCCTGTCTGCCTGCCAGCCAGTTCTCTTCCCTCATCTACCTGCACTCCAAGGAATAAAGTCCTAGCCTGCTCAATCTCTCCCTGTAGCTTAGGCCCTCGAGCCCTGGCAACATCCTCGTAAATCTTCTCGGCAACATCCTCGTAAATCTTCTCGGCAACCTTTCCAACTTAACATCAGCTCTCCTATAACAGGGTGACCAAAGCCGATCACAATATTTTCAATGAGGCCTCACCAATGTCTTGTACAACTGTTGCATGACCTGCCATCTTCTATACTCAAATCCTGACTGATGAAGGCAACGCTCCAAAAGCTTTTTTTCTTCTACAAACTATAGCTTTGGTTAAGGTGCAATATGTTTATCTGGCTCCTTTTTCTACATTGTTACTATTGTTGCATTTGAATTGCAAAATTCCCGTAACTGGTTCAGTTGGTGTTATCAGATTGAATTTCAAAGCATATACTTTTAAGTATCCAACCAAAGCGTGACAAATCCTTAACAGGCTAAGATTAATAGCCAATGAAAACTTCCAAGAAAAATCTAAAAACTAATGACCGTCTAGACCAAGTAATTTAAGATGTGCCAGCACATTGAGAAGTCCTGACTTATCATCAATGCATCCTTTTATAAGCTTGACGTCCTAAAACGGGATGTTTTGCTGGACTTGATTTCTTGGATCAGAACTCATGCGGCACACAGCCAAACTATATCAACTGACCAATTTAAAAGGAGCACATAGCTCCTCAATACTGAGAATTGGGTTGAATTTCAAAATCTATGCTTGTGCTTAGCACGATTTACTTCACGACATGCTATATACACAATAGCTGATAAAGATTTTGCTGCTAGTTAAACTTTCAAGAAAGGCACGCAAGCATTTTACACAAATTATTTAGATATTGTTGCATTAACAAGCAGCTAATAGAGTTATAGAGTGATACAATGTGGAAACAGGCCCTTTGGCCCAACTTGCTCACACTGGCCAACATATCCCAGCTATACTAGTCCCATCTGCCAGCATTTTGTCCATGTCCCTTCAAACCTGTCCGATCCATGTACCTGTCAAACCGTTTCCTAAATGTTGGGATAGTTCCTCCCTCAATTACTTCCCCTGGCAGCTTGTTCCATACATTCACCACCCTTTGTGTGAAAAAGTTACCCCTCTGATTTCTATTGAATCTTTTCCCCATCACCTTAAACCTATGTCCCCTGGTCCTCTATTCAAGATACTCTGTGCATCTACCCAGTCTATTCCTCTCATTACCTTATACACCTCTCTATAAGATCACCCCTTATCATCCTGCGCTCCAAGGAATAGAGTCCCAGCCTACTCAAGCTCTGCCTATAGTTCAGACCCTCTCGAACTGGCAACATTCTCATGAAAGATAATAAAAATAAAATGGTTTTCAATCTGGCCTATAAGCTTTTTGCTCTATCTCCATACTGAATTGTGATGCAATGTCTTATCATTTAAAATGATTTCTAATTTGCTGAACTTTCAAAAGCTATCTGTAAGACCTTTTTTAGATTCATGCACACAATTATATGGAAAACTTATCATATCCAAATATTATCATATCATAAATATTTGAAAATAATTATTTGTCAAATACTTAAATGGCAAATATAAAATATCCATCATTTAAATATTTTAGGATAGTAAATTGTATGTTCAGTAAAAGGTTTGCTCAGTAAATTAGAAATAGTTTAAAATGTTCTGCAAATTAATAAGAAAAAAGAAAATTCTTAGCTGAGCAAGAACATTTTAACATTAACATGAAAACTGAATTAGGATGTGGTTAACGTTAGCATTTAGCCTCAAATCAAAGTTCTGGGTTTTGTCAACTTTGCCAACGATATCTTTAAGGTTGAAATTTGATGATGCTGCGTTGATTCAGCACTCCCAGTACACAAGCAGTGTGGATAGTGACAGCGAACACACATTTTACACATTGCTTCTGATTCAGCCCTGGTCTTAAAAGCCCATGGGAAAGAAGATTTAAGATGTGAATAATTACATTACTCATATCCCTTTTCAAACAATAAAGGAAAGGCATGACGTATTTTCCTTTAATAGCCCCATAGAGCCAACAGTGATTCCATTTACCATTGTGGTTTTGTGAAAATTCTCAAAGCAAGAAAGCACTTCTGTGACCTACACCCATGAACCGGAACATTGCTTATAATTGGCATCAAGTTAAATTAAACTAACTGTACTCCCTTTTTTTTTAACATGGATGCGCAAAAAAACAAACTGCTGGAGGAACTCAGCGGGTCAAGTAGCATCTGTGTGCCAAAGGAAACTGTCGATTTCTCAGGTTAAGACCTGAAAAGTCGACAATTCCTTTCCCCACTTTACTGAACAGAGACCAGTCATTCACTCAGCTAATCCCTGAAAATGTTTCATCTCAGCCCCAGCTTCTGCTTATTTTCCTTTATTTCAAGTCAACCCCACCAATATTCAGTAGAACTCTGATAATCCAGCCTATTTGGTACTTTGATCAGGCCACACTGGCAAATTTTCTGGACTAAGATTGATTGAAGTGTTTGAACAATACATCAAGGAAATAGGCACTTCATCCCACCGAGTCCACGCCAACCTTCGATCACCCGTTCACACTTGTTCTATGTTATTCCGTATACATCCATTCCCTTCACACCGGGAGCAATTTTTTTACAGAGGCCAATTAACCTATAAACCTGCACATCTTTGTGGTATAGGAGCAAACCAGAGCACAGAGGAAACTCACGCGGTCACAGAGAGAATGTGCAAATTCAGCACAAACCGCTTCCGAGATCGAGATCGAACCCAGGTCTTTTGCGCCGTGAGATACCTGCTCTACCAGCTGTGACACTGTGCCACTTTATCAGATGTAGTTTTTGTGATTGGATACTTGTGATGAGTGATGTCCCACATTATTGGGGATGGGATCCTTTCTGCTTCTAACATACAAGATAACTAGGATGTGGATGAGGATGTGGGAGGCAAGATCTGGAAGTTTGCAGATGACAATAAAGATAGCGGAGTTGTTGATTAAGAGGGAAGGTTATCTTAAGTTGCAGATAAATTTTGATGAGTTTGTAAAACAGGCTGACAGTCGAGTTTAATCCAGATAAACCTGAGGCGATATATTTTGGGAGCACTAATGATACAAGATCATAGACCATGAATGGTAAGGTCTTAAGGAGTATGGTGGAACAGAGGGACCTTGGAGTACAAGTCCACAAATCCCTGAAGATGGCAATGCAGGTCGTTAGTATGGGTTAGGAAGGCATATGGAATTTGGGCCACATGTGAGACAATCTTCTTCTTGCGAATGAAACATAAATAAACTAAAGCAATAGTTAGATCTCAAGCCGGGTGTTGAGCAGTCAGGTTGTTGTCTCTGCGTCAATGTCTGCCAGGCCCTGAGCTCCATTTGGTGGGTGGTAGAACAGGACCCAGAGATGACATGGTTGGCTGTCTGTTGTTCTGCTCCACATTCACAGGCTGGGCTCTGGCTGAGTCCCCATCTCCACACACTGGCATTGAAACGCACAACTCCAGTACCAAGTCTGTTGAGCTTCACCCATGCTCCAGCGAAATGCATTAAACTTTAGGTGAGGTCAGACCCCTGGACAGCCTTTATCTGGTGAAGAGATGTAGCTGTGTAATGGAGACAAGGTTGTCTTCCACTCCTGTGACCACGGTGGCTATCCAGTGTGCTTTTGTCTCAGTTGGCTGGATGGACGCTAGGAGTTGTTTTCCATGTGGAGCAAAGGGGTGACGGGACTTCAGGCGGGGTGGCCTCTGCTCTCTGCTGATAGCCTGATGGAGGAGGTGATCTGGGTCCATGGCACGACATTGTCAGCCAATGAATACAAAAGTAGGGAGGTTATGTTCCAAATTTATAAAAAACTTGGTACATCCTCAGAACAGTTGCTGTCACTGAGGTATTAAAAGGATGGGATAGTGTTGGGAGAGGATTTAGAGGAGATTCACCAAGATGTTGCTTCATATGAAGCAGCTCCATCATGCAAAGGATTGGAGAAGCTAGGTCTATTCTCCCTGGTACAGAGGAGGTTAAGAAGGGACAGGATTGAAGAATATAAAATTATGAAGGGAATAAATAGGGTAGATTCCAATGAAACTTTAGCTCTAATCAGAATAAAATAAAACTAGAGGACATGGGTTTCAGGTAAGGGGGGGTGGGGTGCGGGCGAAGGTTGAGATTTGAAGGAAATATGTTATCCGAGCACTAAAAATCAAAGGATATTTTCAAGTTGACATGTACCTAGAATGCATACCTGAAAGAATGATGGAAGCTGGGTCACTGACAGCATTTAAGAGGGGTCCAGATGAGCGCTTAGATTGGTTAGGCATAAAGGGCAATGGAACAAGTGCTTGGTGATGGGATGAATAGAGAAGGATACCCACTGGTCAACATAGATGTTGGGTCAAATGGCCTCTTCCCATACTGTACAATTGAATAAGTATTATAAATACACCAAAGAATTTTACTGCACCTTTTTGTTTAGATTTTACTGAGGGGCTATTAGAGATTTTCCAGTGAATCATACAAATTTAAGTGGATACTGGATAGACACTAAGTGCTGGAGTAGCTTAGCGAGCCAGGTAGCCTCTGCAGACAAAGGATAGGTGACGTTTTGGGTCCGGAGGTTTCTTCAGAGTTTAAAGGAGATGTGGGAATGGAACACCAGAGTGTCTAAAGGGGGGAAGCGGGGAATAACAAGGCCCCAGTGTGCTTAAAGAATGCCTGGGAAAGTGGTTCCAGAGAGACAGATACCAAACCATCAGGATTTCAGGGTAACAAGTTATTAGAGTTTTACTTTTTTTTTTTTAATATCTTCTGCTCAGGCAATTCCTCAGGATCATGGACAGCATACTTCAACTCTGGTTTTGCAGGTTGGAGGTAGAATGACAAACTGTGCCACAGATGGGCAAGTGGTGACTCCTTAGGAGCTTCCTCTTTGATGCTTTAATGCTATTTATTTCAACCACTTCTATTGGTAATGCAATCCATACTATCACCACACGTGGATACATAAGGTTCCCACAGTTTCATCATTGGATCTATTGATGATTAGCTTGCACGTTTAACCAAACCTCTCTTTAAGTGCAAACATTTACTCTGTGTGCAGTCTAAAACAGTGTTGAAACAGGACTTTGGTTTATTTAAAGGGAGTGTGGGAACAGGCCCCCGGTGTGTTTAAAGGAAGCGGAGGAACTCGTCACTTCAAAAGGCACGTTGTTACCTCTCAGTTCTTTCTCTTCACCGGTGGGTCCTACATGGGAAATATTCAGGAGTTATAGAATTATGGGTTAGTATACCTTTATTAAAATAAGAATCAATCTTCAAAACAACTTGTTCACAAGTTAATTTAAGGGTGCTTTAAGACTATTGAAACCAGTCATTGGGACATTCCAATTGGTACCACTAAGGACAATAGATGGATGTCATGTTAATATAACCCAATGAAACCTTTGTGATGGAATACATTACGTTACCATCTTACTTATCAACATATCGTTAAAGACTATGTCTGCCACAGTGCACAGTTTGTCTGGTCATTTAATATTCTGCTGTTTAGTTTAATTTAGTGTAGTTTAGTTTAATGATACAACATGGAACCAGGCCCTTTGTCCACCGTGTCCACACTGACCACTGATCACCCGTTCGCACTTGTTCGAAATGTCCCCTCTTTCCAAACCACTCTCTACACACTTTACAACAATTTACAGCAGCCAATTAATCTACTAACCTGCACGTCTTTGGGATGTGGGCAGAAATGCGAACACTCATAAGAAACCCACTCAGTTGCAGGGAGAATATTCAACTGCGCACAGATAGCACCAAAGATCAAGATTGAGACGGGTCATTGGCGCTATGAGAACACAGCTCTACCAGCTGTGACATTGGTCTGCCCATTGTGTACCCAAGGAGCCATCCCCAGCACTGTACCTAAAGAGACACATTTTGGGTGTCTGGGTTCTGTCATCAGAAGCTTCCAGAGCTTTCATGTAAATTAATTTATCCCAACAATGGTGTTTGAATATTCAGAAGTGTCTTGACAGCTTCAGTGTATTCTTATAGTAAATATGTACTTCTGCAAAGTGACCTGCCTATACTCAAAATGTTAAGGCTAAGTACATAGTTAGAGCAATTGAAACTACAGTTAATCATTTGCTGCCTGCCTGACCCACTGAATTACTCCAGGACTGTCTTTTTTTGTAAATCATTATCTGCAGCTCCTTTTGCCTATGCTGATCATTTATTGTTATCATAGAGACACACAGCACGGAAACAAGCCGTTCGGCACAACTTGCCCATGCCAACCATGGTGTACATCTACTCTAATCCACCCAGCCTGCATTTGGCCCCTATCACTCTAAACCTATCCTATTTACGTAGCTGTCCAAATGCCTTTTCAATGCCATTATGGTACCTGCCTCAACTACCACTTCTAGCATCTCGTTCCAGAAACTCACCACCCTGTGTGTGAAACAGTTACACCTCAGGTTCCCATTATACAGGTTATTACATTATCCCATTTTCACACAGAGAGTGGTGAATCTCTGGAACTCTCTGCCACAGAGGGTAGTTGAGGCTAGTTCATTGGCTATATTTAAGAGGGAGTTAGATGTGGCCCTTGTGGCTAAGGGGATCAGAGGGTATGGAGAGAAGGCAGGTACGGGATACTGAGTTGGATGATCAGCCATGATTATATTGAATGGCGGTGCAGGCTCGAAGGGCCGAATGGCCTACTCCTGCACCTAATTTCTATGTTTCTATGTTTCTATATTTTTCTCATTTCACCTTAAACTCATGTCCTCTAGTTCTCTAGAGACAGTGAGAAAGGGAGGGAAGCATGGAATGCCAACGTCCCCGGGTGTTGTACCTCTTGTGAACAGGTTCACCAACTTAGAAGCTGTCGGGACAGAAGACGTGTTTACACTGAGCGGCGGACTGGCTTGCGATGCAAATAGGGCTGTTGAGCCAAAACCAAAAAGGCCTAAGGCAGGCAACGCCATTGTATTGGGAGACTCCATTGTGAGAGGTACGGACAGGGGTTTCTGCGGCAGCAGACGGGATGCGAGGATGGTGTGCTGCCTTCCTGGTGCCAGGATCCAGGATGTCGTGGACAGAGTGAAGAAAATCCTCAAGGGGGAAGGTGAACATCCGGAAGTAGTAGTGCATGTCGGCAAAAACGATGTCGGAAAGAAGGGGATGAATATTCTGCAGCGTGACTTTAGAGAGCTCGGAAAAATGCTGAAAAGCAGGACCTCCAGGGTTGTTATCTCCGGTTTGCTTCCAGTTCCTCGTGCTGGTGAGAGCAGGAACAGGGAGATACGGGACCTGAACATGTGGCTGAGGAACTGGTGCACGGGGCAGGGATTTAGATTCTTAGATCACTGGGATCTGTTTTGGGGTAAGGGGGAAACTGGCAGGTTTGCCACTGCTACACGGGTGGTTGTAAACTGAATAAGGGGGGTGGGGTGTCGAATGGGATAGTGGAGGATGGAGTTAAAGGGAAAGGGTTTCTTAAATGTGTGAGCGTAGAGACAGAGGGGTGTAAAATGAGGGTAGAAGCAATAGGTAGCAAGGTGAAAAGTAAAAGTGGCAGGCCGGCAAATCCAGGGCACAAATCAAAAAGGGCCACTTTTCAGCATAATAGTATAAGGGGTAAGAGTGTTGTAAAAACAAGCCTGAAGGCTTTGTGTCTCAATGCAAGGAGCATTCGTAATAAGGTGGATGAGTTGAATGTGCAGATAGCTATTAATGACTATGATATAGTTGGGATCACGGAGACATGGCTCCAGGGTGACCAAGGCTGGGAGCTGAACATCCAGGGATATTCACTATTCAGGAGGGATAGACAGAAAGGGAAAGGAAGTGGGGTAGCATGCTGGTTAGAGAGCAGGTTAACGCAATAGAAAGGAAGGACATTAGCTTGGAGGATGTGCAATCAATATGGGTAGATCTGCGAAACACTAAGGGGCAGAAAACGCTAGTGAGTGTTGTGTGCAGGCCACCTAACAGTATTAGTGGAGTTGGGGATGGCATCAAACAGGAAATTAGAAATGCGTGCAACAAAGGTAAAACAGTTATAATGGGTGACTTCAATCTACATATAGATTGGGTGAATCAAATTGGCAAGGGTGCTGAGGAAGAGGATTTCTTGGAATGTATGCGGGATAGTTTTCCTAAACCAACATGTAGAGGAACCAACGAGAGAGCAGGCTATTCTAGACAGGGTGTTGAGTAATGAGGAAGGGTTAGTTAGCAGTCTTGTTGTGCGTGGCCCCTTGGGCAAGAGTGACCATAAAATGGTTGAGTTCTTCATTAGGATCGTTAATTCAGAAACAAGGGTCCTGAACTTAAAGAAATGTAACTTTTTTGGGCATGAGACGTGAATTGGCCAAGATAGACTGCCGATTGATTCTTAATGGGTTGACGGTGAATATGCATTGGAAGGCATTTAAAGACTGCATGGATGAACTACAACAATTATTCATCCCAGTTTGGCAAAAAAATAAATCAGGGAAGGTAGTGCATCCGTGGATAACAAGGTAAATTAGGGATAGTATCAAAGCGAAGGATGAAGCATACAAATTAGCCAGAAAAAGCAGCCTACCAGAGGACTGGGAGAAATTCAGAGACCAGCAGAGGAGGACAAAGGCCTTAATTAGGAAAGGGAAAATAGATTATGAAAGAAAACTGTCAGGGAACATAAAAACTGACTGCAAAAGCTTTTATAGATATGTGAAAAGAAAAAGATTAGTTAAAACAAATGTAGGTCCCTTGCAGTCAGAAACGGGTGAATTGATCATGGGGAACAAGGACATGGCAGACCAATTGAATAACTACTTTGGTTCTGTCTTCACTAAGGAAGACATAAATAATTTGCTGGAAATAGCAGGGGACCGGGGATGGAGATGGAGGAACTGAGTGAAATCCAGGTTAGCCGGGAAGTGGTGTTAGGTAAATTGAATGGATTAAAGGCCGATAAATCCCCAGGGCCAGACAGGCTGCATCCCAGAGTACTTAAGGAAGTAGCTCCAGAAATAGTGGATGCATTAGTGATAATTTTTCAAAACTCTTTAGATTCTGGAGTAGTTCCTGAGGATTGGAGGGTAGCTAATGTAACCCCAGTTTTTAAAAAGGGAGGGAGAGAGAAAACGGGGAATTACAGACCAGTTAGTCTAACGTCGGTAGTGGGGAAACTGCTAGAATCAGTTATTAAAGATGGGATAGCAGCACATTTGGAAAGTGGTGAAATAATTGGACAAAGTCAGCATGGATTTATGAAGGGTAAATCATGTCTGACGAATCTTATAGAATTTTTCGAGGATGTAACTAGTAGAGTCGATAAGGGAGAACCAGTGGATGTGTTATATCTGGACTTTCAGAAGGCTTTCGACAAGGTCTCACATAAGAGATTAGTATACAAACTTAAAGCACACGGTATTGGGGGTTCAGTATTGATGTGGATAGAGAACTGGCTGGCAGACAGGAAGCAAAGAGTAGGAGTAAACGGGTCCTTTTCACAATCGCAGGCAGTGACTAGTGGGGTACCGCAAGGCTCAGTGCTGGGACCCCAGCTATTTACAATATATATTAATGATTTGGACGAGGGAATTGAAGGCAACATCTCCAGGTTTGCGGATGACACGAAGCTGGGGGGCAGTGTTAGCTGTGAGGAGGATGCTAGGAGGCTGCAAGGTGACTTGGATAGGCTGGGTGAGTGGGTAAATGCATGGCTGAATTTCTCCAGCATTTTTGTTTACCTTCGATTTTCCAAAACAGGAAAGTAGATTATTATCTGAATGGTGGCCGATTAGGAAAGGGGAAGATGCAACGAGACCTGGGTGTCATGGTACACCAGTCACTAAAAGTAGGCATGCAGGTGCAGCAGGCAGTAAAGAAGGCGAATGGTATGTTAGCATTCATAGCAAAAGGATTTGAGTATAGGAGCAGGGAGGTTCTACTGCAGTTGTACAGGGTCTTGGTGAGACCACACCTAGAGTATTGTGTACAGTTTTGGTCTCCTAATCTGAGGAAAGACATTCTTGCCATAGAGGGAGTACAGAGAAGGTTCACCAGACTGATTCCTGGGATGTCAGGACTTTCATATGAAGAAAGACTGGATAGACTTGGTTTGTACTCGCTAGAATTTAGAAGATTGAGGGGGGATCTTATAGAAACTTACAAAATTCTTAAGGGGTTGGACAGGCTAGATGCAGGAAGATTGTTCCCGATGTTGGGGAAGTCCAGAACAAGGGGTCACAGTTTAAGGATAAAGGGGAAATCTTTTAGGACCGAGATGAGGAAAATTTTTTTTCACAGAGAGAGTGGTGAATCTCTGGAATTCTCTCCCGCAGAAGGTAGTTGAGGCCAGTTCATTGGCTATATTTAAGAGGGAGTTAGATGTGGCCCTTGTGGCTAAAGGGATCAGGGGGTATGGAGAGAAGGCAGGTACAGGATACCGAGTTGGATGATCAGCCATGATCATATTGAATGGCAGTGCAGGCTCGAAGGGCCGAATGGCCTACTCATGCACTTATTTTCTATGTTTTTATGTTTCTCGATTCCTCTACTCTGGGTAAAAGACTGTATTCACCACAATACTCCAAATGCCTCACCAATGTCTTGCACATCAGTAACTGAACAACCCAACTTCTAGAAAGTACCCTGACTGATGAAGGCCAATGCACTAAAAGCCTCCTTGACCACCCTCCCTACATCCGACGTCACTTTCAAGGAACTATAAACTGCACGCCTAGATCTCTTTGTATTACAACACTCCCCAGGGCCCTGCCATTCACTACGTATGTCCGACCCTGGTTTGACTTCCTAAAATGCAACACCTTGCACTTATCCGCATCAATCTCCATTAACAATTTCACAGCCCACTTACTCAACTGATCACGATCCTGCTGTAATATTTGATAATTGTCTTTGCGTTCTACGATACCACCCACTTTAGTGTCATCTGCAAACTCACTAATCATGCCTTCTACCTTCTCATCTAAATCATTGATATAAACCACAAACCACAAACGAGTCCAGCACTGACCACTAAGGCACACCACTAGTCACAGACCTCCAGTTCGAAAAACAACCTTCGGAGGAGGCTCTGCAATTTCTATGTGAACGATTGATTGAGTTGATTAATTGAAGTATACAGCATGGAAACATGCCCTTTGGCCCACTGAGTCCACACCGACCATCAATCACCCGTTCACACTCATTCTAGATTATCCCACTTTCTAATCCACTCCCTACACATAGGGAGCAATTTAGAGTTCAATTAACCTACAAACCCACACGTCTTTGTGATGTGGGAGGAAACCGGGCAGCTTCAGGAAACTCACATGGTTACAGGGAGAACATGCAAACTCCACGCATACAGCACCCAGGTCTCTGGCGCTGTGAGGCAACAGCTCTACCAGCTGCACCCCTTTGCCACCCACCAGTAGTCCACATGTTACAGGGTACGAAATGAGAACGTTGGGAACCAGTCATCCTGCCACACACACTTCAAGCCTCAGAACAAGTTACAACCTCATTCATTTTGCAAACAGCCTAGGAAACATAACGTTAGAATTTAGGAAAAATAGGAACCATGGACCATGTACAGCATGCTAATCATGAGAGACAAACCATCAAGATCTTTAATGCAGCCATTAACCACTGCCACTACCATTCATCTAAACTGCAAATCTTATAAACTGCATTTTGTTGATTCTCCATACCAATCTACATTTGTTGACTCATTGTTAATATAATCTAGTGACACTATAAATGTTCAATGGTGAAGAAGCTGAAAACAGCCTGCATTCTTTTGTCCTTTCCCCCCCCCCCCCCCCTCCCTCCACTCACCCATATCACCACCCCAAACACAGCATCGCCTTCTCTATAGCATAAAATTCGCATCTATCTTTCTCTCCCTGTCCTGACAATGGATTTTTGACCCAAAATGGTTTGTCTTTCAAAAGACACTGCTTGACCTGTTGAGAATTTCCAGCATTTTGTGTTTTATCTCGGATTTCCAATATTTGCAAAAGTCAGCATATGGAAACTTTTTTTAAATTATTAGTCCCCTTATGGCAGTTTTGGTTTAAAGCACTTTGGCAATTATATAGAAATATATACATTAGGCCAGCACAGAGGCACAGCAGGTAGAGCTGCTGCCTCGCAGCGACAGAGGCCTGGGTTCCTTCCTGCTCTTGGGAGCAGTCTATGTGAAATTTGCACGTTCTCCTTGTGAATTCATGGGTTTCCTCCGGGCGTTCCAGTTTCCTCACATAAGAATAGAATAGAATAGAATAGTTTCTTTATTGTCATTGTAACATGGGCCATGTAACCATTAGATGTGCATGTTTGTGGTTTAATTGGTCGCTATATTTAAAAACAAATTGCACCTAATGCGCAGGAAAAGGTTGAGATATTGAGATAACATAGAACTAGTGTGAATGGGTGATTGATGGTTGGTGTGTCTGATTCTATGCTGCTTCTCGAAAAGTAAGTTTTAGCTTTGAGCTCCTGAGAACCTGGTGTTGGTCAATCAGCCAAATTGCTTCTCGCTGCAAATCACATTTTATTTGATGTTGCTGCTTTAATTTGCCTTGCAAAATTTAGCTACTGTATGTTAGTAGAACCATATGAAACACGTTGCGATTGCCTGAATCACTGATAATCCATTTTTTTCCTCTTATCGTAACAAACCAGCCAGCCTGGCCCAGTGTATGGGCCCTCTCGCAACTATATTATAGCTAATATTTTCTGACATTACACATGGCACCAACTCACCCCACTGCACAGATGCAAGCGTTGTACCCGAGGTGAAACCAACAACACCTGAAACCGCAACTTGATGGGTACCCTTAAAATGAATGCTGCACGGGTTCAGAATCACGCCCAAGTCTCCTTTTGCATTAACTGAGCTGAGAACCGAGGATACAAGTGGTGAAAACTAGAAGATGATGGACAGGAAGCCAGAACTCTCCTCCTCATTCCCCTTCAGACTCACTTCCTTCCCCAAACCACATCAGACCTTCCATACAGATGGTGCCGTACACCATCTGACTCTTAACCGCAAACCCACTGCGTTCTCTTCTGACCTTCCCCACAAACACCGGCCCAACTCCTTCCATTGTACCTTTCAAGATTCTATTCATGCTTTCTTGTCCTTAAAGCTTCTATGCGCCAAAAGCACAAAGATTCCATTGGGGCCAAATGGTCAATACTGCATCCCATTCTCTTATCTCCCTGGTCGTTGAATGAAACCTTATGCTGCCTTTGTTTCACCCACTTTTATGAGTGAATGAATTTGTTGTACTCATTTCTCAAATGCAATTCCACTTAAACTCATTTTTTCTTCATCTTTACTGTTTAAGATCTGCTTTCAAGGGTCCAATTTCTTAAAAAAACATTCTATCAAATACTTTCATGACCTTTAGTTTAAAAAAAATATCATTTTTTTCCCTGAAGAGCCCCAGTTTGCTCAATCCATACTGATAATTGCTTGCTCTGTCCAATGCTATTGTATTATGGAGACCAGTAAAGCATGGAGTGGTATCTCAAGAACCTTCAGTTCTGCCCAAAGACAACAATCCCCACCTTGCTACGATGCTTCTAGGCCAAAAGAAACATCAGCCAAGAAATCAATAGACCTGCTGAAGTATAAACTACCAATGTATTGAGAAGTGGGTAAATTGTTGGCAACCTCTGCCCCCTTGTGGCCTGACTACAAATGTTTTTTCAGTTAATGCAAATCATCAAAAGGTACTGAAGGGTAATGCCACTCTTAACATGCTTTCTATGCTTGCTTTGAGCAGAAGCCCAACAAGGCAATGACATCCGTCCCATCAGATTTGAATGCGCCTCTTCCCAGGGTCACTGCTGCAGAAGTCAGATCAGCCTTCCTGAGGGTGAACCCACGGAAAGCAACTGGCACAGAGGAGTCCCTGGCCGCATCCTTAGAAGCTGAAAGGAACAACTAGCGGGAGTATTCACGAACATCTTTAATCTCTCCCTATTTCGTTCTGAGGTACCCGCCTGCTTCAATAAGATCACCATTATCCCAGTGCCGAAAAAAAGCAAGACCTCATGCCTTAACGACTAGCGTCCAGTGGCTTTGGGAATTCAGCTTGATCTGGTATTGTTGTTTAACATTCCTGATAACTTAGCAAAGGATGCACCATACATATCAGTTGCTTGCAGCATGCTGTAACAGGCTACAAAGCAAAGTCAGGCAGAGTTCCTGGCAACAGTGTGACCCACACTGATGAACGCAATGCATTTGATCCTCATTTGAACAGGTTAGTGGAATGGCGTCACCTGCCCCTGCCCCTTGGGTGTACCTATACACATGGTCACCATCACAGATATAGGATCTGGCCTTCCTGACAGTAAACTCACAAAAGTGATTGGCCGGTATGGAGTCCCCAGCGATGTCCTCAGAACCTGTACATATCACTAAACATCTTTAACCTCTCTCTACTGCAATCTGACGTTCCCACCTCTTGAAGACCACCATCATCCCAGAGCCAAAGAAAAACAAGATGAGGAATTTGAAGCAGGGTCTTGACCCAAACTGCACCTATTCCTTTTTCTCCAGAGATGCTGCTTGACCTGCTGAATTATTCCAGCATTTTGTGCCTATTTTCAAAAAACAGAACATGCCTTAATGATTACAGCCCAGTAGCTCTGACTATAATGATAGTGATATGCTTCCCGAAACTGGTCATAGTGCTTCCAAGACAGCCTTGATCCATAGCAATGATCCACTTCTATTTAGTGACTATAGCATTGCCTTCAATACAATAATTTGTACCAAATTCCTGAACCTAGGACTCTGCATCCTCTACTTGCAACCGGATCTTTTACTTCCTGACCCGCGGATGCAATAAGGATAGCCGACAACATCTCCTCCATGATAATTCTCAGCACAGGTACCCGCAAGAATGTGTTCTCAGCCCCTTACTACACTCCCTATACATTCACAACTGTATACTCCCTATACACTCACGACAATTCTGCTCTAACTCCATTTACAAATGCAGATGGCACCACCATAGTGAACCAGATCTCAAACGACAAGATGGAGTATAGGAAGGAGATAGCTTAGTAACATGCTTTCAAGACAACAACCTTTCCCTTAACATCAGCAAAATAAAGGAGCTGTTCGTCGACTTTGGGAAACGTATCAGTGGTGGAGATAGTCAAGAGTTCCAATGGTGGAGATCATAGATGTACATATATCAGCGGCAAATTGCTGTGCTTCATTCGTACGATGGCCAAGAAAGCACACGCCTCCAATTCCTCAGAAGGCTAAGAAGATTTGGCATGTCTCCAATGAATCATACCAATTTGGACAGAAGCATCATAGAAAGTATCCTATCCAGATGCATCACAGCTTGGTACAGCAAATGCCTTGCCCAACCTCAAGAAATTGCAGAGAATTGGGAATACAGTTCATTACGCAAACCAGCCTCGCATATATCGACTCAGTCTGACACTAAATGCTGCATCGAGAAAGCAGCCTCTTCTCTCCTACCCCATTAGGCAGAAGGTACAAAAGTTTGAAAGCAGTGTCACCCGATCCAGAACAGCTTCTTTCCAACTTTAATTAGACTCTTGAATGATTGAATTCAAAATCTCCCATTTTACCTTGTTAGGCCCATTGTATTTTTTTTTAACCTCACTTTCTGTGTAGTTGTAATACTATATTTTGTATTATCTTTCTTTTTCTCGCTTGCATGTCCTTGATATAATTATGGTATGACTTGCCTAGATAATGACTAAAACAACGTTTTTATTGCATTTTTGCACACATAGAAAATAAAAGGAAGATGAGATAAAATTAGTCAGTCATGAAAAGGTCTAACAAAATGTAAAGAAAGAAACTGGTTCTCATGGCAGGAGAACCAGAGGACATAGACGTGCCGTAAAAAGCAAGAGCTACAAAGGAGAGGACAGAAGCATTTGTGGTTAAAGTGCACATTGTCAGATTTAATAAAGGCCATTTTTTAACATTTTGCTTTCACCAAGTAGAAATTTCAGTAGTGTTTACACATAGTCCCCCCAGTTCAGGGCACGATAATGTTTGGGATTACATTACATTACACAGCAATGTAATGTAAATGAAAGTAGTCATGTTTAGTATTTTGTTGCATATCCTTTGCATGCAATGACTGCTTGAAGTCTGCGATTCATGGACATAACCAGTTGTTGGGTGTCTTCTTTGGTGATGCTCTGCCAGGCCTGTATTACAGCCATCTTTAGCTTATGCTTGTTTTGGGGGCTAGACCCATTCTGTTTTCTCTTCAGCATATAAAAGGCATGCTCAATTGGGGTCAGATCAGGTGATTGACTTGGCCACTCAAGAATTGACATTTTTTTTGCTTTGAAAAACTCCTTTGTTGCTTTAGCAGTATGTTTGGGATCATTGTCTTGCTGTAGAATGAACCGCAGGCCAATGTGTTTTGAGGCATTTGTTTGAACTTTAGCAGATAGGATGTCTCTATACACTTCAGAATCATTATGCTGCTACCATCAGCAGTTGTATCATCAATGAAGATAAGCGAGTCCATATCTTCAGCAGCCAAACATGCCCAGGCCATAACACCCCTACCACTGTGTTTCACAGATGAGGTGGTATGCTTTGGATCTTGGGCAGTTCCTTCTCTCCTCCATGCTTTGTTCTTGCCATCACTCTGATATAAGTTAATCTTCATCTCATCTGTCCACAAGACCTTTTTTCAGAACTGTGGTTGCTCTTTTAAGTACTGAACTGGCAAACTGAAACCTGGCCATCCTATTTTTGTGGGTAACCAGTGGTTTGCATCTTGCAGTGAAGCCTCTGGGAATTTCTGTTCATGAAGTCTTCTGCGGACAGTGGTCATTGACAAATCCACACCTGACTCTTGAAGCGTGTTTCTGATCTGCCGTCAGGTGTTTGGGGATTTTTCCTTATTATAGAGAGAATTCTGTCAACAGCTGCGGAGGTCTTCCTTGGCCTGCCAGTCCCTTTGTGATTAGTAAGCTTACCAGTGCTTTCTTTCTTCCTGATCATGTTCCAAACAGTTGATTTTGGTAAGCCTAAGGTTTGGTTGATGTTTCCAACAGTTTTATTCTTGTCTCAGTCTCATAATAGCGTATTTGACGTTCATTGGCACAACTTTGGTCCTCATGTTGATAAACAGCAATAAAAGTTTCCAAAGGTGATGGAAAGACTGGAGGAAAGACTACGTGCTGAAAGCCCTCTTATACCTGCGTTAACGAAGCAATTAAGCACATCTGAGCAATTACAAATGCCCGTGAAATCATGTGTCCCAAACATTATGGTGGGATTACATTGAAATGGGGGGGGGGGGGGGGGGGGGGGGGGGGGGGGGGAAACTATGTATAAACACAGCTGTAATTTCTACATGGTGAAACCAAAATGTGTAAAATTGGCCTTTAATAAAATCTGACAATGTGCACTTCAACCACATGCGATTTTTTATATTACAAATCTCAAATTGTGGTGTACAGAGGCAAATAAATAAACAATGGATCTTTTACCCAAACATTATGGAGTGCACTGTAAATATTATCTGAATTAACAAAGGCAGCAATTTCCCCACACTCACAATAGTTTATTGCTAAATCTCTCACATTCTTCAAAATTGACTATAGATAGATATTGAATGGTTAGCATGGGCATAATGGGTCAACGAACCTATTTCTGTACTGTAAGACTCTTTGACAAACTAAGAACATAGGAAATAGGAGCAAGACTGGACATTAGTCAGTCATAGTAATGGAAACATGCTCTTTGTTCCAACTTACCCATGCCGACCAAGATGCCACATCTACACTCGTCACACCTACCCAAATTTAGCTTATGTCGCTCTAAACCTTTCTTATTCAAGTACCTGCCCAAATATCTTTCAAACGTTGTTGTAGTACCTGCCTCAACTACCTCCACTCTCAGTTCATTCCATATACTTTGTGTGAAAAAAACCCTGCTCCTCAGATTCCTATTAAATCCTTCCCCTCTCAATTTAAACTAATGTCCTTTTTTCTTTATTCCCCACTCTGGGTAAAAGACTCTGTATTCACCATATCCAATCCCCTCATTACCTTATATGCCTCTATACACCTCTATAAGATCACCCATTACCCTCCTGCACTACAGAAAATAAAGTCCTGGCCTGTTCAAATGGCCCCTACAGCTCAGCTCCCCAAATCCTGGCAACATCCTCGAAATCTTCTCTGCACGTCTTCCAACTTAACTACATCCTTCCTATAGCAGGGTAATGAAAACTGAACACGCCACTGGCCTCATCAGTGTCTTGTATAACTGTACCACAACATCTATCTTCTATACTCCCTGCCACAGAGGGCAGTGGAGGCCAAATCACAGGATGGATTTAAGAGAGAGTTAGATAGAGCTCTAGGGGCTAGTAGAATCAAGGGATATGGGGAGAAGGCAGGAACGGGTTATTGATTGGGGACGATCAGCCATGATCCCATACATACCTTACTGTATGTACATACAGGTGCACAACCTTTTATCCGAAGATCCAAATAACGAAAACCTCCGAATAACGACATTTTTTCAGTCCTTGAAGAAAGGTCCTTGAAAACGTTCACCGAGGGCGGCCCGCAGAGGTGACAGCGGAACCTCCGGTCGGTCCTCGAAGAAAGGGGAACTAAAGCCCCATTCATAAAAGAGAAGGTGAGGGAATATTGCGCGGGAGGGTTAATAATTGACAATCTGCTGCTGCCTGCCCGCTGAGGTTAAAAGGTTCCCACGGTAGACTCACGATACACAGTGTATCGTGAGTCTTGCGTGGGAACTTTTTTAACTCAGCGGGCAGGCAGCAGCAAATTGTCGCTCCCTTCAGTTTCACCCCACCTACACCCCTCTGCTTCCCGGCCATGTGTGTGACCCCTTCCCTCCCCTCTCCAGCACCCCGCGCATTGCACCGGCGCGGGGGCTTTGCACTGTCTTCACGTCGGAGCTAGTGCCAGTCACCGGAGACGTCAGGACCAACGGGACACCGACCCCCAGGCCCACTGCAAGCACGGAGAACCCAGAGACCCACAGCTAGCAGCAGCCCAGCCCCGCTCCAATTCCAGAGGAACACGCTCTCCGCTGTCCCCCGTAGGGACAGAAGTTGATGGCTCGGGCTGTGACGTCTCCGGCGACCCCCCTGTACAGGAGCTGAGACTGGGAACTGTGGGGTTGTTTGCAGTTGCAGAGGGAGGGGGCAAGGGCGGTACAGTTCCCAGTCTCAGCTCCATTCCAGGGGGGTGACCGGAGACGTCAGGACCAACGGGACACCGACTGCAAGCACGGAGATCCCAGAGACTCACAGCCAGCAGCAACTCTAGCCCAGCCCCGCTCCAACTCCAGAGGAACCCGGGTTGCGCAGCTCGGGCTGTGGGCGAACTGCCACTTGTCGCTGTAGCGGCGCATCGGGGAGCGGGTTCCTGTTGGGCCTGACGTCTCCGGCCGTCCCCCTGGACAGGAGCTGAGAGACGTCAGGACCACCAGAAGCCGCTCCCCGATGCGCCGCTACAGCGACAAGTGGCAGTTCGCCCACAGCCCGAGCTGCGCCCCCTCATCGGGACACCGACCCCCAGGCCCACTGCAAGCACGGAGATCCCAGAGACTCACAGCCAGCAACAACTCTAGCCCAGCCCCGCTCCAACTCCAGAGGAATCCGGGTTGCGGATGAGGGGGCGCAGCTCGGGCTGTGGGCGAACTGCCACTTGTCGCCGTAGCGGCCCATCGGGGAGCGGATTCCTCTGGAGTTGGAGGGACAGGAAGACACAGCGGCTTTTGAGAATGGTGGGCAATCACTTCCAAAGTTCTGCCCACACACTCAGTACACCTCTCCTACACTTGTCTCCCGCACTAAGATCATCTCGCAGAGAAGGATCACAGCCTAACCCTCCCTATTCTCTCCTATTCTGCAAGAAAAACCTACATTGAAGACTCAAACTCGCGATCGAGTAACTGCCGGGATCGAGGCGCAAACTCGCGACCTTACGGATACGAGCCGAGCACTCTACCACTGAGCCAGCCGTTAAAATCTACGCTAAAAATTCCGAAAACCGAAAAATTCTGAATTACGAAAAGTGTCTGGTCCCAAGGCTTTCGGATAAAAGGTTGTGCACCTGTATATATATTTATTGCTCATTATTCTATGTTCACTCTTCTGGGTGAGATGCTAACTGCATTTCGTTGTCTCTGTACTTATACTGCACAAGGACAATAAAGATTGAATCTGGATCTGAATGGCGGTGCTGGCTTGAAGGGCCGAATGGCCTCCGCATGCACCTATTTTCTATGTTTCTATACTCAATAGCCTGACTGATAAAGGCCAATGTACTGAAAGCCTTCTTGACAAACCTATCTAACCTTGATGCAATTTTCAGCTTCTGTGTCACCTGCAAACTTACTAATCATACCTTGTACATTCCCATTCAAAGCATTGACATAAACCACAAACAGCAATGGGCACAGCACTGATCCTCAAGGCATTGCATAAATCACAAGCCTCCAGTCTGAAAAGCAACCCTCTACCATCGCCCTCTGCTTCCTTTCACAAAGCCAATTCTCTGTCCAGTAAGCTAGCCCTTCCTGGACACCATGGCATCTAGCCTTCCAAAGCAGCCTACCTTGCAGAATCCTATCAAATGCCTTGTTGAAGTCCATATAGACAACATCAACAGCTTTTCCCTTCTCAACCTTTTTGGTTACTTTTGGTGCTGACATAGATGGTTCTGTTGTTTCATAAGATCATGACCTGACATTGGCTTCAGCATCACTTCCTTGCTAATTTCCCCATGTCCCTCAGCCGCTGGCACAGTTGAAAACACATCCGTCATAAAGAATAACCTAGTACTATGAGTTATGGACTATTTCAATGGAAACATAAGACACTCGAGTACATCACTGTAAAATTCCAAGACTCCAGGGAGGTTGAGTATACCTGTGCCTCATGGCGTGACAACAGTCAGGCTAGTCATGCAACCTATGAGGGCCTGGGCAAACAGTGGTAGAACCATTTAAACTCCTTTTATCTTTAACAAAAATATCTGTTATTGTTTACCTGATCTTTCCACAATTAATGTGTGGGAAGGAACTGCAGATGCTGGTTTACAATGAAGTCAGAAACAAAATCTTGGAGTAACTTAGCAAGCTGGGCGGCATTTCTGGAGAAAAGGAATAGGTGACGTTTCAGGATCGAGTCTCGACCCTAAATGCCACCTATTCCTTTTCTCCAGAGATGCTGCCTGACCCACTGAGTTATTCCAGCATTGTGTGTCTATTCCACAACTAAATCAAATGTGTGTTGTGAATTTTTCTTTGTCACTTACCACAAACTGAACAACATCTTTAGTCTTGTGCTTTGCGGACTTGAAGGAGGCCAGATGAGTGACCACAACAATCTGATACTCAACATGGCCAGACATCATTTTTCCATGGATCTCATGATAGTCCGGGACAGACAGGTCTATTCCAGTAGCCACATTCTGGATTGTTCTACAATGAGGATAAAATTACAATTAAGGATTCATTGTCAAAACCAATTAGTAACATCACTTTAAAAAGGCTCCAGATATACTGGGTGTTCATCTTATTACACTGCTCATACAAGGTTGAGCTGTGAAGCATCACAGAAGGGCATACAATATACTTCACTTTAGTTGTTTAAAATAACACATTTCCTAATTTCAACAAAAGATGTAGACTATAGCATTAAATTCAAATTTCACCTTAACATATAAACTCACAGCAATAAACTGTGCAGGTGAAAAATCATCATCCCTCCACCTGATGTTTATGTAAAAAAAAATTACACCCAACGTCAAGAATGTTTTACTGACAAAAGATTAACTCTCTATTTGTGAAAAGTGCAATCTGTTCATTAGACAGTTTTATACTGAATTTTATTATCCCAATCTAACCTGATGGTAATAATTGTGTCATTGAGAATGATCTGCATCCAATTCTATGGGCTCTGTTGTGTCCAATGCAGGATCCACAGACTTGAGCATTTCTAGGGCAGCTGGTGCTTGGCAAGTTGGCTGGGAAGACATTTGCATTCCCTGTTTAGTTTATTGTCATGTGTACAGTGAAAAGCTTTTGTTGCGTGCAAGCCAGTTAGCGGAAAGACAATACATGCTTACAATCAAGCCATTTACAGTGTATGGAGGGAATAGCGTTTAGTGCAAGGTAAAGCCAGCAAAGTCCAATCAAAGATAGTACAAGGGTCCGCAATGAGGTAGATAGTAGTTCATGATTGCTCTCTAATTGTGGTGGGATGATTCAGTTGCCTGATAATAGCTGGGAAGAAACTGTCCCTGAATCTGGGGAGGTGTGCATTTTCACACTTCTATACCTTTTGCCCAATAAGAGAGGGGAGATGATGGAGTGGCCAGCGTGTGACCCGTCCTTTATTATGCTGCTGGTCTTGCGGAGGCAGCGCAAAATATAAATGCAATGGCCTTCCTGTGTTCCCACCATAGATTCCACATGTACAGTCCCTTCCTGAATGCTCAGAATTGAGCAGAAACAATTACAGACCGTGCCCATGAAAATATTTGCAATTTTTTAAGGGGACTTTGAGAATGTTCTTACAGTATTTTTTTCTGACTCCTGGAAACTTCCTGCAACAACCACCTTCAGAATACAGTGTATTTGTAATGAACCTGCTGTCAGGTACAAGGTTGATGTGGTCCACGTAGTTGATCTTAATCTGATCTTTGATGCTTGAAACACTGGCCTGGGGAGGATGCTGACATTGCTTTGTCAATGGAGTTAGAGGATTTTGCAGAGAAAGTACAGGTGGCACTTCTCCAGAATTGCACACTGTAGATCATCCACATCCCTGATTCATACAGAAGGACCAGGATCACTGCTGTTTGGGGACTAAGAGCTTGATTTGAGATCTAGATCATCATTTTTCTCTTCAGTCAGCTTGGGGGTGACAGCCGCAATAAAGCATTTTAATGGGGTGCATCACAG